>NC_044402.1:29396552-30005927 GCF_006542625.1 Nomascus leucogenys | reverse complement strand
ACTGGCCTTTGTTTTCTGGTGGTTTGTCTATTTCTCCTTTTTCCTTATCCCTTCTCTTGTCCACCTCTCCTCCATCTCCACATCTTCTTCCTACTAAATGGGAAACTTCCCAGCGGGCCAGAACCTGGGCTGATGATAGCAACAGGAGGCAGAGAAATTCTAGGCAGAAAAGGGTGGGGTCCCTGGCGAGGGCCCCACCCTCAAGCCTGAAACCGCAGCTCAAAGTGAGAACTTTACATCCGGTTTTCCTGCTGGAATGTTGCCTTTTCTAAAACCACCCCTGGCCAACCCCCATCCTATAGCCTGAAAACCCCCAGGCTCTACTGACAGAGAGCAGAGAAGGGAAGAAGCAGTAGCCAGACATCAGAGAGAAGCAGCTTTACTTTAGAGGAACGGCTGGACAGCGGGACTTCAGAGAAGAGTCCAGCCGGGGACAGCTAGACCTCAGGGGTGGAATACCTTCCTGCTCCATCTGCTTTCCAGCTCCCCTTCCCACTGAGAGCCACTTCTGTCAGCAATAAAATCCTCTGCATTTACTATCCTTCAATTCATTTGTGCTATCTGATTTTTTTCCTGGATGCCAGGCAAGAGCTCAGGATACAGAAAGCTGTCACACTGGCTCTCTGCCCTCATGAAAAGGCAGAGGGTCTATTGAGCTGTTAAACACTTAAGCTAAAGGAGTGCAGTGTAACAAACACACTCTGGACCTTCAGGGGTCACAGATACTCCCCCCTTAGATGCTGCCGCAGTACCCGCATGGAGTTTTTCTCCTGTTGGTGCCCAAAAGCGATCACTCCAGCTCTTGTGCCCGCTTGCCTGTGTGCTCCCGCTCCCTCGAGGGGTTGAGAACTGAGGGCTAAGTGAGGCACCCCTGTCATGAAGCCCACAAAGAGGTCAAGGAAAATTTCCTGTTTCACTGACACATCTGTCCTGTGTCTCAGAGCAAGGCCCTGGGCATAACAGCTGCTGGCAGATGGATGGGCAAATTAACAGGTTTTCACTTCCTGAAAGAAATTAAGATGACCAATCAGTTAACTGAGAGTTCAGGTGGTTGGAGGAGAAGATTCTCATGCCTGGGTTGTCTTCTTGATGTGACTTGTTCTTATTCCTTACGTGGAAAAAGCTACTGAATCCTTACTGTGTGCGTTGGACTGTGCCAGGCCGAGGGTATTGAGAATACTGTCGTCTACGGCCATACCACCCTGAACGCACCCGATCTTGTCTGATCTCGGAAGCTAAGCAGGGTCGGGCCTGGTTAGTACTTGGATGGGCGAATACTGTCTTTAGATCTGCTGTGTACCCTTTGACAAGTCTCATAACTTTCATAGGTTTGGGCTTCTTTGGTAAAATAGCATTCATACTGGCTACAGCAGAAGCTACGGGAAAGGATTCAATGAGACAATATGTGGACAGCATTTAGATAGTAGTTTCTCAGATAAGAAGTGCTAAATGAGGTCAGCTGTCATGGCACATGCCTGTAATCTCAGCACTTTGAGAGGCCAAGAGGGAGGATTGCTTAAGCCTAAGAGTTCAAGACCAGCCTGGGCAACATAGTAAGATCTCTGTCTCTACTTAAAAAAAAAAAAAAGTACTAAATAAAGAACAGATGTTTTCAGTACCATCATCAATAAAGGTAATCGCCTCTGTCTTCTATTGGTTCTGGATCTAGAAAGAGAGGCCAATCCTGAAGCCTCTCCTAATACTACTGGACATTGCCCCAGTGTGGGTGCAGCGTGGACAAGCAGGGCAGCTTCCTTAAGGCGAAGGTTGAGCTGATTCTTAATGGGTGAAGTGACCAGGAGTTGGTACATAGGGGAGGTTGGGCCATTCCAGGAAGTATCCTAGTAGTATCCTAATGGGGACTTGTGCCTCTTGAGAGCTACTTAAACTAAAAGCAATGTGGGTGCAGGAAATTGGTGTAATATTCCCAGAGTGTGGTGATGAAGACTTTGGAGGCTCTGGAGTGACACAGATACTCACTGGGTCAACCCCTATGCCTGTGCACGAGACTTCAGTCTCACAAACCTAAGACTGAAGGAAGCGGGTGGGGGTGGGGGGATTAGGGGGGGCCCAGGCTTATCAGGTGTTCACAGCTATTTTCCATCTCCTGGTTCTTGATCTTTTTCCAACAATGCTGTTAACAGGATGTTCTTCCCTTGACTTGAACTCCCCCCAAGCCTCAACATCAAACAGCCCTATGTGGATTGCAGGATGTAGGTTGGAGTGCTATCAAGGATGATTAAAACAACAACAACAATTAAAACAACAACAACAACAATCACCACCACCACCATAGGGTTAAGGTGATATCTGGTGTTTCCTCTTCTTTCTTTCTTGACCTCCTGACTTCTACCTAGCACCATTCCCAAGTTAACCCAGTGGAGTATCTCCCCTCCCTCGATTCTACAGAGCTCAGGGCCTTTTTCTTTGGTGAGTCATTCACGGGTGGGAGGGCACCCTGTAAGCTCTGGTGGCCCAGCCAGACACTTCTGCTTTCTGACTTGATTACAGGCATCTTTCCTTTTTCATGCTGTGCAAAAACTTGAGCTCAGCCTCTCACCCCAACACAATTCAAGACACAGCCTCATCCCAGCGTGAGCGCAGATAACAGCGGCACCATCTGTGTTTGTAGAAGCGTGAGATAGGAGGTGAGGATAGATCTTACTTCCTTCCCAACTTCTTTGGGTTCAGCCATGTGTCCGGAGCCTCAGGAGGGAGCAGTGTTTGCTTTGGCTCCCCTCCGATTGCTTCTCCAGAGAGGAGTTGAACACAAGTCTTTTTCAGTTCCAGGAGGCTGCTTTTGATTGCACAGCCCTGCCAGCTCCGGAAAAGAGGGACACAGAAGCTGGAGCAAGGTTGGGGGCTGTTTTTCTCCTTTTCTTCTTCTTCTCTCCCCTGGAAATTCCTGATTTCTGCACACCATGACTGGGTTGACATGGCTAGGTCTCCTTTGGTGGCTCTAGAGGTAGCTGTCTGTATGCAAGTCTATTTGCTGTGTCCATGGACTGGAAAACATAGGAGGAGAGCAGGCATAAGGCATTCGTGGGCTTTTTGTTTCATTTTTTGAAACAGTGTCTCAGTCTGTCGCCCGGGCTGGAGTGCAGTGGCATGATCACGGCTCACTGTAGCCTCAACCTCCCCGGGCTCAGGTGATCCTCCCACCTCACCTCATCCTTTCGAGTAGCTGGAACTACAGGCTCATGCCACCACGCCTGGCCAATTTTTGTATTTTTTTGTAGAGATGGGGTTTTGCCACGTTGCCCGGGCTGTTCTTGAACTCCTGCGCTCAAGTGATCTGCCCTCCTCTGTCTCCCAAAGTGCTGGGATTACAGACGTGAGCCACCACCCTGGTGAGGCATCCATGTTAAAGCAGGGTTCATTCTCAAGGCTGTTTGTTTGGGGTAGTAGCTGCCTTTTGAGCAATCCAGGCCTCCTTAGACCTTTATCCCGGGCTTCCTGTTGGGTGCTGGACAGGTTTGTGGAGACACCCATTTGAGCACACCCAGGATTCATCCCTTCTCTGCTGAGAAGCTAGACAGGAACACACTTCCCTCCCACCATTCCTGCCTAGGACACGTAGGGGAAGCCAGCAGCTGAGAATTCTCTTATTTCCTTCCTCAGAGTGGTGGAGATCAATTGTTTCTAAAGTATGCTCCATGAGTCTCTAGCACCAGAACCACCTGGGTGTTCATTAAAAATGCAAATTCAGAGACTCACACCTATAATCCCAGCCCTTTGGGAGGCCAAGGCAGGAGGATTGCTTGAGTTCAGGAGTTGGAAACCAGCCTGGGCAACATGGAAAAACCCCGTCTTTACAAAAAATTAGCCAGGCATGGTGGCGCATGCCTGTAGTACTAGCTACCCAGGAGGCTGAGGTGGGGGGATCACCTGAGCCCAGGAGGTGGAGGTTGCAGTGAGCCAAGATCACGCCACCTCACTCCAGCCTGAGGGACAGAGTGAGACCCTGTCTTAAGAAAAAAAAAAAAGCAAATTCCTGGGCACCAGAGCAGACCCAGGGAATTAGCTCCTCTAGGTTGGGACCCAGGAATATGTATTTTTGATTCTCCTTCTAGGGATTCTGATGCCCACTGAAGTTTGAAAACTCCTGGTATAGAAGCCATGGAGGCTAGACCCAGCAGCCATGTTTGGGGCCTCCAGCAGGATACCTCTCCTCTTTGGGCATCAGCTTTTTTCTCTATAGCAAGAATGCCTGCCTCACAGGGTTGCCATGAAAGCTAAATGAGGCAATGTCTATGTGAAACAGCTCCTGGAACCAAGTAAGCCCTCTGTAAACATTTACTGAATCCACATCTATCTTTTCCCTCTCTACCAAACTCACGTTCTACAACATTCTAGTGTTAAAAAAGGTAAACAGAGGTGCAATTAAATTTTTTTTTGAGTTTATTTGAGGAAACAGTGATTCAATGAATTGGCTGGCTCCAAACCAGAAGTGGTTCTGGATCATGCTGAGTCTCAGACCATGTCTTCTGGGGATATGATGCTGCTTGGTGCCTTTTTGAGACTCAGCAAGGTTCCATGGGAAGACAGCAGGGCTGGGAATGGAACCTCAGAAGTCTCGATGTTGATGATTAGCTCTGTGCTTCAAGTTGCTTCAACTCAGTTATGAAGTAGAGAAGACAGTTTGGCCCTGACAGGACTCTGCTTCCTCATCTGGACTTTGGGCATCCTGCTCTTGATCTCACTGGGTGGTTTTGAGGCTCTGGTAATATGTTGGATGTGTAGGTGCCTTGAAAATGGTGAAATATTTTGCCAGTGTTGACTTTTAGTGCCCTTTCTTGAACTCAAAAAAAAAAGGGGGGGGCTGGGTGTGGCGGTTCACACCTGTAATCCTAGCACTTAGGGAGGTTGAGGTGGGAGAATCACTTGATGCCGGAGTTTAAGGCCAGTCTTCGCAACATAGTGAGACTCCATCTCTACAAAAACAGTTAAAAAGTTGGTTGGGTGTGGTGGCACATGCCTGCAGTTCTAGCTACTTGGGAGCTAGAGAGGATCACTTGAGCCCAGGAGTTTGAGGTTACAGTGAGCAATAATTGCACCACTGCACTCCAGCCTGGGCAACAGTGTGAGACCTCATCTAAAAAGTTAAAAAATACTCTGGACTTGCCCTTTGTCAGTAGAATAAAAAGGGCTTCTCTAGACACACATCGTGTCCTGCCTGGATTGGGGGCCATGCCCTCCATGTAGAGGGCTCAGCACTCCTGCCTTTACACCAGCTCATGGTTCAGGATAAGCTCCATCATCCTTACTGTAGGAGCCTCTCTCAGAGCTTCTGGGTTTCAAAGCATTCCTCTCATCAGCAAAGAAAGGAAGCTATACTTGCTGATTTGATCCTCTTGAGCTGAGCTGTTCGGCAGCTCCAGGAATCCTGTGGAGCATTCTGGTTCTTTTTGATTCCAGGAAACTGACCGCTTGAGATGCAATGTTTGAGTCCATATGTGCCTAGGATGGTTCCTCTCTTCAGTGTAGGAAAATGACTGTGGTGGCATAGCACAGAACTGATTCGTCCCCACCCTCAGGAGATAGGCCTGGGAGTGAGAAGTTTTATCCTAAGGGCATGGTGGTCCTGGCCCTACCAAGTTTTCTTACAGCCTCTCACAGTTAGCAAGTGGCACCAAGTTTTCTCGCAGCCCCTCACAGTTAGCAAGTGGCAGTGATCAGTGGTAACAAATGGGGATCGGTAGGGCTTGGACAGCTTTTGTGAAGATGTTGGAACCCTTAGGAAGATGTTGCAGTTTCCCTTCCACAAGTTTCTCTCTCCAGAATTCTTCTATCTCTCCTTAGGGAGGAAGGTTCCTCATTGTCTTCCCTGGGTATGGCTGCCCCTGTATTCTCATGCTGCCCCACCAAAAGCCATGTCCTTTATTAGTGTGCCCCCATCCTGGGCCAGACCACTCTTCCAGGGCCTGCCAGTAAGTAATTGGCAGGGTTTTACCGCTGAAAAAATCAGAATAGGGCTATTACCAGAAAGTCCATCCAGATTTAGAAGGAAACATGGGAGGATTAGAAACATTGATCATCACGTGAGCATCCCTTTTAGGAATGCCGCATGTTGCCTTGCAGACAAAGGAGACAATTATTCTCCTTTGGGCTGTTTTATCTGTCAAAGGTCAGGGAGTGGCACGTTTGAGTTGGGGGGATGGGTCGGGGGTTAGTGTCGAGAGAATGCAGAAGACGGTAGAATCCCTCTGTTGGCTGTTGATTGCTGGTGTCTGGGACAGAATTGGTGGGCATTCAGTGCCAAAGCATTTGAATGGCGCTTTGCACATCGCCTCCTTGAAACGTGAAAACTTTGGAGTAAGATTTGCATGATGTGATCTGATGTGATCTCAGCTGGCCGGGTGCTTTGAAAGACACCCACTCATTTTTCCTCCTTCCTAGCCGAGTCATGGGGAACTTCTGTCACCACTGGCTTTCAGCACAGTCAGCTAGAGGGACATTAGTGTATTGAAGCAACAGTGATTTGTTCTCTCACTGAAAGAAAAGGCAGTGGATTCTTCACTTCTGCGCCCAAAGTAGACCTAGGCTGGCCCTTTGTGGAGTTCACCATGAGGACAACTTCAAGGGGAACACCCAGCCCTTAAAGGGAGGAGTGTGTGTGCCAGGAAGCTCCTGAGTTCATGATGACGGAAAGCAAGCATAAATACTGGGCTTAGCTAAAAAAATAAAATACGGCCTTTGTCAGTGTTCCTTTTTTTTTTTCCTTTAATCAGAAAACTTTCCTTGTAAAACTCATTTTCTTCCCCTAAACTTAGCAACTTCTCTGTTTACAGCCTAGGGTATCTCTGCTCTTCAGCTAACTTGCACCCCCCACAAAGATGAGGAGGAAACCCAACGCCAAGGCTGTGGGTCAAGATCAAGGTATATTACATCATAAACCGAGTGAGAGTGAGCTCCTTGTCTTGCATCTTTCTCCTCCCTTCTGTGTAGGGTGCTCAGCATGCAGCAGGCGCTCAATAAATATTGAGTGTAGGTCTGAGGGTGAGAAGTTGATTGGTCTGCATTCGAATCCCCTCCATGCCTGATCTTGGGGCACCCCGAATGGGAGGTCTTCCCTGTGTGAGGCTTCCTTGGGTCGTTTCATCTGGCATCTACTTGCTTTGGGTGGTTAAACTCTTACAATGCAGCAAACTGCTACTGTGCCCAACTTGTTTACTGCAGAGCAGCCTGGAAGGACTTGAGTGAGGTTTGAGCTGCACAGTTCTAAGAGTCATTTCTTCATTCAGAAAATATTTCCCGAGTGCCGCCTCTGTTCTTGTGATTGTGTCAGACGTGGTATGGGGAAGGGTCACGCGAGCAAATGTGAGTCAATGTCCCTGTCCTCAAGGTACTAACAGTCTAGTTTGGAAGACAACACACTACACAAAAAGAAACAAAACTAAGCGTGACATAAAAACAAGAAACCCGTAAAGTGTAACTGGGGCAAAGAAACCAAACTGTAGCTGGAGACACCTCTCACCCTTGCTTCCTCCAACAGCTACACATTTGGAGACATTCGAACTACAGAATGGAGCATATGAGACTGGAGGGAGTGTCGGGTGTTTGAGGGCAGTCACTCTTCTGTGGCATTCACCTTGTCCATTGAGGGCTTTGGAATCAGATAGCCAAGGGTTTGAATCTCAGTTTTGCCAGGAGAAGCTTTTTGACCTTGGGCAAATTACAGAGGCTTTCTCATCTCTAAAAACCAAACCAGAGGCCAGGTGCGGTGGCTTATGCCTGTAATCCCAGCACTTTGGGAGGCCGAGGCGAGTGAATTGCTTGAGCCCGGGAGTTCAAGACCAGCCTGGGCAACATGGTGAAACCCCGTCTCTACTAAAAATACAAAAAATTAGCCAGGTGTGGTGGCCCATGTCTGTGGTCGCAGCTACTTGGGAGGCTGAGGTGAGAGGATTGCTTGAGCCTGGGAAATAGAGGCTTCAGCGAGCTGAGATCGCACACTGCACTAGCCTGGGCAACAGAGTGAGACCCTGTCTCACAAAAAAACAAAACAAAACAAAACCCACAAACAAAACCCAAACCAGAGATGATGCTGCCAACTTCAGGGGGTAGTTGTGAGGGCATAGATGAAATATCATGTGGAAAAACCTGTAGCATGCTGCCTAACACATAGCAGACACTCAGGACTTATTCACCTCCTTCCTCCTGGTTTGAGTAACATTTAAGACCAGCGCCTTTAGCCTAATGGATAAGAGTACAGATTAGTACTGATGGCCAGAGCTTGAAGTTCAGCCTCATCACTTACTGTTATGTGACCTTGGGCAAGCTACTTAAATGCCAATTTCCTCCACTTTAAAATAGAGATTAGGGAAGCACTCCTTCTATTTTATGGAGTGAAGTGTTGCCCCCCAAAAGAAAAAATTAACAATTAAAAAATAAAATGATTCAAAGAGTATATATATTTATAGAGTGCTTTGAGCACAGTGTATCAGCTCTCATCATTATTATTATCTTCCTTAGGGATCAATGATTGTAGGCTATCCTAATTTCAGTAGCTGCTGCTTCCTGCATTTCCCTAACCTCTTTCCCCCAAACAACTGAGGGAATCCAGGAGCCAGGGCAGTAAAAGCCACCAGCATAATCACAGCTTTCAGGATAAACCCTGTGGCGGGGGTGGGAGCTCGAAGGAAGTCTGGAGTTGGCCAGCTGTAACCCTACTCCCTAAGTTCTTAGAGATCCTAGCTTAGCCTTTAAATCCATAAACCCCCTTCATGAGTGATTTTCCACCAAATCAACGAGGTTGTTTAGATTGTCTTTGTCTCTGAAGGCCTGCCACCTCCTTGATCCCGAGCTGACCTTTTCAAAAGAAGCCTTGGATTTGGAGATTTCACAAATAACAGTCATATGAGCGGTCTTTGCCTGGGCATTATCGGTTACCGTGGAGCTGCCTGGCATTCCTGGGTGCTGGGGGCTCATTCTCATGATTAAGCTCAAGCTCTGGGTTCTTAGTTTTGCAGTGTCTCACAGCCCCAGCAGCCACCTTGGACTCTCCTTGCTTCTTTCTGGGGCATCCGCAGACTCAGTCCCAAGACCCCCTGCCGAACCTCGACCACATGTCCCAAGGTAGCTTGCCTGGCAGAGTGCCTTCACTCTAGCCTGGTCTCTTCCACTTGAGGTCTTGGAGCCCTTGTTTATTGTCCATGTTGCTAGATCAGTTATTCACTAGCAGGTATAAGCAAACATCTAAATGATGCTGGCCAAGGGGTAGAGAGCAGTATTTATAGCAACAGAATTATGGACTGGAGTGTGCAGACTTGCCTAAATAGTACCAGCTTTGTGGTGTTTCAATGCACACAGCACTGTGTGGGCATGGGCAATGAGTGTGGAAGTGACTTCCACATAATTCCCCAGGTGGACATCGTCCTGGGAGATGGAGCTTGTGTTAGTCCGTTTTGGATTGCTATAAAGGAATATCTGAGGCTGGGTGATATATAAAGAAAAGAGGTTTAATTGGCTCATGGTTCTGCAGGCTGTACAGGAAGCATGGTGCCAACATCTGCTTGACTTCTGACGGGGCCTTAGGAAGCTTCCAATCATGGTGAAAGGCAATGATGGAGCTAGGGTGTCACATGGCAAGAGTAGGAGCAAGAGAGAGTGAGGGGGAAGATGCCACACAGGTTTAAACAACCAGATCTTAGGAGAACTCATTATTGCAAGGAGAGCACCAAGGGAATGGCACTAAACCATTCATGAGAAATCTGCCCCCTTGACCCAATCACCTCCCACCAGGCCCCACCTCCAACACTGGAGATTACAATTCAACACGAGATTTCTTTTTCTTTTTCTTTTTTCTTTTTTTGAGATGGAGTCTTGCTCTGTTGCCCAGGCTGGAGTGCAGTGGCACATCTTGGCTCACTGCAACCTCTGCCTCCCGGGTTCAAGGGATTCTCCTGCCTCAGCCTCTTGAGTAGCTGGGATTACAGGTACACATCACCATGCCCAGCTAATTTTTGTATTTTTAGTAGAGATAGGGTTTCACCAGATTGGCCAAGCTGGTCTCAAACTCCTGACCTCAAGTGATCCACCCACCTTGGCCTCCCAAAGTGCTGGGATTACAGGCATGAGCCATCACACCCAGCCTCAACATGAGCTTTAGAGGGGACAACATCCAAACCTATCATGCCGCTTTACATAGTAACACTTTCTCACAAGTTGTCTGTGCAGCTGAAGTTTTCCTCAGCTGCCCTACTCTGTGAACTTAACTTCAGATTAATCTTTAGGCCATAAAATCATTGGTAGTGTGCATAGAGTATGTAGATATACACATTTACCTAATCACTGTATCATGTAAAACATCCTTTGGCAAGGACAGCATCATACTGAATGCTTTAAAATTGCTCATTTGGGTTGATGGGCTTACAGTAATCCAATGTGTGGAAGTCTAGATTGAACCTCAATGTATCTTTTATGAGTCTCTTATTTTAAAAGGATCCTCAACCATGCTTTTTAAAGTAGCAAACTTTCTCTGAGAACCTTGTCTAGACTTAAATTTCCAACCACATCTTTCCACAGTTGTGGACTCACATGACAAATGTGCAGTGGCAATGGTGCTTTCCTGACATGCCAGTTAACTGCAGCTCATTCTTTCAGCAACCATGTATTGAGTAAGCACCAGACTAGCAAGTATCAGAAAAATGACTGACAACCCAAAGATTAGAGGAAGTTAGGGCAAGGCAATCACGCCTAGTGAGGATCGTCAAGGAAAGCTCTGTGAGAGAATTCACATGGTGATGGGCTCTGAAAGATTAAAAAGGGGATAACTTGGGATAAAAGTATAGATGAGATGATGGGAAGGTTGGAATCATGACTTGTTCAATCTGGCTGGAATATAGGGGATTTATAGGGATACAGAAGAGAAGGGTCTGGAAAGGAAGGTTGAAACTAGCAAAGACGGCTGTATTAGTCTGTTTTCACGCTGTGATAAAGAACTGCTTGAGACTGGGTAATTTATAAAGAAAAGAGGTTTGACTCACTGTTCCAAATGGCTAGGGAGGCCTCAGGAAACTTGCAATCATGGTGGAAGGGGAAACAGGCACATCTTACATGGTGGTAGGCAAGAGAGCGAGAGAGAGAGCATCTGAAGGAGGAACTGTCAAACATTTCTTTTTTTTTTTTTTTTTTTTTTTGAGACGGAGTCTCACTCTTTCACCCAGGTTGGAGTGCAGTGGCGCGATCTCGGCTCACTGCAAGCTCCGCCTCCCGGGTTCACGCCATTCTCCTGCCTCAGCCTCTCCGAGTAGCTGGGACTACAGGCGCCTGCCACCACGCCCGGCTAATTTTTTGTATTTTTAGTAGAGACGGAGTTTCACCGTGGTCTCGATCTCCTGACCTCGTTATCCGCCCGCCTCGGCCTCCCAAAGTGCTGAGATTACAAGCGTGAGCCACCGCGCCCGGCCACTGTCAAACATTTCTATAACCATCAGGTCTTGTGAGAACTCACTACCATGAGAATACCATTGGGAGAAACTGCCCCCGTGATCCAATCACCTCCCACCAGGCCCCTCCCTTGGCACTTGGGGATTACAATTAGATATGAGATTTGGGTGGGGACACAGAGCCAAACCAAATCAATGGCTAAGAACAGTGGCTGAGGGGTTTGGACCTGCTTCCTTCCTCTGAGAGGGCTGACACCTTGAAGGTCTTTGAGCAGGGATGGTGGGGTCAATGCAATGCCAAGGACCATGAATCTGAGTACATTGTGCAGGTCGGGCAGAGAAGAGATCACAGTTGCCTGGGAGAAAGGCAGAAAGGGCCGAAGTGGGACAGGGCGGATTCAAAGAGGACTTTGCAGAAGGGTTTGGGAGGATCTGAGACGAAGTGCATATAAGAGGGCAGAGTCAAAGACGACTAAGATAATTGAGGAAGGACACACAGATGGAGCCAGAGAAGGAAGTGAAGCAGAACCAGGGTAGGATGATGGTTTGTATGACTTCCCCAAATAAACCAAGTTCATCTTGGGAGTCCCAGTGGCCTCTGCTGCCTGTCACCTCTGCTGTGTGAGAGTGTGTGGGAAAGAGCCAACCTTGCAGACAGGGAGTGAGCCTCAGCCCGATGGGCTAGATGGTATTTTCTTTCTCTTGTGGATTAGGAAACACACAGAGAGGTCAATTAACTTGCCAAGCTCTAGTACCTGGTAGGGCTGAGATTTGAATTGAGATCTTTCTGACCCCCGACCCTGAGCCCTTAACCACTATATTAGTATGATGATGTCTCTGAGGAATGTTGAAGCAGAAAGGAGAAGTGGGAGACTCATTTAAAAAAAGCATAAGGCCGGCCGGGCGCCATGGCTCACGCCTATAATCCCAGCACTTTGGGAGGCCGAGGCAGGTGGATCACGAGGTCAGGAGATTGAGACCATCCTGGCTAACACGGGAAACCCCGTCTCTACTAAAAATACAAAAAAAAAAAAAAAAAAAAAATTAGCCAGGTGTGGTGGTGGGAACCTGTAATCCCAGCTACTTGGGAAGCTGAGGCAGGAGAATGGCATGAACCCGGGAGGTGGAGCTTGCAATGGGCTGAGATCGCACCACTGCACTCCAGCCTGGGCGACAGAGTGAGACTCCATCTCAAAAAAAAAAAAAAAAAAAAAATAGCATAAGGCCAGGTATGGTGGCTCATACCTGTAATCTCAATATTTTGGGAAGCTGAGATGGGAAGACCACTTGAGACTAGCCTAGGCGACATAGTGAGAGACCCCAATTCCACAAAAAATTGTAAAAAATCAGCCAGGCATGGTGTCATGATCCTGTAGTTCCAGCTACTTGGGAGGCTGAGGTGGGAGAATTGCTTGAACCCAGGAGGCGGAGGTTGCAGTGAGCCAAGATTGCGCCACTGCACTCCAGCCTGGCGACAGAGTGAGACTCCGTCTCAAAAAAAAAAAAAAAAATTTTTTTTTAAATTTAAAAAATAAAAATAGCATAGCATGGGCATGAGGCAAGCCCCAGATTAGGTCATAAAGGGACCAAATTTGATGGAAGCCTTCAGCCTCAGGGACTCTGGTGCAAAGAAAGCTGCTGGCTCAGTAAAGAGATATATATATTTTTTAATTGATACATGGCATTTTACGTGTTTATGGAGGATGGGCTTTTTTGACTCAGCACTAGGAAGATAGCTCCTGAGAGCCCTGAAATCTAAGGGAACATGTCCAGCCATACCCAGTGATTGTGTCCAGGGGAGAGGAATGAGCCAATTGGTTTGAGCAAATTGGGGCCCAGCCCTAGGGGTGAGGGTGGGCTTGCCTTTGTCTGAATAGCACGGCACGTTGGGAGAGGAATGAGTTTCGGTAGGCGAGAACCTGTTTGCAGAGGTTGTTGTCTCCTAACAAGAGCAGGATCCACCTTGCCAGTGGCTTGGGTCAAGAGGATGAGGTGCCTGGGACCCAGCAAAAGGCTCAGATGGGGACTACTGGTTCTTTTCCTGTTCCGTTTGGACTGAGCCCTCACCACTGTGTGGACACAGAGCTCCTTGCCTTGCCTTTTGTGGAAGCTCTTGGATCCTCCCTGGATGGCCTGGCCATATTCTGGCCCCATGACTAGGTAGGATTTAGGAGGACATCTGTGTGCTAGGGTTCTGATTCAATTGTGACTTAGGGCTTTCTGAATGGTGGGTGGGGACAGTGGATGGTGGAAGAGGATGGGAAACAGTGGTTCCGTGGATCTCAGAGCTGGCATAGCATGTGTGTTGTGTTGTGTTGTGTAATGGGTTGGGTATGGAAATCTTACCCCAGATGCAGCCTGATGATTTTCTGGTTTTATTCTTGCTCTGCCAAATGCATGAGCTAGAATCACAAGTGAGACATCATTCAAAGTATGGCTTCTCCCTGTCACCCAGGGCCCTCAGACTACATAGACATGTTTTTAACTGTGATATTTGCTCTGGAAATGCTCCTGATTACTGACATTGCAGTATCATTTAGAGGTCACCTTTGAGTTTGCAGAAAAGGGTGAAAATAAAATAGAAAATGAAAATTAAATATCCCAGGCTGCCTCTCCATCCCTTCATTCATCACATTTTTTGTTAAACACCCTCTACTGGGATGAAGTAAACTATAGTTATAAAGTTTACCTAACTTTGGAACACTGTATGTTGAAAACTCCAGCTTTGCTACCTATAGCTGTGTGACCTTGAGCAAGTCAGTTAGCCTTCCTGCATCTCAGCTTCATCATCTGTAAAATTGGGACAATGTTAGACCCCTCTTTCTGGGGTTGTTGTGAGGCTTGAGATACTCAACATGAAGCTCATACATTTTACTATGATGAGTATTATCATGTGCCAGCCTCCAGAGATCAATGTGAGCCCTGCCCTCATGGAGCTTATAATCTGGTTGGGAAGACAGATGTTAATTAAATGATCATACAAATATAAACTTACCTGTGTAGGAACCCGACCTCATGTAAGGGATTAGAGCAACCTTCCTGAGGAAGCAGGATTTGCACTCAGACCTGAAGGATATCTGCATTGACTAGCTGAAACAGGGCAGGGAGAGATTCTAGTCCAGGTAGAGGAGCTGGTGCAAACTCCCCGTGGTCACTTGAAAGACAGAAAGGAGCTCAGCGTAGCAAAGTCCTGAGGAACAAGTTGGTGACAAGGGTCAGACCATTAGACACAGCCCATGTGCAGAAACTTGTGGGCTATGTTTAGGATTTTTACCTCTATTTTAAAGCAAGGAGAAGTCACTGCAGGGTGTTAAGCAAGAGAGGTACGTGATCTGATCATGTTTTCCAAAGATGGCTGGCTATCATGGAAAATAGCTAGGAGCAGAGCTGCATGGAAGCTATTCAGAGGCCAGTGTCTCCCCAACTCCCTTGATGAAGATGCGGATGCCGGCATATGAAAATACAGGTACTTAGGACCCACCTCAGACCTGAGGGATAACAGTGGGGTTGGTACTGGTGAGTTTGTTATGGGACAAGTTTGAGAAATACTGCTATGGGATAGGTAAAAATGAAGAGAGCCTAATTTCTGAAAAGTGTGTTCCAGAAGAGCTAAGACTGTGACTTGGTTTGACCATGAATTGTGTATTTTGCCCATGATTTTGTGTTTTGTTGAGAATGATAAAACTAGAACAAGTGCAGGGATGTAAGTCAACTCAAAACCAGTTAGCAGTGGCATTCATTCATTTGCCTTCCCAAGGTGGGTCTCCAGGAAAGGTGCCAAATGCTCCAGGGGCCACTTTCTCCCACATTTTAAATTAATGTTTCACTGATTCAGGCCCCAGGTCTCTGATTTGTACCCCAGAGGTTTCCTATCAAATGAATGACAACTCAAATGGGTGAAAATGTAGACTTCCGTGTTGACTAGTGTCACACCAACATTTCATGGAAGGCAGCAAACTGAGCCTGGGTTCTGACATCAGACAGAACTGGCTTAGGAGCCCAGCTCCTCTGCCAGCTGCCTGTGTGACCCTGGGCAGGGTGCTGAGCAGCAGGGTTTTTTTTGTTTTTTGTTTTTTTTTTTGCCCTCTCTCTTTTTTGTTGTTACAAAGTTATTGGCGTTAGGCTGGGTGCAGTGGTTCACGCCTGTAATCCTAGCACTTTGGGAGGCCGAGGCGGGCAGATCACTTGAGGTCAGGAGTTTGAGACCAGCCTGGCCAACATGGTGAAACCCTATCTCTACTAAAAATACAAAAATTAGCCAGGCATGGTGGTGGGCACCTGTAATCCCAGCTACTTGGGAGGCTGAGGTAGGAGAATCACTTGAACCTGGGAGGCGGCAGAGGTTGCAGTGAACTGAGATCGTGCCACTGCACTCCAGCCTGGGTGACAGAGTGAGACCCCGTTTCAAAAAATAATTATAATAATTAATTAAAAATAAATGAAGTTATTGGGGTTAAATTAAAAGATAAAGTGTATTACATATTACATATTACATATTCGGCGCATAGTAGATGCTCAAGATACACTAGGGTATCCTACCCTCTCCTTACTTTCCCATACACATTTTTTTTTCTTACCACTGTGAGTACAATGTAGAAAGAACCTGGACATTAATAGAGAGATGTGTCATTCCTAGCTTTATGTAGACAGGATTTTCCACCAATGTTCATCTGCTCATCCATCTATCCATTCATCCATCCATCCATCCATCCATCCATCCATCATGACTATGGAACAGACCTATAAACTAGGAACTAGAAATAGACTCTCCCTAAACACTGCTCTTAAGAAGCAGGAAAAAAATATGTCTTGAAAAAACAAAAGAGGAAGCAGCTTACAGTCTAATCCTTATGTTTTGATTTTCCACACTGGGCATAAATGTACCTCCATAGCCAATTTCCTCCTTGAGAAAGGTTACCATGAGACAGTGTTGCTGCCCAGCTGGGGTTACTGTAGGCCACTGCTAGGGCCCACCCATCCACCCTGCTGCCTGGAGAAGGCTTAAAAGCTGGAGTTGGGGTGGAACAGCACTCACTCACGCTTAGTGTATAGATGGAATGAACAGAGTCCAGCTGCCCCGGAGGAGTAGGGCATACAGTGTAGCACCAGCCGGGAGGATTTCTTTATTGGGGCAGAAGATTAACTGGGAATTAAGGTATCCTGTGTTGGGACCTCAGAGCCTTAATTTTCCTTTGGAAATGAAAGAGTCACAGAGCCTCAGATGATGTCTGTATCTTTCCTCACTCTTGCAAATGGGACCCTGGGAGATTCTACTTAACTTCCAGACCTCCAACTCCAAAGTGCTTAGAAGGCCATATATGAGCTGGAGTGGGCCCAGCTTCCCAGCTATGAAGAAGGTTGTATTTGCCCCTCTGCTTGTGGCTGGTTTCTACCTTCAATTAAAGTCTTGAAGATGAGCAGTAGGAAGCCTGACTCTGACAAACCAGTATGACCAAGGATCAGCTAAAGCTCCAAGGACCCGAAAGAGGCCTCTGTTCTGCAGAAGCCTGCCTGCCTAGGCCTTTCTCCAGGCTTTTAGCCTGGGATGCACTGGCCAGAGAAGACAGGAGATCTGCTTTCTCACCTCCACTCTGCTAGAACTCTGGGCGACCCTCAACAAGTCACAGAGCTCAATTAACCTCACTTGGCCTTTGTTTTCTCCTGTAATTATTGGATTTGTAATTATAATAGGGGATTACAGACAAACTTTCAAACTGTAATATTCTGTCATTTTAACCATTAAACATGGCCAGTTGTGTTATCTGTTGTATTTTTGTTTTAACATTTTTCCTGCTGATAGATTATTAAGCTCCTTGAAGGCAGGAACTGTGCCTTATACCTCTTGGTACTTCCTAAAATATCTAGCAGAGTATGTTTTAAAGATGCATTTGGTTAATTGCTTACATATTGGTATAAAGAACTCTACACAGGAACTATGAGTGATCACTTTTGTGAATATTCTGGAACTGAGAACCACTAGTAAACATTTTGAATGGCTATAATTGACAGATGGAAAAATGAATCAAGGGGGTCAGCAGATTGGCAGCTGATGGATGATGTCAAAGTGGGGAGCGAAAGCGAATTGTTTCTTTATCTGTAGCTCTTTCAAGTACAACAAAGGAAAAATGAGACCTCACGACAAAGGAATTACTCATCTTCCTTCACTCTTGGAATTTGAAGCTTGCCTGATTTCACAAGCTATTTTCCCATTTCCGCCTCAATATTATGTGCAGCAGAAGGACTTTTGGGAATTGTATCACAGCCAGTTAGTACTGAAGCCAAGCCTTTCTGACCTCGGAAACACCCAAGTCATGTTATCTGTCAGGTCACTGGAGTTTGGACTCCAACCCAGATAAGAAATGGTTTAGCACTTTGGGAGGCCAAGGCGGGTGGATCACATGGTCAAGAGATTGAGACCATCCTGGCCGACATGGTGAAACCCGTCTCTACTAAAAATACAAAAATTAGCCAGGCGTGGCGCATGCCTGTAGTCCCAGTTGCTCAGGAGGCGGAGGCAGGAGAATTGCTTGAACCCAGGAGGCGGAGGTTGCAGTGAGCCGAGATCGCACCACTGTACTCCAGCCAGGCGACACAGCGAGACTCCATTTAAAAAAAAAAAAAAGAAAGAAAAAGAAAAAAAAAGAAATGGTTTAATTTGTTGGGGGTGTGTGTGTGTTTATAGCCATTTTTTACATGCCTATTTCCTGTGTGTATAAATTTATGCAGTTGTGTGTGACTTCACACTACAGATGCTTTAGAAGTTACTATGTTATTCACACAATAAACTGAAGCTTCCATGCTTGTGAATGTGGTAACAGCTTTAGCCTTCCAACTCTTACTGAATGCAAGTTCTTGGGCTTGCAGGGTATAGAATTTCTCCCCAGCTGGGCTCTCAGCTCTGGGTTAACAGATTCAGTGAAACTAAAAATTCGAGTAGCACAAGAAAATAATAATCAATGTTATTTTACTCTACTCCAGATATGGGAGTAGAGGAACCATTATTCATCAATTTGCAGCTAGAGAAGAGCCAGCCCACATTGAGACCATCAACTACACATTCTTATAATAGGCATTGATAGTGAGGGTGGTCAGAAGGATGTATGAGCCCAATTGTCAGTCAGAAGAAAGATTTCTCTGGTGTTTTGAGGTGAGAAATAATCCCTGCATGGGTGTTAGGAAGGATTGGAAGTTGGAAATTAGATTTCTTATTAGGAATCTCTTTACATTTGTGTTGTCACCTCTTGGCCATTGGTAACTGTGATTGGTTGTCTCTGTCTTCTATAGCTTGGAATTGCGATTGGGTTCTTGGTCCCTCCTGTTTTGGTACCCAACATTGAAGACCGGGACAAGCTTGCCTACCACATCAGCATCATGTTCTATATAATAGGAGGTGTGGCCACTCTCCTCCTCATCCTTGTCATCATTGGTAAGGTCATTAGTAAACAGATGGGGCAGCAGGGGGAGAAGGGGCAGGGAGATTCTGCTGACTTTGATGGGACCCTTGTGAACATTCCCTGAAATACCATGGATATTTACAGAAACTGGGAGTCTGGGCTTCTTATGGTCTTCAAATGTTTTAGCCTGGGCAGTCGTCCCCACACAGTGTTAGCTGGTCCTATGTACTTTGTTAGTGGCTAAGGAAAGATTTAATTGTCATTAACCAGTTCCCCAGTCCTACCTCATCGGAAGTAATGGTAGACTGCTAGTCCCCTTGATGAAACCCACTGAGCACTTAGGCCATCACAGGCACTGTACTAAGCATGCCTGATTTCATTTAGTTATCAACAACCCTATCAGTGAGGTACCACTATCAGTCCTATTTAACAAAGAGAAAAGTGAGACTTAAGGGAAGTTATATAAACTATTCGAGATTAGATAGCTAGTAAGTGGCAGAGATTGGATTCAAGTCTAAGCTTGTCTATGTCCCTATTCTAAATTTCTAAAAAAAAAACTGAAATTGATCCATAAAACTAATAATCTCATAGATTAACCTGACAGTACTTGGGGATCATAGTTCTTTAATGCTTTTAAAAAAATTATGAGTAATATATGCTTATCATAGAAAAATCTAAAAAATACAAAAAAGCATAGAGAAAGGAATGACCATTAACTTGTCATTGTACAAGTTAATCCCAACCACGAACCTCAGATATCTACTGTTAATGTTTTATTTATTTATTTATTTATTTATTTATTTATTTATTTATTTTTGGAGATGGAGTCTTGCTCTGTCACCCAGGCTGGAGTGCAGTGGCACAATCTCAGCTCACTGCAACCTCTGCCTCCTGGGTTCAAGCGATTCTCCTGCCTCAGTCTCTCGAGTAGCTGAGATTACAGGCGCCTGTCACCAAGCCCGGCTAATTTTTGTATTTTTAGTAGAGACGGGGTTTCACCATGTTGGCCAGGCTGGTCTCGAGCTCCTGACCTCAAGTGATCTGCCTGCCTCAGCCTCCCAAAGTGCTGGGATTACAGGCATGAGCCACCACGCCTGGCCACTACTGTTAATTTTTTTTTTTTTTTTTTTTTTTTTTTTTTTTTTTTTTGAGACGGAGTCTCGCTCTGTCGCCCAGGCTGGAGTGCAGTGACGCAATCTCGGCTCACTGCAAGCTCCGCCTCCTGGGTTCACGCCATTCTGCTGCCTCAGCCTCTCCGAGTAGCTGGGACTACAGGCGCCCGCCACCACGCCCGGCTAATTTTTTTTGTATTTTTAGTAGAGACAGGGTTTCACCGTGGTCTCGATCTCCTGACCTCGTGATCCGCCCGCCTCGGCCTCCCACAGTGCTGGGATTACAAGCGTGAGCCACCGCGCCCGGCCTACTGTTAATATTTTATATCCATGTACATTTAATGATTGAGGTATTTGGTAAGATAATTTTACTTCCCTTTTTTTTCAGCTGGGTGATATTATATGGGCTATGATAAATTTAGAACCAGCAAGACAGAGGTTTTTATTTTCAGTTAGTCATCTGTCTAAAGGTTAACCAACTTTCTTCCTAATACTTGAAAGTTCCACCTCACATGTTAAAGGTTTCATTCCTGCCTACTGACCCCACCTCCAGAGTCAAGCAGTTCTATAATTGGGTACCTCATTCAACCGTTCTCATTGTGTTGTTCCCCGCCAAGAATCCAGGATGAGAAAGGCTGTCTAATGGATTTAAAAGCTGGCAGAATGTGTTAGACAGAGACCTTGGTGTTCCTGGTAAGGTGAGAAGCAAGGAAGCTGTGGATGAGAGCGGAGAAGAATGATACAGCCAGGGGCCTTTTAGCCAGACTTTGAGTTTCAAATTATGTGTCCAGCCCCAAATTCTCAAGCAGATGAGGGCCTGGTCCTTTGCAGTTGAAAATCTGGAGGTAGGACATTTCTGTTTGGGCATTTTATTATCAAGCACAGATGGATAGTCGCTAATTGAGTAAAGATCTGAAAAATCTTATCTGAATTCTGGTTCGTGGTTGCCAAATCCTTAAGCCAACACCTGCTGATGTAAAGATAAGCAAACTTTTTGCCTCGCATTCTTTCCCCCAGTTGAAGGGAAGGTGAAGAGGCAAGACCATGGATGAGAGGCTCCCAACTATAGTATCCAGGACTATTTCTAGAGAAGGAAGAAGCAGGACTCTGAAGTCTGTGCAAGGGCATTTTCTGGGTGGAGGGCCCCTTTGATCTGCCGGGAGAGTAAACTTCATTTCCACGGCTTCCTCTAAGTGGCGACAATCTACTGACCTTTCAGGAGCATTCTTTTGGGGTGTGGAGGAGGCCACAAGGTGCTTATTTGGAAATTTTTCTCTTTCTTTTGATACAAAGTCTCATTCTGTAGCCCAGGCTGGAGTACAGTGGCGCAACCTTGGCACACCGCAACCTCTGCCTCCCGGGTTCAAGCGATTCTCCTGCCTCGGCCTCCCGAGTAGCTGGGACTACAGGCGCATGCCACCACACCTGGCTAATTTTTGTATTTTTAGTAGACACAGTGTTTTACCATGTCTATTTTTAGTAGGCATGATGTTTCACCATGTTGGCCAGGCTAGTCTTGAACTTCCGACCCCAAGTGATCCGCCTGCCTTGGCTTCCCAAAGTGCTGGGATTAGAGGCATGAGCCACCACTCCTGGCCACTTATTTGGATTTAATAGGGGAACCACTTTAGCCAAACGGCTAGTTAAACTGATCTGCCCTCTAGAAAATGGACTGGCGATCAGGACAGCCAATGGAGAAGCATGTGTTAATCTTCTTGTTTCTATCAAGAGGCAGAGGTCTGATTCAGACTTAGAGAAACAAGGAATGGATCCTAGATTTTTTTATCAGCTGCTGCATGCCATGCTCTGTGCCAAGCATGGGCAACACAGTCCCTTTCCCCTTGGGAGGAGCTGTGGCGCTAAGCCATTAACTGGGCTCACCGATCCCAAAACTTTAGCTTTTGCTGCTTTTCTATCATGTGTTGCTAGTGTGTTTTTTCAGTTCTCTGTGGTATGTTATTTGCTGGTTATTATGAGTTTCCTTGATCTTTGAGCACTGCCTGGGAGGTCCAGTGATTTCAGCCCTCCAGAGGTCATTAAAAAATAATAATAATCAGGGCTGGGTGTGGTGGCTCATTCCTGTAATCTCAGCACTTTGGGAGGCAAAGGTGGGTGGGTGGATCACTTGAGGTCAGGAGTTCGAGACCAGCCAAGCCAAAATAGTGAAACCTCGTCTCTACTAAAAATACAAAAATTAGCCAGGCATTGGTGGTGTATGCCTGTGGTCCCAGCTACTCAGGAGGCTGAGGCACAAGAATCACTTGAACCCGGGAGGCGGAGGCTGCAGTGAGCGAAGATCACACCACTGTGCTCCAGCCTGGGCGAAAGAGTGAGACTTTGTCTCAAAAAAATAAAAGAAAAGAAAAGAAAAGGAGAAAGTAATCAGGCCGGGTGCGGTGGCTCACGCCTGTAATCCCAGCACTTTGGGGGCCGAGGCATGCAAATCGCTTGAGCTCAAGAGTTTGAGACCAGCCTGGGCAACATGGCAAAACCCCGTCTCTATGAAAAATACAAAAAATTAGCCAGGTGTGGTGGCATACACCTGTAGTCCCAGCTACTCAGGAGGCTGAGATGGGAGAATTGCTTGAGCCCAGGAGGTGGAGGTTGTAGTAAGCCGAGATGGCGCCACTGCACTCCAGCTTGGGTGACAGAGCGAGACTCCGTCTCAAAAAAAAAAGAAAAAAAGTATCGAAGGACCATTCACTCAGCCTCAGACAATGAGAAGCAGCTTCAAGGGTGGGGCTGTTAAAGGTTTAATTGAAGAATTAATATTTCTTTTGGGAGTCTCAGCTCCTCTCAGATGATGGAGCAGCTTTCATTCATGTGGAACCAGCTCTTCTGGGGTGGGACCATGGAAATTTTCAGCCATCTCTGTTTTTTTCCTTTCAGTGTTCAAGGAGAAACCTAAATATCCCCCCAGCAGGGCCCAATCCCTGAGCTATGCCTTGACCTCTCCTGATGCCTCGTACTTAGGTTCCATCGCCCGGCTCTTCAAAAATCTCAACTTTGTGCTGCTTGTCATCACCTATGGTAAGGTGTCAATGTGTCTAGGAATGCATTTGAACTGGAAATGTTAGAGGAGAGGCCTGATGTGTCTCCATATATTACTCTTTCTAAATCCCAAATGTGCATGTAAAGTTGTTGTCTAGGGTCAATCCAGAGGACCCAGCTATGCCCAAGGGCCTTTGCATGTGTTGTAAAGTCCACCTAGAAATAATTTCTTCCCATGTCAGATTATCTGACAAATGCCTGTTGGTTCTCCAAGTCTCATCTCAGTATCACTTTTGTAAAGCAGTAGTAGGTAACTTTCCCTCTCTTACCATGCTATTCCTTGTATATCTTAACATCTGTCATTAAAAAAAAATTTTCTTTTTGCAGGCCTATTTCCCCATTAGACTGAACTCTCTAAGAGTGTGGATTTATGTTTTTCATCTTTATAGTTCCTCAGCAGTGGCTGGCCTTGAGTGACTATTCCAGTAGTTACTGAATTAGTTAATTAATTAATGCATGCATGCATATATGTGTCTCGTCACATGAGTCACTCCTCAACCAGTCCTCCCTCATCCTGTAATTGACTTCTATTTTATCTGAATGCACAACAACATCCCTCTTTCATTTCATTTGCTTGGCTCTTGGAAAGATAAATTGGAATCTTTATGCTAATGTGTTGGCTTTCTTTCCCAGCATGGTGTTTTCTGTATCTTATTTCAAAGCTGTAATAAGACTGTTGGATCGAACAAGGGCAAAGACAGAGCCTCGTGGCATTCCACTAAAGAGTGTCCTCCAGATGAATGCCAGTCTATTAGTCAGTACCCTTAGTTCAAGCTGCTACATATCTACCCACCTTTATTGCTATTCAGCCTACATTTGGTCATTTAATCCACCAGTTAAAGTTTGATTAAAACTAACAGTTAGCAAATCTGTGACATGGATAGTAACCATATGAAACAAAGAAATGAAATTGGTTTTGACATGACTTATTCTTAGTGAAACCCCAGTTGGCAATGGCTTCATGTTGCCTATAGACTCAAAAGCTATTGTTTTATAACAATAGTGCTTACTATGTGCCAGGTGCTTTTCATATCTGATTTTATTTAACTTCCAGTACACCTATGTGATGTTGGTACTAAAATTATCCCTATTTAACAGATGAGGAAACTAAACTCAAAGTGGCCAAATAACTAGCCCAAGGTCACACAACTTTCAAGTGGCAGAGCCAGAGTTCAAATACAAGTTTGTCTAACTCCAAAGTCTCATTCTTTTTCTTTTTTTTTTTTTTTTTTGAGACAGAGTTTTCCTCTTTTTGCCCATGCTGGAGTGCAGTGGTGCGATCTTGGCTCACTGCATCCTCCGCCTCCCTGGCTCAAGCAATTCTTCTGCCTCAGCCTCCCGAATAGCTGCGATTACAGGCATGTGCCACCATGCCCGGCTAATTTTTGTATTTTTAGTAGAGCTGGGGTTTTGTCATGTTGGCCAGGCTGGTCTCAAACTCCTGGCCTCAGGTGATCCACCCACCTCGGCCTCCCAAAGTGCTGGGATTACAGACATGAGCCACCGCACCCAGCCAAAATCTGCATTCTTAATGCCTGTTCTGTAATTGCTGATGTTCCTTCTTAGAATTGTGCCAGAGTTTCATTTTAGGCTCATCAATACATTTTATCTCAACTAAAATGTTTATCTGCTGAAACACTAGATAAGAGGTGGCTTCATCCTGGTAGAGGGGCAATCCTGTTTTTCAGGCATACATAGAAATTAGGTGACCTTTCATCTGGAATAGCTGTAGATGACCAGGTTCGTCTTCAAGATCTTGGTCCTCTGTTCCTCATTTCCTCAGGCTTCTCAATTCTCTGAGTATGTCTCCCCATTCATCTGCAAAATAAAGACAAAGTTTCTAATGCTTAGAGAAGTCCACCTAAGGAAGTTACAAGTTCCCTATCACTGGGAGTTATTCAAGCATAGATGGGACTAACCACTTGGTGGGAATGTTGTAGGGGATCTCAGGCTACAGTTGGATAGTGAAACCAGATGGCCTTTGGGGGCCCTTCTAGACTCAGGATTCCATGACTCTAAGAGCTTTTACTTTCGCTAGAGTTGGACATCATGAGTGCATTGACCTCTGACAACCATAAACCTTGTTGTATCTAACAAGAGGATATTTGAGGCCTACCTGGGATTCTAGGGCAGATGAGTGCTTCATAAATATTTTCTATGGCTGAAAATGGTGACAGTGGTGATAACTGGGCAATGGTCCCATTCCAAAGGCTGTGGTCCTCAGTGCTGGAGGTTGTTGGTGTTAGGGCCAGGTCACTGACTCCTGAGAACAAGAAACAGAGACAAAATATACCAGAAACATTGTTGCTCCTGGTCATCGAGGGGCTCAAGCCTAGGCCATGCTGTGGGGAGCAAAGCTACTCCTCCTCCTTCCTCTCACATGGCTGGTTGCTTACATGATCTTTAATCTGACAGAGTAGTTTTAATCCTGTACTTCTGGACACTTTTCCTTATCTATTTGATTAAATGATAACCCAGGAAATAAATAGGAAAGCACTTCTTGAATGGTGGAGTAAGGACCTTAGAAAATCCGCTCCTCTATAGAAACAAGAACAATGACAAAAAATATAAAAATGAATTTTTTCAGAACTTTTAACAAATGGCTTGCAACAATCCAAGCAGCATTTATTCAAGAGAAATGGCTAAATATCAGTAAGAACAGTGGGCCTTGCGTTTTCACTTGTCCTATTCCAAGCCCCTTCTTCCAGGCTCTGCAAGTAGCCTTGACTACTACAGCCTTGCAGCCATGGGGCTGTGACATCCAGCAGCCTCACAGCCATGGAGCTTTGAAAACCAACTGTCTCATAGCCATTGGAGGGAGCAAAGTTGATTTGGAGCTCTACCCCTGAGAATTACTATTTGACCTACCTAGCAGGTCCCCGGAAAAGCCCTATTCATAGGACATGTTGTTATTTAACCTGACTTGGAGTTTGCTCGTGGGAAAAGCCCTATTGCCAGGGCATTTGTTGAAAACAATCAATGGCACTGCTTAACATTGTAGCTGCCTGCAGTGGGGATAACAGTTGGGGTGAACAAGAGGCTGGCTGAAAATGCTGAAAGGAAACTCTGGAGAATATGATGTCCATATGGGGTTCTTTGCCAAAAAGAAAATGATTCTTAGACTGAATCACAGATTTGAAAAAATTTTTGATGGAGGAATCATGTTAATTGCTTTACATGCATTATCTCATTTAATTTTCAAAACAAACCCATGACATAAGCCCTTTGTTTCATTTTATACATGAGGAAACTGAGGCTCTAGAGTTTTAACTTCTTGGCCATAGGGCAAGAACTATAGGCACTTACTCTAACTGTTAATCTTTGCTTTCTTTTCCTACTGTGTTTGTTCCAAATTAAAACAAACAAAAACAAAAACAACTTTTTTTTTTTTTTAAACAGAGTCTCACTCTGTCACCAGGCTGGAGTGCAGTGGCATGATCTCGGCTCACTGCAATCTCCACCTTCCAGGTTTGAGCAATTCTCTTGCCTCAGCCTCCCGAGTAACTGGGATTACAGGTACCCACCACCACACCCAGGGAATTTTTGTGTTTTTAGTAGAGACAGGGTTTCACCATGTTGACCAGATTGGTCTTGAACTCCTGACCTCAGGTGATGTGCCCACCTTGGCCTCCCAACAAAAACAATTTTCTAAAATGCCCTCTATCGATTCAACTAGATGCTTTGAAATCCTCCAGAATTACCCCAGTCCTCCTAATCCCCTTGCAGTTTCAGATTGGACTTTGAAGAACAAAATGGTTCATACTTTTTACATTGTACACATAGTGTTCATATTTAGCTCTGAATTATATGCATTTAAAGAGCATGTGGCTGGGAATTAAGCAGGCAACAGCATTTCACAGGCACATGTATTGGACATGGGTGGACATGTCTTGGGTTAAGAGCCTTGAGTGCTGGACTTGTAAGTTCAGAGTTGGATCATAAGAAATGAGAGGTCTGAGTTTTGGTGTCAGCTCTGCCAGATACTGAGTGTACCACCTTCATCCATCTGTGCTGCCCATCCTTCATCTCTTTAATACTCTCCACCCCCACTAGAAAACAGTAATGATACTTACTTCCCATTGGAGTGTTCTGAGTGGAAGTGAAAGCTTTTAATGCAGTTGAGAATAAAGACATGGCATGCCTCCAGACTGCGAGTCTGCCATTGCCAGACTGCAATGCTATTGCATTGGTAAACTTACTGATTTCCAGCATTGCTTCTTTGGTCCAAACCAGATTTCACTAAGAGGAGGAGTAACTGTCCTGCAGCTGGTGGTATTGTATTTGTAGTGGCTTTTCAAGTGGTTCTCCAAGCTGATGAGTCAACTGCCCAGAACTGAGGTGCATCGATAATTGAAGGCCTTGGAGGAAATCGAGGGTCCAAGTGTTGCTGGCTTTTCCCTAGACTTCTGGCTGCACTCTTAGAGGTAGGGTTGAGAGATAAAATAAAGACCATCCAGTTAATTTGAATTTCAGATAAACAACAAATACTTTTAATATAAATATGTCTTATGCGATATTTGTGGCATATTTATACTAAGAACTATTATTTATTTTAAATGTATTTATTTACTATTTTTTTTCAAAATCTGGCAATTCAGTTTAGAGGGGAAGATGTGCAGGGGTTGAGCTCGTGCTTGATGTTGCTGAAATATCATATCAGTAAGAAATTGCCAGTAAAACACCCTCCCTCTGTCCTTCAACTTTGGCAATGCGGGAAGACTCAGGGAACCAGAAATTCCACCTGTCTGCCAGTGTCTTTGGTGTGTTTCACAGTAGGGGAGGGTGGGATGGAGAAAGGAACCTTCCTCTGGCTACCTTCTCTTTGTGTCTCTGGGTCTTGCATTCACATGGCCTCCTCTAATGTCTTATGATCAATGGCATAACAACTGCCCTGTTGAGAAGAATTGTTGAAAAGACTTCTCTTCTAGAAAATGGCATACTCAAAGGGCATACTTTTTCCATAGTTATGCCCCCAGCCTTGCTGCCAGCAAGATTATTCATGCTTCTGAATAAACTTCCAGTGCCTCTGGCATCTGAACTCGGAGCCTCAACTTGTGTATCCCAAGGTTCACCTTCCCTTGGGACTCTCAGCACTTTATCATTGTTCCACCTACATGGGCCTAGGGAGGGGGCTTCATGCCCCCTCTAAAATCCTGGCTGAGGAGTGGGCATAAAATCCTTCTCTGGATTCCCAGAAGCTTTGTCGAGGTCAAGCTGGCCCTTTAAAAAAAAAGGACTAAAGGGAAATGCAGAATAACCAAAACCCAAAGATGTGATCTGGGGTCAGTGTTTCCCAGACTTCCCTGAGGATAGGACCCCCTGGGGTGCTTGATTGAATGTGTGCATAGATTTCTGGAAATTCAAATTCAGAAAGTCTGGGTTGGGGCCTAGGAATCTGCTTTCTACCAGCATTCCAGATAATTCTGACTTGCAGCAGAGTTGAGAACCTCTGAGGTAGCTGTGTGATGGGTCTTGAAGCCTCTTCCCATCCCAGCTGCCTCCATGTAAACCCCACCACCTGGGAGCCTGGGTCTGGTCCCTGATCTTTTGTATCTTGAAGGCCATGTATTCTCAAATTCCAGACATTTTAACTAGTGCACTGGGGTTTTATTGTTGTAGTTGCTAAAGATGCAGATTCCTGGGCCCCATTCCAAGAGATTCTGATTCAGTAGTCTTTGGTAGGGCCTCAAAATCTGCAGTTTTAAACTTTAAGGAATTCTAATGTCAGTAGTCACTGGAACACAGTTTGAATAAAATTGTTATTGGCTGGGCTTGATGGCTCACACCTGTAATCCCAGCGCTTTGGGTGGCCAAAGTGGGAGGATAGTTTGAGGTCAGGAATTCAAGACCAGCCTGGTAAACATAGTGAGACCCCAAAAAATTTTTTACAAAGAAAAAAATTGTTTTTGACAAAGGAGAGAAAGAGACTCAGAATGATGACAGAGTCCTTTCTGCCTCTCTAAAGCCTGCCTCCTCAGTAAGTGGCACTACTCCCAGGTGACTGATTCCAGGAATGACCAGGCCTTTCAGGGAAGATCACATTTTCTCTTCCCTGGCCCAGCAGTCTCACCTTGCTGAGGATGATCAGACCTGAATAGAATGCAGTCATCTGTACTCCTGTAAGGGGTGCTCATGCAGGAAGGAGCATGCATTTCATTCCTGCCCTTCTGTGTGGGATGCCCAACCCCTTTGTTTGGGCAGTAGAGTGGACTTACGCTGGTTAACTGCGTCTGGCAACCTTTGACAATATGGTGAGGGACATCTAGACCAAAGATGGATTCAGAAAATATACATAAGCTCCTGATTCCTCTAAGGTGGGGTTGCAGATACAGTGGAACAGATTGGCAGCCTTCCAGGATGAACCCCTGCTCTTCCTTCCCTCCCGCTGCCCTTTAGCCCCAATTCAGTCTCCTGTCTGGCCTGGAGCAGGGATGGCTGTTTGTTAACCACACTGCTCTAGGGAGCCAGTGCTTCCACCTGGAGCACGATCAGAATCACCTGGGAGGCTTGTTCAAATGCAGATTGCCGGGGGCCTCACTCCCAGAGTTTCTGCTGCAATAGGTCTGGGGTGGAACAGAGACCACACTTTGGAAACTATTTCACTAAACTATTGAGCCCCAGAAAAACCACTCAGCTTCAGCAATATGGGTCAACCTGTTCAGGACTCTGTTCCCCAGGCCTTTATCAGGACCAGTGAGCACTGGTGTATTTTTTTTTTGCTCCCAGTCCTTCTGGATAATTTCCTTTCTTTTTCTGTGGTTTCTGCCCTCCTTGGCTCATCCCAGTTAGGAGAGCAGCTGTTCCCCTGAAGCTAAGCCTGAGTTGGAACATTCCTTGCCCTTTGCAGTGTCAGGCTAGGGCAGGCAAGAGGCTTAGAGAGGAGTGGGAGGAGTGAATGGGAAGAGGGGAGGAGACTATTTTCTTTCTTCTCCTTCCCACACTCTGACTCACTTTTCAGGAATGTCTCCTTATGGGACCTCTTGACTCGGAAATGGACTTTCTAAGTGGCTGAGTATGTGCTATGAAAGTTAGATGGGAATGCTGCTTGAATGAGATGTTGCTGAGAGCCTCATGATCATTGCAACCATCAGCCTGTCAGTTGTAGTGACGTTCAGGGACATGTCTGGGTTTGTTGGCCCACTGTGGCTCTGTGCTGCTCAGGAGACTGCATTGAGCCCAACCTTGTTGCATCCCTGGGGTGAACTGCTGGGAGAGGCTGGGACATGAGGAAATTGTTCATGACCTGAGCTGGGAAAATCTGATTCAATGATCAGCTTTGTGAGGATGTAAACCAGAGTGATTAAGATCAAGAAATCTGGAGCCACAGGGCCTGAGTTCAAATCCAGCTCCGTCACTTAATACCTATGTGATTGCAAAGCAAATTATTTCCCATTTTGCAAGATAATTTGACCTTTGCTTAACTTTGTATCTTTTACCCCCTGGGAACCTGATAAAGGGAGTATGTCAACTACCTTTAGGCAACATTGCTTACGATAAAAATGTCCTCTGGTGATACAAATGGACAGAGAGACCTATTCATTCTTGTGGGAAGCCATTCTTTGTGCTTCTCTGAGTACAATGACTCTTTTCACTGGCCTGTCACTTATGGGGCCCCTGGAAGCTACCCCTATGGAATTGTTACAAGTAATAGTGGCACCTGTGAGCATTAAGCCAGGATGGTTGCCATACCCACCTTCCCTTGCACCTTAGCCATCATCTGAAAGACAGTAGCTTCCAGAAGGCTATATGAACTGGGGTTCTATGGATTGGTTCCATTGAAGAGGAACTCCTGAGGCTGCCCTGCCCACAAGCTATGTGTCCTGCCTTACACCCTTCCAAGTAAATCTAATATGGAGTGTGCCGGTAGTAGTCTTGTGAGCCTCAATGCTTAGTTAAAGTTAGAAAGACCCCCGGCGGGCATTATGGAGTGGCAGTATGTTATTTTAACTCTGTGTGCATCTTTATTATCTCTAAAATGGTGATGATAATACTACCTGCTTTCTAGAGTTGTTATAAAGTGTCTAATCCATCGGTATGTGCAGCCGCCATTGTCATCATCATCATCACCATTGAAGGGAGGCCAGCAGGCCTTTTCTCCTTTGGGTCAGTTCCAGTCTCAGCTACTCACTTGCTGTATGGCTTTGGACAAAGGACCTTACTCGCTAAAGATACAGCCTTTCACAGCATATTCTAGGTGCTCCTTTGGTGAATGAATTGGTAAAGTAGGAGAGTCAACTGAATGCTCTTTAGGATCGCTTCTAGTTCCATGTAATAGATTGTGTGTGACATTGAATCAGCAAAGAAAGTTGGAGGAGGAATGGAGAAAGAGGAGAGAAATCACCTGCAGAGGGAGTGGTGTCAGAGGTCAGAGGTCTGGAGCAGCCTCAAGAAGGGGCAGGGTCATCAGGAGGAGGAAGGTGTCCAGGACTCCTACTGACCACCCCTTGGATCTACCCAACACTTTAGAAGAATGTAGATGACTCTGCCCTGGGAGTAATACTCAACAGAGTCTATTTTCCAGGGCAAATTAAAGGGATCAGAGAGCAATAGTGTGTGGCTAAGGGAAGGTTAAATGGTTACTTTTGGTTGTTTTGAAGTATTTCTTTGAGAAAACTGCAGAGTAGCCTCAGACCTCCCTGGAGTTTTCTTCTCTGAGGATACTGCTCAGAGTGGCAGTGAGATGAGGATTTCTGCCCACCCCCCAAATGCTGGGGGAGAAGTTAGCAATGGCCCCAGAAGAAAGCTGACCCTAATGTTATATTTCTCGCTCCCTCTTCAGGTCTGAATGCTGGTGCTTTTTATGCCTTGTCCACTCTGCTGAATCGCATGGTGATCTGGCACTACCCGGTAAGGGAGTTCCCTAAGCATGTTGGGCCTCAAGATGATATAGTTTCTAAGTCTGTCTTGGCAGGACCTGGGATGACGGTTAAGTCTTCGTTCCCCCCCGTTCTAGGTAGTGTGATATGGTGGTATGCTTATGGGATTTGGCGGGAGATGGCCTTAGATCTCAACCCTAGCTTTGGTGGTACTAAACTGTGTGATGATTTGACAGTGTGACAAGCTAGTTAGTGTTTCTGAGCTCTCATTTCTTTTTTCTGCAAAAGAAGCATAATTACTTCTTGCAAGATTCTTTTTAGGATCAGATAGTAAATAATGACACTTGTGTATGTATACATAATTATATATGATACATGTATTTATTATACAGCATAGTGCCTGGCAACACTGTTGGCAAATATATATATAAAATATTTCTGAATTTAAATGTTTCCAGAGCCCATGAGGGCTGGGCTGGATGCTGGGAATGGAATACTGAGTGGCCTGGAGTCAGGAATACAGAGATCCAACCCTCTTTTGAAAGGACTAGGCCCTCACACTTGCGGAAGTGGTAGGCTATGTGGCTAAGTGTCCTAGTTTTGGAGTTCAAAGGCCTGAGTTCAGATCCTAGCTTTGCACTTAACATATGCCTTGTGACCTTGGGCTAGTAGGTTAATCTCATTGTGCCTGTTTCTTCATCTGCAAAATGGAGAAGACTGACTCCTAACCTTATGATGGGGAATGGAAGGGAGTAAATGAGATAATGATATAAAACCTTAGGCATGGTGCCTGGCTTATAGTAAGCACTCAAAAATATATAACGATTATCTTTCCATTTCTCTTGGCATTGATAGTTCAAAAAAACCTAAGAATGGAAATTTTAACATATACATTTTAAATTCCCCATCTGTGAAATGGAATTAATGACAGATAAGATAGAAGAGTTGCTGTGAGGTTTACATTTTTAAAAAAATTTGCCTAAAAGTAGTTCTAAGAACAGATTTGGTTCATCCTTGTACTCCAGCATCCAATATCATGCACACACAGTCAGGGTTATATTGTTGGGAGGAGTAGTTATTCTAGAATTTTCTCCTAGGCCATCTTCTTACAGTCCATCTTGTCCTGATACATTCTGAATATTAACTCTGATGGAGCCTGAGTTACCTGCCTTTGTTCCTTCACCCCATGGTGACTGTGCTCTGTCCCGGGTCTTGTCCCATCGCCGGGTGATCTTTGGGGCTATGGTTTCCCCAGGGGGAAGAAGTGAATGCTGGAAGAATTGGCCTGACGATCGTCATTGCAGGAATGCTTGGGGCTGTGATCTCAGGAATCTGGCTGGATAGGTCCAAAACCTACAAGTAAGTGACTCATCCTCTTGGACTGAGAATTGGGGACCTGTTTTTTGAAATGACATATTCATAAGCAACATGACTCCAAGTCATCGTTGGGAGATCCTAGTGGCCAAGCAGGTCATTCAAGTTTGACTTCTCTGAGCCTCAGTTTCCTCATTTATCAAATGAGGGAAGCTATTCCCTTCTTAAGATCCCCATAGGATCTTAGGAAGATGAGAGCTACTGGACTTGAAGGCCTAGCATAGTCCTCTTCCCCATCCCCACTCTCTAAGTATCTTTGCGAAAGTGGCAGAGGAGGGAGAAATGAAAATGAATGGGAAAAAAAAATCTCAGCAGTGGAAAGTTTGTGGAAACCCCAAAGAGTGGAGATGAGGAGGAGGTGATTTCACTGCCCTGTTCTCATGGCACCTTGTGGACCCCATGGGGTTAACCAAGGTGCTCTGAGCTTTCTCCAGTTTGCAGTGTATATTATTTTCTAATTATTAATACCTTGCTGGTAAATATTGTAACATACTTTGGACCTGAAAGCCCAGTGCACTTCTAAGAGCCTGGAGCTATTTTAAAAGGTTTTATCAGGCTGGGCGCAGTGACTCACATCTCTAATCCCAGCACTTTGGGAGGCCGAGGCAGGAGGATTTCTTGAGTCTAGGAGCTCAAAACCAGCCTGGGCAACATGGTGAAACCCCATCTCTACAAAAAATACAAAAATTAGCTAGACATAGTGGCACACACCTGAAGTCCCAGCTACTTGGGAGGCTGAGGTAGAAGGATCGCTTGACCCAGGAGGTGGAGGTTGCTGTGAACTGAGTTCACGCCACTGCACTCCAGCCTGGCTCAAGAAAAAAAAGAAAAGAAAAAGTTTTATCAGTGTGCACATGGGTAAACAAAAATTAAAAGTTTTTAGTGAATGCCAAGCCACTACCCGCCCCATGGATGCCAAATCAGCAGAAGAATCTGCATTTGTAGAAAGCAGCCTGGGTGTCTCCATTCAGCAGCTGGCCTTGGAGAAAATCCTCTGGCGAACAGCAGCCCAACATCCTTCCCTTGTGATTTTCCAGTGCTCCCCGTTCACTGGGTACTCAGTTAGCACTGGCTGGCGGGGCAGCTGCTGGGCTGTACTGTACTGGGGCAGAGCAGTGTCCCCAGCTGCTCTGTCAAGGCCTCCAAAGTTCCCAGTATCTGCAGGCAACAGACAGTGGCAGACCTGTTCTCTGCCACACAAACCCGCTTCTGTGAGGCTCTGGTCAGACCAGGTCTCATTCCGGCTGCCCTAATCAAAGGCCAATTGAGACCATCCCTAGGGAGGTGGCGACGAGGAGCCTGGCTCGGCTTAATTACTGCTGGCGGGGCTTGGCCGCCATCTCATCGCTGCCATCTGTTAGTTGCTTGCTTTAGCCAGACACAAGAGCAGTGAGGACTGGCCATCCCCAAACCACTGAATAGCAGTGTCCCTTTTTCCAGGGCTTGCTCTGCGGCAGGAGGAGGGAGGGATTGGAATGCTGGCTGGGCTGGGACATGGGCAGCCAGATGATTCAGATGAATTAGAAAAGATAATGAGAGGACTGGGAAGGACACTTTCTCAGCCCTCTTCAGAACCTAGATGTCACCAGTTCCTAGCGTCACGTGATGTCTAAATCCAGTGGTCAGCACGAGATATTTTTCTCCCTGTGCCACTACCCAGGCAGAGAAAGGGCAACTCCCAGTGGGACGAGAGCTCTGTGATCTCATCATTTCGGAGCCAGTCCTCGTCACTCTAAGGCTCCCAGATTTGTCTAGTTTTGTTTGGAGGTTGGAAATTGGGTGGTGAGGTCTGTTTATCTCAGGCTGGGACTACAAATAGTTTTTCTAAACTGGTCAGTGGTTTAGGATGAAGCTATGGTTAAAGCTTCATCCTGGTGAGCTTGTGGGATCATTGGGCGAGACTGGCGTCTATGACGTTGCTTTCAGCAGAGTTGGTGGGAAGAGTGTGAGGGAGGAGCGTGAAGGGAGGAGGAAGCTCCTCTACCCTTAGCAGCTGCTTTGAAGCACCAGGTGGGAGCAGCATCCTTTGGAGACTCTGACCTTGAGCTCTTCCAAAGATGCAACCACATAGTGCATTGTTATTCCTGCATGCAGTAGCAGAAGGGACACAGGTTTCAAATCGGGCTCTGAGTTCACATCCCAGCTCTGCATTTATTCAGCTGGTGACTTTGGACAAGTAACTTGAGTGGCCTGAGCTTCAGTTTCTTCATTGGTAAAATGAGAAATCGTCAGATATTTCTTACAGGATTTTTGTAAAGGTTGAATTGAAATAATAAATGCATATGAAGTGCTTCACAGAATCTGGCACTCAAGAGATGGAGGGTTTAGTTTGACACAACCATAGTGTGCTGGTTGGTGCCTCCACCATGATTCTGGCTTCAGGGGTGATGTGTAAAAAAAAGCTTTAAAGATTTTGGCTGGGTGCGGTGGCTCACGCCTGTAATCCCAGCACTTTGGGAGGCCGAGGCGGGCAGATCATGACGTCAGGAGATCGAGACCATCCTGGCTAACACGGTGAAAGCCTGTCTCTACTAAACAAACTACAAAAAACATTAGCCGGGCGTGGTGGTGGGCACTTGTAGTCCCAGCTGCTCGGGCGGCTGAGGCAGGAGAATTCCGAACCCAGGAGGCGGAGCTTGCAGTGAGCCAAGATCGAGCCACTGCCCTCCAGCCTGGGCGACAGAGCAAGACTCCGTCTCAAAAAAAGAAAGAAAGAAAGAAAGAAGAAAGAAAGAAAGAAGAAAGAAAGAATAAAGAAGGAAGGAAGGAAGGAAGGAGAAAGAAAGAAAGAAAGAAGAAAGAAAGAAAGAAAGAAAGAAAGAAAGAAAGAAAGAAAGAAAGAAAGAAAGAGAGACAAGAAAAGCTTTAAAGCGTTCATCATCTGAGTCCTGATGTTCATGGTAGGGGGGCAGAGGGATGTGCAGTGCCTGTGCCCTGCCTTAGGTAGTGCAGGGAGAAGAATGCAGGTCGAATTGCAGGAGTTGGGGCTGCAGCAGAGTCCTAGGTGGGCAACATGGGAAGAGAACTGCTGGAGGGGCACAGGAGGGGTGAGCCGGAAATAGAAACCAAGACTTGCTGATGGTACTCCTGAGGGGACTGACACAGGGAAATGTAACAGGGAGTGGGCGAAGATAGAGAAGGTTTCTCACATTGGCTTTGGAAGTCAAGCACTCAGTTCAGGCCGAGAGAATATTCTCTCTTAGTTCCTGCTCTCTGGAGTGGAGTAGTTCAGACTCAACAGAAAAAGCTTTGCTGGGCCAGGCACAGTGGCTCACGCCTCTAATTCGAACACTTTGGTAGGCCGAGGCGGGCAGATCACCTGAGGTCAGGAGTTCGAGACCAGCCTGGCCAACATGGCGAAACCCCATCTCTACTAGAAATACAGAAAATTAGCCAGGCATGGTGGCACATGCCTGTAATCTCAGCTACTTGGGAGGCTGAGGCAGAAGAATCGCTTGAACCCGGGAGGTGGAGGTTGCAGTGAGCTGAGATCACGCCACTGCACCCCAGCCTGTGTGACAAGAGCAAAACTCCATCTCAAAAAAAAAAGGACAAAAGAAAAAAAAAAGAAAAGAAAAGACTTTGCTGGGTCTGTTGGTCTGTTCAAGTAGGGACAGGAAGAACTTGTAGGTGACAGAGAGCACTGCCCAGCATTGTCATGGGTCTTGGGATAAAGCAGACAAGCAGAATTGGACAGCTTCTGGGGTAGTCCTGAACGTCACTGCCACCTCATCATGGCTGATGTTTGTCCTGTTTTTTCTTTTTTCTGCTAAGGGATGGGAGAAGGAGAAAGGGCTTTGCCCTTCTTGTCTGTGGCTAGGACATGACAAGTCAAGGGGCAGCTTGATATTGTTGAGTGGGTTCTACAGAAAGGGAACAAAGATATTGTAAGATGGCTTCATACTTTACTAGTCTTACCCTTTGTAGCATTGATCATGATGTAATTAAATAATTTTTTTGTGTGATCATTGTCTGTCAGTGTCCATCACCCTCATGGAGAGAAAGTTCTATGAAAGAAAATGTCCAAGAACAAGGCCAGGCCTTGGCCTTGTAAGGCCTGTAATCCCAGCACTTTAGCAGGCCAAGGCAGGTGGAACACTTGAGGTCAGGAGTTCAAGACCAGCCTGGCCAACATGGCAAAACACCGTCTCTATGAAAAATACAAAAATTAGCCAGGCGTGATGCGCACAACTGTCCCAGCTACTCAGCAGGCTGAGGCACAAGAATTGCTTGAGCCCAGGAGGTGGAGGTTTCAGCGAGCTGTGATCACGCCACTGCACTCCAGCCTGGGCAACAGAGCAAGACACTGTCTCTGAAAACAAAACAAAACAAAACAAAACTCCAAGAACATAGCAGAGGGCTTGACATGCAGCAGATACTTAATAGATGCTTGTGGAATAAATGAATGAATGAGCCTATTAAAGTCAGAAGTGTTTGATTCAATTTCTTTGCCTCTACTTGTAGAGAGACGACCATGGTAGTCTATATCATGACACTGGTGGGCATGGTGGTGTACACATTTACCTTGAACCTGGGACACCTGTGGGTAGTGTTCATCACTGCTGGCACAATGGGGTAAGTTTCACCTCTGGCTGATTTATTAGAAAACACCATGCCATGGCTCCCAGAGCTTCCAGCATCCTAGAATGCAATATTGATGCCTTTGCTGCCTTCTCACTGACCTCAGGAGATACGGACACGGTGCCCAGGGGTCTTGGTAATACTTGTAGTACTTCCAAAGGCAGCCTGGGCTGTCTGTTATTTTGGGATGGAATGAAGCATGAAGCACATCCTTCCCGACCTCTTGGAGGCTAGAACCTGTTTAGAGTCTTTTTTAGCTTTGCCTGGACAACGTGGGATTATGGAAAGTACACAGGGCTTGGAACCAGAGACTCTGGGTCCTGGTCTCAGTTTTGTTGCTGCCTACCTGTTAGACCATGGGCACAGCACTTGACCATTCTGAGCCTCAATTTCCTCATCTGTAAAGAAAGATAATAAATCCCAGCACTTTGGGAGGCCGAGGCAGGCGGATCACGAGGTCAGGAGATCGAGACCACGGTGAAACCCCGTCTCTACTAAAAATACAAAAAAAATTAGCCGGGTGTGGTGGCGGGCGCCTGTAGTCCCAGCTACTCGGAGAGGCTGAGGCAGGAGAATGGCGTGAACCCGGGAGGCGGAGCTTGCAGTGAGCCGAGATTGCGCCACTGCACTCCAGCCTGGGTGACAGAGCGAGACTCCGTCTCAAAAAAAAAAGAAAGATAATAGTGGCCTGCCTTGTTGAGTTGTTGGAGAGATTGAGAAAGATAATAGATATGAAAGCATCAAGAAGCGTGGTGCAAATGTAAGAAATTAAAGTTGCTAGGTGCGGTGGCTTGATGCCTGTAATCCCAGCACTTTGGGAGGCCAAGGCAGGCAGATCACGAGGTCAGGAGTTCAAGACCAGCCTGGCCAATATAGTGATACCCCATCTCTACTAAAAAATACAAAAATTAGCCAGGCATGGTGGCACACACCTGTAGTCCCAGCTACTTGGGAGGCTGAGGCAGGAGAATCGCTGGCACCTGGGAGGCGGAGGTTGCAGTGAGCCAAGATCGAGCCACTGCACTCCAGCCTGGGAGACAGAGTGAGACTCTGTCTCAAAAAAAAAAAAAAAAAAAGAGAAATTAAAGTTGGAATTTTCTAGACCTGTTGTATGAGAAAACATAGGAAACAATACCTCTTTCACAGGAGTCTTTGTTCAGCTCTGCTTCCCAGTTATTTTCCTATGGGCAGTATATGAGTGTGTGTGTGTGTGTGTGTGCGTGTGTGTGTGTGTGTGTCTGTCTGTGCATGTGAAAGAGAGAAAGAGGGAGAGAGCACGTGCTGGCACTCAGTCCTCAGCTGGCTCTTCTCTGGATGGAAATAAGGAGGACTCTAAGCTCCTCCTTCCAGGTCCCAGAGAGCCACGGAGATGCTGCTCAGTATCCAGGAACTTCCCACTCCCAGCACAGGACCTGTGTACCCAGGACATAGTCTTTCAGCTGAAGGTTGAACACACCAGGCATCCTTGCCCCTTCTGTAAATGCTGACTCTGGCTGTCACTGATGGCAAGATGGAGAAGCAGCAAGGGATCCCAGAGGCCTGCTGAGCACAAGGTCTCCCTGTGAACTTCTTCCTGGCCTTCAGGGGTGCCCCTCTCCTTGGTATGACCACTTAGAGGATGCCCAGATCATTAGAGGGCCTAGTATGTCTTGGTGGGAAGAAACAAAACAACAAAGGGAGTCCTAAGGGAGGAGGTGGGCTCCCCATCCTTCTTGTTCTGGAAGTTCTTCATCCCCTTGTTTCTCTGGTCTGGACTTCAGCTTCTTTATGACTGGCTATCTCCCACTGGGATATGAGTTTGCTGTGGAGCTCACGTACCCAGAATCAGAAGGCATCTCCTCCGGCCTCCTCAACATATCTGCACAGGTAGAGCTCGTATTTCCTGTTTGTTTCCTGGCTGGGAGGGCATTGCATCATGGCAGCTCAGTTCTTCCTCATGAGTTAGTTGACTGGGCCCTTGTTTCCTATCTTCTTTATGCCTTTCTAGGTATTTGGGATCATCTTTACCATCTCCCAGGGCCAGATTATTGACAACTATGGAACCAAGCCTGGGAACATCTTCCTGTGTGTGTTCCTTACTCTTGGAGCAGCCCTCACTGGTGAGTTGGAGCCTGAGGGCAAGATGAGGCTCAGGTTGGCAATTTGGGACCCTAGTTTCTCGATGGAGCAACAGATGAGTACGTACGTAGGGGGACAGATGGAAGGGTTTGTTGGGGGATCTGTCTGGGAGGCAGCACATTGTTTTGGTAGAATGAGCATGGGTTTTGGAGCCAGAAGACTCATGTTGGAATCCCAGACTGTGACACTGACTTCCATAGCTATTGACCTTGGACAAGTGGACCAACCTCTGGGAACCTCAGTTTTTAATCTGTAAAATGAGGATTGTTGTGATGATTAGAGCAATGTGTGCCAAGTCCCTGATCCATAAGTGAAGGCCACTGTCATTGTTGGCTTCTGCCTGTCAGGGACGGCAGTGATCCTCGGGCTCTCTCAAGTTGGCTGATGGTGCCCTCAGCCACCAGCTCTCTTGACTATCTGAAGTAAGTTTGGGATACCTGTGACCCTTAGGAAATGAAGGTTTCTTCTCTTGGATGAACGTGATAACTGTGTTTTTGTCTCTCTTCCTTCTCAATCTATCACCCTTAGCATTCATTAAGGCAGATCTCCGGAGACAGAAAGCAAACAAAGAAACTCCTGAGAATGTGAGTATGTGGGAGCTTTGTGGGGCTGAGATCAGGGTCCAAGCCTTTTGATGAGGATGTGGCAACATAGATGGGGCAGGGAGAACTCCCACAGGGACTGGTTTTGTCATAGCTGGGAGACCAGTTCATCACTTACACATGGCATCCTAAGACTTTCCTCAGTGGGCGTTTTTGGCAATTGCTTTCTTGCTACCCTTTCTCGGACTCTTCTCCCACTTCCTACCCTCTTCCTGGAGCCCCCGGCCTCATCCCCAGACTGTTGTCACAGGCTGCTGAACAGCGCCCCTGACTGGATCTTGAGCCAAGTCCTGAGGCTCTGGCTCCACTGCTTTCAGCCTGGGGTCAGTGGCTGGGGAGGAAGGGGAAGCCCGGCTCCACCACTCTGTCATGGCAGTGGTGGCCCTAAGGCTGTGACTCTCCTGGCATGTGACAACTCCTTAGGCAGGGCCATGGGGACAGAGCCAAAGAGTTGCCAGTAGGGCTCTGAAAGGACAAGTCAGGAAGCAGGAGCTGGCGAGGTAGGAGAGGAGAGGACCAGGAGTATGACCTAGAACAGAAAAGTGTTTTCCATCTGTTCTAACAAGCCGGGAACCACTTTAAACAAAATGTTAGGTATCAAATCTGAGTGATGATGAAAGGAATTTCAAATCTGAGAAAGGGTAAAGGTAAGATATTTCTTCAAAAATTAAAAAAAAACTTATAGAGGTAACACATGCTCTTTGTAGAATAAGTAAAAAATACAGAAAAGTGTACAAAATTTACAAATCATCCCGTAATTTCTTCATTTAGAGATGAGATGCTTTTTTGCATTGATTGCTGCATGTCTGTATCCACTTATAATATATACATGGATATATGAATATGTGTATATAAATGCATATTTTTAAACAAAAATAAAACTGCTTTTTTCACTTATTGCAAGCACTTTATCAGGCAACTAGTCTCTTACAACATACTTTTTTTTTTTTGAGACAGAGTCTTGCTCTGTCACCTAGGCTGTAGTGCAATGGTGCGATCTCAGCTCACTGCAGCCTCTGCCTCCCGGGTTCAAGTGATTCTCATGCCTCAGTCTCCCAAGTAGCTGGGATTGCAGGTGCACGCCACTATGCCCAGCTAATGTTTGTATCTTTAGTAGAGACGGGGTTTCACCATGTTGGCCAGGCTGGTCTCAAACTCCTGACCTCAAATGACCCACCAGCCTTGGCCTCCCGAAGTGCTGGGATTACAGGATTGAGCCACTGTACCCGGCCTACAACATACTTTTAATGCCTGCATAGTGTTCCTTTATATGGATAAGCCATGATTTACTTAGCAATTTTCCTGTCTGTGGACATTAAGGTTGTTTTGAATTGTTACAAATAATATTGTGATTAATATGTTGGAAACTGAATCTTTGTGCATGTTCTCAAGTACCGTATTTCCTGGAGAAATGGATTAATGGTCATGCCCATTTCAAAGACTTTGGTATGTGTTGCTAAACTGTCCTCTAGAAAGGTACTTTGAGTACCAGCAATTTCTATTGCTAGGCAGTCATATGAGCGCCAACACTGAGTATTTTTCATTTTGAAAATCTTTGCCAATTTTCTAAGGCAAGAGATATCTGTAAGGGATATTTTTAGTGTTTGAAGGATCTGTGTTGGCAGATAGATGATATCTTTAGGTCTTTACTATTTGTCTTTTGCTATTACGTTCTAGAGTTGGCAGGCAGCAGCAGACAAGCATGTGGAAGAAGGAGCCTAGAACAGGAAGTTCACTGGGGAGACAGGGAAGGCCTTTCAGCAGGAATGATGTTCTTTAGTTCTGTGTCAGGGCCACAGTATGGCCACTGTGGAGATGGATTTTCACCCACGCTGAGTACGAGGGGACATAATGATTTGGTACACTGGCCGGGCGCGGTGGCTTATGCCTATAATCCCAGTACTTTGGGAGGCCAAGGTGGGCGGATCAGGAGTTTGAGACCAGCCTGGCCAACATGGTGAAATCCTATCTCTACTAAAAATACAAAAATTAACCAGGCTAGTGGCGCACGCTTGTAATCCCAGCTACTCGGGAGGTGGAGGTTGCAGTAAGCTGAGATCGTGCCACTGCACTCCAGCCTGGGTGACAGAGCAAGACTCCATCTCGAAAAAAAAAAGAGAGAGAGAGAAATGATTTGGTACACTTGGGTAAATATATGTATAGTGAGTCTGGGAAAAGGTGCCTAGTGAAAGGTTTCAGTTTGGAACGTGATGTATTATGTCAAGTGACATGAGATTTTGCTGTGTTGACTTTATAACCTGTGTTTATGTTGACAGACATAGGCAAATGAAGAAAATAAAAATCACCTATAATCCTGCTTCCCAGAGATAACCTAGTAGCATTTCTAGTGTGGTAGTCTATGGACATGCTTGTGTATATTTTGTTTTCTACCCTGCTTATTTACTTAGTATAGCTTGATAACATTTCTACACTATTACATTATACCACAACCTCATGTCTACTGTATGTTTCCATCTCACTCAATATTTCAGTTGTTCCACTGTTTCAGTATTCTTGCAGCCAGCTCTTTGTGCACATGGACCAGGTTTGTTAATCAAGGTTACAATTGTTGGCTCAGTCTCTTTTGAGTGTGGGGTGCTGGAAATAGCGCTGAGTAGGAATAAGAGCCTTAGGTTCCAATAAATGGTGCTCACCTGTCTTGTGTCCCTGGATAATTCACTATGTGTCTGTAGATCTCCCTGGCACCTGTGGCAGCATGGTATTATGGGGGGTCAAAATCACACTGGGACTGACAGCAGCAAGGAAGCCAGAGCCATCACAGAGCAGCCCTCCTCTGGAGCCGTGACATTACACACCCCATGGCAGCCGGTATAACTCAGAGACCTGCAGACAAATTCATTGTCAGAGTCAGGTGAAGACTGGGCACACAGCAGATCTGGCCAGACCTGCTCTTTCTAATCAGTGAGATGTATAGTTTAGGGAAAAAGAGATAGGACTTCTGGGACAGGGTAATGATTGGCCTTGACTATGAACACCTTATTGGTTTGGGTTTCCATTTTTCTTCTAGCACATAGACAGTAGTTGCACTTCTGTCTCCACTAATTTGTTTCCCGTTTGTGATTGTGATTTTGAAGTGATGGCTTTGGAGGAGGCGGGCATGGTGTGTGTGCGTGTGTGTGTGTGTGTGTGTGTGTCAGAGAGAGAGGGGAGACTAAGTGACTGAAATAGGCTGTTAGTTGCCTGAATGATAGCTCCTCATGGCTGAGGCTGACTTGATGCAAAGTGTTAGCAAGATTGAGAATGGGAAGGTTGGATTCTACAGCTGTCGCCGTTGCCACAAACAGGCACTGAGACACTCACTGGGGAAGAAAGCACCATTTGTCCACTTGACATTGGCTTCTGTCTTAGCCCTGTGCATGTCCTCTAGGCCTTGAGTAGTGTTGGCTGTGTGGTGCTGCACCTGTGCCCGTGGCTGTGTGGTGCTGCACCTGTGCCCAAGGCCTTCTTGTGAATCAGAAGAACCCTTGAGGTCACAGACAAAGAACTTCTTAAAACAGTAGACAAAGGCCCAGGTTGGCAGTATGTACCTAGGGGCCCCACAGGATTATTTCCAGGCCATGTTTAATTCTAAACTCACCTAAAAAGTGTGACTTAGAAGACTTTCCTGTAAATGAATCCTGTGCCATCCCTCCCCTAGAAAGCTAAAGCCATTGAGCTTATGTATGCAATTATGCATGCTGCTTTGGCATCTACTGCATGTTCATTATGATAGTATTCCTCAGCTGGGTGCAGTGGGTCACACCTGTAATCCCAGCATTTTGGGAGGCCAAGGTGAGTGCATCACCTGAGGTCAGGAGTTCGAGACCAGCCTGGCCAACATGGTGAAAACCTGTCTGTACTAAAAATACAAAAATTAGCTGGGCATGGTGGTCGGCACCTATAATCCCAGCTACTCGGGAGGCTGAGGCAGGAGAATCACTTGAACCTGGGAGGTGGAGGTTGCAGTGAGCCGAGATCATGCAATTGCACTCCAGCCTGGGCAGCAAAGTGAGACTCCATCTCAAAAAAAAAAAACAAAAAGTATTCCTCATCCTGGGGCTGCCTCCAAATGGGTGTTGTTGGAAATTCTGAGGGAATCGCAGACCTGGTACTTTGGACAGTGATTTGATGGTTAGTTGAGGTGAGTTTTCAGCTGTCAGAACGTGGAGGGAAAAGGGGCTTTGCTTCTGTTTCAGTCCCGAGAGCGAGCCTGGAAGAGTGGCACTCGGAGCTGAATCATTTGTGGTGGCCTTGGCATCATAGAAAGCTTGCCCTTTTTCCCTCTGATGACCTCATGACGTTGCGTGGTGTGTGTTTGTGGGTGCATTTATGGCAGGGGCTGGTTGCTTCTTTTCTTGTTCGCTTTCTTGGCTCTCTGGGATGCTGAGTGGCCCCTGGCTCTTGTATTCCCCACTGATTTGTCATGGCCAGGCAGCTGCTCCAGCCAGGGTGGAGTCCTGTGCCTTTACTCACAACACTGCCTGTTTGTTTTGCTTTATAGAAACTCCAAGAGGAAGAGGAGGAGAGCAACACCAGCAAAGTGCCCACTGCTGTGTCAGAGGATCATCTCTGAGAGGAAAGTGGTGACAACTCAGGGAACGTGAACACCCCACCTTTTCCTTCAGCACGGCTCTCACCGCCAGCACAAAGGGCTTCGCTAGAGATGTTTTTGGAGGGAACCAGCGGGACTATTTGTGGCGTGGATGGCCCATTCCTCCTAGAACCCACGTAAGAGCTTGGATGATTTAGTTGGAGAAAATTGCACCTATCACCAAATGCAAATTTGATTCCCACCTCCACCCCCTTTTAGGTTATGGGAGTTGGTGTTGGGACAGGGTGGCGGAGAATATTGGAGCCAATCCTAGCTTGGTCTCTTGCCTTCCCTCTTTTCCTCCATCCATCATGGACAATGCCTGCAAAATTTTCACAGGAAGAAAGCTTATTCAGGATATTAACTTGAAATTTCCAGTGTCCTAAGAGCCTCTCATGAAGCCCAATTCTAAGAAGGGCAAGCTGCTCTGCCGGGGTCACCTCCTGGGTCATCGGTCTGATTGCTCAAGTTCTGCGGGAGAGGAAGCACCACTAGAACCACTCCATCGGAACAGCTCCACTGGGACTTGTGGGCCTAAATTGTCCTGGCCTAACGGGTCTGTCTCCAAACCCCCTTTCCTAAGAGCTGAGCAAACCAACCATCAATAAACTTGACAAAAGACTTTGTTGTGGCCATGACAGAGATACCTACTGGGGAGGGCGACCTACCTAGGTGTGATCGTGCTGGGGGCTACCTTCTGAGTATATTTGTGGAAGCCCATATTTGGGAACTCTGGTAGCTTGAGTTGGGAATGGGAAGGTTCTTTTTTACAGAAGTACTTCCCTAGGGACTCCTGTGTGTCAGTCATCTCTGATGCCTTTATCTCGATGCTGCATTGGGAATCTCAGCCATCAGCCCAAGTGCTTGTTTTATTCCAAGGCAGGGTAATCCCAGCCAACTTACTCTAACCTTTGCTGAAAACTAATCTTGATTCATTCCACTCTGACAAATCCAAAGCTGTTTCTGAGAGATAAGAGGGAAGGGGTAGAAGGAAAGGCGCCCCTTGAAATGGGAATTGAGTCTGTTAGAATTAAAAGCTTATCTCACCTCTGCTGGGGACAGTATTTGCACCACCAACCCCTCTCCTCACCTGCTTTGAGCAATAATCTTTTTTTTTTTTTTTTGAGACGGAGTCTCGCTCTGTCGCCCAGGCTGGAGTGCGATAATCTTTATCAGATATTCTAAACCTAAAGGGATTCCCTTTAAACCAACTCAAGCTGACCTTTCCTATCTAGCCTACTGTTTGGCTGTACTCATGGGCTTTGGTAATATCTCCTAAAAATGAGATTTTGGTAATTTCTCCTATGCACTGGGCAACTGTGATTGTGACCATTGTGCTGTCTTGCTCCAGCCACTGCCCTGGCCTCAGCGTATCAGGGCAGCCTGTGCTGGCTGCAATACTGTGGTGCTTGGGCCACTGCCTGAGAGGAGCCAAGTTTGTGTGTGTCTGCGTGTGTGTGTGTTTGTACAGATTTGAGCAATGGCTGCAAGGAACGTGCTGTATGTAATAGAAGAAAGAAGTCCACGTTTTCGGCAGAAGTAGTGAGTCAGTGTGGAAGAGAGGTGAGGGTGTGCTTTACTTTTTGATAAAGGGAAAGATGTTTACTCATCAACTCTTCAAAAGGTATTAACAAAGTGTTTACCAAACCTATTGCTTTATTTTAAAAACATAATTTGTGTTTTCTATTTGTAAGATCAGACGTTTCAAGGCAATAAAAACTTCTCAGAAAGTGGTCTGCCTTATCATTCGGTGGAGCGGAGATGGCTCTTAGAAGTCCCTGCAAGACTGTCACACATTCCTGAGGCTCCTGTCTCAGGTGTAGGGAAGGGCTGGGCTGGGGCGGGGGAGTGTGAGGCTAGAGAAGCAGCAACTGTGGCCTTCCACAGGAGCATCTCACTGTTGCCAGACCGTACCATCTGGAAGGGATATTTTTTAAAGACAAGGCTGTAAAGGTTACTGTCTGCCTACATGGAGGGACTGCAACTCAACATCCAGCACATGACCCTGACCTCTCTCCACGCTGTGTATGCGCTGGAATGTGAGTGACTGCTGATGAGAGAGTCCACTGTTGTTTCTGGCTCTGCCTCAAAGGGTGGTTGAAATGTTTGTTCTCTGATTACCTCAGCCATGCACCAGCTTGCTGTGGCTAGGGCCCACGGCTCAGTCCCAGCAGCTGCAGTCCTGCGTTACCATTTTTCTTCCTAACTGTCCAACTTCCCGTTGCTCATCCCTCCCCAGTTGTGATCACCTTGTGCATGTTACTTGAATATGCTGCTACTATCTGTGTTCTGTACATTTTTTTTCCCTAGAGAGTTGTACCATGCCTGTGGCATTCTAGCACTTTTATTTATTAGCAATTCTTAGCTGGGGAGGAACAACATTATGATTCTATTTTAAATGATCTAGCAAGGGACCCAAGCCTGGGCTGTTAAGAAATCTAATATCCGTAGTGTCTGCTAAATACTCTAACTATATATCTCTTTAGATCCTTAGGGACCCTGCCTTTACTAATCTGGAATCACTTTTTTTTTTTTTTTTTTGAGGTGGTGTCTCGTTCTGTCACCAGGCTGGAGTGGAATGGCACGATCTCGGCTCACTGCAACCTCCACCTTCCTGGTTCAAGCGATTCTTCTGTCTCAGCCTCCCAAGTAGCTGGGACTACAGGCACGTGCCACCATGCCCAGCTAATTTTTGTACTTTTAGTAGAGACGGGGTTTCATCATGTTGGCCAGGATGGTCTTGATCTCTTGACCTCGTGATCTGCCTGCCTTGGCCTCCCAAAGTGCTGGGATTACAGGTGTGAGCCACCACACCCGGCCAGGGAATCACATTTCTATGACACATGCTCAGAGGACCTAAATCATCCAAAGTTTTCATTCATTCCTTTCATAAGAGGTCTTCATGTGGATCTGCGTTCAAATGTTAACTGTCATCACTGCTTTTTTACTGCCTCCTAACAATATAGCTGGCAAGTAAAGAAAAGATAGTTCTTACCATTGAGATATTTTTCTAGATACAGTGTTCTGGGCATATGAAGCCTGGAATTTCTGCAACCAACTTTGGTACCATAAAAGAAGTCAGCCTGAGGATGCCAGCACAGGTAGGTAGCGCTGAAAGAATCGTAAAGAAATGGAGCTGAAGTCTTGATCAAACCCTTCCTGAAGCTTATCATCTTATAATTTTTCAGTTATATGAGCCAGTTATCTTTATTGTTTAAGCTAGTTTAAGGTAGGTTTTGTCCTTTCACCTAAAGAGCCTTAACTGATAAGAGAATTCCCAATGTATTTAAGTGTAAACATCAAGCTTCTTATCACACCCTTATAAGCCCCTTGCCTCCCTTTCTGACCTTTTCTTTCACTTCCTAACTCTTCACCATGCTGTGTTTACATAGTTCTTACTCCTTGAATAAGACTATTTCTACCTTCCAGTTGCTGCTCCCTCCGCTCTAACAGTCTGCCCCATATCTTAAGACATTTAACTCCTGGGCATTCAAGTCTCAGCTCAAATCCCACCTGGACAACATAGTGAGACCCCATCTCTTTCCACCCCCAAAAATGTTAGCTGGCTGTGGTGGTGCACACTTATAGTCACAGCTACTTGGGAAGCTGAGGCAGGAGGATCACTTGAGCCCAGGAAGTTGAGGCTGCAGTGAGGTGTGATTGTGCCACTGCACTCCAGCCTCGGTGACATCCAGTAAAACCCTGTCTCTAAAAAACAAAAAAAATCCCATCTCCTCAGGGAGGACTTTCTGATGATCTAATTTGTGTTCCCCAATGCCCACCCCACATTCCTTCTTGACCAAAATACCTTGTGTTTGCTAGAGTTCTTATCCCTATTTGAAGTTCTTTATTTATGTGTTGGCTTTTTGATTCTGTTACCTTGACTACAATATAAGGCCCACGGGCCAGGGGCATTTCCTGTGTCATTCATTTCTCTTTCCCAAGTGTCTGGCATGGAGAAGTACTCAACAAATATTTGCTGAAATAGCAATGGCCTTTTGGATACACACACTGCATATGAGGGTCCAGCTGGGGGAGGCCCTCTGGGTAGGGTTTAAGAGCAACTGGTTTAGTTGTCTTCTTCCCATGTCATGCAGTTGTTTCATCTATGCTGCCTAGTTCTATTTTTTTGTCTCTGCTCTCTCAAGAATCGGTTTCTTCTTTAGGAGGAAACAAGAAAGGGCACTTAGTGTTTAGCTGTGAACGCAGAATCTTGAAGGTGGGAAAAAAGAAGATTTGACTTCAAGAATACAAGAGGAATGAGCAAATGACAATAAGGAGCTGGAGGCAGCCAGGCTGACCTGTGTCTTGAGCTATCCTACTCACTATGGTGTATTCAATCAGGCATAAAGCTGTGATTCTCCTAGGGCTCAGAGGAGGCAGCCGTGCTTTTGTCTTAGCAGAGGTCAAAGTACAAGGACTGATCAGAGGAGAGGGTTTTTCTATTTATTACAAAAGTTGTTACACAAATACAGCTGACCAGAAGGTCTAAAAACAGCCCAGACTCTTCCAACCCTCATGCATCTGTAGATAGAAGGAGAGCCGTGGTCTTGCTCACACACAGGGGAGCCCTTCTTAGAAGAACTGCCTGTCCCTTGGAAGGTTCAGAGTCTTGGGTCCAGCAGCAGAGAGGAGCCCAACCTGTGTGGACAACCCCTTGAGGCAGCCCTTGGTCACAGCTGCTCTGGGTGGGCAGCAGGTTTAAGTTTCATAGTTCACATGTTCCCACCACACAAGTCAAATCAAGGCATGAAAATAAAAGGGAAAACGGGGAAGGCTGGAAAAGGGAGCCTGGAAGAGGTTGCAGGTAGGGGAAGAAGACACAGTGGGCTTCCGAGGAGCTGGCAATTTCTTGACTTGGATGGAGTTACATAGTATTCACTTTAAAGTTATTCTTTAAATTGTACATACATGTTATATACTTTTCAGTATGCGTATCTTTAAAGTTTAAAAATTAAAAAAAAAGAGGCTGAAAGTGAATAAAGGGGCGGATGATGGAACAGAAAAGAAGAAATTAAAGAGGAGAGACGGCGAAGGAAGAAGACGGCCAAGGTGGAAGACGAGAAAGTCCTGGAGGTGGTAATGCTGGCCTCAGTTTCTCTTCTTCTGTCTGGATACTGGTTCTACTTCTAGGTACCGGAGCCCGAACAGCATACCCAGGATGGAGAAACCTTAAATACAGAGGAAAGACTAGTGACTGACATACAAATGGCACCTTTCTTCTCTCTCTCTCCTGTGTCCACCCTCTGTACTAGCTCTAGAGCTGGGACAGTTCCCGTAGGAAGTCTAGGGTGGTTGGATGCTTACTTGCCACCATCAGGGGTGCCAGGACGCCAATCGTGGGAGCTGCAGTTCCATAGACAAACAACTCAGAGAGGAAATGCCCCAGGGCAAGGAGGAAGGTCCAGAGTGTGATGTGATAGAGCCTACAAGGAAGCAGACAGAAATGGGAACCAAAGTTACTGTTCGTTCAGAACAGTAGAAAAGTATCAGACTTGATACAGACAAATAAGAACCCAGGATGTGATGAAGGCTTAAAAGAAAGAACACTTGTTCCTGAGGAAGAGCTGGTTATTTGATCACACCAATATTCTCATCTAGGGCAAAACTGAAGGTTTGAACTGCTAAACTGAGAGGAGAATGGTTTGGGCACCCAGAATGAATGTCCAAGTCTCAGCAAAGTGGTGAACTCAGCTATAGCAAAGCAGAGCCTGAATGATGACAATCGCAGGCAGTGTAGACAACTTTGGATCCAGCATGCTTACATATTCTACTTATCCAAATTGGTTGACTCTGCAGTCTAATCCCACCTGGCAGGCATCTGGCCACGCACTTGTCAGTGTTTATATGATGGATGCCACAGAACGAACGGCCTCATGGGGAGTAAGGAGCAAGGACACCTCTGGGGCTTTTAGATGCTCTTGCAATATACGTTGGTTACTTTGTGTCTTAGCCTAGAAAAGTAGTCACATTGAGGACATGGTGACAACCTCATGGGAAGAGAACTTATTTTTCAGCTTTGACTATAAGGTAGAGAAGAGACAGGCTACTAGGTGACTGACCACTTTGTTTGCTGGTATCTTTTTTTTAAGCATAAATTTTTTTAAAATTATGAAATACTTCAAACATACAAAAAATTTACTGAACACTATAATGAACACCAATGCAACCAACACCCAGCTCCCTCAGATCTTAACATCTTGACATTTTGTTTCAGACTCTTCTAATAAAAACTTACAGAGAAGAGTTAAATCATCCTGTGTATCCTTATCCTGCTCTGAGTCTGTTCTCCCTCATCTCCACAAGTAACTGGTATCTTACATTTGATTTGTATCTCTCCTGTACATGTTTTTACACTTTTTTTTTTTTTTTTTTTTTTTTTGAGACAGACTCTTGCTCTGTCTCTCAGGCTGGAGTGCAGTGGCACAATCTCAGCTCACTGCAACCTCCGCCTCTTGGGTCAAGCGATTCTTCTACCTCAGCCTCCTGGAGTAGCTGGGACTACAGGTGCACGCCACCATGCCCAGCTAATTTTTGTATTTTTAGTAAAGATGGGGTTTCGCCACGTTGGCCAGGCTGGTCTCCAACTCCTGATCTCAAGTGATCTGCCCACCTTGGCCTCCCTAAGTGCTGGGATTACAGGCGGAAGCCACCATGCCTGGCCATTGTGGAAACAATATGTATGTGTGTTGACTTTCAGTCTCCGGTTAGGGAGGGAACAGGATCAGAATGCACATCAGAAGTGCGTGGATCAAAGTCCTAGGCTAGGAAGGGCTAGAAACAGGAGTCAGCATTTGCAGCTGTCCTGTGTGGGGAGAGGGGAAAGTAAATGGTAACTGAGGTAAAGATAAGTCTGGGTCAGGCCGGGCACAGTGGCTCAAGCCTGTAATCCCAGCACCTTGGGAGGCCAAGCTGGGCAGATCATGAGGTCAGGAGTTCAAGACCAGCTTGGCCAACATGGTGAGAACCTGTCTCTACTAAAAATACAAACATTAGAGGGCATGGTGATGCGCGCCTGTAATCCCAGCTACTGGGGAGGCTGAGGCAGGAGAATGGCTTGAACCCAGGAGGCAGAGGTGGAGGTTGCAGGGAGCTGAGATTGTGCCACTGCACTCCAGCTTGGGTGACAGAGCAAGACTCTGTCTCAAAAAAAAAAAAAAAAAAAAAGAGATCAGTCTGGGTTGTCTTCGCTTACTTCGAAAGCACAACAAGCAAAAGATATATCCCTTATACTCATCAGCAATTCTTCATCGTGGTACAGGTCTTTAAAATGCTTATTCAATCCTCCCTTCCTCTTAGTCACCCTGAGAGGTAGAACAGATATCTGTTCTCATTTTATGGATGAAGAGGCCAAGGTGCAAGGAAGGTGAATAATGGACTTGCTACTGCAAAGCTAGTTACCAACAGAACTGGGCCCAGAACTAAACACACTGCTTCCAGAAGTATGTGTCATTCTAGGACAAGTAAACTGCAGTTTCAAGTTTGAAAAAAAAAAAATAAAGTTGAAGAGATCAAACGGCTAATAGCCCTGCTTCAAATCTCACTTGAGTCAGTCTTTCTTTAAACTAACTGCATCTCTAATATTTAGATGTGCAAAATCAGGAATGAAAATCATGACCTCCAGGGCTGCTAAGAAAGGACTTAAGATCATGTAGATAAAAGCTCAGCATAATAAGAAGGGCTCAATAAATATTATCACCTCCTGTTTTCCCCAGATGCCAAGAGCCTGGATAAGACAGAAAAACATTTTAATGTGAAGTTGGCATTCGGATAGCCTCCCTTGGTGACCTGAACAAACTGTTTCCACCTAGTGATGATGACTCTCGCTGGGAAGAAAGCTTGAGCCCCCTCCAGTGGCCAGAACTGGTTATGGCTTCTGATTGCCTGCAATTGTTCCACCCTGGTCTGTTTGAGTACCCAAGACAGGTAGAATTCAGGAGCCCTACCTTCTCTTTCACCCTCACCTGCTGACGCTGCATACACATACAACAGTTTACTTGTGGGTTCCTCTTTTTTCATAGATTGTGGTTTCTGTTCATTCCTGCTTCTTAAGGAGGAATGTGAGAAAGGTATGTGTGGGTGGCTATTCTAAAAAGAGCATACCACTCTACTTCTTTAGTAGAAAAAAGGCTGATTCTTTCATAAAGAAGTGGAGGGGCATGATGCAGGCCACTGGATAATGGCCTGCCAGTTTGCTATGTCAGTTCCAAAGAATTTTCAGACTTTAATGAAGACCTGTTAGGTCTATTACGTTTTCTAGGCTTGGAGGGGATGTAACCTATGAGTCTTTTATTATCCACATTCTAAGCTAATGCATTAAAATGATTAACAGTTCCCATTACTCAAGGTAACAGGTATGCCGCGCATCTGATTTCCAACAAAAGGATGCTAAAGCTCTTCCTTCCCTTACATACGTCTTGTTGTGAATGTCAATGGCACAGAGGCAGCGAATCACTGATGAGAGCAGCGTCCAGATCCCAAAGGTCCGAGCTTGGAGGCCATTCACTGTGTAGCAGAAAAAAGCAAGAGTGTTCAGAAGGGGAGACCTGGGGTTCCTTCCAAACTCCTCCTATTTCACTGGTGGTTCATGGGAGGTAGGGAGCTGGACCTGACCTCTCTGTGGCTGGGCAGGATGGAGGTCCTAGTGGCAACATGGGAACTAGAAGGAATAGAAGGAATTCCAGACTGAGAACTTCTCAGATTCTCTTCAAATGTCTACAGTTGGAAGGGAAGTTCCAAGAGTGGAAACCCACAAAGAGCCCCAGTTAGGCAAATAACTCCTAGATATAGTAATTTACCCCTTTTGTCCTGGAAGCCTAGAGGGTCTGGATCAGGACAGGTTTTGGGGAATGTTGTAGAGACTGATCTGGAAATACAAGATGCCCAGGAGGCCAGTAGACTTTCAAGGCTGATCCAGGAGAGAACTCAGAGACACTGGGGACCAATTTAGATGCCCACATACGGTCTTTAAGATATGTGAGTACCTGGGTCTCTTACTGCATCCAGATCTATGCTGTTGGATGAACCAATACCAGGCTGGTTTCCTGAGTGCATGGCAGTGGGACAAAGCACTGTTTCTTTGGTGTTTGCTGGGGGCACCCTGCTCTTGGTGGCTTTTTTCTGACATTGCTGTATTAAATATCTTGCCCTGAAAGTAGGGGTCCTATTCCACCATAACAGTGGTTCTTGACTTTGGGCATTTATTACAATCAACTGAGGTAGTTTTATAAAATTACAAGGCCTGGGTACCAGACCAACTATATTGTATTCTCTGGAGGAGGGCCCCAGGCATAAGTATTTTCTAGAAACTCCCTGCTTGGGTGATTTAAATGCAAAACCATTGAGCTAAGGCATCCAGTGCCTTGGGGATGCCAAAACAGTGAAAGCAAAGATACTTCCTTTGCTGGTCTACTACCTGCTGCGTAAGATAAATTTTAAGGGACAGAATTGACAACTGAAAAGTCTACTAGTGTTTACTTGGGCTTTAAGGATTTTTCCAGCCTTTGGAAAACCAGACAGCTCTCCCAAATTCACAATACCGAAGACCATTAGATGGTAGTGAGAAAAAAATTCCGTATGCCAACCAAGTATCTAGCATTAGCCCTGGATAGCTACATTCTTTATAAACCAATTTGATAGCTTTTCTCATGAGAAGACTAAGGACTTTTCTCTAGCTAAGAGTACTGAACCAGCCCTAACCAGATTAGGTATGAGGTGAAATTCTGTGGCACACTTTAGAGCACTGCTACTTTCAGAAGAGTACCATGAAGGTCCCTAGATCACAAGGGAGATGGCAGCCTCAACTTCCGTGCTGGCTGAACACACACACACACACACATAAAGTTCTGCTCAGCTATATGCCTTTAAGTCACATGACCTCTGGACCTCTTTGCCTCAACTTTAAACTCAAAGGGCTAGACCAGATGACCTCTAAAAACCTGTGAATCAATATAGGGTTCCATGACCACCTGAGGGCAGCATTTGAAGGTGAAAAGATGGAATTATTCTGCTCACTTTCCCAGGTTCTTTACTCTTATTACATTTGAGCTTTCTTAAAATGAGCCTTAGCCTACTTAATTTCTTTCAGACACTGCAGAAAAACGAGCTAGGTCAGAGCCTGAATCTGGGTTAGCTATAAATGTGACACAGAATTGTCATCTGCTGTGAAACAGTGCTGCAGCTTAAACTACCCCACACATCAGCGTGATGAAGTGCAAGCTGAAATGGACACTCTCAGTAGAGAGGCTCAGGAAGCCAGGAAAGGCTGCCATGGACCTTCTTAAGTTTCATTTTGGGAGACCAACTTGAAGGGATTTTAAATATCTTCTCAGGGACTATGTCATGGAAGACCTTGAATTAATAACTCTCCATCTGTAACATGGAATATGAGTCATGTAAGCCCCAACCTGATTCTGAAGAGGGCTTTGAGATATATGTAAAGCTTCTTTATGGCTTTCTTGTCAGGTATCACAGAGTCACCAAGTAAGTATTTCCTCACTTGCCCTTATAATGCTTTTTTTTTTTTTTTTAAATACACAAATTGCCCAGGGCAGTGTAAAATGAATGAAAAGTATTCAGAGAAGCTTGGGGGAAGAAGGGTCAAGTGCTCACCACAAAGTCTATTACTCCAGTAGCTGCCAAAGGCTAGCTAAGGCAGCATCAGAATCATCTGGGAAGTTTTTTAGCAACTGGATTCCTGAGCTCCACCCAGGTTCAATAAATAGGTTTGGTGAGGGAAATGGGTACCTGTGTTTGTTGAAGTTTCCTAGGTTATTCTGATGTACAGCCTGGTTTGGGAACCACAGCATAGGGCCAGTCCTATAAAGGATGCAGAAATTCTTTGATTTCTTACCAAGGTTTGGCTTGCCAGTGTAGAGCTTTTCATAGAGAAAGGTGTGGTCTCGGAAGCTCTGCAGCGTGTTCCCCATGGCTATGATGGACACCATAACCAGCCAACTTCTTAACACATTCAGGAAACGGCTCATGACTCCCCTCAAACGTGGGAGGACTTTTTGCCTTGGAAACAAAGGCAGAGGACGTGAGACAATGAGGGCCAGTCTATGTTAACCATAAGCAGGAAGGGAGGAAGAATGAAGCAGGCCAAAAAAAGATATTTAGTCACACTAATAGTGGTGAATGAACAGTATGCTTTGCAGTAAGTGGCACAGTACTTATCCTTGTCTAAGCAATTTCTCCAAAATATTACCCTAAATCAGAACTCCTTTTTCTGGGTTGGAATCAGTCCTCTGTCTTTACTTCTATACCTTCACGTTTTCATGCCATTCCTTCGTAATGCAAATAGCTCAAAGGCGATTATAACTATACTCACAGACACCTGCCTGGCTATTGATGATGGATTCTTCCAAGCCTAAGGAACTTTATACATTTGAGTGGGACTTATGGTGTGAGGTCACTATTTACATCCCTAGGTTTTCTGGTTCTCAGGTATACCATGCTCCATAAACTAGAAGAACAATCTAAAAGTTAAAAATAAACTGCTGTGTGTCAACTCAAAATAAAATCCTAAGCCCACCACGGACTGAACAGAGCCCCTCTTGGCCTAGGGGACCCCAGAAAAATCCTAAAACTGAGCTCCTGGCCATGACGAGATGGGAGGTCTGACATGCCCTGTTATATTCCTTCTGTTTTCAGGTTTAGACACAGCAACTTACCAGCATTAAAGTTAAAATAGAGATCATAAGAATGACAGAACAGATTGTTTGTGCAGTAAGATACTAAATTATAAACAAGACCTAAGACCATGCCAGGCAATGGTTAAGTCACACCCTCCTACATTTAAAGAATAAAAGTTATATTCTGCCACAAGGTTTTTTTTTCTCCAGCAGCTAGACAAACACTGGCCTTGAGATAAGCAATATTAAAACAATTACAGCTCATCCAGCTCACAGAGGCTGACTACCTGACCCCTGTTCCACCAGTTGTAACTACAGCTTTGATTGGACAAGAGACTGATTTCAGTAATTTTCTCCAGATAAGACCACCAACCGTGGACTGCTCCTGGCCAGTTTAGCAAGATCACAAACTTGAGTGTCTTGGTGTCCTGAAAAGACTTTTTGACGTATAGAGCCTAGGTGTGATAGACTTAAATGTTAGGTCTCCACTCCAAAGTGAACAGGGGTCATATGTGGTTACACACGTTTGTTCAATATGCATGTGTCAGGACCACCTTCAGGAATATTCATAGCTCCTCCTGTAACCTGTTGAATATGTATGTTTAGCCAACCTGTTCAGCATAAAGCTCTACCCCAAACCCTTCTCCTTCAAAGTAACTGTCTCTGGTCTTGGTGGGAGGCACTCTTCCCTGTTGGGTGGCTGTAACCCTTTGCAAGAGATAAAGCCTCTTTTCCTTTTTTCCAAATTTATAAATTGTGCGTGTTTAAGTTAATGTGTGACTTTAGGACTAGTAAGAAAATTATACAGCGAAGGAAACAGCAATCTTGGTGTTGGGTTGCAAGATAATAATAGGTTTCAGTCATTGAGCACTTACACCATGAACTGTGCCAAGCACCTAACATATATTACCATTGAATCTTTACAATGAGGTAAGCAGGCACCATTAATATTTCCTTACAGATGAGGGTTGGAACGGAGAGGTTAAACAAGTTTCTTAAGGTCACACGGCAAAGTTGGCAGAGCTGAGATAAGAATCATGGTCTGCTGGACTGCTGCAGTGCTACCTCACTGTTTGAGACTATTTAAATGAAGTTCCCATTTTTTGAGAAAGAAAAGCATATCATATCCACTTTTGTCTTTAAGTTGTATAGAAAATACAATTAGATTACATACTTTTTGTTTTTTAATTTCTTATTTTTTTTTTTTTTTGAGACAGGGTCTTGGTCTGTCACACAGGCTGGAGTGCGGTGGCATGGTCATGGCTCATTGCAGCCTCGAAATCAAAGGCTTAAGTGATCCTCCCACCTCAACCTCTCCACTTGGGCTCAAGTGATCCACTCACCTTGGCCTCGCCTCCCAAATGCTGGGATTACAGGTGTGAGCTACAGCACCCAGCCTTTTTTTTTTTTTAAGGCTTAGATCAACTCTTGTTGAGTAGTAATTTCAGTTAGTCTGATTTAAATAAAACCAAAATAGATAAATAATCTAATAATGGAATGACTTTTTCCCATCCTCATTATTATTTTCTTGGTCCACGGTTTATCTGTTGTCAGGTTAACCTCTTGGGCCTGAAGTGGTAATAAACTAACAGGTTTTCTTTGTCACTTTGGCAATACAAGTTTCGGTATTGCTCTATGCTACCCAGTGAGATAGATATTAAAGTCAGCAATGGCCCAAGACAGTGTGAAACACCGCCCCCGCCCCCACCCCAAACAAGCAATAAAGAGATCTAGAGAAGGAAGGGTGAATTGATGAGTCCTTCAGGGAAAGCTGGATCACAAAGGTGGTCTCTGTCCAAGATCAGAGACACTGAGGGTCTACTGGACATCATAGGCCATTATCACTTGGGCCAAGATCCACCTATCCTCTTTATTTTCTCACCCTCTCCCAAGAGGAGACTCCTCCGGGGTTTAGAAAAGCTGCATGGATGCACCTCTCCACTTTTCTGCACAAGTATGCCTTCCATTTCACAGAAGTGTTATCTGTTAGAAATCCCAACAGATAGCTGATGAGGACAGAGCCTGGGCACTTCTGAAGTGCTCTGCCAATTTCTCAACCTAATTTCCCTAAAGCTTAAGGGCCTCTTAGTGTATGCAACATCTATTTCCAAATTTTGTCCTGGCCAAGCCCAGCCAAGCCCAGCCAAGCCCAGCCAAGCCCAGCCCAGCACAGGCGTGCTGTTAAAACTTAATCTGGAGAGAGGGATTCTTATCCTGGCCCTACCACTTAGTAGCTGTGTGACCCTGGCTAAGTCATTTACACTTTTCAGTCTCGGTTTCCTCATCTGCAAAATGGAGATAGAAATATCAACCCAAAGGGCTATTGTAAGAATTATATGAGAAAAAGTGAAGGCTCTTTGTACAGTGCTAGGCTCATGGTGGCTGCTCATTCGCTCATCCATTCCTTCGTTCCTTGAATTCACCAAGCCATCTCCATCTTCCTAGCTCTCCCTTGTCATCGCCTCTCAAACCCTTTTCCCCCCAAAAGGTTGCCTTCCAGTTATCTGCCTTCCATCCCACCTCCATTTTTCCAGACTCTCCGGATCCTCTCAGTCAGAAGCAACACAGACACCTACACCCTCTTCTCCCCCATATTCTCCTTACCTGGCGACCGGACCTCCAGCACAGCAGTGGCAGCAGCAGCCGCTGCCTCAAACAAGCTCCCCCAGGACAGCTCCAGCCCGGAGTCCACCTGAGCCATTTGTCCCCGCCCCCTCCCTCAGCCCTGCTCCAGGATTGGGCCGTTTCCGTCAGTACTCTCTCTGATTGGCTGTCCCCGTTTCGCCCGAGCAGGAGATGGGGAGTGAACCCCTTTACTGCCAATCAGCGGTTGCCGCTGCCTAAGCCTCTCCCCAGGTACGCCGCTCACGCCGTAAGCCCTCTAGCTGGACCTAGCGGAACTCCGGGTTTGGAGTCAAACTCTTAGAGGAGGAGGAAAAAACAGCGGAAAAAAAAAGAAGACTCCCTTCAGCTGAGGGCAGGGCTCTGCGCCCGCGCTGCGCGGCGGTGACGACATTCGCCCGCGTCCGCAGCTGAGCGTTATGAGCGCTTGCGCAGTGGCTCCGAGCGGGCGGTTGCTTGTTGGTTGTTGTAGTAACCGGGAAAGTAGCCGTCGGCGGCTGCCCTGAGCCTTGCTGGGGAAAGAAGAGGGAGGTAGGCGCAGAGCGCGGTCCACGCCTGCTCGCCCCGAACCATGGGAAGATGAGACAGGTAAACGCCTGCGCCCGCGCGCTTCCCTACCCTAGGGAGCAGCGTTCCCGGGTCCGGGCTGGCGCCTGCCGCAGCACTTCCCGCTCAGAGCCCGGGAGTAGCTGTTGGCTTCCGGGCGCGCCGCGTTGAATCGCGGCTGCGGGGTCGTCCCGTCCTTCCCGCGGGGCAGCATCTGCGGACCTACGTGGGACTGGGGTGAGCTGGGGGTGGGGCTGAGAAGCAGATTCCTTTAGGGCGAGGAGTCTCCTTAGGCGAGTGTCTCTAATCTTCCGATCGACCTGTTTCTCCCCGCTGTGCAGGCAGCCTGGGAAAGGTTGGCATCCCTTCCCGTTTGGAGGTTTTGCTTGTTTAAACTTAAAGGGCTTCCCAACATTTTGGGAAAGATCAAGAAATCCGGTTGAGAATCCCCTGAAGAAAGCCATTGAAGTCGTTAGACATTGCCCATTGCGCCGAAGATCTTTGATCATTATCAGGGTCGGTTTTTTTTTTTTGTCTTACTTACAGTCTCATCGTATTTATGAATGCATGGAAAAGTTAAGAAGGATTGACAGCAAGTAATTATCGCTGAGTAATTTGCGATTATGGTCATTTAAACATGTTCCTTTTATTTGTAGTTCCTATTCTTCTGACACACAAAACGAACATGTACTTTTTTACTTTGGAAAAAATATTTTAAGTTAGAAATGCAGTGTTGGAAATTTCCTAATTTTATCGTCTATTTGAGAGTCATACCAAAGTTTGAGATTTTTAGTCAGGAAGAATAATTTTTAAGAGTGGAAGGGCATTCCCCACCTCCGCCACCTGTTTGTATGGACCTTTGATTCAAGAGAATATATTCATCTTTCAGTTCATTGTTGAATTTATTTTACTGGAAACATGATGGCATCTTGTCAGCGTGCTTGTCATAGAGTCTAAAGAAATGTTTGCAGGGGTTTTTTGTTGTTTGTTTTTTTTTTGAGACGGAGTTCACTCTTGTTGCCCAGGCTGGAGTGCAATGGCGCGATCTTGGCTCACCGCAACCTCCGCCTCCCGGGTTCAAGCGATTCTCCTGCCTCAGCCTCCCGAGTAGCTGGGATTACAGGCATGAGCCAGCACACCCAGCTAATTTTTTGTATTTTTTTTTTTAAGTAAAGATGGGGTTTCTCCATGTTAGTCAGGCTGGTCTCGAACTCCCGACCTCAGGTGATCCGCCCGCCTTGGCCTCCCAAAGTACTGGGATTACAGGCGTGAGCCACCCTGCCTGGCCTGCAAGGGTCTTAAACCTTGAGTTTTTATTTATTTATTTTTAACCCAGGCCAGGTTTGTCTAGCAAGGAATATATGTTTTAGGGAATCAGTCACCTGCCTCAAACTGCCCTTAAAGTGAAGAGTCTATCCTTTTGGTGCATATTCGATTTAGTAAATAATGAGAAACTCAAACTTAGTAACAGCTTTTCAAATATATAGAGCACAGACAGTATGTATGAAAAAAATCTTGATTTTTGCGGCATATTGAGGCACTGTTATGGAAAGTAAACTTCTAGAGGTTGAGCACTACTTAGAAATATAGTCATTCTCATTACTTAGATTATCAGCAGTAACCAATAAATAGACAACCTCATTGTGTTTCAGGTCAATTGATCCGATCAAGTTGATTTCTTGCAGGAATCTGTGCCATCCAAATTGCTTGATCCAGTGAATCTGCTAGGAAAGGTCTCTGAGGCCCCCGTCTACTGACTGCATGACAAACCCTAAAGGAAATGCCAGTCGTGATGGCCCGGGACCTGGAGGAAACAGCATCATCCTCAGAAGAAGAGGAGGTCATAAGTCAAGAGTAAGTAATAGCAAGCCTGCCTTTGACCTGTGCTTTATACTCTTTCACTTATATACTCTTATATACTCTTTTACTATATACTCTTCTCTTTTACTTGTATACTCTTTTATCTAGTGTCATTCCTTGGGGATTATCTAACTCTGGTTTTAGCTTCTATCCATAATGTCATTTAAGGTCTTGTTACTCAGTCCCTATCAGCTAAGAAATGAGATAAGGCTCTCTTTCTGGGCTCATAAGTGAACATCAGCTCTAGATGTTGTAAAATGCAAGTAGTAGCTCTTGTTGAACTCTTGCTCAGAGCTCCCAACAGAAGATTTTGAAATGTTTAAGTATTGAAGAAAAGCATGTCCAAACTCTATGACATTAGTTACGTTTGCTAATTTTCTCAAAAGCCTTTACAATGATAAAATGGTGGTAATATAGAGAGGTCAGGTAACTTACCATAGTAACTCTGAGGCAGGATATTAGAGTTCTATAGCCTGTGCTGTGTCCATTGACCCACATTGCTTTCCTGAGTTCTTTTACTTAAGAGTCCAATTTCATGATTACTGGATCATCACAATAAGAATGAATAATAGCCAGGCGTGTTGGCTTATGCCTGTAATCCCAGCACTTTGGGTAGCCGAGGTGAGTGGATCACCTGAGGTCAGGAGTTCAAGACCATCCTGGCCAACATGGTGAAACCCCATCTCTACTAAAAAAACAAAAATTAGCTGGGCGTGGTGGTGGGTATCTGTAATCTCAGCTACCCGGGAGGCTGAGGCAGGAGAATGGCTTGAACCTGGGAGGTGGAGGTTGCAGTGAGCTGAGATCGCACCATTGCACTCCAGCCTGGGCGACAAGAGTGAACCTCTATCTCAAAAAAAAAAAAAAAAAAAAAAAAGAATGATAATGATAAATACAGCTACTACAGATTTTGATAAAGGCTTTATCTCATATCTTATATCTTTTTAAATCTGAAGGTGTTACTATTTTCATTTTTTTAAACTCAGTCTTATTGGGAAATTTCCTCAGTGACCCATAGAGAGTAAGTGATGCATTGAGATTTGGACTTGGCTTTTCTGGATTTTGATCACTTTGCTTTTTTGCCTCCTTTAGTTATTACTTGACACAGAGTAAAGACAGAATCTGGTTTAAAGGTAAAATTCATTTTTAAGATTCTCCCTGAGTCCTTTTGGATTTGTGTGTGCTGTGTAACCTGAAAAATAGAGATAATTTCTCCCAGGCTATTTTGTAGGGGGTCTGGTTAGACTCAAATAGAATAATGTATGTGAAATTACTTTGTAAGTGCTATACAAATGTGAGGCATTATTCTTACTGGCTTTAATATTGAATTTATGGTGGGCTTCTTATAAGATAGAAGATTACTTGTAATTTGAAAAAAATTGTTGAAGCATTAAGAAAGCTTTGAGGAAACGTTTCTTATCACTGTTAGGTCATAGAAACTAATAGAGATTTGAAAGTATATTTGGGTCATTCTTGTTCAGGATAATTAAATGGATAATTCCCTCTGGTTACTTTCCCTTCTTCTGACTTTTTGCTTTCAGTGTGCTGCCTCTTACCCATTCCATAAAACTTTTAACTTCTGCTGCAAGTATCAGTCTTTCCCTTTTTAAAGGTTGTTCTTTTACTCCATTACTGTCTCTCTTATTAGTGGGTTTACAGATTGGGCCTGACAAATGTTACATTGAACTATATGAAACTGCCATTTTGGTAGGTCAGAAACAGTCAAATACTGACGATTGCAGATAGTTTGACCTAATATTATAGTAGGTACTTAGTAAATTCTTGCTGACTGAATAACAAAATGAAGGAATAAATGAAGGCTTTATACCTAAATTACCTTAGATCAGAGTCGTTAACTTTTTTATGCCATGGATTCCTTACCAGAATAATATTTTTAAGGCTTAAAATAAAATATATATCATTACAAAGAGTACTAATTACATTCAAATGCAGTTATTAAAACACATTGGTAACATAGTAATATGTGCTGTTTTACTAATACATTAAATAATAAGATCATTTAAAATCTGGGAAAGTTAAATTTTGTTTTCTAAAGACAACAACATGAAGACTGTTTTTGTTTAGTTTGTGTAAGATCAGTACACTGGGAAGGTGGTCTTTGATTAACAATCGTAGGTGGGGGGTACTGGGAAGCAGCATAGATGTCTGGGTTGCCAATGTGAGGTGTCATCATTTAGTGACTGAATGATTATTAGGAGGAGAGTTGCCCGATTGTTGTCCAACCTCATCACACTGGCATTTAGATAGAAAGACCATGATCACATGTGATCTAGGGGTGAGTCTTAAACTACTATAACTTAGAAGTAGTGACAAATGTAATACCTGTAATTGGCCAGGTGCAGTGGCTCACGCCTGTAATCCCAGCACTTTGGGAGGCCGAGGTGGGCAGATCACTTGCAGTCAGGAGTTTGAGACCAGGCTGGCCAATATGGTGAAACCCTGTCTCTACTAAAATACAAAAATTAGCCGGGTGTTGTTGCGGGTAATCCCAGCTACTCGGGAGGCTGAGGCAGGAGAATCGCTTGAACCTGGAATGCAGAGGTTGAGTGAGCCGAGATTGTGCCACTGTGCTCCAGCCTGGGAGACAGAGTGAGACTCCGTCTCAAACAAAACAAAACAAAAAAACTGCTGTAATTTTAGATACCGTCAAAGGCACAGATAATGCTAATATTACTATGGTTCGTTGCCTATATTCATAATTAAGAAATACTGAATTTCTAGTAAAAGTTAGTGAAAATAAAGGTATAATTTTCCCTCCGCTCCCATCCAAATTTATGGACCACTTCTTCCTTTCAGACTCTACTGTTGATTTTTAACTGTTAATCTTGTTTCATCAGCTTATGTCTTGTCTATCAGACACTTACTTTTTACATTAGGAAGCTTAAATCAATCTTGTTCACACCTGAAGCAGCAGGCTTACATTTTAAAAGTTGATTTAGAAGTTTGAAGGCCATAAATCATCTGAAGATGTTGACTTGATCCAAAGATGTATATCCATGGACATCTGTTAGATCTGCTCAGATACCTAGGCTGTGTTAAAGTATTAATTCCTTGCAATCCTGGACTTCAGGAATAGAAACTGTCCAGGCAGTCTTCTTTTGCATGGTATTATTTCAAATAGAAAATGTAAAGAGGCTATTTTTCTATATTTTGCTTGGAGATCCCAAATAGAACTCTGTATGCAGACATAGAAACTTTCATATAAGAACGTGATGTAAGATTTCTTTGGTCACTGAAAAAATGTCAACTTTAATTGCTATTGTAAAAGGCTGGCTTTATATCAGTTAAAAAGATCATTAACAATCAATTATAAAGTGGGTGCTATAGGAGTTCAGAGAAGGAGGTATAATGGGCTGAAGGAGCTGGGGAAGGCTGCCTGAAGGTGGTGAGACTTCAGGTAGGCCTTGGAGAGAGGGCTTAGATAAACAGAGAAGTGGGGAAGGCATTTCTAATAGGGGTAGTGGTATGAAGACAGCCTAGAAGCAAGAATGCAAAAGCTGCTTACAGCTCCATCTTTGAGTTATGTAGGCTGGGTCCCAGGAGATAATGATGTCTATTTCTCATGAAATTACTCCCGGAAAACCAAAATGTTTTTAGGCTTTCAATAAAGTGAATCATAAAACTGATCTGCTTCAGTAATTATTCAAATCATTTGTTTTTCCATGCCTATAAAAGTGGATTTTAATATATACCAGTTTCTGATGTGAATGAAAATGTAGAGTCCCAATTTTCAGTTTCCTAATCATTCTGAATTTTTTCCTTTTAGCACCACTTGGTGGGAATATGTTTTTCATGACAATTTTGCATATTCCTTAAGTGTTTTTTTTTTTAGCTGACCTTACTGTTTACTCTCTCTTTTATCTTTCCATAGGTTGGAAGTGAAAAGATTTCTCTGTTAGAGACTTGGCTTTCTACAGATAGTACAGTTAGGGCCTGGGCTATTCTCAGCTGTGTATCTGTTGATTGTGCTCCCCTTGTCAGGCATTTTTAAATTGGAGCAGCAATCCATTGTTTATAAATGCTAAGGCATAGTGGTGCCAGCTGGTAGCTAGTGCTAGATTGACAGAGAACTTTGGATAGTTTCCAGAGTTCCTGTCTGAGACTTTGTAGTTTAGGCTGCCTGTTTTTTTCTGTACTTGCTGATTTAGAAATATAGTGGAAAAATTAAGGTTGGAAGAGATCATAGGAATCACCTGGCTTCATGCCCACATTTTACAGGTGTTAAAGATGAAGAAGCAAGCAAGCTACAAAAAAATCCTTCCTGCTAAAAAAGGTACCCTATCAGCACCGTTTCTCACAAGTGGGTACTGTCACCAAGTCAAAGAACAAGAACAATAAGCATCCACATGCCATTTCTAGAAAATGGGGAATAAACTAGGTATGCTGTTCTTTGCTTTCTTCACTAGAAAGCAGTTGGCAGCTTGTCCCACGTCTAAAGACTGCCTCGCTCCTAAGATTGGGAGCCTTACAGACTGTGCATTCAGAGTGTAGATCTTTTTATGTTTTTTTTTTTCTTTTATTGAGACAGAGTCTTGCTCTGTTGCCAGGCTGGAATGTAGTGGCGCGATCTTGGCTCACTGCAACCTCTGCCTCCCAGGTTCAACTGATTCTCCTGCCTCAGCCTCCCGAGTAGCTGGGACTACAGGTGCGTGCCACCACACCCAGCTAATTTTTGTATTTTTAGTAGAGATGGGGTTTCACCATGTTGGCCAGGATGGTCTCAATCTCTTGACCTCGTGATCTGCCTGCCTCGGCCTCCCAAAGTGCTGGGATTACAGGCGTGAGCCACCGTGTCTGGCCCGAGTGTGGATCTTTTTAAAGTTGGATTGGGAGGGGCTGACTTGGCCCCGAGATTTGTGGTATGACCTTTGTTAAGGGATGTGGTTATGTGAGTTTTTAAGAGTCGAGTGAATCTTGGCCAAGTGGATTGTATTGCATTTAAGGAATTATCAGCTTAAGTTCCCAAATAATTGAATTCAAGGTATCCAATATATAGAACTTTGCTGAAATGCAATTAGGGAGGCAAACAGTAGAAAGAATACAGATGTTGGGTTCAAATACCTCATCCCTTACTTAACCGGCTGTATGACCTTAGGCAGGTTACTTAACCTTTCTGAGACAGTTTTTCTGCAGTTCATAGTATGGGCAGGGGGATTAAGTGAGATGTGAAAGCTCTTAGTTTAAATCCTGGCACATGGTAGGGACTCAGTTCATTTAATTTTATTTCTCTTCCTACCTCCCTGCCCTAATGAGGGTGAAGGTTTTTCTAATCTGTGAGTAAATATTCATCAGCCTAAAATTAAGCTGAGATTTCCTGAGGATAGGGAAAGAGAATAAAGTCAGAGGTCTTTTTCTCTCCTGTGGTTTTATACTGGAGGAAAATATATATTGTTCCATTTAGCATCGGCTTCCTTTAAAATACGTGATTTTAATTGGGATACTTGTATTAATTTAGAGTTCCTGGTTCAGAGTCTTAGGATGCATCATCAAATTGGCTTGAAAATGGACTATAGCACGTAAAAGGAGTATGTAAATTATTGTGAACTCATCAGTTAGGTTCTTTATGTGTGCGAAGGATTACAACATAATCCAAATGGTCCTAAGTAATAAAGAGAATATGTTCACTCATATTCAGGCATATCTTCATTCTGAAAATCCCACTTTATCTCTTCAGTCAACCTCCCACTGACTTTCTCCTTCACCAACAGCTACAGGCTCTTCTTTCAAGGTGACAAAATGGTTGTTGCCCTTCCAGACTTCTCATTCTCATCCTATGCCATCAAGAGGAAGACAGGCTATCATCTGTAGCCATTATAGAAGAGAAAGAAACCATCGCTTTCTCACAGAGTCCAGAACATGTCTCCTTAAACTCATGGGCTCCAATTGGTTTATGTGCCTATCTCTGAACCACTAACTATACTGAATGGTGAAATATCTTGATTGGCTGAAACCAATCAAGGCCTATCCCTGGCCCAGGGATAGAGTTAATTTTAAACACACAGCTAAGAATGAGAGATGTGATTTCCCACAGGATATTTGGGATTTGTATTCCAGAAGGAAGGGGAAACTTGCTAAGCAACAAACCATAGTAATCTGCATCAGCAGTTCAGGTTTTGAGTTGTAAATTAATGAAGGCTTTGTTGTCGTTATAGGGATCATCCATGCATCATGTGGACTGGAGGCTGCAGGAGAATTCCAGTTTTGGTATTCCATGCTGACGCTATTCTTACAAAGGACAACAATATTAGAGTAATTGGAGGTGGGTATAACCTCTCCCACAGAGGACGGAGCTGGGCATGGCCCGGACATCCTTGTCTTAAAGAAGTTGATATGACATATATATAGGGAAAGGGCCTTGGCCATGAGAAAAATCAATTGAGTTGTTATACTTCAAATATTATAATTTCTTAAATTGTTTTCTGCTTATGTTTTTCCTCTGATTTTTTTTCCAGAATAATGTGTACATGTGTTTATTTTTTTTTAAGTGGTAAAATACACATAACAAAATTTACCATTTTAACCCTTTTAGAGTGTACAAGTCATTGTTGTTTAGTACATTTACAGTTATGTGCAACCGTCACCACTGTCTAGTTCCAGAACATTTTCATCATCCCCAAAGTACAGCCGATACCCATTAAGCAGGTATCCCCAGCCCCCATACCACCAGTCCCTGGCAACCACTCATCTGTTTTCTGTTTTTATAGATTCCCATATTCTGGATGTTTTATATAAATGGAGTCATGTGATATGCAGCCTTTTTTGGTGGGCTTCTTTTCACTTAGCATAATGTTTTCGAGGTTCATCCATGTTGCAGTATATATCAGTCTTTCATTCCTTTTTATAGCTGAATAACATTCCATTGTATATGCTAATGAATGCATTCCAATGATACACCACATTTTGTTTATTCAGTCATCAGTTGATGTACTTTTTTTTGTTTCCACCTTGTTTTTTTAATTTTATTTTTAAAATTTATTTATTTTTTAGATACAGGATCTCACTGTGTTGCCTATGTTGGTCTCAAGCTCCTGGCCGTAAGCAATCCTGCCTTGGTTACATGCATAATCCACTGTACCTGGCCTGTTTCCACCTTTTGTCTGTTGTGAATTGTGCTGCTATGAATGTTCATGGAAAAGTCGTTTGGACACTTATCTTCAGTTCTTTGGGGTATACCTAGGAATGGAATTGCTAGGCCATATGGTAATTCTGTGTTTAACTTATTCCATATCAAACTGTTTTCCATAGCAGCTGTACCGTTTTACATGCCCATCAACAATGTATAGGGGTTCCAGTTTCTCCACATCCTCACTAACATTTGTTATTTTCTGTTTCTTAGATTATAGCCATACCAGTGAATGTGATGTGGTATCTGGCTGTGGTTTTGATTTGCATTTCCCTAATGAGTAATTTGAATATCTTTTTATGTATTTTTTGGCCACTTGTGTATTTTCTTTGGAGAAAGGCCTCTTCAAATCCTTTGTACATTTTAAAAATTGGGTTGTCTTTATTGTTGTTGAATTATAAGAGTTTTATGTGTTATGGATATTAGACAAGATATATGATTTACAAATATTCTTACTCTTTGAATTGTCTTTCATTCTCTGGTTAGTGTTCTTTCATGAGCAAAAGTTTTTTGTTTTGATGACATCCAGTTTATGTAATTTTTCTTTTGTTGCTTATATTCTTTGTGTCATATCTAAGAAACCATTGCGTAACCCAAGGTCATGATCCCTCTGCTTTTTTCTAAGAGTTTTATAGGTTAAGCTCTTATATTTAGGGCTCAATAGTCTTTGATCCATTTTGAGTTAAATTTTTCATATAGGGTTATGTAAGGGTTCACCTTCATTCTTTTGCATTTGGATATCCAGTTGTCTCAGCAAAATTAGTGGAAGAGACTATTCTTTTCCCCACTGAATGGTCTTGGCACTATTTTTGAAAATCAGTAGACCATAGATGTATGGGTTTACTTATGGACTTTTAATATTTCATTGAACTATACATTTATCCTTATGCTAGTAACATACTCTTTTGATTACTGTACCTTTGTATTAAGTTTTGAAATTGCAGATTGTAAGTCCTCTAATATAGTTCTTTTTCAAGATCTCTGGCTATTCAGGGTCCCTTGCAATTCCATATGAATGTTAGGATCAGCTTTTCCATTTCTTCAAAAATGGCTGTTGGGATGTTGATAGGGAGTGCATTGAATCTATAAATCACTTCTGAGAGTGTTGCCATCTTAATGATGTTAAGTCTTCTATGAACATGGGATGTCTTTCCAATTTTTTGGGCTTCTTTAATTTGTTTCATCACAGTTTTATAGTTTTCTGTGTACAAGTCTTATACCACCTCGTTTAAATTTATTCCTAAATATTTTATTCTTTTTGATGTTATTGTAAATAGAATTGTTTTCTCAATTTCACTTTTGGGTTATTCACTGCTAGTGTATAGAAATACACCTGAGTTCTGTATATTGATCTTGTATCCTGAAACCTTGCTGCACTCATTTATTAGCTCTAATAGTTTTTATGTTTAGGTTTGTCTGCATGTAATATGTTATCTGCAAATACAGAGAATTTTAGTTCTTCCTGTCCAACCTGGATACCTTTTATTTCTTTTTCTTCCCTAATTGTTCTGGCTAGAATTTCTAGTACAATGCTGAATAGAAAGAGGGTGTCTTTGTCCTGTTTTTGATCATGGGAAGAAAGCTTTCTGTTTTCTCTCATTACGTATGATATTAGTTGTGGGTTTTCGTAAATGTCCTTTGTCATGTTGAGAAAGTTTGCTTCTATTCCTAGTTTGTTGGGTGTTTTTATCATGAAAAGGTGTTAGTCAAATGCGTTTTCCACATCAACTGAAATGATATTTCCCCCTTCAGCCTATTAATGTGGTACATTACATTGACTGACTTTTTGTATGTTGAACCTCCCTTATATCCTGAGATAAATCCCACTTTGTCCGAGTGTAATTGCTAGTATTTTATTTTATTTTATTTTTTTTATTTATTTTATTTTATTTTATATTTTATTTTATGTTATGTTATGTTATCTTATCTTATTTTATCTTATTTTATTTTATTTTTTTGAGACAGAGTCTCGCTCTGTCACCCAGGCTGGAGTGCAGTGGTGCAATCTCAGCTCACCGCAACCTCCTCCTCCTGAGTTCAGGCAATTCTCTGCCTCAGCCTCCTGAGTAGCTGGGATTATAGGCGTCCGCCACCATGCCTGGCTAATTTTTGTATTTTTAGTAAAGATGGGGTTTCACCATGTTGGCAGGCTGGTTTTGAACTCCTGACCTCATGATCCACCCACCTCGGCCTCCCAAAGTGCTGGGATTATAGGCAGGAGCCACCATGCCCGGCCTAATTGCTAGTATTTTGTTGAACATTTCTTGTCTGTATTTATAAGGGATATTGATTTATAGTTTTCTTCTGATGCCTTTGTCTGGCTTTGGTGTCAGGGTAATGCTGGCCTCATAGAATGGGTTCCCTTCAACCTCTGCTTGCTTTAGGTCTATTCATATTTTCTATTTCTTCTTGAGTCAGTTTTGGTAGTTTATGTGTTTCTAGGTATTTGTCCATTTTATTTAGCTTATCTAACTTGTTTGCATACAATTGTTCATAGTATTCTTTTATAATCCTTTTAATTTCTGTAAGGTCTGTAATAATGTCCCCACTTTCACTTCTGATTTTAGTTATTTCAGTCTTTTCTCTTTTTTCCTTAGTCTAGCTAGAGGTTTGTCAATTTCGTTGATCATTTTTATTTTATTTTTTTTAGCGACAAAGTCTCACTCTGTCACCCATGCTGGAGTGCAGTGGTGCAATCCTAGCTCACTGCAGCCTCAAACTTCTAGGCTCAAGTGATCTTCCTGCCCCAGCCTCCTTAGTAGCTAGGTCTGTGGGTGTGCACCACCATGGCTAGCTAATTAAAAAAAAAAAAAAAGCTTTCTGTAGAGATGGGGGTCTCACTGTGTTTCCCAGGCTGGTCTTGAACTCCTGGCCTCAAGCAGTCCTCTCAGCTCAGTCTCCTAAAGTGTTGGGATTATAGGTATGAGAATTTGCACCTGGCTTTGTTGATAATTTTAAAGACCCAACTTTAAAAATCCAACTTTTGCTTTCTCTTGTTTTCTGCATTGTTTGTATTTTATCAATTTAACTTATCTCTGCTCCTCTTGGATTTTAAGCAGTGCTCTGAACCCTGGTGTTAGTCTGTAGCCATCTTCAAAGGTTATATCACTGTGGATCAGAACTGTCTTGTGGTATAGTGGAAAGAGTGTACACTTGGGTTCTTAGCCATTGGTTCAAATCCCAGCTTTGGTATTTCTTAGCTGTGAGTCTTGGGCAAGTGACTTAGACTGTCTTAACCAGTTTCATTATTAGTAAAATCTTAACCAGTTTCATTATTAGTAAAATTATTAGTAAAATGGAGAGAATATGATATTGTGAGGATTACATGAGGTCATTTAATGTCTGACACATGGTAGGCGCTCAAAACTTGTGCTGCTTATTTTACTGATTGAATAAGATCTACTCTACTTGTAAATGACTTTTGTCTTGTCCCTTAATAAGTCAGGAGTTCAGAGGACTGTTAGCATTGCTTCTGGGATTTGAATCCTCCTTCCTCCCCAAGGATCCTTGTGTTCTAATCCCCTCAGCAAGTTGCTAAGTTACCATTTAAAGGGATGTGGTTCATTCATGTTCTCTGAAGCCTGAGTAACTGAAGACCCCTTGCTGAGAAACTCCCTCTAAATATGATTTGAGCCAAAATGTTAAAAGGTGGATAAAAACAAATATTCCCCCCAAACATACTTCTTTTGGTCTGCTTGTCACATAAAGTAATCGATGTATTCTATGGCAATAAGCAGACCCTTCTTTTTTAGAATATCTAACATTTATTGGAAAATAATATCCATCAATGTCATCTATTTAAGCAATTACTATTTTTTAGGGTCCATAAGTCTTTTTCTTTACACATTCCTGTGATTAAAGAAAAAGCTGCTAAACTTTTCTCAAATTCTGTGTTTTTGAGTTTTCTGTATCTTTCCCAGTTCCTTGTGGCTTAATAATTTTCTTTACCTTCCTTAATGAAAAGAACAATTTGAATGACTTTTGCTAGTTGCTGCCTCAGTTTTCTGTATTGTTAAATACTCTCAGTCTGCAACTTTTTTTTTTTTTTTTCTTTTTGGCTCTCTGAAATAGCTGACACAGATCTGTTCAGATCATAAGTCTGTGGTTAAATACCCCTGAGAAGTGTATCTGGGGCAATAGTTACCTTCTGTTGATCTCATTGTGTTAGTTGCCAACTGTGTTTTTTCTCTTTATGACATGTTTCACTGAATTCACTATTAATATTTTTGGTACAATATGATTTCTCATGTTTTATTTGTGAAATATTCCAGGAATGTGGCTTTTCTTCATTATAACCTTGTTTTTTTCCCAAATTGTATGTACTTTATGTAAATTGGATTGTATTTTAGAGACAACATAGGTATTTTCAGCTTAAAGTAAGCTTTAGAAGTTTTTTTAGAAGCAATTTTCTGTAATTTGTCCCTGAATGTATTTATTTAGTAAGTTTGTATTTGTGTATACTAGCAATAGATGTATGATGCAAGCTATATATGTGATTTGAAATTTTCTAGTAGGAAATTATTTTTAAAAGTAAAAGGAAACAGGTAGGTGAAATTAATTTTAATAATATATTTTATTTAACCCAATATATTCCAGAATATTATCATTTCCACATTTACTCAATATAAAAAATCATTAATATTTTATATCTAGTATTTATTTTAACATAACAGAGCATCTCAATTTGCTGCAAAATTTTCATTGGAAATATTAGGTCTATATTTAGATTTTATAACTTTTATAGTTGAAAAAGTAAATTCATATACTCAATCGTTTCTTCCCCTCCCCACAGGCAGATTGTTTAAAATAGGATTTCTAGTAACTGAATCAAGTATTCATTCTTAAATTTAAATTAACTAAAGTTAAATAAGGACATTTCAAGTGCTTATTAGTCACACACATTCGACAGCACAGATATCCTAATCCTAATTCTAGGTAACCTAATTTTCTGATACTAGGGCACAGCTACACTGTGTTGCCATTAAGGGAGTTATTTTTGTGTTGTACAAGTCAAAAATGTCAGTTTTATCTTTATCCTGATTTCCCATGCTATTTTTGTTTAAACCCTTTAAGGCATTTCATTACTCTCTAGGTACTTCTCTGTGTTGACAGTTAGATTATTGGTTTGTTTTCATTTGCTCTGCTGTGGTTAGTCCTGGAACTTGCTAGGGGTCCTAGCACTTCAAGTTGCCTCTAGAGGCACATGTAAGTGGTTGGAGAAGAGGAAATTCTGTGGTCTCTGCTATGGTGGAATTGATGTGATGCATGTTACGAGGCTTAGAAATGGGATATTTGGCAGTTTGCTAGTAGTCAAGGAGGACCATGCTCTGCCTCGTGTTTTTATACAGAAGAAAACATGGGATGAGGTGGTTCTTTCTTAGGCAGTTGGGTAGCTTCAGTTTACAGTTGCAATCTTCCATTTGACTCTTGTCATGGGAGAGAAAGCCTAGGCATATTAGTCAGAGTTCTTGTTACGGGAGAGAAAGCCCAGGTACATATTAGTCAGAGTGTTCCAGAGAAATAGAACCAATAGGATACAAGGAGACAGGGAGGGGGAAGGGAGGAATGAATGTTGTTATAAGGCTATTGGTTTATGTAATTATGTCAGCTAAAAAGTCCCATTATCTACCATCTGCAAGTTGGAGACCCTGGGAAGCTGGTGGTCCAGTTTGAAAGCCTGTGAGCCAGAGAGCCAGTGGTATAGATTCCACTCTGAGTCTGAATTCCTGAGAACCAGGAGTGTCGAGGGCAGGGAAGATCTATGTCCCAGCTCAACCAGTCAGGCAGAGAGAGAGCTCAACCAATCACCCTTTTGTTCTGTTCTTGCCCTCAGTGGATTAGATGATGCCCACCCACATTTGGGAGGGCAATCTACTTTATTCAGTCCCTATATTTAAATGCTCATCTCTTCTGGAGACACCCTCACAGACACCTATAAGTAACATTTAACCAGGTATCTGGGCATCCTGTGGCCCAGTCAAGTTGACACATAAAAATAACCATCATTACCAGGTTTCTTTTTTTTTTTTTTTTGAGAAGGAGTCTCGCTCTTTCACCCAGGCTGGAGTGCAGTGGCGCTATCTTGGCTCACTGCAGACTCCGCCCCCCGGGGTTCACGCCATTCTCCTGCCTCAGCCTCCCGCGCAGCTGGGACTACAGGTGCCCGCCACCTCGCCCAGCTAATTTTTTGTATTTTTAGTAGAGACGGGGTTTCACCATGTTAGCCAGGATGGTCTCGATCTCCCGACCTCGTGATCCGCCCACCTCGGCCTCCCAAAGTGCTGGGATTACAGGCATGAGCCACCACGCCCAGCTACCAGGTTTCTTAAGAGAAGCCCAGAAATCTAGATTTTTATATGAATTTTTCCAATTTTCAATGGCTTAGCAGCTAATTTAGTTTTATTTTGAAGCATCATGAGTGACAAACCACATCTGCAGGCTGGGTCTGGTTCTTGGGTCACCAATTTATAACCTCTAGTCTAAAATATACTACCCACCAGCCTTATTGCACACAGAGGGCTACTGGACATGGAGTGTATATGAACTGAAAATCCCCAGCAGTGATGTTTGCATTCTGTCATTCCACCCTTCTTTTTTTGCACTACTCTTTTGGAACATGTTCAGTGTATCTGAGTTGGGTTATAGTTAGGTGATATGGATTAGAAGTGGCTTGTCACTGCTTACTACTTATATATTGGAAGAATCGGATTTGCCACTGAGTGTGGTGGCAGTTGTATTTTTCTTTTATATTAGGAGGAGTAGGAGAAATAATATTGATAGCATTTTACTTTTTTTTTTTTCTGAAACAGGGTCTTGCTCTGTCACCCACGCTGAAGTGCAGTGGCGTGATTACAACTCACTACAGCCTTGACCTGCTGGGCTCAAGCAACTCTCTTGCCTCAGCCTCCTGAGTAGCTAGGACTAGAGACATGTACCACCATGTCTGGCTAATTTTTTAATTTTTGTAGAGACAGGTTCTCCTGTGTTGCTCAGGCTGGACTCAAATTTCTGGCCTCAAGCAGCCCTCCCACCTCAGCCTCCCAAAGTGCTGGGATTACAGGCGTGAGCCACTATGCCTGGACCATTTTAATTTTTTAATTTGCTATATAAAATGTATAATTATGTACAGTGCATATACTAATGACTATTTTACTATGTATTTTTTACTGTATAAAAATAATTTATACTATGTAGAATAATTGTTTCATAGCTTTACATGTATTAACTGATTTAGTGCTTACAGTTACTCTATGCAGTAACTACTGTTATTATCAACTCCATTTTACAGGTGAGGAAATTGATCATAGAGAAATTAAACAATTTATTGAAGGCTACAGAGAGGAGTGGTAGAATCAGGGTTTGAACCCTAGTTTGACTCTAGAGACATACTGATTCTCTTTCTCTCTCTCTCTCTCTTTTTTTTTTTTTTTGAGACAGGGTCTCACTCTGTCGCTCAGGCTGGAGTGCAGTGGCCTGATCATGACTCACTGCAGCCTCAACCTTTCAAGGCTCAGGTGATCCTCCTGCCTCAGCCTCCCAGGTAGCTGGGGCTACAGGCACACACCACCATGCCCGGCTAAATTTTGTGTTTTTAGTAGAGATGGGGTTTCACCATGTTTCCCAGGCTGGTTTCTCTGTCTCTTTTTTTAAGAGACAGGGTCTTGCTCTGCCACCTGGGCTGGAGTACAATGGTGTGATCATAGCTCACTGTAACTTTGAACTCCTGGGCTCAAGCAGTCCTCTTACCTCAGCCTCCTGAGTAGCTAAGACTACAGGCGCCCACCTGTACACCTGGCTAATTAAAAAAAAAAATTTTTTTTTTTTTGGTAGTGACGAAGTCTCTCTATGTTGCCCTGGCTGATCTTGAACTGCTGGTCTCAAGCAGCCCTCCAGCTCCAGCCTCCCATCATACTGGGATTACAGGCATGAGCCACCATGCCCAGACTTGTTATTATTCCCCCTTGTCTCTTATTCCCCATGTAACTGTTCTCTATTTTCTCACACACCTTACTGATCACCTCCCCTGTGGCTGGGCACTGAGGGGCAAGCACTGCAGAACATGCACAGAATTGGGTTCAGTCCTTATTTCTAGCAGTCACTGTGTAGCTGATGATGCTTTGACTTTTCATGTGCAAAAATGTTAGTGATCATGGTTATAATGAAAGGACCGGATATTTTTTCATCTTTGTACACGTTTTATTTAGAAAAATTAAAAACCTTCAGACAAGTTACAAAAATAGTACAATGAACGCATATAGTCTTTCCCTAGAATCACCAATTACTTACATTTTGCCATATTTGCTTCTCTCTTTCTGAACCATTTGAGAATTAGTAAAATATTACATGCCCTAATACATTATTCAGCTTGTGACTCCTGAGAATAAGGGCATATTCTATATAAGCACAATAATCTGTCACTGGCAAAATATTATTATCTAATCCATAGATCTAATCTATGCAGATTTCCCCATTGTTCCAATTTAGTCTTCTATAGTGTTTTTTTGTTTTTCTATTCAGGATCCAATCAAATATTACATTTCGTTGTCATATTTCTTTAGTCTACTGTACAGCCATTTCCTAGACTTTTTTTTGTCTTCCATGACATTGACATTTTTAAATATTCTAGACTGCGTGTTTTACAGATATCCTTAAATTTGATTGTTATCCATGTTTGATGGTTCCTACATGTTTAGATTCCGATTTTTAAAAATCTGCAGCAATATTGCTTAGTGAAACTGTATCCCCAGTGTATAACATTTGGGAGTATGTGATGCCATTATTTTGCAGTATTGGTGATGGCACATTTGATCATTTGGTTAAGACTGTGTTCACCAGATGGCTTCATTGTAAAGGTGCCTTTTCTCTTTGCTATAAGCATTCTCTGGTAAGATATTTTGAGATGTATGCGTGTCCTTTTCCCTAATAACCTCTCCCCATTGGTATCTACTGATTCTTGTTTGAATCACTTACTCTTATAGTTTTTGTAAAATGGTGATTTTTCTTTCTATCTTTCCTTCTACATTTATTAGCTGGATTCTCTGTGAATAATAGCTTTCTCTTGTGTGGTAGGCAGAATAATGGTCCCTTAAAGATGTCTACCTTCTAATTTCCAGAATCTGTGAATATGTTATCTTACATGGCATAGGGTGAATTAAGGTTGTAGATGGAATTAAAGTTGCTAATCAACTGGCCTTAAGATAAGGAGATAATCCTGGACTATCCAAGTGGGCCCAATGTAATCACAAGGGTTTTTTAGTGGGAGAAGGAAGTAGAAGAGGCCAGAGTATTGTGATGTGAAAAAGACTACACCCAACCATGGTTGACTTCAAAGATAGAGGAAGGGGATCATAAGCCATAAGCCAAGGAATGGAAAAGGGAAGGAAACAAATCCTACCCAGAGCCCACAGAAAGGAACACAGCTCTGCCAATTCCTTGGTTTTAGCCTGGTGAGACCTGTGTTCGACTTCTGATGCACAGAGCTGTAAGACAATAAATTTGCCTTACAACAACAAATGTGTCGTAATTTGTCACAGCAGCAAAAGAAAACTAATATTCCCTCTCAACTCCTAATCAGTGTGGATACGTGGATTCTTTTATAAGAGTACATTATAATCTATCTCTGTCACTATTCATTTTTATGTTCAAATTGTCTTAAACTTGACCCTCAAGAGCCCTTTTAAGCTCTTAGCGACATGTCCCTAATCAGTTTTTGAGTATTTCCCTTTTTTGACATTGCAAGATATTCTTAGCCTATCTTGTCATTCCCACACGTGATTCTGCAGTGTTTCTTATGATGATACTGCAAAGACAAAGTAATAGTGACTGATCATTGGGATAACACTGTTACTTGGCTTTGAAAGTCTGCCCACAAGAATGAAAAGGACGAAGTGATTGACATTTTAAATGTTAATCCTCCTGTGTCTGCGTTGCATGGTGTTCCTGCCAGTGCTGAGTAAGTAGCAGCAGAGATTTATGAATATCTTCACATGAACTTGAAAAAGAAATTGTTGTCTTTGACTACAGAGGCTGAATATTGTTCTAGAGTCTGCCCATGAGTGTCTGTATCATTCAGAATTGTTCAATTCAGAAACTGTTCAATATGAAGTCCTCTAAAAAAAATTCTTCAGCAGAATTCTTAGCTAACTTTTTCAATTAGTAGTGGTGCATAGAATGAGATTGAATTCAGTGGTCCAGAGTAAATATTGAAATCTCACATGGTTTCAGACTTTCCTCTCCCATCGTGGTCACAAGCACACATGCTTACTTGGCCCTGGCAGGAAATGTGATTGAGTGAAGCAGGCCGGGTCCTGTGCTGAACTGAAGAGTGTGGCCTGTCCTAAACGGGGCAGTTGCAGTTCTCCAGCTGATTCTTGCCATTGGAGAAGAAAGCCCAGGTTTCCATGTTTTTTAAGAGACGCCTAGAAATCTAGAGTTTCTGTGAATTCTTTCCATTTCAGAAGCTAAGCAATGAATTCAATTTTATTTTTAGAGCACCATGAGAAACAAACCAACCATGTCTACAGGCTGGATTTCATCCTTGGGCTACCAGTTTCTAACCTCTGGTCTAAGATGTACTGGTAATCAGCATTTATAGGATACAGAGGGCTATCTAGAGCAGGGATTTTTTTTTTTTTTTTGAGATGAAGTCTTGCTCTTGTCCCCAGGCTGGAGTGCAGTGGCAGGATCTCGGCTCACTGCAACATCCGCCTCCCGGGTTCAAGCGATTCTCCTGCCTCAGCCTCCCAAGTAGTTGGGATTACAGGTGCGTACCACCACACCCAGCTAATTTTTTGTATTTTTAAGTAGAGATGGGGTTTCACCATATTGGCCAGGCTGGTCTCGAATTCCTGACCTCAGGTGATCCACCCACCTTGGCCACCCAAAGTGCTAGGATTACAGGCGTGAGCTACCGTGCCCAGCCTAGAGCAGGGGTTTTTAACCTTTTTGGTACAATAGATCCCTTTGGCAGTCTGGAGAAGCCCATGGGCCTCTTCGCAGAAGAATGTTTTAAAATAGATTTTTTAAAAGTATGTAATTACAAAGCAAATACACTGTATTGAAATATAGTAATCAGAATATTTTTTAAGAAATTGTGACATGTGCTTTTTTATTAGTGTATTAAATAACACAATCTAGTGAAGGTCTATTAACTACTATAATTTTTAAATACTATGAGAATAAGTGATATTTTGAGATAATTATACTGTAAAATAATATTTAAATATCTGATGTTTGTTGGTGGCAGGGTCACAGATAATGTTAATACTGCCTGTTTTGTTGCTTAAAATCCTAATTAAAGCCATTGTTAAATTTCAGCTAGAAACTAGTGAAAACCAAGGTGTAATTTTTCCCCCATCCATGTCTAATGACCTCCAAAGAGTCTCATGGTCCAAAATATGTTCAACTTATTTATAGTCGTTTTAATGGTAGCATGTAACGTTATTGAGTATAATTAAGCCACCATGTTACAGTTTATTTTTGTTTTTACAGTTAACTTTCTAGTTACTGAACTTGATTCTGTTTTTCTTTAGAACGTTATCATTTGTCTTATAAGATTGTACGAACGGACAGTCGCCTAGTACGCAGCATTCTGACAGCCCATGGATTTCATGAAGTAAGTTTATTTTTACTACCTCACCTGATCTGCTCATAAGCTGAAAATCCTAGCCACCTAACTGACTTTACCAGTTAACAGAGCCAGCTCTAGGAAGTACATGGGACCAATGCTTAGTGATGGTCCAGAACTCAGACTGAATTTTGGAGTGGCTTTACCAGTTTCTGCTTGCAATACATGGAAAACGTTTCCAGATGATTTTAGAAAAAAATTTTTTCTTGCTATGTTCTTGGGCTTGGACTAGGGGCACAGTTGCCCATAAGGAATTGTCTGATACCCAGTTAAGGTTCTTTGATTGCAGGCAACTGAACGGACTTTGCTCAACGTGAAATGGCGGGTGGATCACAAGGTCAGGAGATCGAGACCATCCTGGCCAACATGGTGAAACCCTGTCTCTACTAAAAATACAAAAATTAGCCAGGTGTGGTGGTGTGCAGCTGTAGTCCCAGATACTCAGGAGCCTGAGGCAGGAGAATCGCTTGAACTTGGGAGGTGGAGGTTGTAGTGAGCCGAGATCGCGCCACTGCACTCCATCCTGGGTGACAGAGACTCCGTCGCAAAAAAAAAAAAAAAAAAAAAAAAAAAAAAACCCAAAAGGGATTTGTCAGAATGATATGCAGAGGGGATTAGCAGAATCAGAGAAAAAGCTGAAAAGGCAGGCCTTTGGAAGGAGAGAGACCAGGACAGCCCCAGGGATCTAGGAACAGGAATCTTCAGGATCATCTTCTCAAGGCACTGCCATGGGCGTGGCTGGACTCCATTCATTGTCCTTTTGCCTTTCCTTGCTCAAAAATCACATTCCAGAGATAGAATGATTGGCCTAGCTTGGGTTTGGATCCACTCCTTGCAGGAGGGGATGGGTGGGTGATTGGCAGGTTCTTGAAAACCAAGGAGTAAGTCATTCTCCAAAGAAAGTTGGAAGATTGGAATGTAAACATCAAAAAGGACAGGCAAAAAGGCTGAACAGACACTTCCACTATAGATACTTTGTGACAATTGATAAAAGTCTGGTTCCTAGCTTGAGATTTGTAAGAGACATTTTGAGGAAGTTTTTTTTTTTTTTTAATTTTTTATTTTTAGAGATGGAGTCTCACTGAGTTACCCAGGCAGAGCAGTAGCATGATCATAGCTCACTGTAGCCTTGAACTCCTGGGCTCAAGTGATTCGTCTGCCTCGGCCTCCCAAGTGGTTGGTACTACAGGTGCATGGCACCACTCCTGGCTAATTAAAAAAAATTTTTTTTTGTAGAGACAGGGTCTTAATATGTTGCTAGGCTAGTCTCAAACTCCTGAGCTCAAGCAATCCTCCTGCCTCGGCCTCCCAAAGTGCTGAGATTACAGGCATGAGCCACTGCACTTGTCCATGAGGGAAGTTCTGATACCAGTTTGTATCCTGTCTTGTTGCTCTTTTATTTCTGGCACTTAACATGGTGCCTCATTGTTGAATTAATGGACAAAAGAATTTTAATGGATGACTGAGTGAATTCTAAGTTGGTTTGCTACTGTAAGGTTTATCTCTGATCAGCACTTCATACTTAGTTTCTGCAAGGATAAGGATAGCCTGAGAAAGAAATGCAAGAATATTAAGAGACATCATGGGCTTCTATAGAAGGGTTAATTTATTTTAGTTTCTGCATCTGGGATTTGCCCAGCCCTCCCATTCTTTGAACTTGTTCTGTGATACACTGCTTTTGTCTCACTAGGCTCACGTACTAATTGGGCCACCCCCGTGAGTACACTGTGGATGAAAAAATCACTGTGGCTTTTTCTGCCATTGCTTTTCTTGGAGAAGGGGTATCTCTGATTTTTTTTGCCTTCTTTCCTTTCTGTCTGCCCTCAGGTTCACCCAAGCAGCACTGACTATAACCTAATGTGGACAGGATCCCACCTGAAGCCCTTCTTACTGCGCACCCTCTCTGAAGCACAAAAAGTTAATCACTTTCCCAGGTAATGCTCTTTGTAGCTGCTTTGCTTCATTTAAAGGTACATGACATTGGGGCATGTAGCCAGCAGAGGTAATTAATGTCCTTAAAGAAGAGGAAGAAGAAAATGAAGAAGAAGAAGGGCTTTTTTTTTTTTTTTTTTGAGATGAGTATCACTCTGTCACCCAGGCTGGAGTGTAGTGGCATGATCTTGGCTCACTATAACCTCTGCCTCCTGAGTTCAAGCAATTCTCCTGCCTCAGCCTCCCCAGTAGCTGGGAATACAAGCTTGCGCCACCATGCCCAGCTAATTTTTGTATCTTCGGGAGAGACGAGGTTTTGCCATGTTGGCCAGGCTGTTCTCAAACTCCTGACGTCGAGTGACCTGCCTGCCTTGGCCTCCCAAAGTGCTGGGATTACAGTCATGAGCCACCACGCCCGGCCAGAAGAAGAAATTTTTCTGGTACAGAACAGCACTCTGCAAATCCAACTGTTGTGTTCATATCCCTGAGCATGAATGAACACTTTCTAAGGGCTATATAGACATGAATGGTTTTAAAGGAGATAGTTTCTGGTTCTCTTTCCTAAAATTGAGCTGCTTGGGAATACCTCATGATGATGGGTTTGCCTTTCTTACTTCCCCTTCACAGTTACTGTTTTTTCACTTTTATTAAAGAATGGCTCACCTAGAATCCTAGTCTGGTATATTGTCCTTAGGTGTAGAAATTTTCAGGGTTCCAAAGAAAGGTAGAAAAAAATTGGTGTCTAATTGAATTCTAGTAATAGCATAACAAATCCTTGTTGCATGATGGTAGTTTCTATTTGTTTGTTTTTAAAATAATTGAAGGATGATATAATGTAGCTATTAGCTGATAGATCATTAAACATAATTTTAGTGACAGATCATTTTGTGATTTTTGATGTATAATTAGGAAGAAGTTCACAGAATTGAGTGTCATTGGCGTTTGGATGAATTGTACACTACAATACTTGCAATGATAGTCATGTATATATAAACAGTTATAGCCTTATGATCACAGGCAATTAAAAATATTATATGTCAATTCCTATGTATAATTTTGCTGTAGAGAAGATATTATATGATGTAAAAGACAAGTATTAAATATGTTAGGTTGACCTGTTGTTTGTGGGAAATGAAATGGAAGAATTAAAAACAAGAGTGACTGGGGGATAGTGTCTGTGTGGGGGTCTGAGGGAGGCTTTTCTGGCATGCTGGGAATGTTCTATACACAACCTGAGTGGTGGCTACACAGGTGTGTTCACTTTGTAAAAATTCATTATGCCCTGCCGTGTACTTTGTATAGTTTTCTGTACATACGTTAACTTCATTAAAAAGCATATTTTAAACAGTGAAAATTTTACTGACAGAAGGAGCTTTTCCTTTAATAACATTTTAAAAATGAGCTATTGAATCTTGATGTTGTTTAGGTTCCCTTCAATATACTTAAAAGCGTGGTGTTGGCTAGGTGCAGCGGCTCATGTCTGTGATCCCAGCACTTTGGGAGGCCAAGGCAGACAGATCGCTTGAGCCCCAGGAGTTGGAGACCAGCCTGGGCAACATGGCAAAACCCTGGCTCTAAAAAAAACAAAAAATTTAGCTGGGCATGGTGGCATGTGCTTAGCAACTTGGGATGCTGAGGTGGGAGGATCACCTGAGTTTGGGGTGGTCAGGGCTTCAGTGAGCTATGATTGTGCCACTGCACTCCAGCCTGGGCAACACAGAGAGACCCTGTCTCAAAAAAAAAAAAAAAGAAAAAAAGGTGGTGTTATAATTTTGTCTTAATGTAATATTTACCATTCATCACATTCTTTGGAACAATTTAAATTTATGATGAAAAATCTTAACATGCCAGCTTAAACATGCAAGAGGATATATAGTTTCCCCAAATTCTTCTAGGATGTACCAAGCAAAGAAGTTTGAAAACCACTGATGTGGGGCATCTGTAGGAGAGTGCTTTCTTTTTCTTAGCCTCTGGTTCAGTGTTTATAATTCCCTAATGATAAGAATTACCTAGGGTACTTTTGCAAAATATGCATTCTCAGGTCCCATTGCAGATTCATGGAAGTTACCATCTCCAGAGAAGGTGTATATTTAAGCACTTTCTAGTTACCTTACCTTTCCAGGTAAATATGTACCTAGAAAGCTATATATTTAAAAAGCATTGAGGTAATTTGTAACAGGGAAGTTTGGAAATTACTGTTGTAGATTAAATCAGCAGTTGGTGTGGGTCCTGGACCATCTGGATCAGAATCTTCTGGGGTACTTGTTTAAAATGCAGAATCCTGGGCTTCATCCCAGAATTTTGAGAGGTGAGACCCAGGAACATGCGTTTTTTAGGAAGTTCTCTAGGTGATTCTTATGTACACTAAAAATTGAGTACCTCTGCTCTGGATTTCAGAAGAGGGCCATAGATAAGAAAGAGAGATATTTGTGGTACCTAGATTTGACAAAGCAGTTTCTGAGATCATGGAAAGAAATTTGAACTGTGGAACAGGTTGAATAAGTTTTTAATGATTACTGCAAATATTCTTAGTTGGTTTTGAAGGAGTGGAACAAATCATAGACCATGAGTCCAGTTGAGGCTAACCAAAGTGCCTTTTTGGAGTACTGTACACAAGAATGTACCCCTGATATAATAGTAATTATTACCCTGGTTTTAAGGTGCTAATTTCCCTGATTTTCTTTATAACTTTGCCTCTTCTGTATCCATCTCTTAATGATGTAGTTAAGTTCTCAACGGGGTTCCTAACCTGGGTCTTTACTGTAATAGGATCATTATACTCTAAAATTAAGGCCTGTCTTGGGTCCCATCTGGGAGGGTCATTTCAGGCCCATGGTGCTAGTGATGATAAGAGTTCTACATAGTTACATGAGAGATTGGGCAGTTACTGCTGTGGCAATAGATTTATAAATATGGATTAGATAACCATGTGTTTGATTTTCCTGGACAGTTGTTTTTAAAAATATGCTAAATGCTTTCCCCCCTAAAAACAAATTAAGAGAACATCTCAGAAATTCTGATGTTTTAGTAGCTATTCTTTCTCAATTTACATTTTACTTAGAATTAACTCAGGTTTTTTTTTTTTTTTTTTTTTTTTTTTGCCATGCTATGTTTCTCAGAAGGTCACATCTGTAGATACCTGTGGTATAAAAACTTCCAGAATTCTTTGGTCTGGGAGCTTGCTTTTAGTTGGAGTACTGGTGTTTTTTTCACTATCTGAGTAATCCAGATGATTTTATACTATTAGAGAATCATGATTCCATTAAAGTAAAACACACAGGGGTCCTAAAATATTTTATAATGATTTATAATAGTGAACAGCACAGACTCTGTTGAAGCTTTTGAAGCTAGAATTTCTTTCACAGGTTCGGTTTTTATAGCCTGAAATTTTGGGTATATTTATCAACAGTCAACCTTTTTTTTTGTTGTTTACTTATATTTGAAATCTGTTTTAGAATAGGTTTTTATACTTGTGAATCAATTTTTAAAAACCCATTTGAAATAAGGGTCAAAGACCTAAAAATAAAACATAAACTGTAAAACTTATAGAAGAAAACATAGAGAAGATCTTTGCAACCTTGTGTTAGACAAAGGATTCCTAGATACAACAATAAAAGCACAGTCATAAAAGGAAAAAATTGATAAATTTGACTTTTTAAAAATTAAAAATATCTGCTCTTTGAAAGACACTGTTAAGAAAATGAAAAAACAAGCTATGGACTGGAGAAAATATTTGCAAAACATGTAACTGATAAAGAATTTGTGTCCAGATTATGTAGCAAACTCTTAAAACTCAATCACAAGGAAGCAAACAACTTTATTTTTCAAAATGGGTAACATATCTGAATGGATGCCTCACCAAAGAAGATACAGGGATGGCAAGTAAAAGATGCTCATGAAAAGATGCTCATGAAAAGATGCTCAATAGCATTAGTAATTAATGGAATACAAATTAAAACTATACAAAGTATCAATATACCTGTTAGAATGGCTAAAAAGAAAAACCAGAAAACACCAAGTGTGGGCCAGGATGCATGGCAACTGGAACACTTTTGCTGGCGGGAATGCAGAGTGGTATAGCCACTCTGGATAACTGTGATCTTGTGAAATATGTAGTTAGTCTTCCTCGTGTTTCCTGACATATAACTCCTTGACTCCTTGGAATCTCCAGAGTGAGAAGTGTCGTTTTATATACTAATGACTTAACTGGTGCCTGGCAGTCCCTAGGTAGCTTCAGGATGGGGACTGGTTACAAGAAAAGATCAAGGCATGATTAGAGGGTTATGACTTCCAGCCCACCCCTCAGCCTCCAGGAAGGGAAGAGGGGCTGAAAGTTAAATTAGTCACCAGTGTCCTGTCAATTATGCCTGTGTAATGAAGCTTCCATAAAAATCCCGAAGGACTGGGTTTGGAGAGCTTCTGGGTAACAGAACACATGGAGATTCTTGGCCAGTAGTGTGCCCGGAGAGCGCATAGAGGTTCTGCGCTTCTTTTCTCATACCTCGCCCATGCATCTCTTCCTCTATGTCCTTTGTAATATCCTTTTTAATAAACCAGTAAGCATAAGTGTTTCTGTGAGCTGCTCTACCAAATTAACTGAACCCAAGGAGGGAGTCATAGGGACCCCTGTTTATAGCCAGGTGGTTAGAAGCACAGGTAAAACAACTTGGGGCTTGGTATTGGCATTGGAAGTGGGAGGCAGTTTTGTGGGACTGAGCCTTCAACTTACGGGAACTGACACTATCTCCAGGTAGGTAGGGTCAAAATTGAGTTGAATTAGAGGACACCCAGTGCAAGATTGCTTGCTTTGTGTGTGGGGAAACCCCCTACACATTTGTGTCTGAAGCGTTGAGTGATTATGTTGAATTGAGAGTAGAGAGTAGGAAAAACACTTTGTTTTTTCCTCAATATCTCAGAATATAGCAGGAGAAACGGAGCTTGTTCTTCCAATATCCTCAGAATAACCGTTTGGCAGTTTATTATAAAGTTTAACATATACTTATGTGGTGATTGTAAAATGTGTCCATAAATTCTTTGACATTGCTTTCAAAAGGTTGAACTTAATTTTTCTGTTCTTGAGTGTTGACTGGATTTAGTGACTTGCCTCTAACTAGTGCAGTATGACAGAAGTGACTGTTGCTTCTGAGACTAGATTGTAAAAGACATTACAGCTTCTTACTCACTTTCTTGGATCACTTGATCTGGGAGAAACCAGTTATCATGTCATAAAGGCAGTTGGCCTTATGAAAAAGTTCATATGGGGAGGAACTGAGGCCTCCTGCCAGCAGGCAGCCCCATATGAGTGATGAGTCATCTGGAAGTTGGGTTTTCCATCCCCTCTTGAGCCTGACGAACTGCAGTGCTGGCCAGTATCTTGACTGCAGTAACCTCATAAAGGACCTTGGGACAGAACCACCTGGCTCTCTCACTCCCACATTCCTGGCCCCAGAAACTATGAGGTCATAAATATATACTGTTATTTTAAGCTGCTGTGTTTTAGCGTAATTTGTTGCACAGCAATAAATAACTAAAACAACTTACTGAACAACCAAGCAGTCCCACCTCTAGAGAAATAAAAACTTACGTTTACAGTAAAACTTACGAAAACATACATTCATATAAAAATCTATATGGAAATGCTTTATAGCAACTTTATTCATAATCTCCAAAAACTAAACAACCCAAATGGCTTCAACTGGTGAATGGATAACCGTGGTACATCTATACAGTGGATTACTACTGAGCAAGAAAAGGGGCAGAATACTGATACATGCAACAATGATAAATTTCAAATGAGTTGTGCTCAGTGAAAGAAGCTAGTCTCAAAAGGATACACACTGTCTGATTCCACTTATTTGACTTTCTGGAAAAGGCAAAATTATAAGGACAGAAAACAAATGAATGTTTCCCCAGGGGCTGGAGGTGATTGGGAGGGTCCACTACAGGGGGACTTGAGGTAACTTTTTGGGATGTTGAAACTGTTGTTTATCTTGATTGTGGTGGTGGTTACATAATTGTATGTGTTTGTCCAAGCTCATAGAATTACACATTAAAAAGGGCAAATTTTACTCTATGGAGATTTTATCTTAATGAAAAAAATCCCACCAAAAAACGCATTTGATAAAAATGATTAATAAGCCCTTTGGATTAACAGCGATATGTTTAGGATATAATACTATCTTCACTAACTGGTCTAGGACTGTGAACTATAACTCTTTAGAATGTGATAACACAGGAAAATTCTGAGTCATAGTTTACTGAATGGAAATACTTTTTTGATTTTTTAGGTCTTATGAACTTACCCGGAAGGACCGACTGTATAAAAACATTATTCGAATGCAGCATACACATGGATTCAAGGCTTTTCACATCCTCCCCCAGACCTTCCTCCTGCCAGCTGAGTACGCGGAATTTTGTAGTAAGTGCCTGACAGAGAATGCCCCAGTCCCCAGCAACTGAACCTGGGGAATATTTACCCCAAAAGCCGCCTCAAGGTGTCAACCAATCGGGGCTTTCCAAATCCTTAGACAACTGAGACTCTTTAGTAAAACAGTTGCAGAGGTAACTTTAAAAACTATTTTTATTCTGATATGCTCAGTAAACTGTCAGTATCATTTATGTAAGGGCACATTGGCATCATATAAGCATGCCCCTGTCTTAATGTATTTTTTGCTTGAATGTCCCTTCTCTCCATTGATGACTTAGTGCCTATGTAAGGATTTTTTTTTTCTTTTTTATTTTTTTTAAGAGACAGAATTTCCCTCTGTAGCCTAGAACCACAGTGGCATGATCACAGCTCACTGCATCCTCTGCTTCCTGGGCTCAAGTGATCCTTCCTCCTCAACCTCTGAAGTAGCTGGGAATACAGGCATGCACCACCAGGCTCAGCTAATTTTTAAATTTTTGTAGAGATGGGATCTCACTCTTTGCCCAGGCTGGTCTGGAACACCTGGGCTCAAAGGATCCTCCCCTCTTGGCTTCACAAAATTCTGAGATGACAGGCATGATCCACCTCACCTGGCCTGTAAGGATACTTTATATTCCTGCATATGAATTATACATGCTTCCTTTTCAGTATCCCTTTTTCCCTTGCCATTTAAGAAACATTCTTTCAGCCTTGATTTCTAGTCTTATGTAATTTATGTTCTTTGGGGGTAGAGATATCACATATCTTTGGATGTTAGGGTTTGGAGCTACAAGTTAGTCACATTCTCTTCCCTTTGAGTTCAGACTAATAAAAAAAATACACATGGGAGCCAAATAGGCATCTAAGTGTCAGCTGTATGGCTGGTAAAGTGACACAGAAACACATGGCCTGGATCCAGATCTAAAATGGGCTTCTTACTTCTTTTGCATCATTGTGAACTTACTCACCCAGGCCAGGCAGAGGCACTGGGCTCGTTTCAGGCTTTCCTCCACAGGGGCAGAGCCTGACTCAGTAGGCTTAATGCACAGAAGAGGCATGAGTACAGATGAGATGTGAGGTAGGTCTCTTGTGAAAGTCCAAATTATGGTGGTAATAGCTAACACTTACTGAATGTTTACTTTCTAGTAGGCACCTCTACTCTGGTAGTACTTTAGATGAGGTGACTAAGGTACAGTTTGGTTAAGAAACTTTCCATGAGTTATGCAGCTTGCAAATGCAGAGTTAGGGTTCAAACCGGCAGTTTGGCTTCAGAGGCCACGCTCTTTGTCTCTGTGCTTCATTGCTAATGGCACTGGGCAGCATACGTGCAATGACCATTCCCCAGTAGCATCAGTGTGAGAGAAGTCACTTCTACCATGAGGAACATCAGGTGAGACACACAGAGAGGACAGTTTTCCTCCCAAGAAGTCCAAGAAAGAGACTATTTCTGTTTTATGGATAGATGAAGTAGCATGGGGAGAAGAGAGAGTTATCTCTAGACTTCCTGACTTTTGATTCTTTTAACCTGTTAGGCTTGCCAGTCTCTCTGGGCCACCTTTGTTCATCTTTTGGCAGAGGAGGCCAGCAGTTCATCAGGAATGCCTGCTTCACCATTTATCTAATAGCATTTGTGGCCCTAGCTGGGGCCATTGGTTGGCAATTCATTGTTTGTCCACAGATGGCTCTGCAGTGGGTCACATAGAAGTCTAATTAAATGAATCAACTTCAGAGCTTCAATGCACTCAAAGCTGCAAATTTGTAGTTAAGAAATTTTTTGCTATGTGACTTTAGCCAAGTTACTCCAACTTCTGTGTGCCTTAATGTCCACATCTATAAAATGAGAGTATTGCTGGTGCTGACCTTATAAAGTTGTCAAGATATTTAAGTAGGTTAGTATGTGGAAAGCACTTGGGATGGTGCCTGATAGGGGTGGCTTGATAAATGTTTAATACTATTTCCTATTTCAGGCTATGTTTGTATTAGTAGTAGTTATGTTTACTGACTATACTAATACTACTATGTTTTTACTGTGTTTTACTATTTTACTTTTAGTATGTTATGTTTAACTACCAACTAAAGTTGTAGTTATGTTATTAATAACTACTATTAATTAGTATTAGTTAAACATAATACTAATTAATAGTATTAGTTAAACATAATACTAATTAATAGTATTATGTTCTGGCCCTCCAGTGCTTGAGTGTGGCAATAGGAAATTTTTTTGGAAGGAAAGGGACACCATAAACAGACTGGCCTTTAGAAAAATAACTATGTGAAATGAGTCGGCAGAAGCAGAGAGAAGAAACTGGTGGTCTCTTTGAAGGTTATTGCAGTGATGTGGATAAAATGGATAGGTATGAGTAGAAAGAGTGCAAGAACAAACATTATTGCCTGTGTATGGGGAGCGAGGCAGGGGTCAAAGAGGCATCCTAAGGTTTGAGTCTGAGAAGCTAGGAAGACCATTGGGTTTTTAACCAGGGAATGTAACCAGGAAGGCAAAGGAGGAGCTGTTAAAGGGGTAGAGGAATGTTACATTTTGGACAAGGTATGGATTTGGATGTCGATGGGGCATCCAGGTAGTGTGTTTTGCAGGCAGTTGTAAGAGCAGCTTTGAGTTCTGGCCAGAGATGTAGATTCTGGAAGCTGCAGGTATGGAGATGAATGTGATTACTAAGGGAGAGAAAAACAGAAGCAGCACCACAGAGAATCAGAGAGGAAAGGGAGATTGAAGAGGAACAAGGAAATGAGGTCTCAGAGGAGGCAGGAGAGGGTTAAATCAAGAACCCAAGTAGAAGGGTGAGCATTAGAAAGAGAAGTGGGCATGTGTCTCCTGAAAGAGGAGAAGGAAGAAGGCTAAGTTGATGACCCAGATAACATTTTAGATGCAGAGGAAAGCAGGTAAATAGGTTTATGTTACAAATTCCTAGCCTTCTTGGTGAACAGGTTGATGAGGTCTTATGCCAGGAGTGAGGGGCCTAGGGATGGGTGGGTGTCTAAAAAGGCAGAAAGGGGTTGGAATAGCCTCTGCAGGGCCTTTGAAAGAGAACTGATAAGGATTGGACATGAGGATTGCTTAAAAACACTAGAGACACCAGCCAAGGTGATCTAATGAATTTATAGTTTTTTGTTCTAATAAGAGAAAACCTGTAAAGATACAGCCTAGAGACCAATCACTGTCTCCAGAGATGTGAAAGCCTGGGTACTCCCCAAACTGTTCTCAGTAATTTGAGTGTAGGGGTTGGAATACATGGCACACTGGTCTATCTAGGGTTCTGTCATCACTGCCAGTTACAGTATTTAGTAGAATAGAATTAGAGGTCTATGACCCTGAAGACCATGACTAAGGATCTGTTGCCAACTCCAGCCATTTCCCTCAAGGGAACAGCTTTCTAAGCAGAAGGAAGAAAGAAGCAACAAAGAAGAAGATGGGGTGGTACCAGTATCAGAAAAGCAAAACTTTCCCCAGAATTGGGCTCTATGGCCATCTCTAGTTGTAAGAGAGACTGAGAAATGATTCTAATGTGAATTTTCATGTCCGCCAACTAATTACAGATGACTAGATTTCAAAGCAATGGGTAAATTTGTAGAATTACAATTTTAGAATTATAAAAGATCTTAGCAAATCAGGCTAAATTTTACAAATCTCATTTTAAAGATAAGACTAGGTGATTTAAGCAAATTACCTCTAGAGTCATATACTCCAATAGCCAGAATTACAACTCAGATCTTTCTACTCCAGGTTCATTGCTGTTTCTGTTAGACCAAGCCTGCTGCCACTGTAGGAACTGGAAAGCACTTGAAAGAACTGGGGAGCCTGTTTAGTACATCTTCATCCTGAAGCAGAGGTTCCTGAGCGAGACTGCCTGGCGTTTACCTCTGATTTTTCTTGCTTCCTACCCACACATTTAGAACCTGTAAAAGAGAACAATCCTTGTTCTGAAAATACCACAAATCAAGGAGAAAAGCCTAGCATGAAAAAGTCTTTGATATTTAGAATTTCAAGAACATTTAGGATTTCGATCATAGTGAAACACCAGAAGAAGCATTAACTTCTTTTTTTTTTTGAGACAGTCTTACTCTGTCACCCAGGCTGGAGTGCAATGGTGTGATCTTGGCTCACTGCAACCTCTGCCTCCTGGGTTCAAGCAATTCTTCTGCCTCAACCTCCTGAGTAGCTGGGATTACAGATGTGCACCAAGCCTGGCTAATTTTTGTGTTTTTAGCAGAGACGGGGTTTCGCCATGTTGGCCAGGCTGGTCTCGAATTCCTGACTTCAGGTGATCTGCCCGCCTGGGCCTCCCAAAGTGCTGGGATTACAGGCATAAGCCACTGTGCCCAGCCAGATGTTGTGGGAAGTCAGGGACCCCGAATGGAGGGACCAGCTGAAGCCATGGCAGAGTAACATAAATTGTGAAGATTTCATGGACATTTATTAGTTCCCCAAATTAATACTTTTATAATTTCTTATGCCTATCTTTACTGCAATCTCTGAACATAAATTGTGAAGATTTCATGGACATTTATCACTTCCCTAATCAATATTCTTGTGATTTCCTATGCCTGTCTTTACTTTAATCTCTTAATCCCGTCATCTTCATAAGCTGAGGACGTACATCACCTCAGGACCCTGTGATAATTGCATTAACTGCACAAATTGTTCGTAAAGCATGTGTTTAAACAACATGAAATCTGGGCACCTTGAAAAAAGAACAGGATAACAGTGATGTTCATGGAACAAGGGAGATAACCGTTAGGTGTGACTGCCTGAGAGCCGGGCGGAACAGAGCCATATTTCTCTTCTTAAAAAAGCGAATAGGAGAAATATCGCTGAATTCTTTTTCTCAGCAAGGAACAGCCCTGAGAAAGAGAATGCATTCCTGGGGGAAGGTCTCTAAAATGGCCACTCTAGGAATGTCTGTCTTACACAATTGCAGATAAGGGCTGAAATAAGCCCTGGTCTCCCATAGCGCTCCCAGGCCTATTAGGATGAGGAAATTCCTGCCTAGTAAATTTTAGTCAGACTGGTTGTCTGCTCTCAAACCCTGTCTCCTGATAAGATGTTATCAATGACAATGCGTGCCCAGTGGGACATGAAACTTCATTAGCAATTTTAATTTCGCCTGGTTCTGTGATCTGACTCTGCCTCCATTTGCCTTGTGATATTTTATTGCCTTGGGAAGCATGTGATCTCTGTGACCCACACCCTATTCGTACACTCCCTCCCCTTTAAAAATCACTGATAAAAATTTGCTGGTTTTGTGGCTCAGGGGGCATCATGGAACCTGCCAACATGTGATGTCTCCCCCGGACACCCAGCTTTAAAATTTCTCTCTTTTGTACCCTTTCCCTTTATTTCTCAGACCAGCCGACACTTAGGGAAATAGAAAAGAACCTATGTTGAAATATTGGGGGTGGTTCCCCCGATAGCCAGAAGCATTAACTTCTGATAAGCCTAGTTCACAAAGTAGAGGGTACTGTCTCCAGACAGCTTTGATCCCTTCCCTTCCCTGCCCTCCCCTCCCCTCCCCCACTTCCCTCCCCTACCTTCCCCCCGCTGCCTTTCCCCCTTCCCTCCCCTCTCCTTCCCTCCCTTCCCCTTCCCTCCCTTCCTTCCCCAGGGTCTTGTTCTCTCACCCAGGCTGTGGTGATCATAGCTCACCGTAACCTCAAATTCCTAGGCTCAAGTAATCTGCCCACTTCAGCCTTAGAAGTAGCTAGGACTACAGCCACACACGACCATGCCTGGCTAATTTTTTTATTTTCCGTAGAGACAGTCTCAGTATGTTGGCCAGCCTGGTCTCGAACTCCTGGCCTCAAGGGATCCTCCTGCCCCAGTCTCCCAAAGCACTGGGATTACAGGTGTGAGTTAGCCTGTTAATAACTAGCCTGGTCGTTTTCTTAGACATTTCTGTAGAACCTTGTGCTTCCTTTTTATAACTCTCATTGCTTGTAATTACTTGTTCAATGTCTGTTTTTTCGGCTAGTCTAATCTTCATGATGGTAAAGACTGTATTTTTTAATACTGTGTGCCCCACACCTAGCAAACTGATGGACACAGATTAGATACTTAGAGGTATTGAATGAGTGATGTTTGGAAAGTTTTGTTATTTTTTGTTTTGCTTTAATATTAATAGCCTCTTGCTCAGGCATTCTGTTCAGTCTGCAGAGTATCTGGGGAAAATGGCAAAGTGAAAAAAATATATAAACTGAATACACATACATATATTCAGTGGCCTCACTTTATGGAAATTTAATTTTTTGTCATATATAACTATAAATATGTCTTCTATAGCAGGACTTATAAATTATATTTTTTGAAAGGTAATATATTCCCATGGTACAAAAGAAATTCCAAAACAGTCATCAGTGAAAAGACTCTTTGCTCCTCTTGTTCCTCAGTCATCCCGTTTTCCTCCCCAGAGATGATCAGTGTTACTAGTTTTTTACATACCCTCTAGAGATATTCTTTGCATTTACTAGCAAATAACGTGTGCGTATATGAACGGATGGGCGTATATAACATACCTTGCCCTGCACTTTCTGTTTTTTTCATTTAACAGGCTATCTTCAAGATCATTCCTTATCAGTTCATTAATAACATTCTTGTTTTGTGTGTCTGCTTAATATTTCGTTGTGTAGATTAGATGTCTGCAAACTATATCCCTTGAGTGAAATTGGTCTTCTGCCAGTTTTTATGTGTCCCACAAGCTAAGGACCATTTTTAAATGGTTGGAAAGAAAAGAAGAATAAAATTTTGTGGCATGTAGAAATCATATGAAATTCAGTGTTCATACATAAAATTTTATGTAAACAGCTACACGCCTTTGCTTACATATTGTTTATGGCTACTTTCAAGCTACAATTGCAGAGTTAGGTAACTGCCACAGAAACTGCATGGCCTGCAAAGCCTAAAATATTTATTCTCTGGCTTTTTACAAAAATAGTTTGCCGACCCTTCATATAGATGCATTGTAGTATATTTAATTAATATTTTGCTGTTATAACACAGCATTGAAAATCTTATATGTGTAATATTTTACACATGTGTGAGTAGAACTAGAGGATATACTTCTAGAAGTAGAATTGCTCACAGAGTTTTAAATTCTGTGCGGCACATTAAATTTTTTCTAATTCTGTTAATTCTGCATCAAGGGAAAAGGCAGGGGAAGATGGGGGAGAGTGGACAAAAGATCTCTTTCTTTCCTCCTGCTGAAGTAGTTTGTGGCATTGACAAAGTCAAGTTTGTGTGGGAGGCCTTGAAGAGACTGGCTCATGTCAGAGGGAGAGGAAAGAAAAGGAGACAAGTAGTTGCTGGCAAGTCATCTGGGAAAAGGAGCTGAGCCTAGAGAGCTCCTTCTGAAGGCCTGCCTGGTATAGGCCCAAATGCAGGGTGGAGGGAAGTGTGCAAAACTTCAGGACCCCAGTATCTGAAAGTCTTGTTCTGATACTGGAGCCCTAGAAAAGGACTTGCCTCTTAATAGGTCCAACCAGAGGAACAGAAACCATAGGGAACTTTCTTAGGTTTATGCTGTTGTATTCTAGATAAACTGGGACTGATGTCTTGGCACACAGCAACCTAGGCAATTTGGAAAAAGGAAGTCTTTGTGAGATCTGCTCAGAAACATTTGCATTTGCTTGATTTATTTCCCCACACTATTCCTTCCCGTTCTCTCTTCCTTCATTGAAGAAAAATAGCAAAAACAAAAAAATTCTCTCAAGTTTTACCTTTCATCCCATCTCTGCTTTGAAACAGTACTGACTGCTGCCACCTGACGTATTTCATCAAAAGTGGAAGAGGCACAGTTGGGACCAGTGCTCTCTCTCCAGTCTGGGATGTGAGAATCAGCAGCACTGAGAGCTGTAGCCTGCTTCTCTCCCCTGACTTCTGACACTCCCTAAGTGGAAGACAGAGCTGCTTTTCCTCAGACCACTTGCAAGCCTCTGGGAGGCTTAGTGTCAGTTGTCTGCTTTCTCTTTTCATGATCCAAAGGGATTTAAAGTGTAAAGCTGAACCTGGGAAAGGAACAGGACAAATGGCACCTTTTAATCACTTGTAAATGATTGTCCTTCCTCTCCAGTGGTACATTGCTTGATTTACAGTGAATTTTTTTTTTTTTATAAGCTCAAGGAAATATTTAAGGCAAGTAGCTGTATTATAAGATCTAGATTTTGGCTTACATTGACACTGTTTGCCTGAGGTCCTTTAGTTAACAGACGTAAGCATTTCAAAGATTCATGATGATTCTTTGTGACAGTAATAGACTAACATCCAGATATTTGCCTTATTTTGTTTTCATCTTTTCATTCAAGAAAGAGGGGAGGCCGGGCATGGTGGCTTATGCCTGTAATTCTGGCGCTTTGGGAGGCTGAGGTGGGAGGATTGCTTGAGGCCAGGAGTTCAAGACCAGCCTGGGCAACATAGAGAAACCCTGTCTCTACAAAAAGTTGAAAACAATTAGCTGGGCATGGTGGCCCATGCCTGTAGTCCCATCAACTCAGGAGGCTGAGGTGGGAGGACTGTTTGAGCCCCAGAGGTTGAGGCTGCAATAAGCTATGGAAGCACCACTGCACTCCAGCCTGGTCAACAGAGCAAGACCTTGCCTTAAAAAAATAAAAAAAAGAAAAGAAAGAGGGGAAATGGTGGAAGAAATTACTATGGGAGTGATTTTGCTGTCCTCTTTTCTCCTCCCTCCTTCCCTCGCTCTATTTTTATTTTTAAGGCAAGTCCAAAAATATAGGTAATTTTAGTTACTGCCCAACACTTAGAAATTCATAAGATTTTTGGGTTCCCTGAGTAGATAACCCTTGTTGAAAGCTGATATAATAAACTCAAGTTCATTCTTTTTCTTTGTTTCCTCTGTTTTTTATCTCCCAATATTTTGAGCAGATTCATATTCGAAGGACCGGGGACCTTGGATAGTAAAACCAGTGGCATCTTCTAGGGGGCGAGGCGTCTACCTGATCAACAATGTAAGTATGCAGCAGATGGCAAACCTCTTTCCTCGCTTGTTCTTTCCTCCTTCACCCTTTGTATTGGTTACTAATATAGTTCCATTTCATTAAGAGCAGGTGTGCTCTTCTTAAATCTGCATTCAGAAGTGAGTTAAGGGTAGGTATGACTTGACTTGTTTGCCTTACTGGCAGGAATCTTCTGCACCAGCAGTTACTCCATGGCTAAAAAGACACTCGATCAGATTTTGGGGGAGGGCAACCTGTTGTGTCAGCAGAAAAGAGGTACCTTTTCTGCTTTTAGCATATTGTGATGTTAATTCCTACACACCAAGTATTAATTGATAGCGTACGTGTTTAGCGTCTGTTGTGAGCAGAACTGTGAGTTCTGTTCTCAAGGTTATCAAACAAGTGAGCCTTAATTTGGTATGGCATCCTCCCCACTGCTGCTGCTTCTCCTTTCTCCTCCTTCCTTCCTCTTTCCTTTCCTCTTTCTGCCCTTCTTCCTCTCATTTCTCCTCTTCTTTTTTCAAAAGCCAGCAATATCTTGATTCTTTGCAAAATTCTCATTAAAAGTTGTCTTAAATTGAATACATATACATGGTAAATAAAATCCCTACTGGTCTCACTCCCTAGACTTATAATAGTAGTTAGTAACTTTAGTTGATTTATATTTCTTTCATTGACATTACATTGTATTTGTTTATTCCCAGTTTGGCATTTATTGCATTTACATCATGTCCCATCCTCCCTTGCACATTTGTTTGATTAGTTTTTATGGGTATGTTTTAAACATTAATAACAGAGTCTCTTCAATAACTATGATTCAGTTTCTTTATTTTATCTATAAGTTGAGTAAAACATTTAAACTCAGTGGAAACAAACTCTTGGACTCCGGAGAAATGTTAGGATAGGTAGCTAGGCAGACATGAGCCGGGCATGAGAGGGCCCCCGCTACCACCAAGGAGTGTCAGGTGATCATCAGGTGATGGTCAGGTGGTTGTTAAACTGGTCTCTCTAAAATAATAATTGGTGGCAGCAGATGCCAGGGAAAGGCAGGCTCCCAACAAATAGAAAACACCTGAAGCTGCTGACCAGCCATTTCCCAGTAAGATCTCAGGAGTTGGGCGAGTAGGCTCAAGCATGTGCACTAAGAAGCAAAATGATGGAGTTTAACTGGTATATGACCTTCCTCTAGGAACACTCGACTGGTAAGGCAAAAACACTTCAAATGAGCACGTGCACAGCTGCAGCCAACACACTGTGCATGAGGCCCCTCTCAAGTGCTGGCAGGCCACTGCACATGCAGACAGCTTACCCCATGGAAAAATCAAGGGAGGAGAGATGCAAAATCCCGGAAGCATGCCAACATATGAAACCCCAAGTCTAAGGTCAAACAGGCACTTGGATCTCTCAAGTTGTCTGCTTGGCCTTCTCCCACGTGTACTTTACTTCCTTTCATTTGCGCTCTAAAACTTTTCAATAAATGTTCACTCCTGCTCTAAAACTTGCCTTGGTCTCTCACTCTGCCTTATGCCCCTCAGACAAATTCTTTCCTGCAAGGAGGCAATAAGTGAGTTGCTGCAGACCCACCCATATGAATTTGCTGCTGCTGCTGACAGACTTTGGGATTCTGAAATTTAACCAGGATTTAGGCCTGGACCTGTTTTTTATTCTTCCTCCTGGACATTTGGCAGGCACTTTCAGTCTGGAAACTGGTGTTTTTCTTTAAGGAAAGTTATCTTCTTATTTGTCTCCGCTTTTAGAACTCTTTTTTGAGGCATTCTGGATCTTTCCTTCATGTTAACTTTTCTCTCATTTTTAATTCTTTTCCCATCTTCTAGATCACAGGTTGAGGTTTATCCATTTTATTATTCATTCATCTACTGTATTTTTATATTGGGTATCATAGGTTGATTTCCAGAAACTCATATTCTGATTTGCTTTATTTTTATTTACAAATAACAACCTTTTGTTGCATAATGGATGCAGTTTGCCTGCCTGTCCTTCTGAGGATACCAATGGAAATTTTTGTAAAGTTCTCTTCTGTCCTTGAATTTTATTGGGATTGTCTTTTCCCCTGCTATTGGATTTTCTCAGTTTTGATGATCCTTACGTGTTGGGCCATATTTATGAACAAAAGACTAGACTGAATGAAACTGGCAGCTGGTCTGGGTTTCTACTGTGGTTGTGTAGGACTCTTTTCCTAATATCTTCTCCCTGGAAGAAGCTGACTGTGAATTTTGTGTAAGGGCAAAACATGTTGACTCTCAGGCTTTACTTTAGGTGGACATGGTGAGAAGCACTCCCCTTCCACCTTGCCAAAATAGAGTGGGCCGTATTGTGAATGTAGAAGAAGATTTTGGTGATTTCCCTCTTGGGCAGAGCTACCTTTCTTTTCCTTTTTGTGTGTACTGGGGATAAGGTAGCCTCAAGTTCTACTCTTCTCTATCAGATTTCTGCACCCACACGTCTCCTGGCCTCACTGTTCCAAATGCTGTGTGTTAATTATCTGATTCTGATTCCTTGGCTGATCCCTGATCTTCACGTTTGTTGACTACAAGCTTGGAAATTTGCAAGAGCCTCCTTGGGAAGATCACTCTTATCTCTTTTGGACTTTTCTGGCTTTTACTTTTTCCTAGCTTTGATATCATTTCATTCTTTTGAAAATATTCTTTCTGTCCTTCCACTGGAACTCTGGAAGGGCAGGGGTAGGTGGATATGTTGTATGTGGGACCAGAACCCTATCTTAAATTCCCCACTTGTCTTTTCACATTGAGCTGTTTGCCATATGTGTAGAAACTAACTTTCTGAGGGATCTTTCACGTTGGAAAGTCCTTAAATTCAGTCTGGACTCAAAACAGTACCATAAACAATGATGGCCAGACCCTTCATGCCAAAGAAATATAGGATCTGGTTTTGATAGAGCAACTGCTACAGCCCCAGGCATTGGCTGCAACTTCTGTTACCTGGCCTAGGCCACTCTGGAGACCTTTTACCCTGAGTCTCCTGTGACATAAGGCCATGGTCATATGCCTTGGCTCTGTCTCCTCTTGTCTCTACTCTGACCTTGGTGTTGAAGGCCCCTCTCCAACAGCTTTTCCTTCAGCTCTGTGCCAGGAGCTCCAGTGTTGTTTGAATCTCATAGACGGCACTAGTTTGGGTTTAGGTTTTAGCTGCCAAATGGAATTGCTATTGAAAGTCAGCTATGGTACAAGTTTGCTTTTTATTTTCTTAGATATGAGTCAAAAAGAATAGGATCTATTCCCAGCTCATCTGGGACTTTTTTCTTTTGGAATGCTCTTTTGCCCTAGTGATTTGTTATTTTAAAGCTAGCATCATAAAGGATAGAAAAGTTAAACTTTCCTTGGTGGAGCCGAGAACCCTGCGCCCTAACTCTTCCCTGGATGCCGAATCTCAACGGGGTGACATGTCTTTAGAGAATGTGTTTGGCAGGCTATGTAAGATTCTTTTTCTCCCTCCCACCTCTCCCTAGGCTGAATCCCTTGAGACCCCCTGCATAGATCAAAGTACTTGGCAGGACCTTTTGCCTTCCCCCTCCCTCTTTGTGAAGCTTTGGAATGAGTCTGATTCTTTTAGGTATTTAGTGGAAGTGCCAGACAGAAGCCTGGGAAGGTGCCAGGAGGCATGAGGGGAGCTGGCAACATGCGGACATAATGGGAAAATACTCCTGTTTTACCCCAAAACTGGAATTTTACTACCTTTTACCCAGACCTGCAAACCATGTTGTTAATACTCTTCCCTCTCCTTACACAAAAGGCATAACCATCCCCTCTTTTCCATGCCTGGATCTTTTCCCATGGAATATGTGACCCATTAGCCAACTGGATGAAGTAACTCTTTCCAAGGCTGCTGCCTGCTTTCCTTTTAGATTTAAGCAGGAGGGTGAGGAGAGGGAATGCTGAGGCGGAGGGTCTGGGAGCAGAACTAATGTGAGTGAGTGAGGGATTTAGGCAGTGGGGATGGAGTTGGTGTGAGGGCCAAATGAAAATATCTTCCCCTCTCTTCCCACTGGAGTGAGTGAGCCACTTACTAAAACTTCCCTATAGTAGTCATAACCTTTTGGAAACTCTCTGCAAATAGGAACTTTTACCATTACGAGAATGAGATAAAGGATAGCAAAAGCATCACTTTTATGTAACACTGAAAAGAGAAGTGTGGACCACAGATGGAAGCATCTCGGTTGGCTAATGTGGTCTCATAAGGATGTGCTCTTTAGAAATAACAGCATAAAGGAACAAAGCTGTGTTTGCTCCACTCCTTCAGTAACCATGACTAAATGCCCTATTTTCCCAATTTAGTATATTCAAATCAAGGAGAGGAAAGAATGGGTGTTTTCTGATTAAGGTATGAATTTGATTATGGAAGTCAAGTTTAGTCATTCTTGTCTCACACATGATCCATGGGAAATACAGTATTGATACATTCTCTGAGACTTTCACATGTTAGGAGAGTGTTAGGTCACTCTAGTCCCTCCTATATTTGTGAATGTAATTCTGTACTCTCTTGTTTCTGTTTGTTTATATGTTTTTATTTTAGGTTCTCTTTGTTTTTCTCATTGCTCAACAAGTATTTCAGGAGTGCCTATTGTGTTGTCACTCCTTAAAAGCTTTTGAGAAATTCTGTAATTATTATGTATCTCCTAATTTTCATAATAGTACCACTCAGTACTCTGAGTAGAATGGCATGCAGCAGGTAGTGATGAATGCTGTTGAGCTGTGGTACTTTGTAATTAGAACCACATATATTCTGTTAAATTTGCAGTAATAATAACTAATGTTTATTGAGCCTACCACTGTCCTTTCTAAACATAATCTCACTTAATCCATATATGAACCCTATGAGGTAGTTATTATTTCCTTAGTAAGTGGTAGAGTCAAGGTTGTAACTCAGGTCCAGATGATTCCAGCATAGACACTCTTAACCACTATACCATTCTCCTTTACAATGACTTAACAGATACCATGAGCTTTAACTTTAAGGTCCGTTTAGAAAGATACGTTTCCAGCCAGGCGCAGTGGCTCATGCCTGTAATCCCAGCACTTTGGGAGGCCGAGGCGGGCATATCACTTGAGGCCAGGAGTTTGAGACCAGCCTGGCCAACATGGTGAAACCCCGTCTCTACTAAAAATACAAAAATTAGCTGGGTATGGTGGCACTTGTCTGTAATCCCAGCTACTGGGGAGGCTGAGGCAGGACAGTTGTTTGAACCTGGGAAGTGGAGGTTGCAGTGAGCTAAAATCACACCATTGGACTCCAGCCTGGGCGAAGAAATGAGATGCTGTCTTAGAAAAGAAAGATGTGTTTCCAACTTTCCCAACAATTCAGATTCCTACTTTAGCATTCTTTGGGAGGCAGTTTGAGCTTTAAATTGGAATAATTTGAAATGAGTTAACTGGGGATTGATGAAAGGAAACAGGCTTGAAGATATCAAAAAGTTTTTCTTAGTTGCTCTTCAGTCTGTAACGCTGTGCAAAGAAACTATACCCAAACCTTTCTTTTCTTCTGGGAGTCTACAGTTTAATTCCCAATGCAGTTAGAAGTGAGGGATAAAGACAATAGAATACATAGTAAGGTTACCTAAATATTGTAAGGGTTTATGTTATGTGTAACTCAAAGGATAAATGTGTATGGTGAGCAAGGGAGGAGAGGAAATGGGCATGGGCATTAGATGTGTCACGGAATGATGACCACTATCAGCATATTCTCTGCTGTGGAGAAAAATTGGGTGAGTAGATATTTATTATAGCCTATAGGTTCTACTCAGTAGGAAGAGAGCTGCGATTGTTTGATTTTACGTTTACAACATAGCCTGCAGCTGTACAGTGATTGCATCAATTCTCATTGAGCAGATTCAAAATGGAGATAATACTTATGAGAAGCTGATCAAGAAATGTAAGGGAGTCAGGAAATGGTATGGATGATGAAGTTCATTAGGGATGAATCAGTAATGATGTCATTGTGTTCCTATGATGCGTAGAGATGGGTTGTGAAAGCTGTGTTCTGACTTTGAAATCGCAGCAGTGGGAAATGAGAGAGGAATCTCATTCTGACTTCAGAGCTGCTCATAGTGGTTGTGTATAATGTTATAGGTCACAAAATTATCATATGAAAAACAGTAGTATTGAGGGTAGGAAATGCATTATTATAAAGACAAACTTTTGAATTTGGGGGACAATTAAATTTGAGAGCAGAATATTGGGAAGAGGTAAGAATAATGCCTAAAAGCGAAGCCTGTGAGGAAGACTCCCTGGATTCCGTTGCTGCTCTATTGCTTATTAGCTCCGTGACTTTGAGCAGGTCTCTAACCCATTCTGATTCTTTTTTAATCTAAAATGTGGATGGTGATATACCTGCCTCATGGGGTTGGGTGAGGATTAAATGAAATAATCCTGTGAACAGACTTAGAACAGCACTTGGCACATCCACGTGTTTAGTACATCTGTTAAATTTCGTTTCTGCAAATGTTGATGGTTATTTCTGTTGCCTTTACTGTAGCTATTATCAACCTAATTATTATCACTACCACTTCCCTTTTTGGAGCCCTTTTGTCCTACATGGATTGTGGTGACTTCCAGCTTCATCTAATCATACGTGAAGGTTTTTTTTTTTTTTCTCCCAGATATTTTAATCTTGCTGTTTCCTTAATCTAGAATCCACAATAATTTCCTGCTTCCCACCATGCTAAATATAAACTCCCTTTGCCACGAGTTCAAATCCCTTTGCCAGTGGGGTACCTCCCTCCTCATTGTTTAACCATGTCTTTCATAATTTCCCAGTTCAGTCTTTTAGCCCCAGGTCTGTGAATTGGCCCACCCTGCTTTCTACTGGGCTTGGTGCATGCCATCTTCCCATGATGGGCTCCTTTCTTCTCCACTGTGTGCTTCCCAGCCTTCACCACTCATTTCTGCATCTACTCTTCTGGGACAAGTCTTCCCCGACTGGTCCCACCTGATTGGTCTGCACTTTAACTGTGTAACCTGACATCTTGTATTTATAGAAATGCTGCTTTGTGTTCTTTTAAATTCTATATTTTGCTGTTCCTCTACCTAAATATTAAACTTTTCAGGGATAGGGATTTACTGAATCTTAAATCTGCCAGGCAGAGATTATATGTGTTATGTTCATCATGGTATCCCCAGTGCCATATGCAGTGTTCACAGTACTTTTCTATTTATTGTATAAACAACTGTTTTTCATTGAAGAAATCTTTTAAAGATCTTAAATTCACTCTTTGCATACAGTTGCTTAGCAAATACCCTTAAGTGAATCAATTAAACACCTATCTCATTTTACAGAGGAAATGCTAGGATCCATTGTGGATCTGTAAATTCTCTAAACATGTTAATGAAAGCCTTCATTTAAGAATAGTAGTAGTATTTTTAAATTTCCATTATACTTTAGGGAGAAAGCAAGTTTTCATTTATTTTTAAAGTGGCTTATATTTTCTTGGCATGTGACTATTTAATATCATGTATATCATCTTTAAGGCCATTAGGCTTATTTATTTATTTATTTATTTATTATTTATTATGTGAGAGGTACTGTGTAAATTTATTTTTCCTGCATCGTAATTGGATGCCTATAGTGTTATAGAAGTGATAGTATATGGCCAACTGAATATATGGGTACCTTGGAGGAAACTTTAACCAGAATTTTAGTTTTCCACCTTACCATTTCTTTAAAGGTTAAGAACTTTGCTCCCTTATTGTAAATTAGGATTCCTGTGTATTTCTATTCTTTCATTCTTTCTCTTTACTCAATAGCCAAACCAGATTTCCCTGGAAGAGAACATTCTGGTCTCCCGTTACATTAACAACCCCCTGCTCATAGATGGTGAGTTGTGATTAGGCCCTTGACCAAATTGGGCCAGATTTTTGCTAAACTTTTTAAGTTTTTCATAGCCTTCTCTAGTAAGTCTTTATTATACTGTTGTGAAAGTCTTGACATGTGTGGCTCCAGAAAGGCAACAGGTTCCTTACCTATCTCATGGGATTTATTTGAAGGTGAAATGAGACAATATAAGAGAAAGTGCTTTATAGGTTATATAGTAATATATGTATGAAAATTGTACAGTAATTAATATATATGAAAATGATGTACACATATGCATTTTATATACATTACAGTTATATTAACGTATATATACATTATACTGTTTTTATTATGTACTATATACATAATATGTGTACGGTACAATTATGTAGTATAATTATTAGTTATCCTCCAAAGTCAAGGTGTGTGAGCAGTGTATGTTTCATCTGGAGAGGAGGAATGTTCTTTCTTTCATGTTTCTTGGTTTCGTTGTTTATTCTGTAACAGGAAACAAATGAACTTAGTTTTTTTGTGAATACAAACTTGTTTTTTTAGATTTCAAATTTGACGTGCGCCTCTATGTGCTCGTGACTTCCTATGATCCTCTTGTCATCTATCTCTATGAAGAAGGATTGGCTAGGTAAGAAGCTGTTTGGGGGTGAAGGGGTTGGATGGGTGTATTAAGAGTGGACCCATTAACAAGTTTATTAAATCAGATCATGCTATTTTCACTTGTCATTACTGCTTACAGATGCAATCCACCTCCTCAACTGCTGTGCTCTATAACATCAAAGCCACTATGCCTAAAAAGAACTTCAGAAATTAGGCTTATTTGTCTGTAGTCTCACTGCATGTCCACACATAAGGTGCGTAAACATCTTCCCCAGCACTGATCCAGGATCATATGGTATTTTCCTGCAGTGACAATTGTTATGAAGCTCCTAGGATATTAAGATAATTTGCCGTTGTTCTTCAGGATAGATGTAGAAAGAAAAATAAAATCCTACCTTTATTTTCATATTATATGCCAGGCATTTATTTTCATCCTCGCAACAACCTTTTAGTTGATGCATTTTTGCAGTTGAGGAAACAGATTTAGAGGTGGGAGAAGTGGAATGGGAATTTGACCTCATGGATCTGACTCTAGAGCTCAGGGCTCAGACAATTTCATGCCCTCTCGTATTTAGAAGGTATTAATTGAGGTTTTTTTTTCTTTCATAACATGCAAGTTACTTTACAGTGGTTGTACATACATTGTTCTCTTTTTGTTAAGGTGCTTTTTTTTTGCTTGTTTTTGAGATGGCGTGATCTCGGCTCACTGCAAGCTCCGCCTCCTGGGTTCATGCCATTCTTCTGCCTCAGCCTCCTGAGTAGCTGGGACTACAGGTGCCCCCCACCATGCCTGGCTAATTTTTTGTATTTTTAGTAGAGACGAGGTTTCACCGTGTTAGCCAGGATGGTCTCGATCTCCTGACCTCGTGATCCGCCTGCCCCAGCCTCCCAAAGTACTGGGATTACAGGTATGGGCCACCACACCTGGCCTGTTGAGGTGCTTTCTAAGTTTTAAGGTAATGTGACTTACGAGATTAAGTTCAAGTTGTTATATTTTGAAGTTTTGTTTCCTGCAGCCACAGAATTTTACAGGTAATTGTTTTCATAAACCCTTTAAATTGTTTAAAATATGTAACTACTATGCCATGTTCTTCCCCCCAACAAAACTAAATTTTTGTATTAGCCAACTAGTTTGCCCTGAAGTTCTTTTTATGCGTAGTGCCTTTGATATAGAGCAGGGGTGTCCAATCTTTTGGCTTCCCTGGGCCACATTGGAAGAAGAATTGCCTTGGGCCACACATAAAATACACTAACAATAGCTGATGAGCTTAAAAAAAATTGCAAAAAACTCATAATATTTTAAGAAAGCTTATAAATTTGTGTTGGGCCACATTCAAAGTTGTCCTGGGCTGTATGCAGCCTGTGGGCCTCAGGTTGGACAAGCTTGTTATAAAGCATAGCAGTTTAGGAGGTGATTTGCATCTGTGAGTGGTCACGACAAGCTAAAAAAGCCTGGTCTGTGTATGTTTCTGTATTTTAGAAAATGCAATTGGAAGATGGGAAATACCATGGATAAAAGAAGGCTACCTATTTATGTACAGGTGTTCTGACAAATGTTATTGTACTCTGACAACTATTATTTTAGAATGGTCTTTTAATGATTTTAGAGACTTAGTTTTTTTAAATGTATCCTATGACTTGAAATCAGTGAGAGCAGACTAACCAAACCTTCCCACTGGTGGAGCTCTATGTTCCGTTCGCCTCTAGGTGGCAGTGACAGCATTTATAAGTCCTGTCATATTCTTAACTGAGATTTTGAGTTTGAGCCCTGGGAACATTGGAGACTACCAAAACTCCCTAGTTCTGGCCTCTTGTTCCTTGAAAATTGAGAAAGGGAAGAACTGAAACATCTCGCAGTTATTAGATAAAGGGCTGGACCAGGCATCTGAACATGAGCTGACTACTAGCTCTAATCAGGTTTTTATACGAAAGAAATTGTCGATAATGTTTGTAGACACATGTGCTCTCACGCTTTGAAGTATCACTATACAAAATTAGGTATAAAAGCCTATTCCTGGCCAGGCGTGGTGGCTCACACCTGTAATTGTAGCACTTTGGGAGGCTGAGATGGGAGGATTGCCTGAGGCCAGGAGTTCAAGACCAGCTTGGTCAACATTGCGAGACCCCCATCTCATTAAAAAAAAAAAAAAAAAGCCTATTCCCTATATTATTTAGAACAAAATGATGGTAAAATACACTCCTGACTTCTCAGATATGCAAGGTGCTGAGGATTTTCAGCTTTATAATTTGAGACTTCAGACCTTTCTCTCTTTTGTGTTATGAGTTTCATCATTCTCCTTCCTCTGTTCATCCTCACCTTAACTTCTCTCCTGTGTCAAGTTTTAGAAACTGATTATGTCCTGCCAAAAATTGGACTTTGGGAATACAGAAAGAGAGGGAGGTTGTGCTTCACTGTTTCTCAAGGACATCATACCAACATGTTTTGCTTAATATTCCAAAGATATTTTCACCTACAATATTAACAACCCTCTCTATGGGTAAAATTTGGCATAATTTTAAGACCTTTCTGGTTCAGAGCACAACATGAGAACAACAGTACCAATGTTTATTATAGAATTTACTATAAATATGCAAGTGTTTGGCTACTGGTTGTGTGTTGGAAGTCAGAATCTACTGAATTAAGTATAACCCTTTTGCTTCCAGCAGAAACAAAAAAATTTATACACACACACACACAATGGATTTTTTTTCTCAGAATGATTAGAAAAACAGCTTTTAAAAAACTCAGACCAAGTAGAACCAGAAAGCCACATGAATTTTCAGGGCTTTGGTTAGGTTTACCTGAAAGTGTAGGTGAATATAAAAGCTTTATCAAAGCTTTACAAAAGCATGATGCATGGCAATATGATGCGCTATTTGCAGTAGTCCTGCGAGGGCACGTTGTTCTGTGCAGTAATTTCAATGTGCCTAAGTTCTTGTGTCTTCACTCATTATATATCTTGACATTCACTTGCTTTGTTGTAACCCTCAGAGTCTGTTCAACTACGTCGATAGTCTGTAGCATCTCCAGATCTGCAGCTTTTAGTTATCTTGGGCTACAAGTATTTTCTGTAGACATAACTGAAGATAATCAGTTTGGGATGAGATTATTGGGTTATGTTGAGGCTCAACAAGAAAAACCATAATCTTTCCTAAAGAGACGGAGCAGGAGGCAAATACAATTCATTTCCTTCTTTAGAAATGAATTCCCTTACACCCTATCGCTTCTGTTTTGGACCTCAAATTAATGCTAGGCGACAGAAAGATTAAGTTCATTTCACAAGACAGTTTTGTGATATAAGTTATTTTGTGTAAAATTTTTTACACAAAATTAAATTTGCGAAAACCCTGGTTTCTGTATAGATGAGTGTTTTCAGTTGTCCTTATTGTTTTATTAACGTAAGAAGTGGGAGAGCTCTCACTGTTTTCTTATGTGTGGATATAGTATTGAAGAAGTGTTACAATTGTCCCCCTGGTATTTGGGTGCAGCTTTTTGTGATTCTCACAGTAGCCTTCAGAGGTCCCCTATGCTTTTGAATTTTACTTGCGTGTTGCTGTTTTGCACCACCAGGGGACACTCAGTTTCCACAGAGGGGTGCTGTGCTCTACCAAAATTGTGCAGATTCTTTTTCCTGTCAGGGGTGGAATCCAAAAAGATTTTGTCCTGGATTTTACAGCTTTAGGTGGATCCAGTATTGGGTTTAGATGAGTTGACAGAGCCCTTTCTGAGATGAAGCTAATAGCCAGATTTTCACTGAAACAGGAAAAATGAAAAGTTGAAAAAAAATTAAAACAAAATGGAGTTAAAAACCAAATATGTTGCCAGAGACCCAAAGATAGGCAGCTCTAGCAACTTGGGGGGCATGCGAGTACCCATCCAGGGAGCTGAGTTCCACCCATGTGGCGGAGGTGGGAAGAGAGGATTCTGGGAAGGTCCCGGTTGGAACAGCCTTTTTTCTGCCTCAGCCATATTATTCAGTGGAAATTCAGAAAAGACCCCAAAACATTTGTACTGCCTTTCCCTTTCTCCCCACCCCCAGTTCCTTCTTCAGTAGCCTTCCTTGCTAATTAACACTGGCTCCGCAGGGATATTTACCTTTTCTCTGCTGGATTCCTGTGGTTTTGAAAGAATTCAGGTACTTGCTGGTTGCCAAGGAATTCAGATTACCTCACAGGCTGCACACTATCCAGAATCTGCCACAGCAGCAAGTAGGGGGAAGAGACACCAACAAGGGGGAGAAAACGCTTTCCAGTGCTCATTGTCACCCTCCCTGGCAGGCCCTTGCTGTTTGTGAAGTTTGAGTCATTTCTGGCTCTAAAGACAAGGGATCAGCCTGGTAATCCCCTCCCAGACGGCTCTGTAGGGCGCTGCCTAGTCACTGCAGCGCTTTGGCAGTCTCCCGGCTGCAGCTGGTTGACAGCAGATCAGAGAGCTCTTGGGCCTCTTGTTCTCTTCCATAAGATTTTTCTGGGTCAGGCCAGGATGAAACCCAGTGGCTCCTGGCAAGGCTGCCTGAGGTGCTGTCTCTTCATCATCCAGGCCTCCCTGGCTCAAAATGCCTACACCTGTTGATGGATAACTCATGTGCCACAGCGAGGGGCTCCTCGAGGCTGGCCTTCTCTTTTCTTTGTACGTTTGTAGTGAGTGTTTGTCAGAAAATATAACTACCAAAGAGGATGTTAAGCTTCTACGTCTAGAATGCCTGTGACTCTGACCATAAGAAGATATTGGTATCAAAAAAAAAGTTTTTAAGAAAACAGCAGGACAGAAAAAAAAAAAAAAGAACATGTGGGGTCATATGCTTAGAAGAACAAACTAGTTTTTGAATAGGGGAAGAGAGTTTAAAAGATCCCACTAACTCTCTGCTTTCCTTCTTGTTTTGGTCCCATATTGGTAAAGATCTTGGAGCAAGCCACTCCAGTGCAGTTTCAGTTAATGTTTGCCAAGTCCCTACCATATGCGAAACATTGAAATCTTTTCTTCACACAGACATTCAGACTTTTAGACAAATTATTACCATTGTCTTGATTCTCAGTGAGAAACATTAGAAAGTGAAAAGGAAATGTAACTTATGATTTAAAAATTTATTGTCAAAGATATTGTCCAGAACAATTCATATTTGTTTTCAGTGTGGTTAAAAAAGGCAGAGGGGGCGACAAATAGTTCTATATTCATAATAGGCTGCAAAATAGTACCTAGGGTTTCAAATTTAGCAAAGAAAGTAGGAACTCCCCCACCTTTTGTTAGCTTTAAAGGTCAAGGCCTTAAAGGTCTGTTGTGAGAACTTTGCTAAATCTTGATCTCATTAAGAGGGAGATTCAAGACTCCATCGTGTCAATTTTGGTCTGCATTAGGATAAGTGCGGTCATGTAGTCATGTGCTTTATAACAATGGGCAAGGAAGGACCACAGATACTATGGTTGTCCCATAAGATTGTAATGGGACAACAATCTTAATCTGAAAAATTTCTGTCACCTAGTGACATTGTAACATCATAACACAATGTATTACTTTTTCTATGTTTGGATACACAAATACTTCACGTTGTGTTCCAGTTGCCTACAGTATTCAGTATAGTACAATGCTGTACAGGTTTGTAGCCTACGAGCAAGAGGCTATACTATCTATCTTAGGTGTGTAGTAGGCTATACCATCCAGGTTTGTGTAAGTACACTCTATTATGTTCACACAACGATGAAATTGGCCTATCAATGCATTTCTCAAAACATATCCCCATTGTTAAGTGACGAATGGTTGTATGTGCAAACTTGGTCCTGGGGTACCTAGTAAATAGTGCTCTTTTAGGTTATTGTTAATAGAGAAATTGTGTTGAAACTTCAGACCTAGAGAAGATGAAATTTGATAATATGTAATGGTCCAAATCAAAGGTCACTAACATAAATGCTCACAAGTACATTCGCTGAAGGAAGAGTGGAGACTGGAGAATGGAGAGTACATGTCCCATCTAAACGCATTTACTATTTAGTGCCAGCAGCTAATACTGGTATTGCCAGATCTGGTTTGTTAAGTGAGGCTTGAACATGTAGATTTTTATTGTGAAACAAACCACTTTTTTATACTTTTAATTTTGAAACCATTTTGAACTTACAGAGTTGTAAGAACTGGAAGAATTATATGAAAAATTGCCTTTTACCCTATGTCTAGAGATCTCATTCCAATTCTGCCAATTGTCCTAAGATTTTTTTTTTTTTTTTAATTACAAAAGGATCCCAATCAAGGATCACATGTCGTGTTTAGCCTTCGGGTCTCTTCAGTCTCCTTCAGTCTGAAACAGTTCCTTAGTCTTTCTTTGACTTTCATGATCTCAGCATTTTTGAAGATTACAGGCCAATCATTTTGTGGATTGTCCCTCAATTTGGGCTTGTCTGATATTTTCTCATGAAGAGACCTAGGTAATGCATTTGGGGCCAGAATACCACAAAAGTGATACTAATTCTTGTCATTGCATTATATCTGATGGCCCATGCTAGTCATTTAGTGGTGTTTGACCACTTGCTTTAGGTGATATCTACTAGATTCTTCCACTATAAAGTTTTTTGGTCTTACCCTTTGTAATTAGTAAGTGTTTTATAAGGAGATACTTTAAATCATGTAAAATTTCATTCTTCATCTCATTTCTCATTTTTAAGAAAAACCTATTGATTTTTCTTGCCTTAATGAATTATTGCTATAATAGTTGCCACATGATGATTTTCTAATTCCATCATAATTTTTACTTTTATTTTTTGGCATTTTTCTGTAAGGAAGAGCTTTATCTTCTCATTTATTTATTCATGTATTTATACCAATGCAGACTCAAGTGCTCCTGTTTTATTTAATGGGTTATAATTCTTTACTATCATAATTTATTTTGATGCTCAAATTGTCCCAGATTTGGCCAGTGGGAGACCTCTCAAGCTGGCTTTGTGTCCTTTTGACATATCTTTATCATTCTTTGAGTACAAGATGTTTCAGGCTCATCTTGTTCTTTCTCTATTCTAGCCCTGGAATCAACCATTTCTCCAAGAAGCACTGATTGCTTTTTCATGGAGTATAGTATTTAGAAATCAATATCTGGGTGCTAGATATGCTCATTGTTCTGGGGCATTTCTGCTTTCAGATCCTGGCCATGAACAGAGTTAGGAAATTATGTATATATGTACATATGCACATGTACGTCTGTATTTCTATATCTATCTCTAATGTATTATTGAGAAACAGAAGTTTATACTAGTACCCATAATTCTAGTTCAAAACTGCAGAGTTCCTTTTCGTTTTTTGCTTTTCATATTTTAAAATCTCTTCTCCAACAGCAGGAAATCTGGCTCCCAGTATCTTTAACATATTTATTTATTTGCTCAATTCCTTTGTATGTGGCCAGTTTCCTGACCCCACTGGGCCACTGTCCCACTCAGATGCCGTTTTTATATGGATTTAGACCCTTATTTGGTGGCCACCCTGCTTAGAAAACCTCCTTCTGCTTCTGGCTGACTTCCCATCCTACTCACCATCTTCCTTTTTTTTTTTTTTTTTGTTACCATCTTCCTCATGTGGGCCCTGGCTACCACTGGGCTGCAAGAAGGGAGGTCTGATTTTTATATGTTGTTCAGGTAATAAAAGAAAAAACAAAGCTTTTGTAGGTTAATCAGAACTTGACCAGTAGGTCAGATTCAAGACTAATGTGACCTCTAGTCTAGACAATAAAAAAGAAAATAGTGATCAGATGATGATGATGGCTTATTTAATATGGATTTTAGTGAGCGCTATAAGCTCTTACTGGGGTAGGAGGAAAGATGAGCACACACACCTTTTCCCTCCATAGTGTATGCTCCCCACTAGACTGAGGGAGATATGGAGTGGAGCACTTTCACCTTTCGGGGGAACTTTTCCTTTAAGCTTTTTTGTTTCACTTTAATTTTTGCTTCTTCTGCTCCATACACTCAGTTGAGGATTCCACGCTTTGATATTAGAAATCTTATCCTTGCTGGGGTTCAGAATGAAATGCTCCAGTGAAAAGGAAGATTAGGAAGAAGAAACATGATTTTTTTTTTTTTTTGATGTGCAGCCCTCTTGAAAAAAAGAATATAGGAATGACAAATGTGTTGGTACCTGATTCCAGCTCACCACAGACTTTTTGTCAGGCTTTTCATGTTGACTAAGTTAAATCAGGTACTTGTAGTAACTACAAGAGATGAAAAGCCTCTTTTTCTGAAGCAGAAGCTTTCCCCTCCTTCTAACTCATTATTCTTTGAGGGGAGAGGATGACAGGAGGGATGTCACCTTGAGGTAATGTCTGGCTGAGGCAGGCAGCCTCTGTGGGGCCAGCACGGGGCCCCTTTGCATCTCACAAGAATTCGGAGAATGACTGTCTTCCTCTTGCTTGGACAATCTATCAGAGGAAGATTGGGATGCATAGGCAAGGGTTACTCACCAGGGCACTGGGATGTGACATAGCTATGAGTTAAGTGATAACTACTGGAAGATGGAAGTTTCTAGAAAATCTGGGGTCTCAAGCACAGATGTAATAATGCTCATCAAACTCTTGTCTTTTAGCCTAGTCATCATTTTCTCTTTGTCCACATCCTTTTTCCTAGCCTCATGTTTATTTATTTTAGTTTTTTGGGTTTGGTTTTTTTTTTTCTTTTCACTTTTCTTTCTTTGGCTCTTGTATATTTCTGGTACAGGGAATTAGGGAGTGGAGATAGTGGGTGGATGAGAAGAAACAGAGAAGAGGAAAATTTTTTAATGCTGACCTTTAATGTGGTGAAAATTCATGTTGACTTCATAGTCTGAGTAAGCATATGTAAATAATTTGTAAGTCATATGAAAATAAACTTGTGGCCTTCTTTTTTTTTTTCACACACTTGGATATGCCTCTTGGGAAAACCACTCTAGTGAAGGGTGATATGGCTACAGTGGTATGTAAACAGGGGTTGATATTTACCATAACCATTCGCCTTGAGTGTCCTTTTGTTGATACTGAGCATCCTTTTGTTGATATTGAGCATCGCTGGAAAGTTCTCTCTTTCCCTGGTTACTTCCTTCAGAGGCACATATATTTTATACTTTGTTCTTCTTTTGACAACAGTCCTGGGTATCAAATTGCTACCCTGTTTTCAGTGGGCTCCATGTTTAATTCCTCTTTCTTTTGCCTTCATTTCAAATTCAGGACTAAGTCTCTTGCACTGTGCCCATATTTATGCCGTTTTGCTTTGTCTGCTGTTAATGCTCTCATTATCATTCTTTTTAAATGAGTATTATGGATCAATTCTATTCTTTCTATGGATGTCAGCTGTAAGCCTATATATAGCTGTGCTGTCCTTTTTTCTTTTTGCTTAATTTTTTTTCATTGAATGCTATAGTACCAGGCACTGTGTGGGCACTCAGTAGGTGTTTCTGTTGCCTAGGCTGGAGTGTAGTGGTGTGATCACAGCTCACTGCAGCCTCTGTCTCCTGGGCTCAAGCAGTCTTCTCACCTTGGCCTCCCAAGTAGCTGGGACTACAGGTGCACACTACCGCACCTGCTTAATTTTTTAATTTTTTGTAGAGATAGGGTCTTGCAGTGTTGCCTAGGCTGGTCTCCAACTCCTGGGCTCAAGCAATCCTCCTGCCTCGGCCTCCCAAAGTGTTGAGATTACAGGCATGAGCCACCATGCCCAGCCAGTTGTTATTTCTTGACCAGCTAATGCTGCATCTTTCACAGTATCCTACACACAATTTCCCAGGTTGTAAATAGCTATATTTTCAATTTTCATTCTTCCTATTGGTGTAATGTTCTATATAAGGGAAGCAATGTCTTGTTGTGATTAAGTCCATGGGTTTTGGAGTTGGTGTGATCTTGAACAAGTTATTTAATAGACCACATTTAGTTGTCACATCTGTTTTTCAACTTGGATACAATATTATCTACTTCATAGGGTTGCTTTAAGGATTGAATTAAGTATGACATTATAAAACACTTAGAATGGGAGTTAGCACTTAGTAGGCACTCGGTATTTGTTAGGTAATGATATTACCCTCCTTTATTATTATCTCATTGATCCTCAGTTCCAGCCTATATTTCCTTGAAACTCTATTCCTGGCATTTAACCTGTTTCCCTTCTATCAGGTTTGCAACTGTGCGATATGATCAAGGAGCCAAGAACATTCGGAACCAGTTCATGCATCTGACAAACTACAGTGTGAACAAGAAGAGTGAAGACTACGTCAGGTACTGGCTGTGTCTGAGCCAGAAGTCAGAGGTGTCAGTCTCAGATGTGGGTATTGTAGGGGTGGAAAGGTAACATGTGGCACTGGAGGACAACTTTACATTAATGTCCATGTACCATTTATGGAAATCTGTCAGTCATATAACAATGTTGAGGCATATCTCCTTCTGCTTCTCCGTTGCCTCCCCAGTTAACAGTGTCACCTTTCTCTACCAAAATGTACCTTCACAAGTTTTTCTTCCTCACTGCCTTCCCTCACTTGACTTAGGAAGGGGAATTTAATAGGCATATGGAACGTTTTAGAAGTTAAGAAATGAGGTCATTTCAGCGCTTGGCAAACATATCAAAAACTTAAAAAATGTCTGTACCCTTTGACCCCACGGTTCCATTTCTAGGAACTTAACCTTAAGAGATAAAAGATGTACACGCAGTATCAGTGATAAGAATGTTCATTACCGTATATTTGTAGGTGGAAAAAGCAGGTTATCTGATAGCATGTGCAACTTTCCTGCTTGAGATATCTAAAGCTGCTTATTTTTGCTGAGGGGGGAGGAAAAAAAGACCAGAAGTAATACTGAAGTGTTAATTTAGCTTAACTATAGTGGGTAGGATTGTGAGTGGGTGATTTTTATTTTCTTCTTTCTGCTATTATGTATTTTCTAAATTTTTCTAAAATAAATACTTATATGATCAAGAAAAAGAAAAGGAAAAAATTAAAGACAGAAAGAAATGAGGCCATCTCAGAAAAGGATTCAGTGGAAGGGAGTACTAGCCCAGCTGTGTGGAAATATTCTTTTTGCTCTGTTTTCTTTCATCCCGATAATTTTGCCAGAAAGTGGAAAAGTGGAAAAGAGACCCAAATAGTTACTTTCTACTCAGACTAAAAATAGGTTCCTAGCAGGTCCAAGGAAAGAAAGAAAGGAATCTGGAAGTGATAGAATAGTTGCTGAAGCTATATAGGTTTCGTCGAATATCCTGTGAGCAGTGTTTGCGTTGACTGAAGAGATCATACCTCCACTGTGAAAGATGAGCAAAGGCACAATCGGTGGAGAGTGGGATGGTGGTAGGGAGTGAGGGGACAGCTGCAAAACACAGGTTCCAGATTGCAGGGCTCTTCCAACATTCATGATAGGCTGTGCCATTGGCCACTCCGCTGCCATAGCAATAGTATACCTCCTCACTCTTACTGTCACTGCAGTGCACTCTCCCTTCAGTGTTAACTCAAAAAATATCAGGAAAAGCTATATCTACTGCCAAAGAGAAGGGAACCTGCTTCAGATGCCAAAGCAATTCTGTGTGGGGTTATTTCATTAGCATGCTGCACCAGAATAACTCACTCGCCCATCCCAACTCAGTTCTGGTCTGAAAATGGCATCAGAGGTTGTTTTGTGGACTCAGGTGACATTCACCTCAAAGGTTAATTGTCTGTTAACTTGTAACCATTCTTAAATTTGTTTGCCTTCTTTCACACATTGCTTTCACTCTTTCTTGATGCATAATTGTTTGGTTAAGAAAGAATTTGCCGCCTTCTTCCCCACCCTCTTGAAAAAGGCAAACTATACATTTTCATTTCCATTGAAGAAATTGGTATGAAAGGATATATGACAAAAAGGACCAAGAAAAAGTGAGTAACTGGAAGTCAGCAAAGTGAATTTAAAAAAAAAAAAACTTTTTAAAAAGACAAGAAGGCTGTTTGCAAAGAGTCTTGTTATTATAGCCAAGCCTAGTTACATATGTGACTTTGATTTATTAATTTGTTTTAGTTGTGATGATCCAGAAGTGGAGGATTATGGAAACAAATGGAGCATGAGTGCTATGCTTAGGTACCTGAAACAAGAAGGCAGAGATACAACCGGTGAGTACTGGGCCTTTTTCCTTCTTGACTTCTCTTCTTTGGATAACTATCATTGTCTCTTGCCAGGAATCATTCTCTGTTGCTTTGATAGTGTTGCTGAGACGGGATGATTGTCCTTGGTGTTACTTTTTCCTGCAATTGACAAGCTGGGGAGCAGGTTTTCCATTACCCTCAAAATCCCTTTTCTTGTTTGTGGTCTGAAAGGCATAACTTTTTCCTTTTAATCCTTAGTGAATTTACCCTTCTTGAATGTTGAACTGCTGACTAAAATATGGTCAGCTTTTTATATAACAAATTGCCTGTCTCCATATTGGCCCCAAGTTTCGAGTTTTCTAAGTTAATCTCTCTCATTCATGTTGCTGAGTTGGAGAATGGGCACTGTTTGAGCACAGGTCTTCAAATCAAAATGGACACAATTGCTGAGCCTTGAACAGAATGGGAAACTGTGTGCCAAAAGAGACTGTTTCAGTTCACAAGGGAAAGGGTCATAGGGGAAGTGTGAGATGGGAAGTGAGGCTCCTATTCCATTATGTGTCTGTCTTTTGTCATAAGAGGCCACCTGAGGGTATCCCTTGGCACCTACGTTCTTGACTGTATTGATCTGTTCACAGATATGCTTGCCTCCACAGTACCCATTCAGAAGTCTGCCATATAGAGGCTTTTTTGAATGAGCACACATGCTTTTATAGTTATATTGTTATCTGGAATCCAGTTCATAATCCATGTATTTTGATATTGAGTCTGAAATTTAAAAATTTTTGTTTGCAGCATTGATGGCCCATGTAGAAGACCTGATCATTAAGACCATAATCTCTGCTGAACTAGCTATTGCTACTGCCTGTAAAACCTTTGTTCCTCATCGCAGCAGTTGTTTTGGTAAGGAGACTCAAGAAGCTTAACATGTTTTGTGAAGAGGATCTTGGGAAGTTGGATGGGATTCTAGGGTAGAGAGGCTTAGTGATTCTATAGCAGTAAGAGGTATGTGATGGACTTTTCTTTCTAAGCTCATGTAGCATATGAAGAGCCTACTAAGAGGCCAATAGTGAGCTTGGTCAGAAGTCCCCTGAGGAGTAACTAGCTTTCTGTGTGGGAAGCAGGGATTGGAACGAACGTGTTGGTCTTTCTGTCAGAGTGCAGTCAGAAAAAGTCTGCAATGGACTGTACAGGAATCCAACTCTAACAAATATATTCCAGAGCTCCTTGGCAGCCAGACTGGGAACAGTTCCAAGAAGCTCTGGCTGGTACCAGTATGTGCTTTCTCCCATTTTCCGATGACTGCTCCTTTTTGTTTGAGTCTTCTTTCTAGTGTGTTCCTCCCCCTCCTCTCTTTTTCCCATTCCTCTTCCACTTTCTTTTCTCTTTCTCTTCCTCTTCTCCTCCCCTTCCACTCCACCCCCAACTCCTTGACTGTACAGAGAAGGAATAAGCAGTTCACAATTACAGAATCAGGAAATGTTACCTACTGACCCACTAGCTATAATGGTAGCACTGAGGGTGCGTATGGACATTGCTTCCTATGTGGAAATGAACGGGTTTGTGATTGCCCATGTGAATGTGTTTAAAGTCACATGGGCTTTTGGCAGTGTTAGGCTTTGTTAGTAAAATACACTAGGGTCTTTGATGGGGAGGATGATTAAAGTGTGGTGTGGAGTAATACAGGTAGTAAGGATATGAGAGTTATGGCTTGGTTAGAAGGCAGGGTAACAGGGAAATAAAGAATATGGGTTTTAGAGTCTGACAGCCTTAGTTTGTAACCATGTATATCCCTATCTAGTTTTGTGATTTTCAGCAAGTTACTCTAATCCTGTTTCCTCAACTATAAAATGGCAGTAATGGTGGTGTCTACCTCCTGAGAATACCATAATGATCAAATGAGATGATGCACGCAAAGCACTTGACAATGTCTGGCCCTTACGTTGTTCTCAATAAAAATTATTTGTTATTTTTATAATTAGACATCATAATTCCTGATCTCTTTAACAGATTATCATAACAGGCTATATTTGAGGGGCAGTAAACAAAGGGAATTGTTGAGATTGAATAGAAGATGGTAGATAAATCAGGACCTAAAATTTTATGGGAAAAGAAGAGGTTGTAATATATTTTTTAAAATACATATCTGATCATGTCTTCTGAAATCCTTAAATGGTTCCCTAGGCTTAAATTGTATAATAGAAACTTGATATGACCTGAAAGCCTTCTAAGGTAACTCAGGTAACTCTTCTAGAATTCCATTTCCCCTCATATACCTTATAATCCAGCTGTACTATACTATACTTCTAAGCACTCTGTGCTTTTGTGCCACTGTATGAGTTCTGCTGTTTGGCCTAAAAACTCTCCTTCTGTCTCTGCCTTGCATGCTCACATTTCTTTTCTAAGATTTAGTTCTCCACATTGCCTCCTACCTCATGCTGTTCTTTTTTTTTGAGACAAGGTCTTGCTCTGTTGCCCAGGGTGGAGTACAGTGGCATGATCACCGTTCACTGCAGCCTTCACCTCCTGGGCCCAAGTGATCCTCCCACCTTAGCCTCCTGAGTAGTTGGGACTATAGGCATGTGTCATCATGCATGGCTAATTGTTTAAAAAACTTTTTGTAGAAATGTGACCTCACTATGCATTATGCTTTTCTGTGCTTGTTTGATCATTCTCTTTTCCTGTCACATCATGATGTTTTGTTTATACATACACTTCCTCAGCCGTGTCTGAGTTTATTTTCTTGAATTCATAGTAGCCAGTGTGTCCTTTCTTCCCATTTCACCCTATTTCTGCCAAACCAGAGCTTTCAACATTTCTCTTTTCCCCTTTTTTAATTTTTTTTTTTTAGTTTTATATTAGAGACAGGGTCTCGCTGTTGCCTAGGCTAGAGTGCAATGGCGCAATCGTATTTAGCTCACTGCAGCCTTGAACTCATGGTCTCAAGTGATCCTCCTGCTTTGGCTTCCCCAAATACCGGGCTTACAGGCGTGAGCTATCAAACCTGGTCCTTTTGTCGCTTGCTACCTCTGCACCTGTTTTACCTTGTGTCTGAAATACCTTTCTTGTGTTACTTTACCTAATAAATTACGGACATTTTTCAAGACAAAGTCAAGTGTCACTTCTTCGGCGATGTTTTTTTCTAATGCTCCCAGAGTTAGCCTGCCCTGCCCCTATACCCCCAGCACTCTGTTTGTTTGTAACTCTACAATAGTATCTGTATGTTGTCTGATAGTTATGTGTGTATTTGTCTCCTGTAGCCAACTAGAAACTCTTTGAGGACAATAAGAATATCTCCGTCAGTTTTGCCCCCACCATGCATGGCAGCACTTTTTTTAAAATTGAGACAGTATCTCACTATGTTGCCCAGTCTGGCCTTGAACTCCTGGGCTCAAAGGATCCACTCGCCTCAGCCTCCCAAGTAGCTAGGACTACAGGTGTGTGCCACCGTACCCAGTTGCATGTCGGCATCTTTTGCTCTTAGAGAATGTTCAGGAAATGTTTCTTGAATGAATGATTGGCACTTGCTTTAATTGCTTTTTGGTGGCCTGACAGTAGACTTCCCAATGGATCTGGTTTGGTAATGGCCTAGAACTCTTAGAATTGTTGCAGACTGTTTGAAGATGGGGATGAGGGGTTGGGACTAGGAGCATAACTCCAACTTCCAAAACCTCATTAGATTTAAATAATAAATAAAGGTTTATTTTTCTACATCTACTTGGCTCTTATATGAGGGTAAATTTCTGATATCCCTTGCTGTAAACATCTTTGTTCTAAATAGTTAATTATAAAACCTTTTCTGAATGTTTCCTTTTGTTTGTTTGTTTGTTTTATAACTTGATTGCCTTTCGGTTGCCTTTCAGAAGCTTGGGAGCTTCACTATTGAACTTACTGGCAATAGAATGTTCTGACGTGAAAGAAGCTGTGACTTTCTCTGACTCAGTGAAATACCCCTGAAGTCCATTTCATCAGCCATGGGTCTCCTTTCTTTCTCCCTACTTGTGTTCAGTTTTAATAAACTGAGCGCATCTGGAGTTTTTTTAAGTTGTTGACTATCTTCTTGGCTTTTGTGGTTCTAATTCCACTTCCTGTCAGCCCTGGGATTTTGTGTGCTTCATTAACCTCATCCCATCAGATATGATTTTGTATACGTGTGTATATTTGTATGAGCCTCTGCCTCCCACTAACTCCTAACTTCCCCTGGGGTTTAAGTTACAAGGAATAAGCTAGTTTTGTTTTGTTTTTTTCCATTTATTTTAGAGTAAACAGGAATTGAAAGCTTCCCAGAAGATTTTGGCTTAAACAGAGCATTGGTGCTTTTAGGGGAAACCAACAGACCAGACATGGGGTTCACTATATTCTTTTGGTGGTTGTTCCTGTCCTTTCATCTTATGGATCTCTGCCAGGGGCATTCCCTTACTATCTCAGTGTTTGTATCCTATGATTTCTTTCCCATCCTACCACCTGTAATGTTCAACTATGTTTCCAGGTATCTTTGATATCCCATCCTATTTATTTATACATTTAATTTTTCTTCAGTTCCTGCTGTGAGCAAGTCATAGGTTAGCCTTTCAGCAGTGTATTACCATCAAGTTTGTTCCTCTCAAACCAAATTTTATGTAGGATGAGATGTAGACATATATATATATATTGCACTATTAGTGTTTAAAGGTAGACTTGAGAACATATACAAACTACCTGAAACTTTGTCATTTAGTGCTTTTTCCTAGATTTGCACATCTGGTAAGGACCTTAGAGAATAATTAGTTCAGATATAGAAATTGAAACCCTGAGAAATGAACTCTTGTTCCAGGTTCTAGAGTTAGTGAGTGAAATAACTCAGGTCAAAATGACTCAGCTTGGATCTCTGGGGCTTCAGAAGATGGGTTTTGGCAATCAGATAATCTTGATCATAAGACTTTTGATTTATAGAATTTTTTATGCCTCCCTCAATAAGACAGATTTTTTACAATCTAATTTTTACTGCCTTCCAAGATCATGAAAATATGGTACCATGTGAAATAATATGCTTAAATAGCAATCCTTTAAATATGCTTAGGAAATTGGCATTGTGAGATACAACTGGCTATGAGAATAGCTTTTTGACCAGTTGAAGAAAAACAGCCAAAAACAACAGGATGTTCACTGTTCTTAAAGATGTTGCTGCTGACAGTGGTTTTATCTCTGTGTATTAGCATAGCTGAAGTCATGGGTTGTGACCCAGGCCTGGGATCATGGGGACAAGTTGTGGGGCCACTTGTAGAACTGATCAGCCTGGGCTTGTTCTGATCAGAGCCCAGTGACGTGTTTGCTCCGCACCAACCATGCCCAGTACACCTCTGTGTTGACGATATCTGGTTTGGTTTTCTATTGCTACCATTCTTGACCATTTCACAGGGTAGCCTGAGGTTCTTATAGGGAGGATGTCCATAAATAATTGTTGGAGGAATGAAAGCAGGCAGTGTACATTCTCCAACAATGCAAACTACTTGGCCACCCACAGAAAAATAATGAGAGTCATCAATCTCTTCACTTTTTGAGATAATCTCCTTTTTTGGTTTATCATATGCTCCTGTTTAGATGGGAAAGGAAGTTTACTACAGAAGAAACTTATGTAGGAAGTATCTACTGTTTATCAAGCAAACATTGGTTATTTCCTTTAATTTAGTTTCACTGGTTATTTCTTTTTAGTCTTCAACAATTTTGGTTGGTATTATCTGTGTTTTATAGACATGGAAAAAAGATTCAGAAAGGTTAAATAAGTTGTCCTAGGTCATGCAGCTAATAAATGGCAAAGCCAAATTTGGGAGCCAGGTCTCTCTGGCTCTTTCTCCACCCACATAAAGACATGTCCTTATGAGTCCGGCTACTTTTGGCATGCCCCATATCCTGGATTCTCCCTCTGCTCTCCCGTAACTAGATACTCAGGAAAAATGATATCATCCTTTCTAGCAGATCAGGCCTAAAAATGACACTCCTTTTGCTCTAGTTAAGCGTACCTAGTCCTAAACACTCCTTTCAAATCTACCTTTACATCTGGTAACCAGATAGCATATTGATTTCTTGGACTAGTTAACCAGTTGGCTGTGGGCATTTTCTTTTCATTTTCTTGTGTGTCTGCTTTTTTCCAAAATTCTCCTTCTGGACCCCATATAAAGACTTCCTCTTTAGCTTTTTCAATTTGAATCCAAAGCCAAGGTAAAAAGAATTTCCTTCATACAATAGCATTTCAGTGACAGTGAGTTCTAGCTAATGTCAGCACTTTGCATTGCCTCAGGGACCACAGCTTCAGCTGGGACTTTATTTCTGGGGAGAGTTAGTGGATTGATCCAAAATTAGTGGTGTGACATGTTTAGTAATCTATTAGGCCTTGGATGGATTATTATTTTCTTGAGAACATCTTTTTTTCCCCCTCTCTCCCTGAACTATCTTTTATCAGGTTTTTTCATAATACAGCTTTAATATGTAAAGTTCTTCCTAAGAATCTCTCTTATTTTCTTTATGATTGGCGGCTTTATTATAAATATTTCAAGTCTTGTGATCAGGGTTATTTTGTAGGAAGTGGCTGTCAATTATTTTGTCTTTCTCAAAAACTATGCATTGTTTTTCACTTAAAATATATTTTCTTCATTCAGTATTTCTGAAGTATTTCCTATGTGCTAGTTATGGTGCAGGCTACTTGTATTACAACAATGAATGAAACATGGACCCTGCCCTCAAGTGATAGGGAGGAGCAGACATGAAATGATAAATGACATTACAAGTAGTATAAGTGACTCAGGTGCTCTAGGAATATACAAGATTTACTGGCTGTGCCTGGGGATCCACAGAAAGCCATTTTTAACAGCAGGAATGTAGTATGCAACATACAGTGTCATGGCAGGATGTGATATTTTTTGAAATGGTAAGAAGTATGACGAGATATAGCGTGCATAGAATGGGGGAATAGAAGATAGGGTTATGGAGGTGGATTTGGGCGAGAATATAAAGAATTGACAAGTTTAAATTCATCTTGTAGCTAACAGCCACTGGAAGTTTTTGAGCAGGGGAGCAATATGATTATTATTATTTTTCTTTAACTTTTATCATAATTTAATCCAAAGCTTAGGATGACAGAATTACAATAAAGGGAATACAGTACAATATTACTGCAGTGACTGACTTAAAATCTTCTAGGAACCAAGCTGACATTAGTGTCTATTGTTGGACCAATTCACTGCCTATCTCTATGTGACTGTTAAGTTTGTTTTTTTAAGAAAAGTGTAATTCTCATGGCCTTGAAGAATGGACTACAATTGGGAGAGGCAAATGCTTGGGAAATGACTAAGGTGGTAAGAGGTGTGCAGTGATAATATATACTTACCATATGACCCAGCAGTCCCACTCATAGGTATTTTCCCAGAAGAACCGAAACCATATGTTTATATGAATACCTGTATACAAATGTTTATAGCAGCTTTATTAATAATTGCCAAAAATTGGAAACAATCCAAATGTCCATCAACTGTTGAATGGGTAAATAAACTGGTATGTCCATATAATGGAATGCTACTCAGCTATAAAAAGGAACGAACTATATTATTGGTATATGTAACAACATAGATAAATCTCAAAAGCACAATGCTAAGTGAAAGAAGCCAGTTTCAAGAAACTACATATTACATTAATTTCATTTATTTGACTTTCTGGAAAAGGCAGAAAGCAGACAAAAATAAGATCAGTGGTTGCTGAGGGTGGGAGTGCAACTGGAGAGGGGCACAAGGGAATGTTTGTTAAAATTGTCCTATGTCTTGTGGTGGTGTTAGACAACTGCATGTATTTGTCAAAACTCACCAAAATGTATACTTTAAAAGGGTGAATTTATTGTATGTAAATTAGACTTTGATAAATCTGCCTGAAAACAAAAAGCAATGATAGATGGATGAACCTCAGAAACATGGTAGATGAAAGAAACCAGACTCAAAAGAGTATATACCATATGATTCCATTTATGTGAAATTCTAGAATAAGCAAAACTAATCCGTGGTGAAAGAAATAAGACTAGTCGTTGTCAGGGATGGGGGAAAGGGCAGGATACTTACCAGGAAGTAGCACAAGGGGTCCTTTTGGGGTGATGGAAACATTCTGTGTGGGCTGATAGGCATGTGGGTTACACGGATATGTCCAATTATCAAGACTTATCAAGTTGTACACTTAGATCTAACTATTTCATCATATGTAAATTATACCTCAAAAGGGAATAGAGAAGATTAAAGAGATTAAAGAGGAAGAAACTGGCTGGGCACAGTGGCTCACGCCTGTAATCCCAGCACATTGGGAGGCCAAGGAGGGTGGATCACCTGAGGTCAGGAGTTTGAGACCAGCCTAGCCAACGTGGTAAAACCCCATCTCTACTAAAAATACAGAAGTTAGCCAGGCATGGTGGCAGGTGCCTGTAATCCTAGCTACTTGGGAGGCTGAGGCAGGAGAATTGCTTGAACCTGGGAGGTGGAGATTGCAGCGAGCCGAGATCGCACCATTGCACTCTAGCCTGGGAGACAGGAGCAAAACTCCATCTCAGAAAAAAAAAAAAAAAAAAAGAGAAAAAGAAACTAAAGAGAAAGATTAAAGACAAGAAGGAGAGATAGAGATTTGGTGATATCTTGTATTTGGGAGGTGGTAAGAGTGTTTCTAGTTTGGAGCCTGGTGGATGGGGTACCATTCTCCAAGATGAAGAATAATAGCAAACCAAACAGTTTTGGGGAAAGAAAACAAGGGCTATTTTGTTGAGTGTTGAATACCTATGGAATATCCTAGTGAAGATGTCCAAAAGGCAAGTTGAATTATGGATTTGGTGTCCAGGAGACACTTGGCTAAAGATGTGATTTGAATATTATCATCATCATCATCATCGTCATATTAATTGTGGCCATGAGAATACATGAGATTGCCTAAGGAGAAAACTAGAATTGAGAAGGAAGGAGACCTGAGAGTGTCACCCTGAGCAAACCTACCATTGAATATCTGGGTAGAAGAGAAGGAAGGAAAGGAGGAGTGGAAAGGGCAGAATCAGAAGAGAGCAGTGTCCTGGAACCCAAGGGAGAAGAAAGCTCCAATAAGTCAGGGGTGGTCATCAGTTTCAGATGTTTGGGCTTAGCAATAAAGTAGTCTTTGGTGATCATATTGAGAATAGTCAGTTATTAGAGAGGGAGCAGAAGCAAATTCTTAGGGCTGGGAATAAATAGGTATTAAGAAGTTCAGACTGCTAAGTGTAGATTGCTTTTTCAAGGAACCATATTAAAGAGGTAGGAAGCTAAGTTTGCTTTGGTTTGGCTAGAGGCTGAAGGAAATATTTCTCACTAAGGAAAATTGTCCTGGGGAAATGTTCCATAAGGCATGCAATAGTCCTTTGAAAACACTTGCTTTTCTGTCATGATAAAGGCAACACAGAAAGAGGAGCTCTCAGAACTGGAAAAGCCCAGCTAGCTCGCACCCATTCATGACAGGAAAGTTGGTGTATCTCATTGTGGATACTGAGTTTTTGAAATTCTCGTTACTGCTGCCAAAACACTCAACATTAAAAGATGAGGAAGTTGATTATGCTCAGCATAACCTACTCTTTACCTTTTAAAATCTTTAATGTCCATAGAAAATACCAAATACCAATAGTAATTTAAAAGGTTCTTATAAGGACTCTAGTAGCATGCCAAGGACCCAAATTATTTTTCTTAAGCTGAATTGATGGTGTTCAAAGAGGAAAACCTGATACAGAAGTGATCTTTCCACCCCATTCCCCTCCCCTAATGCCAGCCTTTGAGGTGAGCTGGGTTTTGCACTGTTATAATGCTGTCACATACCAATATAGATTTCTTCTCCAGCTCTTAAATGATAGTAGGTTCAAACCTGGTACGTGTACAGATGTAGTTAGATTCGAGGCTTGATTTTTTTTAGTTTGGGCACCCTCTCCGTAGAGGTTGTTTAGCAGTAACAGGATTTAGTCATCCAAATGAAAATTAATTTAGCTTTGTGAAGGATGTTTTCTCTCTGGGTCATTTTCCCCCCTCGTATTTCCCAGAATATTGGTTCTCAGCCTGTCAACTGAGATTCTTGGAATTTGCCTCTGATTTGGGGAAATGGTTAAGTAAACCTGTAGCTGCTTGATGCAAGATACTTAAATAGTGGGTTTCATTGATTGTTAATCTCATTTGAATTTGTCTTCATTTGTAGCTGATTCTGCAAACCTGATCAATATGTGCATCAATCATTAATTTCACCCTGTTCTTAGTTTTAATAATATTACCACTTTATGAAACAGTTGAATCCTGTGCTTCAGCTTTTAAACAAGGAAGAGAATATTCTTTTTCTTCAATCAAATGTTGTGTTCTCTCTTGCTTATATAAAATGTTAATGTAGACTTGTAGATTTTGCAAGTAGATTTTTCCTTTTAAATGCCTTACTTAGTGCTATATCACGAATGATTTTTCTCAGGTTAAAGGGGCAATATTCTAAAAGATTACTGAAGATTAGATCAGCTATTCAGAAGAATGTATTAGCTGTTAAAAGCTATGAATTCATTACAAAAAGAAGATAAGTGAAAGAGCTTCCTTTTCTTCACATTTTAACGTATAGGCAATATAAAAACTTTGTATAGTTACTTGAAGGTGATCCCATCTCAAACTCTTGTATAGTTTGTGATGATTTTTGCAAATTAAATGGAATCCGATACAGTTACTATGGAAGCCAACTCATTCATGGAAACTTTTCCCTAGAGGATTTAGAATATGCATGTCTAACTGAGTTCATACTGCCATATATATGTAAATAGCATCCAGATATTGACAGTGATTAATAAAGAGGCTAAAGGAAACCAAATGATGCCAAAGAAATTTCAGAGAGAGAAATGATTTCCCCAAGTTCCACAGTGTAGAATCATGGGGACAACTAAGGTCTCTAGATTCCCATTCTAGGATTCTTTTTTTTTTTTTCATCCAAGCTGGAGTGCAGTGGTGCGATCTCAGTTCATTTCAACCTCCACCTTCCGGTTTCAAGCGATTCTCCTGCCTCAGCCTCCTGAGTAGCTGGGATTACAGGCGCCCGCCACCACACCCAGCTAATTTTTGTATTTTTAGTAGAGACGGGGTTTCACCATGTTGGCCAGGGTGGTCTCAAACTCCTGACCTCGTGATCTGCCTGCCTTGGCCTCCCAAAGTGCTGGGATTATAGGCGTGAGCCACCACACCCGGCCTCATTCTAGGATTCTTAATACATCACGTAACTTCAGACTTCCTGTGTTCTAGAAGAGAGTTTTGGGGGCCATCTTTTTAGAGTCTGTTTTTTTGTTTTCTGAGAGTATTGAGAAATTTAAAAATCCTTCTTGAAGCAAGGAAATTTGTATCAGAATTAATTTCTGGAAAATACCTGGTTGTGTTCTGTGGGTATGAGCTCTGGTCTGTGACCTCTGATCAAACAGTAGGGAAGTAGTGTGGTGGTGTTTACTTCTAGAGAAAAAATATAAGCAGTTTTTTTGAGGGTCACAGGATGGGATGTTTAGGAGTGATGTTTCATATATATATATATATATAGATAGATAGATAGATATAGCTATAAATATATACATATACATACACACACACACACAAAGGACTGTACATTACCGTGATTTTTGTAGAGAAAGTCTCATTAATAATAAGAAGGGTTCCAAAGTTAACCTCTCATCCCTGAACTTGTTAAATGAAACCAGGCATTGTGGAAAGGACACTTGCTTCTGGGTCTTGCTTTCTCTTTGCAACAGTTGGGAAGGTAGAGAAAGAGAATCAATACAGAATCCATAAACTTGATCTCTGGCTCCTACCCTTCTTAAATAATATTAGTGGTGCAAGATACCTTGTCACACCTGTGCTCTGCTACCACTGGCTTTCTCTTTTCTTGTCTGTCTTTCGGTTCATGTTGGGCTAGTGTGTTGTATTTTCTGTCTTCAAAGGGAAATTGAAACTGTAGGAGAGGGGAAAGAATAAATACATTTATATGTCTTCTTGACCTAGGTTGCAAAAGCAATATCTTGGTTTAAGAAAATGTGATGGAAGGATTCTAGAGAAATGCCTTTAGGAGATGTTTCTGTTTTCAAAGTTGGCAGGGAGGGATTGGGGAAGGGAAATTTCAGAGCAGGCCTAAAGCAGTGTTGGTGTTGGTTGTGCTTGTTTCATTCCTTTCCCCCACTCTTTTCTTTTTGCGCCCATAAGCACAGCAGAATTGTGCTTGTTAACTATTCTAGAGTCAGGTCAATTTCTATGTAGGATTTAGGAACATCAATAGACACTGCATGATAAAAACAGTGGAATTTTGTAGCATTGTTTTCTTATTCCTAGAACTTGATTAATTTCTCTTGAACTTGAAAGATTCTTGAAAGATTCTCTACTTCTACTTCCACTTGCTACTTATACTCAGTGAGTTTCTAGGCCTGAGAGTTAATGAGATTGAGTCTTCTAGATCTTTTTGTGGTTGTGACGTGGAAAATGATCTTGTGTGTTGTGTTGTGTTGTATTTCTAGAACTCTACGGCTTTGACGTGCTCATAGATTCTACTCTGAAGCCATGGTTGTTGGAAGTGAATCTCTCTCCTTCTTTGGCCTGGTAAGTCAGTTCCATTAACTACAAAAGGACAAATCTTCAAGTAGTACTTAAAGCACTTTTTTTTTTTTTTTGATCATTTCTCTTGGCACTAGAAGACTGTTTTTTTCCTAGTTATTAGGTGGAGATAACCAGACTTTCTTAAATTAGCTGGTTTATGGCATAATATCAAAGTGCGTATGACAACCATGGATCTCTGTCTTCCTAGTCAATTTACAATTATATGATTCCTGTTTATTAGGTTTCTAAGGGATGGTTCTTGCATTCAGTTTTATCCTTGTAGTTTTTTTAATAGTAGGTCTTTTATTAAGGGTAAAGAAATATATAAGGTATTTCCTTCATTACCAAAAGTTTTACAGGTTCAAATCCACATATACTATAAAGGTATAAACCTGGATCTAGGGCCATGTGGATAATATGTGGTCCTTTTACCCTGTCTCATGTTTAAAGTCATCCAAGTTTAAAGTCAAAAACTTCAAACAACTTAAAAATCTTTTTTTACTAACCTATTGTTTAGAAGAAGAAAAGAAACATATTTTTCAATACCAGGGAAGATTCTTATTATATTTGCAGCTACAGCCAGAATTTCCATTCACTTGTACACTTCTCTAAACTGAGAACTGTAGAGATTTATGCCAAAGACCACCCAGCTGCTGAGTTTTTAAGGTTGAGAGATATTGGCAAAATGCCAAGGAATCAAATAAAGACAGATTGACTACTTTTGGGGTGGGAGTTTGGCTTAACCTCCATAGTAAGGTGTAGAGCTAGATATTACAGATGCTTCAGATGTTATGCAACTTTCGTCAAGTCAGCCTTTTGCAGGTTGCCCAGTAAAGTATATTATACTATACTTTAAAAGTTAGAAATCCCCAGAATGGGGCGCTGAGTATAGCAGCCAGAGCAGTTTGGTTCATGGAGGAACACCTCAGCACTGAAGTCACTGTGGCCGTCATTGCCGCAGGGAGGCCTCTTGCTTTTGGTCGATGTTGTTTTTGTTTTCATGTGGGTTCCCGCCCATCTGGTGAGATTTTGGTATAAATTGTATTTTTTTTTTTTTTGCCCTATTTGCAAGCCTGCAAGCCTAAGAAATTTGTTTTAGAGCAGACAATAAAGACTTTAAAAAGTACCAATGTAGCCAGAGTTGCTCCTCTTGTGTGTGAATGTGACTTGACTGTTGCAGCAGCAAAAAGTAATTTGAATGGTGGTGGGCACACTCATAAAAGAGCATACCCAAAATCTGAACCTCTAAAATCCACAGTTTTAATGAAGCGGTATTCTTGACTTGTGCAAATTTTGAATTGCACAAGACCTTCTGGTATAAAGAAAATTGTATGTTAGAGAATCAATGGATGGTGCTGCGTTTGCATTACAGAGGACGAATTTAACACCAGGATTTCATTTCTCATATTTTTGCCCAGGATTTTTCCCCCCACCGCCCCCGTGGATTTTACAGGCTTTACGTGTTGCTCTTCATTGACATTTGGAAACTTTGCTATATTGGGACCCATTAGAGGGCGGCTATTCTGTTAACCTACACACTTATCAATTGCTCTTTTCTTTCTCTGTTCTGTTAGTGATGCACCTCTGGACCTAAAGATTAAAGCCAGTATGATTTCAGATATGTTCACTGTTGTAGGTGAGTAGTAGTATTTTCTGAACTGGACTCACATAAAATTTAACCGGAGTGTCCATTTTGTCAGACTCCATAGGTTTTGCCAACTGGCAGTTCCTAAGCCATGCTGAATGGTTTGTACTAAAAAATTATATTTTCAGGGAAATGTTTATATGTTTCTACGCCCCTTGGCTCCATCCTGTCCTGAGGCTGAACCACAACTAAGGCTGAGACCTGAGGCACAGGAATTAGGAGCTGAGGAAGAGAATTAGCAAAGATCTGGAGAAAGTGTATTTTTCTCCAAGCTGGGAAAGTAAAACCCACTGAAGAAGCCTTGTTGCAAAGGAGACTGGCTATATTTCTGCTAGACAGTCTCTACTGGTCTCAACGTGATCCCTTCTGTAGTAGTTATAACCAAAGCAGCCCAAAGAAGAATCTCATTTTAAGTAGATAAGCCAAAACTTTGAAGTGGAGATGGGCAGTCAGGTGGGTATTTTGTGGGCTTGTTGGTTTTTTTTTAGGTACTATAAAAAGAAATAATAAAATATATTTGAAATGAACTAGTACCTGATGTACCAGCAAATGCTGTAAAACTTAGCTACTCTATTCTCCCTGGATAGGAATCTGCTTCTTTTTAGGAAGTAAGTGAAATTAGCTGAAGTCCAATTTCCAAAGCCATAGATAATCTACAAAGCCCATTTTGAAAGTTGCCAATAGACCACCTTCTGCAGTTCCAGAAGTAGATCATGTAACAGGGCAAGACTGTTCACTTGCTTTTGTAAAACTAACTTGATTTTCCAGTCATCATCCAGGTAGCCACTTTAAAGTAACTTGTTTTTATTAACAACTGTGTGTTTTAAAATGGTAATTTGCAGTTACTCTTAGATTCATCAAAAATCTACATCTCTTTCTCACTCAGAATCACATTTCAGCCACCCAACCAGCAAGGTTAATTCATCTGGATATTTCCCTTTTCTTCTCTCTAGTTATGGTGGTTCAGAGTTCAGAGTCTGTGTGTGGGAGAGTTGTGCATTATTCTCCTGAGGATAGATCTCTGTGATATTTATGACAGTGAAACTGAGTTTGTATATCTAAAGAAAAGGTACAGCCAGACCTGCTAATTTCTTAGAAAATGGCAGGTTTTAATGTTGCCCATTCCCCATTCAGGATTTGTGTGCCAAGATCCTGCCCAGCGGACATCAACTCGGCCAATTTATCCCACCTTTGAGTCTTCCAGGCGAAACCCTTTCCAGAAACCTCAGGTAAGCCAATTCCTCATCAGGGAGCCTGAAGGAGGCTTACTGGGAAGTGGCGGCTGATGTAACTGAGGGAGCGGAAGCACTATGGGTATGAGGTCACTTAGAGCAGGAGAATTTGGGGATCACTCTAGACAGGAGGCAGTAATATTCAGCTGTGGCTAATAGCTTATGCTTTCAACATTTTCCAACAAACTTATTCCCTGTTTTTTGTTTTGTCTTTTCTCTTGGCTTCTTTTTTTCATTATCTTCCTTCTTTCTGTTTTTAAAAATCACGTTTTTTCCGCCTCAGATTGATATGCTCAGAAACAAGGCACAGAAAAGGGGCCTATTCTTAGTCATTACTGCATTCTTTCTGATCTTCAGACTAGCTTTGTAAAGAAGATGCTTTCTTGAAATAGTATCTTCTCTACAAGTAATTCTCCTCAAAGGACCCTCCATGATCATGAGTTATTGATTGAGGTTAAATGAGATAAAAGCCCAAAGAAACTTATACTTGTCTAAAATATCATCTGATCAAGCATTGCTTCGGTCTTTGTGTACTCTGCATTTATGTTCCAGTTAAACCAATCAGCTGATCCTTCTACTTACTCATTCCATCATCTCGTCAGTCCCTGCCTGTTTTGACCCTGCTAATTTTCCACTTTTGTTTCTTGGCCTTTAACATTTCTTCTTATTTAAAAAAAAAAAATCCACTTTGCTCTTTTCTTCCCATCTGGTTTGATTGCTTTGCCTGCTCAGACATTTTGGAAGTCTTTCCTTATTAAATCCATTGTGACCTTTACTTTTCATTTTAACATTTATTTATTTGTTCTATATTACATTGTTTTGCGTTCATTGATTTGTTGCTTTTAAATTGTTCTGTACTCTCCTGCCAGATTGTAGGCTCTTTCAAGGCATAAGCAGCTTTTTCTTCCTACTTCCCATTTTCTCTTTCCTTTTCGTCTCTCCTTTTATTCCTGCCCCAACTCCACTTTAACCCTTTACTCCTCACTTTTTTCCTCCCTTCTTCCACTCCCATTCCTCCTCTTATTCCTTTTACTTGCTAGTCTCATTTGGAGTAGTGCTATTTTCTGTTTGCCAAACCCATATACTATTATTTATTCAGATAATTGTTTATTAGAACAGGGTTTTCAAACTCAAATGCCTAGAGGGCCTGCAGGCAGGTAATATAAATTAGTAAATAGAGGCAGGCATAAAACAGCTAAGAGTGATATGACTGAGGTAAACTGGAGAGTGCATACCTCACCTGAAAGGGGTGGCTGTTTTACTAATGTGCTCTGGCTAATTACTGGCATGCATAAGTATGGGCCAGGTGTTATGAGATCTTCCTATTGTCAAGAGAAATCGGAAATCTTACTTTTAAATATTGGCAGCCACTTCATTAGAAACAATACTTTGCAGGCCAAGCATAACATGTCTTTGAGCTAGATTCAGTCTATGCCTATCTGTGACCCTGTGCTGTGGAATTATTCCCTAATTAATGTTTGGATGTGGAACAGGGTGTACTGTATTTTAAAGGCTATTATCTTGGATTAGATATAAAATCAGTTACCAGGGTTGTACTTGATCAGTGCATCATCACAGATCAAAGGGTTTTCTTTAATTTTTAATAAGAAAAAGTAGAGGATTAACCTAGGTGTACTAGAAAAACTTAATTTAGGCAGTCACATTCCTTTGCAACTTGTTTCCTGCAGTATCTGTGGCAAGAACCACAGGATTATGTATAAAGGATCATGAACATTTCTGTGCAGCTTTAACTCAGTTTCTGCCAAGTTTCACTTCTAGAGGTAGCTGTATTGCCAGTCTTAGATGAATTGGTCCCTTTTCTTAGTTTGCCTGTCAGCTTTATTGGCAACTCTTTGCAAACTCTAGAAAATCTGTTCAATGCTTGTTTTGCCAACTGGTAGGTAATGGCATGATTTCATCCATAAGCAGCCTACAGGACACTTATATAAATGCTAAAGGTACTGTAGATTGGTCATGTGTACTGTGTGAAACCAGTTTGTCAGGTGGACTAGTTGACTTCAGGATCTTCAGTATCTGGCAGTAGGATTGTGCCCTCAGTGGTGAAAAGTTGAAGCTGGAATATATATGGCCTAGGAGAAAGCAATGTGAAAGATAATAAATGTTCTAACCTTCCAACCACAAAGTGTAGGGCTCTTGCTTTTGGTTTCTGCTTGGAGATTATTTTTTCCTTTTTTATATCATAGATCTAGGAGATGGAAAATGTAGGCATATTAGGAGAAGATAAGGGTTTATTCCATTTTTGTCTTTTATAGAGTCCAGTATCTGCACAGTTTCAGTCGTCAAAGGCCAAGCAGGTAAGTTCTAGATCTTTCGGAGACTTCATTCAAATTTTATTTTCATTCTCCAAATGGAAAGTTTTTTAGCTTTAGTTTTTCATGGTACATATTTTTATGTACCTATTTTTTTGTGCAGTTTAATAACAAAACGAATGAAAATAAATGCATAGAAGTCTTTTTGGTTATATAATATAAGAGTAGAGGATGCAGGAACTTAGGGATCCTCTTTTCCTGATAGTGATTATACTGAGATGGAGACAGTTGAATTTAAATGGGGAACAGGGGCTTAAAGGCATATCTATCACTTTGACCAAAATAATCCAGGAAGGAAATTTTCCAGTTCACAAATGAACTTCATTTTTTTTTCAGACATCTTATGAAACATACTGTTGTCTATAGCTTAATATTGGAAATGTTTTCACATTGGGTGTAGGGTTGTATTTGAGTTCCTTAGCAGGTGACATTTCAAATATGTAGCGATTTGCAGTTTATAAATCTAAGAAGCTCTGCCACAATAGTGTCTCAGATGCTACCTTTGAAATACAAACATCTTTCTTTCTGAATGATCAGCATTTGCTTTCTTACTGTTTTTGTTAGCAGTATTTGAGATTAACCATTGCTTTCTTCTGCACAGATTTTAAAAATTCTTTTCGAAGTAATAGGCTAGCAGTGGGGATCCTGTGCCTGCTATCTGATGCTTTAGTATGAGGGATATAGATATTCTCACATATAAACGTGTCACTGCAACTGTTGTTTAGCAAAAAGCTCCAGTATATTTATTTTGGCGTTTGTACTCTCTGATGCAATTTCTGGTAAGCTTGAATGCTTGATGTGTAACTTTTCTTAGCTACTGTTTCTGATAAAGTGATTTATATGGTTTATGTGAATCCAAGAAATGAAAAATAACTCACTGGATGCCTTGTCTGCTATTTAGTAACTAATTACTGTGGCTCTGTAGTATGAGTTTTGGTGCTTAGTTGGTGGAATTCAAAACTCTATAATACGTAGTATTTTATATTTAGTAAATACGTAAGTATGCTAGTTGCTCCCATGGCAGAAAACAAAACAAAATAATGCTGTTGACTTCAAAGAGCTTATATTCTAAATATACCTGGAACTAATGTACTGAAAGAAGTACGTTAGGAAAGGGGTACTCTTTCATAGCCTGTGGCATCTGACTCTAAAGAAGTGTCTTTGATATGTAATTCTAATTTATTTTTACTTATTTATTTGAGACAGCGTGTCACTCCATCACCCAGGCTGGAGTGCAGTGATGCGATCACAGCTCACTACAGCCTGGACTTCTTGGGCTCAGGTGATCCTCCTACCTTGGCCTCCTGATTAGCTGGGACTACAGGTGCACACCACCACGCCTGGCTAATTTTTTGTATTTTTGGTAGAGATGAGGGTTTTGACTTGTCACCCAGGTTGGTCTGGAACTCCTGAGCTCAAGCGATCTGCTGGCCTCGGCCCTCCCAAAGTGCTGGGATTGCAGGCATGGGCCAGCATGCCTGGCCTTTGATATGTAATTCTAATCTTAATTTCTCTATCAATTTTAATTCCATTACATCTAGTTGCATTGCTTGAATTACCATAGGTTGTAATAGGCTTGTTGGAGAGCAAGACCTCTCTTTAGTAGTAATGTATCTAAACACTTGCTTATGTGACATAAAGCCTTTCTGGCTTTATTCAGCCAGCTTTATACATGTTGAATTCTTTGACTTTTATTGTACTTTGCAATGTTCTATTTTGTCATTGTCTTTCTGTTAACGAAGCACTCTTAACTTCACAGTATTTTCATTGGAGCTAAGTAAAAAAAAAAATTTCTCTGTTCTGACCAGTTAGACTGTGTCAAGCTTTCTTTTTCTGTTGCTGTCAGATTGTGAATTCTCTTAGTCCTTTGCCCTTTTTCTGCCTTTTCCTTTTTAAACCATTATCTCTATATTTCTCCTTTCTCTTTAATGTCTATGGTTCAAGTTTTCCACTCACCAGAAATTGTATGGCATGGTACTGTGGAAAGAATATGGACTTTTACAGTCCGATAGACCTGGATTCAAATTTGAGCTCTGCCAAAAACTAGCAATTAGACCTTTGGGCAAGTTCTCTTACCTCTCTGAGGCTCAATTCCCACATCTGTCATATGGGGATAATAATACATACATGAAGTTATGGTGAGGGAGAAATGATAAAATTGAGGTAAAATATTCAGGGTGTTAGACATGTAGTTTACACTAAGAAGATTTACTCCCCTTCACACTTTGAGTCTTTTGATTTTCCCATTGTCAAGATCTCTTGTTATTTTGATATTCACCTGTTTGTAGTCATATTTTTCACATTTGCCATCATCCACAAATGCTATTTTTGTTTTTCCTTCCAGATGTTAATGAAGATTCTAAATAATGCTTAGTTAATACCCATTCTAGAAATCACTTTCTAACTTGATTCACTGCTATTTGTCTTACAGTTACATTGTTTTCAGTTTTTGTTGATGTGTTATATTCTGGCACTAACCCCCAACTGGAAATATGAAATTTTCTCAAATGCTTCTCTAAAATCCAAAGACATTTAATATATTGCTATAGTTGCCGTTTTAAAAATCTTGTCCTAAAAATCAAACTTTTAAAGCATGTTTTAAAATAAAGCATTCTCCATACTATTATTCATAAGCCCATTATCCTCTAAATTATTAGGGATTTTTTCCTTTTAATATTTGTTCCATTATTTTACTAGGGATTCAAGTTAGGTTTACCAGGCAGTAACCACCAGGAGCATACTTCTTACATTTTTGAAGATTAGTACCTCATTTGGTTTTTTTCTAATCTGGTACCTCCTCAGTTCTTCATGATTTTTCAAACATAATTGTAAGTGGTTTGGGTTAAGTTTTGTTTGTTTTTAAAGCCAATTTCCTTAATAACAAGATGCATGTCTCGCAGACCTGCTGGCTTACATTTATTCCAAATTTCTAGATGCTGTTACACAAGCCTACTTACTTTCTCCCCTCTACCCGCCAATTTCAAAGTATACCCTGATTATCAGTATGTTTAAACCTTTTCTTAGAAGCCATTTTTTTTGTTCCATTTCCACTCAGATTTATTGATAATGTGGTCTTTTCCATTTGTTTTCTTTCATTCCATAGCATTCATTTTGCTTTTAAACTTGATTTTACCTTTTGTTTTTTAGATGGTAAAATGTATCACATATAAATTGAGCTACTTCTAGTTCCTTTGCTTTTAATGAAGAATTCCAAACTTTGTAAAACTGCATTGGGAGATTTTTATTCTTTGCATGTGTTCTCTGTCAAGCAAATTTTATTTTTGCCCCTCAATTATGATATATTCTTAGGCTAGCTTGCCATTTTTCCCCATTCCACATTTTGTTAAGTTCTTCTCATCACTGGTACTTCCCAGCTTTTTTTAGGCTGAGAGTCATTTTCTGATTCAACATCTGTTTCTTACTGCTTTGACTGAGTGGAGACTGATGGTTCCTTGTCTCATTAATTTCACATTTTCAGCCAGTTGTTCCTTAGCAATAATGGTTAGATATGTAAGGTTTCTTCTCTGGGAAGATTTCTGAATCATAAGTTGTACTATTGGTAAATTTATCTTTGGTGCATGTTGCATGGCAGAATTCTTAACTTGACAGTAATTTGACAGTTTATAGTTTATCTGAGCACTGGATATCTAAATCATGTATCTTTTAGCCAGAGGCAATGGTTCTCCTCTCTAAGTTCAGAGGACCCTTATTTCCTTAGTACATTCAGTCAACTCATGGGAATATGTGGATTTATTATATCAACCACCCAGAGAATGTAGTTGATGTGCCCAAAGGCAAAACTGCAGAATGACTTGCAGATTGACGTTTTGCTCTTGTTTTTGATAGTCTTGGTGGCCTTTCAAATCAGTCTGATTCCTTTTTTTTTTTTTAACCTTTGCTTTGTTTTTAATCTCCAAGTGTGTCTCCTTGACACTCATAAGCATTTGTTTTCTTTTTTTCTGTCCATCTCATGCTTTCTTCTTCCCTTCTCTCTTTCTCTACCTTTTCTTTCACCTGTGTCTATAATTCAGGTCACAGAATTATGGACCTTTCTCAGAGCTCTTAAATACACCAACTAGAAGCACAGACCTGAATTCCTACATGCCTCTACCCGACCCCAAACGTTCACAAATAATGTACACAGTAGCTAGACCTAGAATTATAGGCTATAACAAAGGAGTGGTTGTGAATGTATATGGGAGACAACTCTTTGAAAGTGATTGGCAGAGAAGTTTTAACAGTTTTGGGTGCTAATTCATTGGTTACAGAAACCACATTAGGTTAGTAGGAGAAGGTTGCCACATCATTATCTCAATTTCTAGAAGCCAGGAATATTAAAAAACCATTAAAAACAATACCCAGGAATTGGAAGTTCTCATTAGATGTCATTCAATAGTGATTTGACCCCTGTTCTTTTAAATACAGCCATGCATTCCTTAATCTGTTTAATAGTTAATAACTTTTTAAGTACTTTTAATTAACCTTTGATACAGCTTTTAGTTTATCAACCTTCTAAGTAACATTCTTTTTGTTCTTAAATGCTTAATAAAAATACCTATTTTTATTATATCATTTAAATGAATGCTTGTTTCTTACTCTCTCTTTACATAATTTGAGATTTGAGGCCCTTAAATAGTGTCATGTAAGAAAGCTGCTTAACTTTAGAGGACTAACTGCCAGTGGCTTTATTGTTTTGTTTTGTTTTGCTTTTGAGACAGAGTTTTGCTCTTGTCACCCAGGCTGGAGTGCAATGGGGCAATCTTGGCTCAGTGCAACTTCTGCTTCCAGGGTCTAAGCGATTCTCTTGCCTCAGCCTCTCACATAGCTGAGACCACAGGCATGTGCCACCACGCCCAGCTAATTTTGTATATTGTGTATTGTGTATTTGAGTAGAGACGAGGTTTCATCATGTTGGCTATGGTTGGTCTCGAACTCCTGACCTCAGGTGATCCACCCGCCTTGGCCTCCCAAAGTGCTGGGATTACAGGTGTGAGCCACCACACCAGGCTTTGCCGGTGGCTTTATGATCAGAGACATGCTGTGATGGGTGAACTAGGTAAGTATTTTTTGGCAAACAATAAGTAGTATGTGATCACGAGAAAAGTCATCAAACTATCCATTTAATATTTTTGGCTTTTTCCAAATTATACATTAAATAAGCGTTCACACTTTTTAAAGATTTATAAACAATGGTTATGTTATTTATATTTGTTTCCTTCCTAAATCTTTCAACTTTCCCCTATAAACCCTCTCATTTTAACATCTACTGTTTAATTCATTCCCAGAGATTGAGGAAGTAAAAATATTTCCCAAAATCCTTCTGCAAAGTTTACTTCTAGCCATGATTGATGTCAGCACTTTCACGTATTTGTTTGTTCAACCAATATTTCTTGATTGACTTCATGCCAAGTACAGTGTATTGTTCTGGATGTTGAAGATACCACAGTAAAAGCCCCTGTACTTCACATGTTGCTTACATCTGTTGATTTCATGGTTTTCTTGATACAGATATCCATCATGGAGTTGCCGATCAGAAAATTTAGCTTTTATAACTCCCATGCTAGCTTTGGAGATTTGTTAGTTGGTCTCTCTTGTGTCCAAAGATAAAACCATCCATGGTTGGTGATTCGTGTACATTAATATATTAGTCTGTTCAGGCTGCCATAACAAAATGCCATAGGCTGGGTGGCTTAAACAACAGAAATTTATTTCTCACAGTCCGAAGGCTGAAAAGTCCAAGGTGCTGGCAAGGTGGGCTTCATTCTGAGGCTTTTTTCTGTTGGCTTGTAGGTCTCCATTTTATTGTATGCTCACATGGCCTCCTCTTTGTACACACACTAGCTGGGGTCTGGGGTACAGAAAGTGAGATCAAACTCTCTGGCATCTCTTTTTTTTTTTTTTTTTTACACACACTAGCTGGGGTCTGGGGTACAGAAAGTGAGATCAAACTCTCTGGCATCTCTTTTTTTTTTTTTTTTTTTTTTTTTTTTTTTTTTGAGACAGTCTTGCTCTGTTGCCCAGGCTGGAGTGCAGTGGCGTGATCTCAGCTCACTGCACGCTCCGCCTCCCGGGATCATGCCATTCTCCTGCCTTGGCCTCCCGAGTAGCTGGGACTACAGGCGCCTGCCACCACGCCCAGCTAATTTTTTGTATTTTTAGTAGAGCCGGGGTTTCACCATGTTAGCCAGGATGGTCTCAATCTCCTGACCTTGTGATCTGCCCACCTCGGCCTCCCAAAGTGCAGGGATTACAGGCATGAGCCACCGTGCCCAGCCACCATCTCTTCGTATAAGGACACTAATCCCATTACACCAGGGCCCCACTCTCATGACTTCATCTGACTTTAATTACCTTCCAAAAGCCCCATCTCCAAATGCTGTCATATTGGAGGTTAGGACTTCAACATGAGAAGTTTTGAGAGAAACCAACATTCGGTCCATAACAACGGATGTTGCTAAAAAGGCCAAAAGTTAGTTACCACAATGCCTTTGAATAGATATTCTACAAATAGAGAAAGACAAATAATACCTTGTGACAATGGGGCTGCTGCTCTCTGGTTGAAGTTACTTCTAAGAATCAAGAGGACAATTTGCACTCATGTGGGCTAATTCTTTCTTACTTTTTGTACTTGGCAGATTTGTCTTATTTTTGTCTATCACTTCATCTATTTCAATAATAGTGTATTATTATGCTTTTATACTGACTTCCTTTTTTACCTTTCTATTTCTCCACTCGCATAAAATCAAAATCACCGAAAACTTGTATTTTCAGATGACCTCCCTCATCACCATGTAGAAGCTGAAATAGCCGAGATCCTCTTCTGGGATCAGTGATGGACAGGGCCCATTTGGCGCCTTCTTGGAGTACCCAGGGTAGTCACTCTTGTTCCAGGCCTCTTGAAGTCCAGCAACCACAGTGATAGCCTTTTGGCCACAGCTCTTTTTTGTGTTACTGATGATTCTCATCTCAATATTTCCCCCTCAAATTGTAAAACATTTCACAGCCCAACTTTTTCATTTGTGATATAATAGATTGTTCCTTGGTTTTGTGTCTTATGTCTCGGTTCTCTTAATTCTTCATCTCCTGTGCTAGAAAGAATATGCTCACTGAAATAAATACACATTATTTTTCTATTGAGGGCATCTTCAGATTTTTCCATATCCTTGAAATATTGGATGTGCTCTAAAACCAAGGTTTGGGTTAAATACTAGCTTAGAAAGTCACATGGACCTCATTCTTCTCTTTTCTCTCTCAACCCATAGTGTTCTTTTACTGTTCTGTTTTCTCCTCTTGCCTTTGAGTTTATTAGCTTTCGTCTGTTTTCCAGTGTTCCAGGCTGAGATTAATTACAGAAAGTGGGCTGTGAATTTGAGCTTATAAATCTTAGGAAAGATAATGATGTTGAGGGAATGAACAGAGGGTAATGAGGAATAATGAAAACTTAAAAAATTTTTTTTACTATTTTCATTTTCTTCTCCTTAGCGTTGCCGTCCACTCTCTGCCAGTGATGCGGAAATGAAAAACCTCGTGGGCTCAGCCCGGGAGAAAGGGCCAGGGAAGTTGGGTGGTTCTGTGCTTGGTCTGTCAATGGAGGAGGTAAAGATAAGTTCATTTTAGGCTTTTGTGGGTTAACACAGGGTTTAGTGAAAATTAGTGAGTGATTGATAATATTCATGACAACAAACTTATGTCTTACATTTAAAAGAGAAAGATTCAAGATGGGAGAAATGTTTTCTCAGGGAAGAACATTTTAAATGGAATTAATTTCTCCCTTCATGCTGCTTTCATATTCTTGGGTCATAACTATCTTCCTTTGTCCTATAGCCACATGGACTCCAGTTTTCAAAATAGGTACTCATTTTATCTTATTTTTCATCTAGATCAAAGTTTTACGGAGGGTGAAGGAGGAGAATGATCGGAGAGGTGGATTTATTCGCATATTTCCTACATCTGAGACATGGGAAATATATGGGTGAGGTGACTACCTTTTTTTTTTGTTGTTCTTTACCTGAGGTCCATAGAATTAGATTAATTGTGATACACTGTCATCACTGCTCCCCCAATGATGCTTTTCTTATTTTGTTTGTTTATTTATAATATAAATATTATCCAAGCCGAGAACTAGATTATTGACAGTAATTTAATATACCTGTGTATTATTTCTCCCATTTAATCCTCTGCCTCCCTCCTAACTAGCTTCCTATCCCAGGGTTAGACACTGTCCTAAACTTTGTGTTTATCATTACCTTGATTTGAAAAAAAAATTGTTCTATCTATATGTGTGTCTAAGCAATATACTGTTTTATTGAGATCTAGTTTACATGCAGTAAAATGCATCTATTTTAAATGTACAGTTTGAAGATGATTTTTGGCAACAGTAGGCACCAGTTTAACCACTGCTACTACCACAATGAAGATATAAAATATTTCCATCACCCTCATAGCCCTCTTTATCCCCATTTATATTCAATCCTCCACATGACCCCGGGCTTCAGACATTATGACCTGCCTTCTGTCATTACAGTTTTTCTACAGTTCCACGTAAATGGAATCATACAGTATGTACTCTTTTGTATCTGGACTCTTTTGTTCAGCGTAGTGTTTTTCATATTCATATGTGTTGGTTTATGAAGAATAGTTCATTATTATTATTATTATATACTATGTCATTGTTTGAATATACCAGAATGTACCACTCATCTTTTGTAGAACATTTGGGTTGTGTTCAGTTGTGGTCTCTTTTGCAGAAAGCTACTGTGACCATTCATATACAATTCCCAGCACCTTTAAAATGTCTTTTCGTCATTTTCAGGCTTACGTTTTTCTGATGAGAAGCATACAGCAATTATTGTCTTTGTTCTGCTATGCATAATGTCTTTTTTTCTCAGCTTGCTTTTAGGATTATCTCTTTATAACTAATTTCCTCTTTTCTTTCTTTCTTTTTTTTTTTTTTTTTTTTTTTTTTTGGAGACAGAGTCTCACTTTGTTGCCCAGACTGGAATGCAGTTGCACAATCTTGGCTTACTGCAACCTCGGCTTCCTGGGCTCCACTTCAAGCTATCCTGCCACCTCAGCCTGCCAGGTAGCTAGGACTACAGGTACATGCCAACGTGCATGACTCATTTTTGTATTTTTTTGTAGAGATGGGGTCTCCCCATGTTGCCCAAGCTGGTCTTGAACTCCTGGGCTCAAGTGATCCATCTGCCTCGGCCTCCCAAAGTGCTGAGATTATAGGCGTGAGACACTGTGCTTGGCCACAGCTGATTTTCAACAGTTTGATTATGATGTGCCTTGGTGTCATTTTCTTCGTGTTTCTTGTGCTCGGGATTCATTGAGCTTCTTCATCTATGGGCTTATAATTTTATTCAAATTTGGAAAACTGTTGGCCTTTATTTCTTCAAATTTTTTTTCTAATTTTCTCCTTTCCTGTCTTCTTTTGGGACTCTGGTTACATGTTAACTTGGTATATATTTTACCACAAATCTGGCTGTGCTCATGTTTTTTCAGACTTTTTTTTCTCGCTTTCCTTAATTTGGGATGGTTTTGTATTTCCGTGTGTCTCTAAGGTCATTCATCATTTTGTCTGCAGTGCCTAATCCTCTATTAATTCTACCCAGTGAAATTTTCAGATATTTTATTTTTCATCAGTTTCTGTGTCTCCTTTTTCTCTTTTTCATTATGTTCATGATTTCCTTTACATTTTTGTTTACATGTTATTTATAATAAATGTTTTAAAATATCTTTTTCTGTTATCTGTCATTTTGGGGTCTGTTTCTATTGACTGATTTTCCTCATGTTTATGGGTCACATTTTTGTTTCTTCACACGTATAGTAATTTTTTTAATTGAATGCTAGACATTGCAGATGTTATATTGTTGAGTGTTTAGATTTTATTGCCTTCTTTAAACCCTTTTGAATTTTTTTTTTTTTTTTTAGTCAGGCACTTAAGTTACTTGTAGATCAGCTTATCTTTTTCAGGCTAATTTTTAAGCGTTGTTATGGTTTGTTTATAGTAGCTTTTTGTCTAGATCCAGGTTAGCTCCTCCACTAAAGAGTCTTTTGAGGTGTCTGTTAAATTACCCCCACGTTCAATGAGATCTTTTCATTCTGTCTGGTGGGAACTCAATTTGCAACCTCATGTGAGCTCTGGGAATTATTCAGCTTACACCTTACCTTCTCCTTAATTTGTTCTTTATCCTGATAGTTGCACTTTGCTCAGCCTTGTGGACTTTCACCCTGTACCTAAGCAGATTTGTATTCACTCAAACATTCAAGGGGTCCCTCGTGATGATTTTTGGATATCTTCTTCTGCAAAACTTCTTCTCCAGGACATTGCTCTGAAAATTCTAGCCACTCCCTAGAAATCAGATTTCTGTTACCTCTTTTCAGAGACAGTTGAGCTCTATTTGCATTTCCTCTCTTTCTATGAAGTCTGGAAATTGCCTTTAGGCAGAAATGTAGGGCAATTGTACTTCGTGTATTTCCCTCTGTCAGAGATCACAGTCCTGTGCTGCCAGTTGTTTAATGTCTGAAAACAGTTATTTCAAATAACTTGTAAATTTTTCTAGTTGTTTATGGTAGGAGAGCATGTCCTGTAACAGTTATCCTCTCATGTATAGAAGCAGAATTCTATTGTTTTGTTTGAATCACTTTTAAACTTTTTCTTAAAAAAAAAAGACATGTTCTATGTATTCTTGCTTTTTTCATTCAGCATTTTGTAATTCAGGTTCATGTTACATATAGTTACAGTTCACTTTTTTCAATGCTTTTATATTTACTGTGTGTTTATATTGCTGTTAATTTTTCTGTTCTCCTGTTGTTGAGGATTTGACTTCTTTCTGGTCTTTTGCTGTTAAGGACAGCTGTGGTGCAGATATTCTTGTATGTGTCTGCTGGGCATGTATCTAGGAGTGGAATTACTGGGCCTTAAAATATGTGAGCCAGTAAATGGCTTGGTGCCACTCATTTCAGATCCGTTGCTGAAGTTTTTGTATAGGCTCAGTGCCTTAAAACATGTGAATGTTAAGCTTTAAAAGGTAATGCTTTAGGAAAAAAGATAAAGCTAAATTGTTTTCCAGAGTGACTATGTAAACTATCAGCAATGCATAAGAGAGTCTGTTGATCTGTATCTTCTCCAATTGCAGTACTGTCAGACTTCTTAATTTTTGTCAGTCTAGTGGGAGTAAAATATCTTATTTTGGTCTTGATTGGCATTTCTATGATTTCTAGTCAGGTTGACACTCTTTGTACTTGTTTATAGGCAACACACTTTCTTCCTCTGGCGACTGCATTGTCACCTAGTTGGGGTGTTCATGGTTCTAAGTATAGAGGTAGAACTTAGAGGAATAAAAGAAAAAGCCATTTTTTAAAATTTGCTTGCTTGTTTTGAAAACCTAGCTGTTCACAGAGAAATCATCCTTTTATCTTTTAAAATATGCTATTCATGTAGTTATACCTTATGAAGACCTAGGAGTTCAACAGAAAAATATTACCTGGGTTTTCTTGAAAATTATATATATATGTATATCTTTTGAAATGTTTTTTAAAGAATTTGAATTTTTGCATTTCCTAGAAAGCATATCTTTTAATTAATGAAAGGGGGACCCTTTACTTTTGAGTATTTCAAGATATAGGAACTTACTTTGAGTATCTTTTTCTATGGAATCAATTACAAATAATCTTGAGGTCTCTTAAGGAAGTCCAACAATGATACCTTTCTTTACTAGGTTGGTTTTGAACTAGTTGAGAAATAAAACAAGGACTAAAATAGATAGAAACCAATATACTGTAGTTTTTACTGATAAAGTCTAGGTTGGGGGAATTGATTATAACTGTCTACAAGCAAATGCACTTCCTGTTGAGCTTCAGAATCGGACAGACTTATATTCCTATAGTAAGCAAGGTTGATCTGAGCCATGTATGGGGAGTGCTGACCCTATAGGAGCAGTAGAGGATATGTATTTCCTAAGTGGGGATTAGCTCCCAGGAGAAAAAAGAGAGGTGCTCAGTGCGTCATTTTCTGTTTATTTTTCCTAAATTACCAATCACGTTGGTAAGTTACTCTAACTCTCTTGGTGCATTCTCAGAAAAGAGGCTCAATTAATATTAATATTAATTGAACTGCCTTTACATAGAATGTGGGAGGTATGTTTATCTACTAACAAATATGCTATTTTATTAGTACATATATATTATCAACAAATGTCTACACTATACTTGGTTCTTTGGTGTATAAAATAAATATTCGTTGGGATCCCTGTCAGTTGAGAATTCAACAGTATGTTTATGGAAAATTACTTACACATATAATAAGAATAGCTTTATTACTTTATTCCTAATAATATTCTTAATCTTAATAATAAGAATAGCTCATATTTGTATAGCTTTTTGTAATTTTAATGTACTTTGTATACTTCATTATTTCACTCACAGGGAGTGAAATGATGACAGGGACACTAAGGCTCAGTAAAACAATGTGACTTGTCCATAACCACACAGTGAGACTTGGGTCAGATATTCTGATCTAGATCCTACTTTTTTCCTGCTGCATCATACAGCTTTCCTAGAACAAAAAGTTTGCTCTGTAGGCACAGGTTATGAAAGGTCCTTAGGCATACAGTAAACACATGGTAGGGCGTATCGGGGAAGGCTTTGTATAGCAGGGCGGACTTGACCTGCTTTTTGAAGGGTGTAGTACAGTAGAAAACTGCTTATCAGCAGAGGATTATCAGCGGAGGATACCTTCCAAGAGCCCCTGTGGATGCCTGAAACTGTGGACAGTACCAAACAGTTGACCCTTAAGCAACATGGATTTGAAGTAAAATTATATATGGATTTTCTTCTATCTCTGCCACCCCGAGACAGCAACTAGATCTTCTTCCTCCTCCTTATGATTTTCTTAATACATTTTATTTTCTCTAGCTTACTTTATTGTAAGAATACAGTATGTAATACATATAACATGCAAAATATGTGTTAATCCACTTTTTGTGTTATTGGTAAGGCTTCTGGTAAACAGTAGGCTATTAGTAATTAACTTTTTGGGGAAGCAAAAGTTATATGCGGATTTTTGACCCTGTGGCGGGGCCAGTGCCCCTAAACCCCACATTGTTCAAGGGTCAACTATATATAACTATGTTTTTTACTATATATGTACCCATGATAAAGTTAAATTTATTAATTAGGCACAGTAAGATATTAATAGTAACTAATAATAAAATACAGCAGTTAAAACAATATTCTGTAATACAAGTTATGTGAATGTGGCCTCTTAAATATCTTATTGTTCTGTACTTACCCTTCCTTTTGTGATGATGTGAGATGGTACAGTGAGATGAGATGAAGTGAGGTGAACGCCATAGGCATTGTGACGTGGTGTTAGGCTACTGTTGACCTTCTGTATTCCTGAATGTGTGTAAGCATCCCTTATTTGCAGTAAATGGCTTGGTGTCACTCATTTCAGATCCCTTGCTGAAGTCTTTGTATGGGCTCAGTGCTTTCTGGTGTGACACACTGCTGTCACTTGCTCATGTCTTCCACCCCAAAATGTAATGTCTTTTCCACCTGAGCACTTATCATGCACTGTGGCCATCACTTTTGCAATCTGAGTTGTGACAGCAAAACTAACATGAATTTCTTTCTTCTTCTTCATGATGTCATGGATAGAAAATTTGTTTTTATTTTAGCAGCTCCAGCATATGATTTCTTTTTCCTTAAGTCAAGAACTTTTACCATTTCACCGAAAGGAAGCACTTTAGAGTTCTCTTTGGCATATGCTGATTGCCAGCCTCACTACTGTTGTCTTTTGGGGCCATTATTAAGTAAAATAAGGATTCTTTGAACACAAGCACTGCTAAGTGATTCATGGGCCTGGAGTGTCTACAGTGCAGAGACGCTGGACAAAAGGATGATCCACATTCCTGGTGGGAAAGAGCAGAATGCATGAGATTTCATCACGCTCCTCAGGACAGTGCATAATTTAAAATTTATGAGTTATCTCTGGAATTTTCCATGTAATATTTTCAGTCTTTTGTTTACTGTGGGTAACTGAAACATGAGGGAGGACCACTGTATAGATGTAGAGGAGATATGGGGAGAAGATAACCAGTCAGAGGCAAAAGATCAGTGGGAGGTGTGAGAGTGTTACTGGAAAGGGGTCCCGATCCAGACCCCAAGAGAGAGTTCTTGGATCTTGTACAAGAAAGAATTCCGGTGAGTCCATAAGGTAAAGTGAAAGCAAGTTTATTAACAAAGTAAAGGAATAAAAGAATGGCTGCTCCATAGGCAGAGCAGCACTGAGGGCTGCTGGTTGCCCCTTTTTATGGTTATTTCTTGATTGTATGCTAAACAAGGGGTGGTTATTCATGCCTCTCCTTTTTAGACCATGTAGGGTAACTTCTTGACATTGCCATGGCATTTGTAAACTGTCATGGTGCTGGTGGGAGTGTAGCAGTGAGGACAACCATTGTTCCTCTTGCTGCCATCTTGGTTTTGGTGAGTTTTAGCCAGCTTCTGTACTGCGACCTGTTTTATCAGCAAAGTCTTTATGACCTGTATCTTGTACAGACCTCCTGTCTCATCCTGTGACTTAGAATTCCTAACCATCTGGAAATGCAGCCCAGTAGGCCTCAGCCTCATTTTACCCAGCCGCTGTTCAAGATGGAGTTGCTCTGGTTCGAATGCCTCTGACAAGAAGATTCTAAGGAGACTTGGCTGACCGTACTGCACGATCCGTGTTGGGCAACTGTGTGGAGAAAGTGTGAATGAATTGATGTTACAGATGATCCAACTTTTGAAAGTTTGGAAGAGAAAGTATTTGCCTTTAGCAGTAGACATCAAGGAGCCACTGAAAGCTCTTAATTTGGGGAATAACATGATTGAAACAGTCTCTTATCTACATTTTCAGGCCCTTTATGCGTCTCCTATTCCCAGTTTCATTTGACCTATATATAAATTTTTGTTAATTTTTCTTTTATCTTTCAGTCTTATTTTCTGAATTTAGTATATTGCCTATTATTAATCCAAGAAATGCTGGTTTTTCTGTTTTCTAAATTAAATTCCCCTTTTCCATATTCTTTTTATTCTATTTGTTTCTATTCTAGTATCTTACAATTTAAATTTGAGCAACTATCTTTTCCTTTGCCACTTTACAAACAGTATATTTCTTTAAAAACAGTATGTAAGTACCCCTGTTACTTCTGTGCTTGATTCGTGGTTGTATTTCTACATTTTCCTCTTGAACTAGCTTAAGAAATAACCAGTTTCTTTCTTTGCCTTTCAGGTCCTACCTCGAGCATAAGACCTCAATGAACTATATGCTGGCAACACGCCTCTTCCAGGACAGGTAGAGATTTGCTAAACTTTAAATTTAGGACTAGATCACAAGATTAAAAGAAAGTACATGTCAAAGAAGGAAAGAGACCTTATAAAAGTCTTTATGTAAAATCTCTGCTAGAAAAAAAAGTCCTGTAGAAAGCATGCTATCATGACTCATTTTTCCAGAATTTATCATAAACTCTCAGCACTTTGTAACATTTCCAAAAGACAAAAATTTAACTATAAAGATCTTTGAGCAATTTTAACAGATGCCTTAAACTTTATTCTTCTTTAAGGAAGGCCTTTACTCAGTGCCATTATACTTTAGATGCAGTTTTAATAGACACGATTATCTGTTTTTCTAGACCAGAAGATATTAGAATTATCAGATTGGAAAAAGTGGAGGGGAGGTAATTGGTAAAATAAATACACTGAAACTTTTATAAGAAATGACAACTGATAATCTCAATACAAGGGAAAATAGAAGGAAATGATGGAAAACAGACATTGGAATTTAAATAGCACAGCAATCAGGGCTGCTTAGTCCCACATACATTTGTAGCCCCTGAAACATAATTGCATTGCAGTACAGTTCATTAATTGATCATCAAAATAAGGCACCTAGTTATTTAGAGAAACCTACATTATTTTGAGGATATATGTACTTTTTTGAAGGATTCTTAAAATAAATACCCATGTTTTAACCATCTGCAATTTCATGATCTAGAATCAGGAAATACATGGGATTTGCAATTTGTCTCTGTAAATTTGTGGTAATTATGATTGATTAAGTAATCACATTGTGTAGATTCTAAAGAAAGAGATCTTTGGATTTACATAGAAGACAGAATCTCATTTCTTTACATATATAAAACCTGTGGGTTTTTCCTCCCCTCTATGAAAACTTTTACAAGGTTTATTTTATCTTTAGAGTTTAGATACTTTACCGGGATGTGTTCTGATACGTCATGTTTCATTATTTTGGTTATGCAGTGAGTGCGGCCTTTCAGTCTTTCAGCTGTGGGAAGTATTTCCCTTATCCTTTCTTTTCTCTCTTGTGGAATTCCTGTTAGATAAATTTTGGCTGTAACCTCTATATTTCTTTACTGTTTTTAAACTTTTGGTTTTGCCTCTTAGCTTTAAATTCTTGGAGATTTCTTGGATTTTGTCTTCCAAAACTAAATTGATCTTCAACCATATCTATATTATTATTTATTTCCCACACAGGATAGGAGTGTTTAATTTAGTTTTTTATTTTGGCAAGTGTGTTTTTAATATACAAGAACTATTTTTGCTTTTCGATTAGTTTTAGTATTTCATGGATGTAATGTCTTTTCAGATCTCTATTTTAGATTGTTTAAAGTTCCTTTCTGTTTTTTGCATTATTTTAATTCTTCTGGATTAGTTGTATTTATTCATCTTATTCTTTCTAGTTTTAACTTTTATATATCTGCAAATGTATGGTGATCTTTGTCCAGTCATATTTAGAAGTAATGAACTGTTTGCTTAAGACAGGTAGTTTACTTCACAGGTTATATAGGTCTGTTTCTGAACTGACATGGACACTGCGCTTGAGGCTGGATCTTTCTATACTTGAATTTCCCAGGAAGGGGAAGGAGGGCAGAGTAGGCATTCTGGGGACCACTGCATTAGCCAAAATGAGGAGGTATCTGCCTAGGAGTAGCAAAAAATAAACAATTTGAGATATAATAATATATGTGCCTCTTTGTTAACATATTAAATAGTAAGACCTAGCAGCAGGTCTAATACCTACCGTAATTTCAAAGAATGATAAATATTGACAGTATTTCAAAATAGTTGTAACAATTCTACAGTAATATGAAAAAAGATGCATTATTTCTTTTGGTAATGAAGTCACATTAATCCACTACTGTGGATAGTTTCCTACATTTATATGGAGGAAATGCTAAATTTCAATTAGAGCATGTAAGTTTTTTTCTATCCAAGTTTGTATATTCCCTGCATTCTTTCTTGAGGCCCCAGTTAATAGCTCCTGCTTATGAAGCATTCTGAAAACTTGGATTAAAAAAACATAATTTTCCCTGTTTAGCTAAGAAAAACCCTCATGATCTACCCATGCTTACCTTTTTGGCCTAAACGTCACTTTTTCACACCAACTGATGGCCATTTCTACTTGCTCTTTTATACATCCTTATTCTTACAAACTCCTCTTCTTTTGGAATGGCCTTCAATCCATCCCTAAATTCTTCTAGCTTTGTCCTTCCTCCACTATCCTAGATTAGGAAGAGGTACTCCCAGCCCTTCTTTTATCCCTCAGTTTAATTTAGATTCCCAGATTGTATAATTGCCTGTTTACTAATTTGTACTTTCCAGGTTGGCTCTTAAGAATAGGTACTTTGTTATGTTCATCTTTGTCAGTATCAAGAACCTACCACGTGGTAGACACACAAACGGAAACATGCATTGAAAAAAATGAGATTGTGTTTGTAGCAAGTCCTAGTATCTTCCAATAAATCTGTTCTCTCATCAATCTGAATAGATGTTTTCCTTCTTGCAGATCCAATTAATTTTGTTATTGTTAGAACCACTTTCAAACTAACTCTCTACTCATTTCTTTTAGGTTAATTTTGACTACCTTCCTTACCTTCTTGACTCCTCCCCAACCTACCCACCCTGTTCTGGCAAACAGTATCTTACACACTGTCTTACACTATGGCAGTAGCTTTAACCCTGGCTTATGTCCCAGCCACCCCACCCCACCCCCACCCCCACCCAGAGTGAATTATTGGTACTTACTAGAAGCTGCCCAGGTAATTATAATGTGAAGTCATGATTGCAAATTACTGGAGAAAACCATTATCTGGGTGAAAAACTTAAAATCATTTTGAGACTTTCTGATGATTACCTGACAATATCAGGACATTAACATGGATAGAAAACATGGGAAAGGAAAGACAAAACATCTTGGTGAAGACTTTTCACTGGATTTTTCTTTACATATCATCTACATTGCATTTGTCTCTTTACAAAAAAAAAATCAAAACACGTTATGTGACTCTATATAATATTTTTGAAGTGACAAAATTTTAGAATGGAGAACAGATTAATGGGGCAGGGTTTAGGAGGTATGGGTAGTTATAAAAGGGCAACATATGGGATCTTCATGGTGATATAATCATTGAGTATCTTTTCTGTGGTGGGTACATGAACCTACACAGGCAATAAAAGTGTACTGAATTAAATACACATGTACATAAATGAGTACAAGTAAAACTGGGGACTTTTTAAAAATTTTTTTTGAGACAGTGTCTCACTCTGTTGCCCAGGCTGGAGTACACTGGCACAATCTCAGCTCATTGCAACCTCCTCCTTCTGGGTTCAAGTGATTCTCCTGCCTCAGCCTCTGGAGCAGCTGGGATTACGGGCTCACGACACCACACCTGGCTAATTTTTGTATTTTGTAGTAGAGACAGGGTTTTGCCATGTTGGCCAAGCTGGGGCCTCGAACTCCTGGCCTCAAGTAATCCACCCACCTCAGCCTCCCAAAGTGCTAGAATAAGAGGCGTGAGCCACTGCCCAGCTGGAAATTTTTTAAGAGTGTTAAATGAAAGGAAATTGGATGAGAGTGTTTTAAAAGAAAAACAAAAGCCTATTATAACATGAATAGCACTCAATTTCTGTGGTTAGAGCCCAGTCCTAGTTTAGAGACAATGGAGAGTATCTTTTTTCAGTAGAGGTTTTTTTTTTGTTGTTGTTTTGTTTTTTTGAGACGGAGTCTCGCTCTGTTGCCCAGGGTGGAGTGCAGTGGCATGATCTTGGCTCACTGCAACCTCTGCTTCCCAGGTTCAAGCAATTCTCCTGCCTCAGCCTCCAAAGTAGCTGGGATTACAGGTGCACGCTTCCATGCCCAGCTGACTTTTTGTATTTTAGTAGAGACAGGGTTTCACCATGTTGCCCAGGCTGGTCTCGACCTCCTGAGCTCAGGCAATCCCCCTGCTTCGGCCTCCCAAAGTGCTAGGATTACAGGTGTGAGCCAGTGTGCCTGGCCTTTTAATAGAGATTTTTTTTTTAATCGTGGAAAATATATTTCTGATGAGCATCCCTTTTGAACCCCATGAGAATTGAGCTTGGTTTCTTTTCCTAAAGCAGTTCAATGAAAGTAGAAAGAGCACTGCAGTTTGAGACCTAAGCCAGGGGCTCAGATGTAAGCCCTTTAAGCTCTGGCCATGGCAGTTCAAAAAATTATTTTATCCTGCTCCTTTCTATAAATGGGCTAATAGCCTTCTTCACATGGTTGTTATGATGAATAAGCAGTTTGCTTTGTAAATAGATAAACAAGTACGAATAATTATTATAATTTTTCTCTATAATTTGTCCTCTCTCTTTTGTTTTTTATTGATGTCCCTCCAGCTCATAGCACTCTACTCTTTTATGAGAATGTTCTCAATTTATCTGTCTGCTTTTCCGCAAAGACGCCCTCCTTGGCCTAGTTTCATGTTGAATTTCTGTATTAAAAATTTCTGGAGTGCATGTGTGTGTGTGAACTCAAGAGAGACTATCTGAATAGCATTCTCTAACCCGGTTGTCCTTTCTGCTTCTGTAGGGGAAACCCAAGAAGAAGCTTATTGACAGGAAGAACACGGTAATTGACTTTTAAAAGTTGAGAAATTCTTTCCATGTGCATAATGTGTGACCATGCACAGACTAAGCATAATACCTTATATAACCATTTTTAGTTTGATTCAGCTTGGATAGTAACATAAAAATTTTTTCTATCGAAAAAGTGTTTTGTGGCCACTTTTTACAAGCTAAGTTTGAGATTTACTTCACTGTAACTACAGGTATACCATTCTAACTGAAGATGGTATTCTCGTTTAGCTGTGTGAGAGAGAGTATTAATGAGATTTTGAAACTACTGTCATGTTAGATTCAAGTAAGAGTTTGTGTTTTGGCCTTGACATACCTGAGGCACACAGCTCTGTGCCTCATGGTACAGAAGAGAACCTGTTTCTAGTTTGCCACAGAACTGAAAGCATACAAAACACCTGTGGACTTTCATTTAGGCAGAGAGCCCTTTAAAGCATAAATCTAATTTTTCTTTAAAGAAGGAATAGATTATGATTGCCATTTAGTTAAGGGAAAACTGAGATAAATCAAGTTTGTAGCTTGTTTCCAAATAGAAAGTCGCACTTGGTGTGTAAGTTTTCTCCAGTTTTGAGTCAAGAAATATGCTTCCTATAACATACTCCTGTTAACTTGGCAATTGAGAAAAAAGAAAAAAACTTAAACATTAAGAATATATGAAGAGCACTGAGTTCTGTTCTTCATTTTTTGGCACTCATTTTATATTGCCATCAATAGGGATTTTGGGCTCTGTAGAGGTGTAAGCAGATGCAAGCTGGCATATGATAGACCATATGCTGGAGCATGAAACAAGTCCTAATGTATTTAAAAGGATTAAAATGATACAGAGTATGTTCTTTGGCCACAATAGAATTGAATGTCAATAACAATAGAAAATCTTCACATATTTGGGAATTAAACATTTCTAAATAATCCATGGGTCAAAGAAGAAATCATGAGGAAAATTAGAAAATACTTTGAACTGAATGATACTAAAAATATGTCAAGATATGTACGCTACAGCTAAAGTAGTGCTTTGGGGGAAATTATAAGTTTAAATGCTTACCTTAGAAAACTGAGGACTTAGATCACTGTTCTAATGTTTGTTTTAAGGAACTGAAAAAAGTAGAGTAACTCCAAAGTAAGTGGAAGAAAGGAAAGGCAGAAATCAAATAAAAAACAAACAATAAAGAATGTTAACAAAATCCAAAGTGTGTTCATCGATAAGGTAGCATAATTGATAAACCCTTAGGTAGACTGATCTAAAATAAAGAGAAAGGACACTAATTACCAATATCATCAGATACAAAAGAGAGGATTTCACTATAGATTCAACAGACATAAAGTAAATGCTAAGGTGTGGAAAATGGATATTAAGGCAATATTATTAGCAACTTTATTCCACTACTTTGACAACTTAGATGAAATGACAATTCTTTGTGGTGGCGGGAAAGTTGGGGGCAACACCCAAACTGATACCAGCTGAAGTAGAAATTTTTTTTTCTTTTCTTTTTTATTTTATTATTATACTTTAGGTTTTAGGGTACATGTGCACAATGTGCATGTTTGTTACATATGTATCCATGTGCCATGTTGGTTTGCTGTACCCATTAACTCGTCATTTAGCATTAGGTATATCTCCTAATGCTGTCCCTCCCCTCTCCCCCCACCCCACAACAGTCCTCGGAGTGTGATGTTCCCCTTCCTGTGTCCATGAGTTCTCATTGTTCAATTCCCACCTAGGAGTGAGAACATGCGGTGTTTGGTTTTTTGTCCTTGCGATAGTTTACTGAGAATGATGTTTTCCAGTTTCATCCATGTCCCTACAAAGGACATGAACTCATCATTTTTTATGGCTTCATAGTATTCCATGGTGTATATGTGCCACATTTTCTTAATCCATTCTATCGTTGTTGGATATTTGGGTTGGTTCCAAGTCTTTGCTATTGTGAGTAGTGCCACAGTAAACATACGTGTGCATGTGTCTTTATAGCAGCGTGATTTATAGTCCTTTGGGTATATACCCAGTAATGGGATGGCTGGGTCAAATGGTATTTCTAGTTCTAGATCCCTGAGGAATCACCACACTGACTTCCACAATGGTTGAACTAGTTTACAGTCCCACCAACAGTGTAAAAGTGTTCCTATTTCTCCACATCCTCTCCAGCACCTGTTGTTTCCATCAGAGTGAACAGGCAACCTACAGAATGGGAGAAAATTTTTGCAACCTACTCATCTGACAAAGGGCTAATATCCAGAATCTACAATGAACTCAAACAAATTTACAAGAAAAAAACAAACAACCCCATCAAAAAGTGGGCAAAGGACAAGAACAGACACTTCTCAAAAGAAGACATTTATGCAGCCAAAAAACACATGAAAAAATGCTCATCATCACTGGCCATCAGAGAAATGCAAATCAAAACCACAACGAGATACCATCTCACACCAGTTAGAATGGCCATCGTTAAAAAGTGAAGTAGAAATTTTGAAAAGCCCTGTATCTGTTGAGAAAATTGAAATTGTCATGAAAAACTTTCCTATAGAGAAAACTCCAGGCTCACTGGTTTCACTATTGAATTCTGTCAAGCATTTGAGGAATAATAACACCAATCTTATACAGATTCTTTTAAGAATATAGGAAGGGATACTTCCCAGTTCATTTTATGATGCCAGCATAACTATGATTCCAAAACCTGACAGACATTAAAATAGAAGGAGAAGAGAAAATTACAGGCTAATATCCTTCCTGAACATAGACACCAAATTTCTTAATATTAGCAAATCTAATCTGCCAGTATAAAAAGGATAATACATATGACTGAGATTCCCCAGTATTGCAAGGTTGGCTTAACATTTGAAAATTAGTCATTGAAATTCACCATATTAATTACAGGGGAAAAACTAGATTATCATTTCATTAGATACCCCAAAAAAGCAACTGATGAAATTCAACACATATTTATGAGAAAAGCTCAGCAAATCAGAAATAGAAGGAAACTTCTTTAATTTGATAAAGGCCTTATATGAAAAACCTATTACTGTCATCATATTCAGTAAAATATTGAAGGCTTTTTCCGTATGATTTGTAACAGGGCAAGATGTCCACTCATACCACTTTTATTCACGTTGTACATTAGTATAGTAAAGCAAGGCAGAGAAAAAAGAAATGCACACAGATTGGAAAGGAGGAAGTAAAATGTCTATTTTTGGATGACATGATCAGGTTAGTAGAAAATCCTAAGGCATCTATAACTACAAGAACACAGAAGTGAACTTAGCAAGGTCTTAGAATACAAGATCGACATACTAAAATCGATTGTATCTTAATGTACTAGTAGTAAATAATTGGAAAATGAAATTTTAAATTATATTTACAACAGCATTTGAAAATATGAAATACTTAGGAATAAATTTAACAAAATATGTTCAATACCTATACAGTAAAAACTATTAAATATTACTGAAAGAAAGAAGACCTAAATAAATGGAGAGATATGCCATATTTGTTGATTGGAAGAATTAATATAGTTAAAATAGCCATTTTCCTCAAATTGATATAAAGATCTAGTGCAGTCTCAATCATTATTCTGGTGGACTTTTTAAAAGAAACAGACCAACATTTAAAAATTTATATTCAAATACAAAGGACTCAGAATATCCAAAGTAATCTTGAAAAAGACTTAACGTACTTGACCTAAATACTGTAATTCTGCAGTATTCAAGATATTGGCCAACTGATCACATTGAAACAGAATAGGAAGCGCAGAAATAGACCCATATTTATATGGTCAAAGTAATCCAATGGTGAAAGGAAATTAGTTTTTAAAAATGAGGATGGAACAACTGAATATCGTATTTTTTAAAATGAACCCCAACCGCTGTTTCCCATAGAAATTAGAGTTGATTCATAGATATAAAAACTATTACTATAAAACTTATTGAAGAAAACATAGTATCTTTGTGACTTTGGGCTTGGCAGTATTTTTAGACATCACACAGAAAGCAATAAAAAACAAATAATGTTATATTTTCTCAAGATTAAAAACTTCATTATAAGATACTCTTAGGAAAATGATTTGGTAAGCCACTGACTGAGTGGAAATATGCATCAAACATATCTGTCAAAGGATTGATATCTAGGAACTATCAAGAACTCCTACAACTCAATAATAAAAAGACCATCAACCCAATTACAAAAGGGTAAAATATTTGAACAGACACTTCAAAAGGAAGATATATGAGTAGTCAATATGCTTATGAAAATGTGCTTAACAACATTAGTTATCAGGGAATTACAAATTAAAACCACGTTATACCACTGAACATCTAGCAGAATGGCTGATACTATACTGACAATACTAAATGGCGGTAAGGATGTGGAACTAACAGAACTGTGATAAATTGTCGTTGACAGCATAAACTGGTACAGGCACTTTAAGAAGAGACTGGCAGTTTGTTAGAAATATACAAATTTCACTTGGAGATCTACACAGAAGAAATAAACATAATCACAAAACGGCTTGTACAAATATGTTCATAGTAGCTTTATTCGTAATACTCCGAAACAGGAAACAACCTAAGTGTCCGGCAAGACAGCAGATAACTGTGGGTTATTCAGACAGTGACCTACTGCTCAGAAATAAAATGGGATGAATACTGACACACACAAGAGTGAATCTCAAAAGCATACTGAATGAAAGAAGCCTTATACAAAACAGTTCATACTGTATGGTTTCATTTTATGAAATTCTAGAACAGGCAAAAGTAATACATGATGAAAAATTCACAACAGTGATTGCCTTTAGGATGTTTGGGAAGGATTGACTGGATAGGAGTGGGAAGGGGCATGAGAACTTCTGAGGTGATAATAATGTTGAGAGTTTAGGTTATATAGCTCTAGGCATTTGTCAGAACTCATTAAGTGGACATTTAATATTTGCATATGTCACTGTATGTAACTTTTAGCTTACCCAACACAGTTCTATAAAACAATTATTGAACTCTAGATAGTAATGAAATGCATGTTGAAATGTTTATGAGCAAAATGCACTGATGTCTCTAACTTTGAATTGCTTTAAAAATTAGATTGATGGATGGATAGAGGGATGTATGATTGGATGTATACATGACGAAACAAAATATAGTAAAATGTTAATTGTAGAAACTAGGTGGTAGGTAGGTATATGGTTGTTCACTGTACAGTTCTTTAAACTTTTGTTTAAATATTTAAAAAAAAACGTTGGGGCCTGGGCGCGGTGGCTCACACCTGTAATCCCAGCACTTAGGGAGGCTGAGGCGGGTGGATCACGAGGTCAGGAGATCAAGACCATCCTGGCTAATACGGTGAAACCCCATCTCTACTAAAAATACAAAAAATTAGCCAGGTATGGTGGCATCTGCCTGTAGTCCCAGCTACCTGGGAGGCTGAGGCAGGAGAATTGCTTGAACCCAGGAGGCAGAGGTTGCAGTGAATCGAGATGGCGCCACTGCACTCCAGCCTGGGCGACAGAGCGAGACTCCGTCTCAAAATAAATAAATAAATAAATAAATAAATAGTTGGAAAAAGTAAATGAAAAAGACATAGCTAAAAGATATCCAACTCATTTTTAGGAAATTCAATTGTTTGTTAATTAAACAATATTTATGACAAGTCAGCTGTGTGCTGGACAGTCTCATAAGCATCTAGGATACAATGATAGAAGACAAACATGGTCCTTGCCCTCATAGAACTATTATTCTGGCTTATCAGATTCATATTTTACCCAGCATTCCCTATCCTCTACCCCTTGTACTATTTAGGATTTATCTGTTTATCCAGGGTCTCTTAATTCCTTGTTGTTATTTTAAAACATCTTTAGAGAAAGAGATTTGTAGTAGTTTCTCCCTGTGAGCTTTTAGCGTTCATGTTTTCAGAAGTTTATTTTTTGAGTTTTTGTTGATAAAAAGAAATCTTTTTTTCCTAAAGAATGGAGTTCTTGACAATGTAGACGGTATAATGTAGACAACATAAACTCTTGTTTATATAATGAACAGTGGTTCATGAACGTAAACGCTGGGCTTTAACTTACTAGGGTGTTGAATTAACTTCCACTCATTTAATTAGGATGACCTCAAACATTAAATTGTCTCCAATCACATTAAGTTTTTAAGAGACATGTCTTTGGAGAGAGAGTTTGTGTGTTTATGAGATAACGATGTTGGTGTTAAGCTGTGCCCATGTTTGTCCATACAGTTATCAAATTTGACCAAGTTTAAAAAAAAATACAAAATTGACCAAGTTAGCCAGACATTATTAAATAAATGGTTTAAATGATTTTATCTTTCTATCAGATTTGTTTTATTTTCTTTATTATTGAATTGGCTAAAAGTTTATTTCTATAGCTCTGTGTGTGTGTGTGTGTGTGTGTGTGTACTCTTTGGGACTCTGATAAAATACATTGGAACTATTTTTAAAGTTCATTGATTTGCTTCCCATTTCTGCTCCCAGTGCCAGGACCTTCCTGTTTTTGGCTCTGTGTCCTACTCTGGAGAGAAGGCCTCCAAAAGACTTACCATCCACCCAGAAATCCCTATCGGAAAGGTCCTAAATAGACCAAATGACACAGCCTTTTTATTATACTCAGAGACTGAAAACTCCCAGAGGAGTTAGGATGATTTCTTGACCTCAAAGGGAACACACTTTGAGTTCTAGAGAGTTCAGAGCCAACCAATTAGATTTGGCGTTTGAGCGTAGAGAGTTGGCTACATGCTTTCAGTCACTGATGTAGATACTGCTTTTCTGACCCAGTGACCCAGAGCCCTCTCTTTGGTGACTTGGTTATAGCTGCCTCTCTTGTATTTTGCTCAGTCCTTGTCTAGACTGGGCCTCATATCAGTCACTCCCTGATTTGTGATTTGTGTTACTTTAATGCCTAATGTAGCGGATGCCAGCCCCCTTTCCACATCCCATTTCTCATTCTTGACCTGATGTATTTAGCCTTGTCCTATCTCTGCTGTCTTCCCTTGTCTGTGCCTCTGACTAACTCCTGACCTGTACTTAACACCTGTAAAGTCCCTGCCACCTTGCTCCACCTTCTCCTGTATATAATCAGGATCTTAAAGGAGGGTGGGTGCCTTGGCATTTCCTCATGTTGGGATGCTTGAGACTTGGTGAGTCCCTAGGGCTTGGTGACTTTTCACTAAGACACTTCTATGTGTCTCAGTCAACTTGGTGCTCCCTCACATATTCACAGATCATCAGCCTTTGTTCCCCTCATCTGAACCTCTGCTAAATCTATATTGTTTATATTTTATATACATTCAAAAGAATATTTATAAAATGCTGAGTAAGTTATAATGGGTAGAAATGAAACAAACACCATTGGCCACCACTCAACTTAAGAATTAAGATGTTGTCATTTTTAAGGTATAAAGTATTTTAAGGTATAAGGTGTTGGGTGGCACTTTATAATCCCTGCAGTAAAGTAATAATCAGTATCACTGAACACTTAAAGGTCTTAAACATTGTCTTTTGCCGCATATTTTTTTCAGAACATTAGTAAATTCAAATGGGTCACTAGTGAGGTTTTAACGTAGATTCTAATGTTCCTCTTTATCTGTCAAACTTTGAGAATTCACTTGAATTACCATGTCCCGTATGTCAGCATTACGGAATTCTGGGAAGCTTAGCCTTGGAATGAAGGAGAGAACTTTCTGAAGGCCGTAGCTACCATGTTGCTTTTCCCCTAGAATGAGTGCTGATGGAGCGCCGGAATTGAAGATAGAGAGTCTGAATTCAAAGGCCAAGCTGCATGCTGCGCTTTACGAGAGGAAGCTCCTGTCTCTGGAGGTGCGAAAACGTAGACGACGGAGTAGCAGATTGAGGGCAATGAGGCCAAAATACCCAGGTACCTGCTGGTGAGCTTTCACTAAACTCCCTTATCTGGATCCTGCCAGACTGAGTTAACCAGCTGCTTACTCAGTATTTCATGAGTCAGAATCTTCCTGATCACATACACCTTTTTTGTATAGTTTTTTTCTCTGAAACTTAATTTCAACAAAGTCTTAAGTTTTTAAACCTTCCACTCTATAATATTTGTATTGAAGACTATCTGAAACACATATATTTTGGCCTTTGCTCTTTTGTCAGCATCATACAAATACCGGATACTCTAGAAATAATATTAGCCTGAGTTTAATGGAATCCTGAGCATTACTGTTCAGGTTTTTTATAATTAGATAAGTTCAGTTCATTCTTTAACATTGCTGAATGGCATAAGTATTTTAGACAAAGTGGAATTTCTTTCTCTCCCAGCTTCTACAATGTTGTAGGTCTGTTTATAATTGACTGATATACTGATTTCCTTTTTTTCTCTCCTTCCCTCCTGTGAACATCTGTATCAGGCAGTGTGTTAGTCACTGAGGTTTTGCTGGTAAATAAAAAAGATATGGTCTCTGTCCTCATAGAACTTATAAGGCGATAGAGAAGGATAATGAATAAACATAGGATAGAAAGATATTCCCCTGTTCTTTATACCTCCATGAAGGGTGCTTTTTAAAAAATCTCTAACACACTATAGAAATTACTAAGCCAAGGGTTTTTTGTTTTTTTGTTTTTATTTTTTGCCTTAAGTTGTGAGAGAGTGATGATGACAGTATGATGAAAAATATATACTTTAATGAAGATTATTAATAGGTTTTAGAATATGTAACATTAGGCCAGGCATGGTGCCTCATGCCTGTAATCCCAGCACTTTAAGAGGCCAAGGTGGGCGGATCACTTGAGCCCAGGAGTTCGAGACCAGCCCAGGCAATCTGGCAAAATCCTGTCTCTACAAAAAATACAAAAATTAGCTGGGTGTGGTAACATGTGCCTATAGTCCCAGCTACTTGGAAGGCTGAGGTGGGAGGACTACTTGACCCCAGGACGTCGAGCTGTAATGAGCCGAGATCCTGCCACTGCCCTCCAGCCTGGGCAACAGAGTGAGACCCTGTCTCAAAAAATGCCAATAAATAAAAACAAAAATAAATAAAAGAATATATGAGATTAGAGAGTGACATGTGGTTGCGATTAATTCTGTGCCTTGTTTGTGGTTTGGTTTAGAAATGGGCTTTTACTAAAAAGAGAAAAGGAAGGTATTGGGAGAGAGGAACATTTAATCCTTTTTTCAGCAACATTAGTGATTCTTCGCATTTAGTGATTACCCAGCCAGCTGAAATGAATGTTAAAACTGAGACAGAGAGTGAAGAGGAGGAAGAAGTCGCATTAGACAATGAAGATGAAGAACAGGAAGCTTCCCAGGAGGAGTCTGCAGGATTTCTTAGAGAAAATCAAGCCAAATATACACCCTCATTGACAGCTTTGGTAGAAAATACACCCAAAGAAAATTCCATGAAAGTTCGTGAACGGAATAACAAAGGTGAACACTGCTGCAAACTTGAGACTCAGGAGCTGGAGCCTAAATTAAACCTGATGCAGATTCTTCAAGATAACGGCAATCTTAGGTATGTATCTTTTATAATTATATTAGTAAAACTGATAACAGCTAACTTGTACTGTGTACCAGGTACTATTTTAGTGGTTTTACAGTCATTTTTCATTTAATATTTACAGAAGTCCTATGAAATAATGACTGTGATTAGATATTGTTATTATTAAGGAAACTGAGCCTTAGAGAGGTTAGGTAACTTGTCTAAGGTAGAGCTATGATACAAACCTGGGTCTCATTGGTTGGGCATTTGTGTCAGTCACTGAGTATAAGGTATCTGAGACAAGGAGCTCAAGCAGCTCATGGTTTAGTATTAGAGACAGAGAGCTCAGGCCATGGCCCCACTATGAACAAAGTGGTCTTAGGACACAGAAAAAGAGTGATTGGTCTGGCTTGGGAGGGCTAGAGAGGCATTATGGAGGAGGGAAAATTTGAATCAGGCCTTGACTGATGAGTAGGGTTTCAGGAGCTTTGGGAAGTGATGGTTAAGTGTGGCAGTGCTAGGTAGAGGCAATAAAGACGTAGAGGTGGCCAAGCACAGTGTCTCACACCTATAATCGCAGCACTTTGGGAGGCCGAAGTGGTCGGATCACCTAAGGTCAGGAGTTCGAGACCAGCCTGACCAACATGGAGAAACCCTGTCTCTACTAAAAATACAAAATTAGCTCGGTGTGGTGGTGCATGCCTGTAATCCCAGCTACTCAGGAGGATGAGGCAGGAGAATTGCTTGAACCCGGGAGGTGGAGTTTGCGGTGAGCCAATATTGTGCCATTGCACTCCAGCCTGGGCAACAAGAGTGAAACTCCATCTTAAAAAAAAAAAAAGACATAGAGGTGTGATAATACAGTCATTCATTAAGTCCCTCAGTGAGTTTTTATTGAGCACCTGCGCTATGCCAAGAATTGTGCTAGGCCATATCACATTACTGTGGGGACCAAGATAGGCCTGGAGCTTACAGTCTAGTGGGGAAGAATGACAGTTAACAAAGAAACAAGGTCATTTCAGGTCGTGAGAAACGCTGTCAGGACAATAAGATGGTGTAATATTAGAATGTAATTGGGCAGAGTTACTTAATTGCAGTGATCTGGCATGAAGAGGTAACCTTTGAGGTAAGTCCTGAATGATGAGGAGTCAGTCGTGTGAATAGTAGGAGGCAGAATACTCCCAGCAGAATAGCAAGTACAAAGGCCCAGACATCGTAATGAGTTTGGTGTGTTTACAAAATACAGACTAGAGGAATTACATGGGGAGAAGAGCATGGTAAGAAATGAGACTAAAAAATTGGATGTTGTTAGATTGTGAAGGGCTGTAAGAGGAGCCTAAGCTTTATTTTCTGTATGACTTTTAAGCAGATAAATGATATGGTGAGATCTTGTTTTAGAAAGTAAATCGTGCTTGCATTGTGGGATAGTGAAACTAAAGGCAGAGGGGTGAGTTAGGGACTGTTAGAATTGTCCAGAGCCGGGAATATGAAGGCCTTGATCAGAGTAATGGCTTTAGGAGTGGAGAGAATGGGATGGACTTAGTAAAATTTGCAAAGTAAAATTGATGAGACCAAGTTTTTCACATTTGGAAACTTGGTGGTGCCTTTGGTCAATATAAGGAACATAGGAGTTGGTTTCATGATAAAAAAACAATTGAGTTTGATTTAAGACGTAGTAAGGAAGACGTGTTCTGGGCTAAAGTCTAATAGACAGGTGGACAGCTTTGTTGGTCGAGGTTGAACAGGATTGTATAGTTGATAGGTAAAGTCTTCAGAATGGATAAGATTGTTCACAAATTTATTTGGTTCAGCAAGGATAAAAAAAGAATTGAGCCCTGGGGAATACCACTGTTCAATGGGTAAGTCAGTAAAAAGATCAAGATGTAGCAGTTAGAGCAATATACATAAGATCAGGAAGGAGTAGTATGGTAAAAGCTGCAGAATGAGCATTTCAGGTCTGTAGAGCCTCAAACAGCCCTAGTTAGGATGAATAGTGAAAAGAGACTTCTGGATTTGTGACCTAGGGCCAACTGAGTAGGTGGAAGAGCAGTTGTGAGCGGAGAAAATAAGAAAGCAAGTGTGAACTAACTGTCTAAGAGTTTGGCAATGAAAGGAAGGTAAGAATGCATCAGGGAGACAGCCAGCTAAAAGAAACGGATTTTTTTCTTTTGAGAAGAGGTTCTGGAGCTTGTTTATAGACTAGGGGGAAGGATTTGAGGATAAGAGGATTAGAAATGCAGAAATGGATATATTGGTAGAGAAGAGTCCTAAAGGAAGGTGGGAAGAGGCCAGAGGAGGGAATATCTCTTCCTATCAGTCAGAAGGAAAGTGCTATGGGATGAAGTTGATAGAAGTTTAAGAGCAAGGAAGTTTAGCCGTTTATGCATGATAGTCTTTATTTCTAAATTAGAGGCCAGTTCTTATACTGAAAGGCTGGAGGGTGACATTGGAGTAGCAGGGGATAGAGTTAAGGTTTGGAACAGTGTCATGGAGAATAAGAATAGTTCTGTCAGTGGAGAATACACTAAACTCAGTCAGAAGACCTGAGCTCTGGCTGTTTTAGTGCTACCAACTGGCTGTGTGGTCATAGACAAGTCAAAGGGCTTCTCTAGGCCTCAGTTTCCTTTTCTGTCAATCCAAGGTATGGAGTTAGACAAGTGTTTTTTCAAACTTCTTCCTAGAGGGAAAAAAGATTTCACTGAATTGAAAATAGAGCATTTGAAAACCACTGGACTGTATTCTAAGGTCCTTTCCAGCAATAACATTGTGCTTAGTTGTTGTAGAAATAAATTATTTCTTCATGAATCTTGTGGCTCTCACTTTGAATGAGTAAACTGTTAAAATTGCAGGCTGCGTTACTGTCAATCAGTGGTTTTCAGACTGTGTTCCCTAAAGCTGCTCATTGTTCGGTGAAGTGTCTCAGAGGCTACTTAGGGGTTTGGGGAAAGTCCACGGCCAGGGTTTAAAACTCTAAGGATTGCATCATTGTTACATATCTTATATACTGAGTATCTGCATAACCTTTTGTTTTTTAAAATAGGTTTCTTTGGTGTAAATCATTCTGGTTTTCATTCTTTCATCTTTTGGGGAGTTTGTTCCAAGTGACTAGCTGAACAATGCATCCAATACCTTAGAGACAGTCTCAGAATTAACATCCGTAACGTTTATAGAAATGGAAACCTCAATATTTGTTCATTTGCTTTGCAACAGTGATTCACAACAAAACAATGATTAAGTCTCAACTTATGAGCAATAATCCCCTTATTTAAAAGATCTTCAAGTTTTAGTATAAAGGGATGAATCTGTGGAATTGGATATTCTGCTACATTTGAAGGTGTCTGAAACATGCTATTTCTTGCTCATTATATTGTAGGTGAATTTATTGACCCAAACTGAGGATCTTTTAAATTTATTTTGACTTGAGAATAATTTGTTGTGGAGACAAAGCTTATAGGATTGATTCAGGGCAAAGTGGTATATGCTCTCTGAGTATATACCATTATTATTATGCTCAAGAGTATAATTACTGTCTTTGAGGAACAGTTGAAAATGTATATTTATGGCCAGGCGTGGAGGCTCATGCCTGTAATCCCAGCACTTTGGGAGGCTGAAGTGGGTGGATCACCTGAGGTCAGGAGTTTGAGACCAACCTGATCAACATGGTGAAACTCCATCTCTATTAAAATACAAAAATTAGCTGGGCATAGTAGTGAGCATCTGTAATCTCAGCTACTTGGGAGGCTGAGGCAGGAGAATCGCTTGAACCTGGGAGGCAGAGGTTGCAGTGAACCAAGATCACACCACTGCACTCCAGCCTGGGTGACAAGAGCAAAACTCTGTCTCGAAAAAAGAAAGAGAAAACATAAGTGTGTATTATTTCAAAACCATATTATGCTCCCGTAAAAACCATCCCTGCCAGTAACAAAGATCTAGCCTTATTCATAGTTCATGTTCTGAAGCTCTTATGTATTAAACTCTCAAAAGCAAATCTACTCCCCAGCCTGACTCCCTTGCCCTCCAATTCTCCAACACACACATGGAAGCTTGACTGGAGCCCTCTTATGATTTCCAGCTTACTCTAGCCAAATCCTACCTCCTAACCTTGTGAAAACAGTCAGTAGAAAGCATTCAGTGATTGCATTTGTGAGGATTGTAAACAAAGTTTGTGTTGGGCCCTAATCTTCGCTGATACAATTTTGGCTACAGTATCAGAAGGCCAATCAGCTGAAGTAACCAAAATCTCGCCTGAAAGAAAACAGATCTGCCATTAATAGCAGCTGAAGTGAAAATCATCAGTGTCTCTCTGGTACTTCTGTCTTCCAAACTATAGCTTGATCAGATTTCCTTATTTCCGGCCTAGGCCAGCAGGCAGAAAATAGCTGGGTTCTTTAATAGCTGGGTTCTTTTAATAGCTGAGGTGCTTTTCACAAGACTTGAGGGTTTCTTTTGCCCGCTGAACATCTGGGCTTGTCCTGCCTGGCCCATCAGTTCATCTATGCCAAACTCTGTTGGACCTCCCTCATTTGCTCTGGGCTCCAGCCATTCCATCTTGTAGTTGAGAACAGTGTGGCCTTAAATTTGGTCTTAAGAGTCCCCTTATAGGATTTATCTATTTCCTGCTTTGGACACTTTTATATACTAGAACTATTAATTGCCATTGCAAAATCCACACTTTTGCACTAACTGATAAGTTCTTAAGGACCTCCAAATGTAAAAAACATTTTCTCATTAATACAGTGGTTTTTGTGAAGATTCAGTACTTCTCCTGTCTGTTCCCCCAAGAAAGTTGTTAAAAAGTTCAAAGAGGGTCAGGCACAGTGACTCAGGCCTGTATGTAATCCCAGCACTTTGGGAGGCCAAGACAGACAGATCACTTGAGGCCAGGAGTTCGAGACCAGCTTGGCCAACATGGTGAAACCCCGTCTCTACTAAAAATACAAAAATTAGCTGGGTGTGATGGTGTGCACCTGTAATTCTAGCTAGCTGGATGGCTGAGGCACAAGAATCATGTGAATCCAGCAGGATGGAGGTTGCAATGAGCTGAGATTCCACCACTACACTGCAGCCTGGGTGACGGAATGAGACCTTGTCTAAAAAAAAAAAAAAAAAAAAAAAAAAAATTCAAAAAGAAGGTTTGAGTAGGAAATCTAATTTTCTAGTCGTGTTTTTTTTTCCTTATGCTAATAATGAGTAAATAGGATTCTCCATCTCTGATTCTTTTAATAGGAAATTTTAAAAAAAAACCTTCATGTACTGCTTAGAAGGAATCCTTATTCACAGGCTGTAAGATGGGTTTCATATTTCTTAGCCATCATAATAGAAGGATCCTCAAAGGCCACTTTGAGAGAAGCAAGTACACATTTTGTAGGTTTACACTTCTGTCGCATAACGGTATGTTGTTTTGGATTTCTATAGCAAAGTGCAGGCCCGAATAGCATTCTCTGCCTATCTCCAGCATGTTCAAATTCGCCTGATGAAAGACAGTGGAGGTCAGACGTTCAGTGCCAGTTCGGCTGCCAAAGAGGATGAACAGATGGTGAGGCTCTTCTTACTGGAACCTTTTTACTTTCCCTTTTTCTTTCTTCTTTCTGTTTTTTTTTTTCCTATTAGGGTAAAGTGCAATGTATTTTTCTGGTGAAAGAATTATTACATAAGAAAGTTTTTAGGTTTCTTATAAATCTATACTTATAAGATTTATATATACTTATTTCTTATACTTCAATGTGAAGCAGATCTTTGACCTGGAGCTATGTTCATTACACCATGTAGTGAAGGCATCAGTGTATTTCATTTTGAAATGGAAATTGATTTCTCATTGGATGTGAAGCCCTGTGCAAAGCCCTTTAAAAGAAAATAACAATTTACAGTCTTTTCTCAAGCAACCTCACGTTATTAACTCTGAGGTAGGCATTATCATCCCTGTTTTACAGAAGAGCAAACAAAGACCTCGAGAAGCCAAGGTTCCACAGGTTATACGTGATGAAACCAGAACTTGAACTCAGTTGTACTTTACTTGCTCCTCCATTGCTTTCATGCATTGTAAAGCGTTTATTTTCTGTCCTGAGGAGTCAAATTAGCTCTTTGAAAGTCATCACCTTATCATAGGCCCTGTCAGAATGCACCATCCTCCAAGTTGGTATTTTTTACTTTACTAGTTGTAACCTCATAAGATTCTTAGATTGCTGGAATCAAACTTGTATGATCATTTTTACTGTATATCAGTCATTTGAACATTCCTGGGATTCAGTATTTTAGGACAGTTTCGTGTGTGTGAATCAGAATGATGGGGAGCTTTAAGCTGTTTGGTAAGGTCAGAGCTTATAGAAGAAGCCACAGCCCTTCCATATTCTTTTTTTTTTTTCTTTTTTTTTGAGACAGAGTCTCGCTCTGCCACCCAGGCTGGAGTGCAGTGGTGCGATCTCAGCTCACTGCAACCTCCGCTTCCTGGGTTCAAGCTATTCTCCTGCCTCAGCCTCCCAAGTAGCTGGGATTACAGGCACCCACCACCAAGCCTGGCTAATTTTGTATTTTAAGTAGTGACGGGGCTTCTTCATGTTGGTCAAGCTGGTCTCGAGCTCCCGATGTCAGGTGATCCACCCGCCTTGGCCTACCAAAGTGCTGGGATTACAGGCATGAGCCACTGCGCCTGGCCCCATATTCTTTTTAATAACAGGGATTTGTCACCAAAAGGAGAGGGGCCTTTAAGTCTGAGAAAGCTGCATTCTTTGTTCCACTCAGTGGTGACCTTACTGTAATTTTAGTCCTCCACATACAAAAGGCAAGTCTTTATGCCAGGCTTATTGTAAAAACATGTTGGTTATCCCAGAAAACAACTTATGAATTTAAAGTAGCCAATGGAACCCAGAGATAAAACCTTGTGTGTTGTGAATAATCCTTCAACCATCAGTGGAAAATGTTAGCTCTGCTCTTTCCAAGTGGAAAATTGAAACTGCCTTTTTGAGAGTCAGTTTGTCTGCTCCACTGTGAAAAAAATAATGTTTTAATATAAAAGCTTAAACCACCCTATAGTAAAGACAGCAGAGTAGAACTATGAAATTCAACCCTCTGGTTATGAGGCTGTTTCACTTATGCTGGAGTAAATTGGCACCAAGGACAATGAACCAAAATCAAATTCAAGAAGAAAAAAAAAATAGTTCAAAAAAGAATAACCACTGCAGATGCTGGCTTGGAATTCACACAGTATTTCTTTGGGGCTTTCTACAAGAATATTGAGGATCATCACTGCAAAACTTAATACCAGTTCTGTGAATTCTTTCTTGAAAATATATCTAGGCTGGGTGCAGTGGCTCATGTCTGTAATCCCAGCACTTTGGGAGGCTGAGGCGGGTGGATCAGTTGAGGTCAGGAGTTTGAAACCAGCCTGGCCAACATGGTGAAACCCCATCTCTACTAAAATACAAAAAAATTAGCTGGGTGTGGTAGCACGCACCTGTAGTCCCAGCTACTTGGGAGGCTGAGGCAGGAGAATTGCTTGAACCTGGCAGGCGGAGGTTACAGTGAGCCGAGATCACACCACTGCACTTCAGCCTGAGTGACACAGCAAGATTGCGTCTCAAAAAAAAAAAAAAAAATATATATATATATATATACACACACACACACACATATATATGCACACACACACACATATATATATATATATAGAGAGAGAGAGAGAGAGAGAGAGAGTGCGAGAGCACAAGAGCGCAAGCCCTACCCCATTCCCTGCTGATTGCAGCAGTGGTCTTGCTTTTGAGGAAGGTAGTTGTAGAGTTGGCTTCTCTGTTCCAGCTTAGGTTAGAGATTCCTTATCTCATAACTCACAGAAGGCACATCAACAGAACGTCCCCAAATTTATCATCTGAAGGCAGTTTTATTGTGGTTTTTGGACAACAACATCTTTAAGGCTCTTGGCCTTATAAAATCTCTCTTTGAAGCATTTATGATTTCATCAGTAATCTGATTGGTATCTGTTCAGATTTCAAAATCCTTTGCCCCCATCTTCTGTGAGATGTATTCTTTCTTTCCCTTAATAACTTTCCACTGTGCCCTCCTTGACAACCCCCAACTCTAAAAGCTCCCTTATACTTGGGGAAGAAAAAAAGCTATTACCTTTCAAACTACTGTGATAGTTCTTTCTTTGCCTTAATCACAACACTTTTAAAGCCATTAGTTTCTACTCTTCACGTATATTTTTCATTACCCATGCATTTTCTTAATGTCTTGTACTCTCTTTATTGAAATTGTTTTCTTGAAATTATCCCTCAGTGGTCAGATCCAAGGCCTTGTCTTTGTAGTGGGCCTTTCCAGCTCCAGCCTCTTGGAAGCATTTGACATGGAACCCTTTCTTCAGTTGGCCTCCATGACACTATTTTCTCTTAATTTTCTTTGTTTTTTTTTCTTTTTTGAAATGGAATCTTGCTTTGTCACCTAGGCGGGAGTGCAGTGGCATGATCTTGGCTCAGTGCAACTTCCACCTCCTGGGTTCAAGTGATTCTCATACCTCAGCCTCCAAGTAGCAGAGATTACAGGTGTGTGCCACCACCTCAGGCTAATTTTTGTATTTTTCGTAGAAATGCAGTTTTACCATGTTGGCCAGGCTGATCTCAAACTCCTGACCTCAAGTGATCTGCCCACCTCAGCTTCCCAAAGTGCTAGGATTGTAGGTGTGAGCCACCATGCCCAGCCTATTTTCTCCTGGTTTTCTGTGTTTCTGGTGTTTCTAACTTGTTTTTTTTGCTGATACTTCGTCATCTTTTCTATCTCTAAATATGAATATTTCTGTATTCTCTGTCTTCTCATCTTTGATACTTTCATCTGCTTCCACAGTTTTAGTTTCTACTACCTGTCTTTGAATGCTACCTTCCCTAAATAGTACTATTTGTGTATGTACTATGGTACTTTTACAACTACTACTTTATTACATAGTTATTTACATACGTACTTGATTTAAATTTTCTGATTGCCACCTTATTGAGGGAGTAAGTTTCTTTCATCTTTGTTTTGTCTTTCTATATGCTTCTTATACCTAACCTGTTTGCTCTGGGTCTTGTTTGTTGTAATGTGTAATATACGTCTTCTTACATCTCTGTTATATAATCCCTTTATAGCTTGTCTTCTGTTGCTTAGCACCATCCCTCCTTTTCTTTCTCCCATGACTCTTTAATTTATAGGAGCTGGTCGTTCGTTTCCTCAAGCGAGCATCAAATAACCTCCGGCATTCACTGAAGATGGTATTACCCAGCCGACGATTGGCACTTCCGGAACGCAGAAGAATCCTGGCCCACCAGCTGGGTGACTTTATCATTGTATACAACAAGGTAGGTCTTTTATCTGTTAGTCTTGTGCTTTGGATTGCCATACACCGTCAGAAACAGACTAGATAGAAGCCTCTGTCCAACTGGATGGAGATGCTCTTCTTCTGTTCTCTGGCATCACCATCCCTTGTGTATTACTGTTAGGGGAAGCAGGACCCCACACCTTAAGCCAGCTGGTCTGAAAAACTATTTATTACTTCTGAAGGCCCAGTGGCCATAGTTAATTCTTAATTCTTATCAAAAGGCATATTCCTTTTGAGCACTGAGATGAATCCTAGGCTATGTGAGTCTGCACGGTTGTTAATGCCTGTAGAAAGTGGCAAATTGACCATTTGAGAACAAATTTGAGCTGTGGATTGAATGTGATGACATATTCTTTCTTGAACAAGTTATACTTTCATCTTTACAACATTTTATACATTACAGAATTTTACAGTCAAGCCCAAGAAATATACTATTTAATTAGAATATTTTGCAAAGCATTCTATATCCCGGGATCTCAGAATGCATTAAAAATATCATTTTGGGTATTTGGGTTTGGGAGGTTTGGTCAGTTTGCAGAAGGAAAAGCTGATAGAAATTTAAATGGCTTTTCTAAAGTTGCATGGAATTGTTAGTAGAATATCAGTGCACCAAACTCATAGCCACAATTTACTCCAGATCTGTTGAGAGTTTTGTTATGTAAGTGAAGAATTTATTCAGTATGGAAGCTGGTATGAGAGTACCTTCCAAGATCTGTCTTTCCTCTCCTAATTGGAACAAAATACTGTTCTCTATTGTCATATTGTTAAAGCTACAAGGGTGATCATAGATATTACTAAGCTACTATAAAAAGCTCTTAAATCAATGGGCTGTGTAAGTAGAAAGTAAAAACATGATTAAAATTTACATTCATTCTGCAACTTTTACTTGGGAATTTCAAAATGTTTTATAAAATCATGGCCAAAAGTAATATATCACATTTATAGGCGGCAAAAGTACATACAAGAATTAAATGTCTTTACTATAAGGACAGATTAACTCAAGGCTATTGAAACTACATGATGAAGTGCATATTTATTAGGATTTTTTTTATCTTGTTTTTCTGTGGGGTTTGGGCACTGGGTAGGAAACAGAACAAATGGCTGAAAAGAATTCAAAGAAGAAAGTTGAGGAAGAAGAGGAAGATGGGGTGAATATGGAAAACTTTCAGGAGTTCATCAGACAAGCAAGGTAGAAGACATTCTTGATTGATAAAAGCTGTCTTATTCCATCTTCCATAATGCTCATTGAGTACCCAGCATTCCTTTGTTTCTGATACATGGATGTGAATGAAATCACTCTTAAAGCCGGGCACAGTGGCACACCCCTTTAGTTCTAGTTACTTGGGAGCCTGAGGCAGGAGGATTGCTTGAGCCCAGGAATTCAAGGCCAGCTTGGGCAACATAGTGAGACCCTGTCTCTAAATGATGAAAAAAGAAATCATTCTCAAAAGGAGAAAAAATTGTATGGGCTTGGCCTCTCCATATCTTAGCCAATTATGTTGCTATTTTCATGGCTTCAGTTATCAAAACATTACTGCTGGGTAGCAGGGCTGTAGTTCTCAACAGCCTTCAGAGTACACATCTCTTGAAGTCACAAGAGAGCCCTCTGGAAAGTTGAAGTTAGAGGCATCTCATATTTACTGGGTCTGAATTTGTCCCTGACCTACTCATGAAGTAGAAATGACCAAATTTTGCCTACATTGAATAGGCTGAGGAATTTGCAATTTCTCCACTCTGTGAGGGTTACACCTAATTTATATAAAATAGAACAAGTTCTTCATGCTTAGGGTTAGCCTTTAGAAATGGAAAATCTCGATATTCATCTCTCTATCTTGATAAAAGTCAGCCAGGCCATTTTGTCCATTTATGTTGGCTAACAAAGGAAGAGATAACAAAGGCACTTAATTTTAAATCTTGTAAAACTTACACTGGAGGATTTTTTTCTAAATAGAGAGATGTGCAAAACCATTAAAATAAAATAGGATAAAAAAACAGTAAACCCCATTACTTAGGCTTCAACTGGCAAAGTCACAAATAGGGAGAAAATCAGTAGAAAATCTACCCTATGTTATTTGTGAAGTTAAATGAGGTAGGGGTAGGGGCTTATCAATCACCAGCATAATATAATCTTTGTTTAATACCTTTTACAGACCTCACTATCATGCGCTTTACAGCAAACAAATATATCATTTTGTAGGAGTCTATAATTATATAGTGTTATTTGTTGACATTTTTGAGTCTTAAGTAATATGATTGATAAAACAGGTATAGAAACAGCTTCTCTCATCAACGTTATAAAAACAGAAAAGGATAAAAACAAAAAACAAAAAACAGATTGTGTCCAGAAAATAGCTCTACTTTTTAAAGCTAAAAGGTAATTTTCAGGTTTATCCTAAGGATCTTCAAAATTTCTAAAATATATATTTTTAAAAACCCAGCCTTTAAAAGAACACTATTTCCCAAGCAAGTCTAACTGGATACTAAAAATGAATTATAACATACTGTTAACTAATTATATAGATTTGGAGATAAAATGCATTGGAACATAATTACTTCTGATTGGGGATGAGGTGTTGATTATTGGGAAATAATGTGGTAACGTCAGTTCTTTTATTAAGTTTGGTTTGAGTACATGGATACTTTTCAGGGCTGGTAAATTCAAATACCTGCTGGAGTCAGACAGGAAAACATAAATTATGAAGTGGGCAAAGGATAAGACAGACATAAAGCAGCTTGTATTTTGACCAACCATAACCTTTGCCTTTCAGTATTCTGTGAAGGGCCAAATAAAACACACTGACAGGCAGAGGTTTGCAACCTCAGCTGTAGATCTTTGATAGTCACTTGAGAGACTTATCTTGTGGCAATTTGGCTACTTCGGAGACTTTGAGGTTTACGCTGAGATTCATAAAGGTGGTTTCTAGGTTCTGGTTAGAGTGTGTTTTCTGAAGATGGGATATAGGTTCTCTGTGATAATACAGGCATACTTCACTTAATAGCCGCTTTTCTAGAACATAGCCAAGCTTCAAGAAAAAGAAAAGAAAAAGGCCATTGAGAAGCTGCTACAGATGTTAAAGTCCATCTGTGATATGTTCACTAGAAGAATCCACTAGCCCCTCCTCTGTTCCCTTATACTTTCTATTTTGTGGCTGTTCATAAAGAGCATATAATTTCAGTAATTTGAAGTGATTTAGAGATGTTCTGCTTTAGTCTTGTGCATTATATAGATGGTTAGGGAATTCTATGGTTATTGGTGGATTTCCTTATTTCTGACATAGGCAATGAAAATGACAAGTGGCTCTTTAAGTGAAGATACTTCAGTTACCTAGAAGTGAGCTGAACAAACTGTAAAGGGCCAGATAATAAACATTTCAGACTCTGTGGGCTACATATGGGTGGTGGTGGTGGTGGTGGTGGTTCTTGCTGTTGTTGTTTTGTATATTCTTTTTATTTATTTATTTTTTTTTGAGACAGAGTCTTGCTCTGTCACCCAGGCTGGAGTGCAGTGGCACAATCTCGGCTCACTGCAAGCTCTGCCTCCCGGGTTCACGCCATTCTCCTGCCTCAGCCTCCCGAGTAGCTGGGACTACAGGCGCCCGCCACTACGCCCAGCTAATTTTTTGTATTTTTAGTAGAGACGGGGTTTCACCATGTTAGCCAGGATGGTCTCGATCTCCTGACCTCGTGATCCGCCCACCTCGGCCTCCCAAAGTGCTGGGATTACAGGCGTGAGCCACCACGCCCGGCCGTTTTGTATATTCTTTAAAAATATTTTTTAAAATTTTTGGCCAGGGCCATAAAAACAAGTCGCTGGTCAGGTTTAGCCCACAGTGTGTAGTTGGTTGCCGCTTGTTCTAGAACGTGGCTGTCCAATAGAACTTTTTGTGGGTGACTACTGAACACTTGAAGTGTGGCTAGTTTACGGAAAAGAATCTTTAATTTAATTTGAATTTAAATAGTCACATATGGCTGACTAGTTGCTGCCATATTAGACAGTGTAGATCTAGAAAATTCACTGTGGGATGAATAAAGCCTTATGCTTTAAATTTTTTAGATTGCTTTCATTTGTATTTTATTTTAACCACCTATTAATAGGGAATTTTCAGCTTGTGCTTTTCATTTTTCCCTTTTCCAGCTTGCTCTGTTTTCATAATAAAATCTGGTGGAAAGATTTTCCAGAATAGCTTCCTGTCTGACCATACTTTTTCTCCTCATTTCAGTGAGGCTGAACTGGAGGAGGTGTTGACTTTTTATACCCAAAAGAACAAGTCTGCTAGTGTCTTCCTGGGGACTCACTCTAAAAGTTCTAAGAACAGCAACAGTTATTCTGATAGTGGGGCAAAAGGTGGTAAGTATGCTGGTTAATGAACGAAAAATAAGAAGAACAGGTGAAGACATGAGAAATGCAAAGGAGAATGAGGAATAATGTGTTGGCTAAGCACTAATAGTCCCCAAGGTAATGAGACTTTGCAGCATGGGGAGGGGGTGGAGAATGGGGGACAGTACTTTTTGTCCTAAAAGCAGAAGAGGGGCATGGTCTGATTTTTTTTCATGATAATTAACAGCAGAGAGCTTTTCAAGAAAAGCTAATAATAGCTGATATTTAGTGAACACTTATCTTTCTATCTGCTGGACATGGTCTTATTTTTTACTTCCCAAAACCGTATAGAGTGGGCACTACCACAGAACCTCTTTACAGATGAGAAAATAAGCTAAAAGAGACTGAGTAACTTGCCCAAGGTTATTCTTTATCGTGCAGGGACAAGGAATTTGATACATAGCCTGCCTGACTCAAAGTTTGTGCTCTTGATATACTCTTCTGTCTCTCTTAATGATTATTTCTGACTCTTGTCAAGTTCGTTACTTTCTCTAACTTAACATCATTGGCATTTTGGGCAGGAGAATTCTTTGTTGTGTGGGGCTGTTCCATACCTGGTGGGAAGTCTAATATACTTGGTTCCAAGCCTGACATGCCATTAGCTTCCGTCAGCCGTTGTGATAATCCAGAATGCCCCTACATGTTTCTAAAACTTCTTACTGCTGGGGAATTCCATGGTTGGGGATTTTGGAATTGAATATGGATGTGGCTGTCTAGCTCACGTCATCATGATAAAAAAAAATAGCAGTGACGTTCTGTTACAAACAAAGCTCTGTGCTTTAAATGTAAAATTAACTTAAAACCTAGATGGAAGCCTAAGGCATAGGTAATCAACCTACTGATTTTGTCAGTGTGCTCAGTACTAGATTCAAAGATGGAGACTTCTTCCCTGCTCTTAAGTTATGATAATCTAATGTGGAAATAGCCAGGAAGATTGGTCATTTAAAATGTGGAATGAATTTTCCCAAAGAAACAGTGTTAATGTTTTAAAAACTAATTTGGTTCGTAGGCCAATCCACATAAGCCTGTTTAACTCACGGTATGATTGAATTATTGTATTACTGGAAGTCCTGATTCCAGCCCTTTTCTTTGAGTTTTTCTAACTTCATTCACCTGTTCATTCATTCCTTCTATACTTTTTTTTACTTAGCACCTATTATGTGTTAGGCATTTTCATGGTTGCTAGGGATACAATGACCAGGACTGTCACAGTCTTTAACTTTATATAAAGTTTATTGTCTGGTAGATAAAGTCGGGTAAGTGAATAGAAGAAGAAAGCTGGCAGAAGCTCTGAAAAGCTCCTATAAGAGTTTTGGCTAAGGGAGACAAAGGAATTCTTGTAATAAGGTTGGAATAGAGAAAAGTGTGCTAATTTGGAGAGGTAGGGGCCTAGATGGGCATTCATCTAGTAACTTCTCCCCTGGCAGTAATGTGGAAGCCTTAACAGCACGTAGTGGCAACATCTTTTATACTGATAGGTCATTCAAAATTCTAGGGTTTGTGTTTTAAGGACTACCTTTACATAAGATCCATACCTGTGTAAACCTATTAAGGATAACTGGCCGGGGGGGGCAGTAGGAAGGCGTCCATCAAGGAAACAACATTATGACATTTGATAGTATAGTATCTGGACTCATTTCAAACATGAACAAACAAGCGTGTGACAGTGTTACCACTGCTATTGGCGATGGAGGGGAGAAAATTCCTGTGTCTTTATTCTTTCACTCTGAAAGATGATCTATAAAATGGCCTTTCTTAAGTTTTTGTATGATTCTAGCCCTTGACAAAGATTTTGGAATATTTTTATATATGATTAGCTCTGGCTATTCCATTTCAAAATTCTATAGTGGAGAAAAAATTGGTTATTAATGTCAAAATTGATTAGAGTGATACTATTATTGAATATACTGATCAACCTATCTCCAGTAAAACTGAGGAGTTTAGGCCGGGCGTGGTGACTCACGCCTGTAATCCCAGCACTTTGGGAGGCCGAGGCAGGTGGATCACCTGAGGTCAGAAGTTCAAGACCAGCCTGGTCAACATGGTGAAACCCCGTCTCTACTAAATATACAAAAATTAGCTGGGTGTGGTGGTGGGTGCCTGTAATCCCAACTACTCAGGAGGCTGAGGCAAGAGAATCGCTTGAACTGGGAGGCAGAGGTTGCAGTGAGCCGAGATCGCACCATTGCGCTCCAGCCTAGGCAACAAGAGCGAAACTTGGTTCAAAAAAAAAAAACTGAGGAGTTTAAGATACAGAGCCATCGTAGTATCCAGGTATTATGCCAAGAAACAGTGGGACCGCTCTTGCTGTCTCGGGGTAGCTTCGCTGCTCCATACATATTATAACTTCTTGGCTCCAGGGGCTACCGCCAACCAACGTGATCTCTTAGAACCCTCAGTCTGAATTCCTGGCGTAAGCATCTGACCGCCCTTATTATTATTGTTTTTTCCAGATAAGCCCTAGCTTGTTGGCTGTCCGTGGATGGCTGCCCTGGGTTTAGGTACCTTTCCCTGGTTCAGTTAACTGTAGCTGGGATTGGGAATAGCTGGGAATCAATTTAATTGGTTGCCTACTCCATAGGGCTGTGGGTGTCTCCATCTTTGGAAAAGTGTGATGAGACATGCCATGTTTCCCAGCATTGATTAACAGTTGTGTTATATTTTTGGAAATAAAATTATGTATAGAACAACGGACTTGCAGTTGATTATAAGAGAGTCCAAGCTTAGTATTTCTTATTTCAGATCACCCTGAGACTATAATGGAAGAAGTGAAAATAAAGCCGCCTAAACAGCAACAGACAACAGAAATTCATTCTGATAAATTATCTCGTGAGTGATTTCAAACCTACCTAGATTTGCTGCTCTCTGATAATTCTCTAAAAGAAGGAAATAGTCATCAGATATTAAATATTTCTAAAGCATGGAACATTACCCCAAAGAAATATTTTTCTTTGTTTTTCCTTTTCCCTTAGAATTTTCTCTTATCTATTGATAAGCTATTTTCCTTCCAAAGACTTTTTCATTTTCTTAAGTTTAGAAATTCTGAGTGCATTCATTTTTCCTAGAAGGGTGAAAAGAAGGGGGAGAGGAATTAGCTGTTGCTAGTGGAGACTTCATCTTGATGTCCTAATGTGTGTGAAACATGCCTGCTCTGTTTCATAGTGGTAGTCCCAACTCCAGCTTTTAGAAAGGAATAAAAGTAAATTCCTATTTCTGTTGCCAGGTTGTTTCTGGTAGGCAAAAATCATTAAATTTATGAGGAACACTCATTAAAGTCTGTATTTTTCATGATTTCTGTTTCATGCCAAGATTATTGTGATATTTATGTTTTAAAAATATTTATGTTTTATAGAGATTGTATGTTTGTTTTTCCTGTATTGATGTCTTGTTTTGTTTTGTTTTTAATAGGATTTACCACTTCAGCAGAAAAAGAGGCAAAATTAGTTTATAGCAATTCCTCCTCTACTCCTTTCTCTGGTCCTACTGCTACTCTGCAGAAAATTCCCAACACCCATTTGTCATCTGTTACAACCTCTGACCTCTCTCCAGGGCCTGGCCACCATTCTTCTTTATCTCAAATTCCTTCATCTATCCCCAGCATGCCTCACCAGCCAACAATTTTACCGAACACAGTCTCTGCCAGTGCTTCTCCCTGCCTACATCCTGGGACACAGAACATCCCAAGCCCTGCTGGCCTGCCACGATGTCGATCAGGAAGTCACACCATTGGCCCCTTTTCTTCCTTCCAAAGTGCTGCACACATCTATAGCCAGAAACTGTCTCGTCCCTCTTCAGCAAAGGCAGGTGAGTGAGAGAATGAAAGACAGTCCACAATGTGATCTCCTCCCCAGCCCCAGTAAAGAAAGAATGTCATCTCTTACCTTTGCCTTTTTTTAAATTTTGAAATGGAAACAGACATACACTGCATTGTTCTGATGTGACTAAAGAAGACTCTTGCATTGCATCTAGTAGCATGCATTCATTGACACAAAAGGAAACAGGACCTCTTTTAGGTACTGGAGATAAAGAGATAAATCTGACAAGGCTTCTGTTCACTAGGAGCCTACAGCCTAGTCAAGAGATTTCCTGTCACAGATAACCATAGACCTATGAGTGTGCTATATGCATTCTCCGTGCTTCAAATAGTTATTCCCAACATCAGACAAGTTAGTTTTTAAGACAAGAATGACCCGAATAAATAACCAAAGAATTCTTAGAATAGGATATATCATTTTAACTGCAATAGACCTATATTGTCAAGTTTGTCCTCCATTTTTTAATAACAGCTTTATTGAGATATAATTTACATTCTATCAAATTCACCCTTTTAAAGTGTACAATTCAGTAATTCAGTGGTTTTATATATATATATATATATATATATATATATATATATTCACAGACTTGTGCAATCAACACCACTATCTAATTTTAGAACATTTTCATCATCTCCAAAAGAAATCCCATACCTGTTAGCAGCCACTGTCTGTTTCTTCCTCCCCCAAGCCCCAGGCACCCACTGATCTGCTTCTCTGTTTTTATAGATTTGTCTATTCTGGACATTTTTATATAAGTAAAATCATATAATAGGTAGTCTTTTGTGAATGGCTGCTTTCTATTCTGGACATTTTATATAAGTAAAATCATAATAGGTGGTCTTTTGTGAATGGCTGCTTTCACTTAGCATAATGTTTTTCAGGTTCATGCACGTTGTAGTAGGAACTTCATTCCCTTTATGGCTGAATAATATTCCATTGTATGGATATACCACAATTTGTTTAGCCATTAGTCAGTTGATGGGCATTTGATTTGTTTATACCTTTTGGCCATTATGAATAATGCTGCTATGAACATTTGTTTGTAAGTTTCTGTGTGGACATATGTTTTTATTTCTCTTGAGTGTATAGCTAGAGTGGAATTGTTGGTTCATATGATAACTTTTTGTATTTCCTCTTTTTGAGGAACTTGTAAACTGTTTTCCAAAGTGGCTGTGCCCTTTTACTAACAGCAATGTTTGAGGGTTCCAGTTTCTCCCTGTCCTTGCCAAAACTATGAGTTGTCTCTGTTTTAGATTTTCACATCCTAATGGGTATGAAATAGTATCTCTTTTTTGTGGTTATGATTTGCATTTCCCTAATGGCTAATGATGTTGAATATCTTTTCATTTGCTTATTGGGTATTTGTATATCTTCTTTGGAGGAATGTCTATTTAAATTATTTGCCCTTTTTAAAATTCGTACATTTTCCTTTTTATTGTTGAATGTAAATGTTCTTTATATACTCTATATAAAAGCCCTTTGTCAGATAGGATTTATAAATATTTTTTCCCTACTTGATGGTTATCTTTTCACTTTCTTGAAGCACAAAAGTTTTAGATTTTAATGATGTCCAATTTATCTGTTTTTTTCTATTGTCACTTGTGCTTTTGGTATCATACTGGAATACTGTTGCCTAATCAAGTGTCACAGAGATTTCCTCCTTTTTTTTTTTTTTTTTTTTTAGACAGATTGTTGCTCTGCTGACAGGCTGAAGTGCAGTGGCACAATCTTGGCCCACTGCAACCTCTGCCTCCAGGTTCAAGCGATTCTCTTGCCTCAGCCTCCCGAGTAGTTGGGACTACAGGCACATGCCACCATGCTCAGCTAATTTTTGTAGTTTTAGTAGAGGTGGGGTTTCATCATGTTGGCCAGGATGGTCTTGATCTCTTGCCCTTGTGATCTGCCCGCCTCAGCCTCCCAAAGTGCTGGGATTACAGGCGTGAGCCACCGTGCCCGGCCCCTCCTATGTTTTATAGTTTAGACTCTTACATTTAGGTCTTTTGTCCATTTTGAGTCAATTGTTGTGTATGGTATGATGTAGGGGTCTAATTTCATTCTTCTGCATGTGGATATTCAGTTATATCAGCATCATTTGTGGAAAAGAGTATTGTTTCCCCATGGGATTGTCTTGGCACTCTTCTCAAAAATCAATTAATTATAAATGTAATGGTTTATTTTTAAGGCCTCAGTTTTATTCCATTGATCTATGTGTCTGACCTTATGCCAATATCACATTGTCTTGATTGCTACAGCATTATAGTAAGTTTTGAAATCACCAAGGATGATTAGTTCCAACTTCACTCTTCTTTTCCAAGATTGTTTGGGCTGTTCTGGATCCCTTGCATTTTCATATGAATTTTAGGATCAGCTTGTCAATTTCCTCAAGAAAAGGCAGATGGGATTTTGATAGGATTATTATCTGTGGATCAATTTGGGGACTGTCTTACCATCAGTCAGGATTTAAACACTAGTAGTAGCTATGTTAAGGTGAGTTACAGCTAAGACGTGTTTTATAAATAGCCAGTCTATATTTCTTAATACCTGTTTTCAAATGCAATGGATATCTTAATATGCAGCTTGAGTCAGAGATATTAAATGGTCCACTTTAATAAGTCATAAATATGAATATATGCATATGTATATATCTGCTAATTCTGGGTGATCATTGTTCTTGTGATTTAATTTACTAAAATTGGTAATAATAATGATCAGTAATGTTCTAGTTTGAACTATTTTTTCCCCATGTAAGAAATTCAGTAAGATGAATGTCTTCAGTGGCCTGTGTTATCATAAAAACATTTTCAAAACCCTCCCTTTTGATCCTTTCCAAGAGAAGGATAGGGAACAAAAGAAGTTGGTGAGTTCATAAATATTTTCTGATATCTGTTGTGATTTCTTTTTTGACTCTTGGATTATTTATAAATTATTGTTTAATTTTCAGGTAGTTGGGATTCTTTATTTTTGTAATTGGTTTTTAGCTTATTTCCACTGTGGTCAGAGAACATAATCTGAATGGATTAAACAGTAGTAAATGACAGTATACAGACAAAAATATATAATTGACAACAGCCTGTAATTGATTGGAGTTAAATTTTTCTGTGGTAATTGAATGGTTTTGGAATAGGAGTAAGATTTTATTTAACTATAGACTTTTTAAAGTTAAATATACAGCATCAAATTTCAAAGGTCATCACTAAAAGAATAAAAGTATAAATTCTAATGGGGAGAAGAAAAATGAACTGTGGATAAAAAACATGCAGGAACTTAGGTGTATGCAAGCGAGAAGCATAGAAAAAGCAAGATAAATAGAAATTTAAAACATAGCAAATTGGCCGGACACCGTGTCTTATGCCTGTAATCCCAGCACTTTCGGAGGCTGAGGTAGGCAGATCGCTTGAGGTTAGGAGTTTAAGACCAGCCTGGCCAACATGGTAAAACCCAGTCTCTACTAAAAATACAAAAATTAGCTAGGCATGGTGGCACTGGCCTGTAGTCCCAGCTACTCAGGTGGTTGAGGCAAGGGAATTGCTTGAACCCGGGAGGCAGAGGTTGAAGTGAGCCAAGATCACACCACTGCGCCCCAGCCTGGGCACAGAGCAAGACTCTGTCTCAAACAACAAAACAAAACAAAAAACATGGTAAATCAAGTCCACATATATCAAGAAGCAAATAAACATAAATAGGTTAAACTTGACAGATTTTTTAAAGTTTAAAAAAATCCAACTGTGTGCCGCTTACCAGAGACACACCTAAGTTTAAGGACACAGAATGTTTAAAAGTAAAAAATTGAAGAAAGAAATACCAGATAAGTACCAACCAGAAGAAAGTTGGTATTGTTGCATTAATATATGCTGAAATAGGCTTGAAGATATAAAACTTTCTTACAGATAAAGAGTAACTACATAATGACAAAAAGTTCAGTTCAGTCAAAAGTTAAACAATTCTAAAAGTGTCTGCACCTAATAAAATAGCCTCCAAATGTGTAACACAAAAATGGAAACAACCACATGAAGAATGTATAAATCCACTGTCTTGGTGATTTCCACATACTTCTGTTAATTGTTAATACACTAAACAGATTTTTAAAATGCTGAAAGGATAAAGAGGATTTGAACAAGGTGATAAGTTTATTTATTGATAATATATAGGACTGTGCACCCAATAATTAGACAAACACCTCAAGCATACATGATATATTTATAAAAATCTGTCATATCCTACATCATAAACAAGAGAACAAATTGCTGAGACTTGGTATCACACAGCCACATTCTTTGTCCACACTGCAATTAAGTTGAAAGTCAGTAACAAAAAGATATAGAAGAAACCCCCATGTATTTCAAAATTTAAAAGAGTCAAAGAAGAAATCGTGATGGAAGTAAATTATTAAGTATTAGAACTGAATGATAATGAAAAAGCTGTATGTCCACATAAGTAGAGAGCAATGCAAGTCAGTATTTGAAGGGAAATTTACTGGCGTAAATAATTATAGTTGGTGTGCACCTGTAGTCCCAGCTCCCTGGGAGGCTGAGGCGGGAGGATTGCTTGAGCGCAGGAGTTCTAGACCAGTCTGGGCAACATAGCGAGATCCCTTCTCTAAAAATAAATAAATAAGTAAATAAAAACATATTTGAAAAGAAGACAGGCTGGAAATTAATGTGCTAAATGTCTGGCTTTAGACATTATAAAAACAACAGTATCATAAATCTAAATAAAGGATAAAGAAATATAAAGATAAGAGCAATAATTATAGAATTCAAAAATAAGGCACAGTAGAGGGTGGCAAAGCCAAAAGTGATTTTTTGAAAAGCCTAATAAAATGGACAAACCTCTGGTGACACCTATCAAGAAAAAAGAGAAGACATGGATAAATAATATAAGGAGTAGAAAAGCAGACATAGACAATATAAATACACCCAAAATGACAAAAATAATGTAATCTTCTTAACTTTATTCCTATAAAATTGAAAGCTTACATAAAATGGATCAAACTCATACAAATTATAACTTATGTAAAATTGACTCAAGAGGATGAAGAAAGTCTGAATAGTCCTGTAAGTATTAAAATAAGTGATACAGTAGTTGAAAGTCTTAAAGAAAACATAAGAACTAGATTTATGGGTAAGTTCTAATCTTTCAAAAGGTAGGTAATTTCAATATATTTTTTAAAAAACTCTTCTGGAGTGTGGAAAAAGAGAGAATTTACCTCAACTTATTCTGTATGGCTAGTTTTATCTTAATAATAGAACCAGTTAAGGACAGTATTAAAAAGGAAATTACAGACTGGCTTTATTTATTAACACAAATGCAAAAATTTGAATCAAAATAAAAGCCAGTCAACTCTAGCAACATCTAAAAGAGATAGTACACCATGAGCAAGTTTATTCAAGGAATGTAAGAGGGGTTTAACATTAGTAAACCTATAAATATCATTTGCCATATAAATATAATAGATTAAATAAAAAACCATATTCTTCATCATGGTACGTGCAGAAAAATAATTTGATAAAATTCTGCACTCGTTCATGATGATAACTCCTAGCTCATTAGGAAGAGAAGGAGATTCTCTTAAAAAAAGGGTATTTGCCAAAAACCTACAAGAGCTATCAGCCTAAATATGGAAATGTTGAAAGCATTCTCTTTAACATTAAGAACAAGTAAGGATGCTCACTAACATTCCTTCTGTCCAGTGTTTAGTTACTAGAGATCAGAACCAACATAGTAAGATAAGAAAAAGAAATCATAAGCATAAGAATTATCCCTTCTTAGCCTTTTGGCTAAGATCAAGTGTAAGCATAAGGATCAAAAAAGAGGAAACAAAATTGTGAAATTGCAGACAATATATTGTCTACATAGAAAACAAAATAATTACAGGTCTATTTTAGAAATAGTTATTTTAGCATAAGATCAATATTTAAAAATAAATTGCTTTCAAAATTACTTGCCAGAACTGATAGAAAACAATTTTTTGATTGTAGCAAAATATAAATAACATAAAATTTACCATTTGAATTACTTTAAGTTCAGTGGCATTCAGCACAGTCACACTTTTTGCAGCTATCACCTCCAATAAAAATGTTTTTAAAAATATCACTAATAATAGCATAAAAACTATGTCACCTAGGAATACATTTAGAAAAGAAAGGAAGTTTTATAAGACTACATTGAAAGACATAGATATTAGACATTAACAAAAATTTAAATAAATGGATAAATATACATCGTACATGCATGGGAAGACTCAAAATCATCAAAGTCTCCATTTTCATCACATTGATCTCTGTATTCAATATGGTTCCAACCAAAATCTCAACAAGTGTGTCATTGAACTTGGTAAGCCTATTCTAAAATGATAATAGAAAGGCAAAGAGCCAAGAATAGTGAGAACCTACTGAAGAAGAAAAATAAGGTAGAGGAGCACCTTATTAATATAAAAGTCATACTTAAGACAATGTGGTATTGGCAAATGTGTAGACAGATTGACCAGTGGAACAGAATAGAAAGTTAGAAACAGTCACACAGGAAGATGGAAATTTCATGTATGACAGAGATGGCATTGTAGATCAGAGGAAAGGGAGAGATGTCTCAATAAATGCTTCTGGGGTAATTGGTTATCCCCACAGAGAAAGATGAAATTAGATCCCTGCCTCACACCATTTATAAAATCAATTTCAGTTGTAAAACTTCCATAATGAAATAAAATAATAAAATAAAGGAGACTATCATTAAGAGCTTGTGGTATGGAGCAAATATAAAAACAAAAGCACAAATTGTATAAGTCAATAAGGAAAAGATAGCCCAATAGAAAAATGATACCAGAAAAGAGGTAACATGTTCAACATCATTATTAATGAGGTACATGAAGACTACAATGGGAAGAATTAAGACACTTGACAATACTAAGTGTTGATGAGGCTATGGATCAACAGGAATTTTCTTTTTTTTTTTTTTTTAAATTTGAGATGGTCTCACTCTGTCACCCAGGCTGGAGTTTAGTGGTGCAATCATGGCTCACTGCAGCCTTGACTTCCCAGGGCTTAAGCAATCCTCACACCTCAGCCTCCTGAGTAATTGGGACTATAGGCCCATGTCCCCACACCCAGCTAATTTTTTGTAGAGAAGAGATCTCACTTTGCTGCCTAGTCTGGTCTCGAACTTCTGTGCTGAAGTGGCCCTCCTGCCTCAGCCTCTCAAAGTGCTGGGATTACAGGTGTGAGCCACCATTCCCGGCCCAGGAACGTTTTTATTTTGTTTGTTGGAGTGTAAAAAAATACCACTTTGGGGGCCGGGTGCAGTGGCTCATGCTTGTACTCCCAGCACTTTGGGAGGCCAAGGCGGACGGATCACGAGGTCAGGAGATCGAGACGATCCTCGCTAACACAGCGAAACCTCGTCTCTACTAAAAACAAAACAAAGCAAAAAAATTACCCAGGCACGGTGGTGGGCGCCTGTAGTCCCAGCTACTCAGGAGGCTGAGGTGGGAGATTGGCGTGAACCCGGGAGGTGGAGCTTGCAGTAAGCCGAGATTGCGCCACTGCACTTCAGCCTGGGTGACAGAGCAAGACTCTGTCTCAAAAAAAAAAAAAAACCACTTTGGTATTACTACATAAACTTGAAAATTTACATACTTTGTGACCCAACAATTCCACTCCTAGGCATATACAAGAGGAGCTCTTCTACACATGTGCCAGCAGATGTATGCAAGAGTTTTATGGCTGCATTGTTTATAATAGCAATATGCTTGAAATAACCACAATACCCATTGATAGGGGAATAGAAAAATAAGTTGTGGTGTATTTACAAAATGGAATGCCAGACAGCAAGGAAAATGAATGACTTTCAGCTATATTTATCTAGGATAAATCTTGGAAGAGTAGTGTTGAATAACAGAGCAAGTCCCAGGAAATATCTATAGTAGGATACCATTTTTGTAGATCTCAAAAATGAGCAAAATTATCTGGTATTTTGTTTGTATATGCATATACACACAAATATATTTGATAAAACTTTATGATTGATAAGGGGAGATTAGGAATGGGGAGGAACAACCACATAGGTTAGTACATATTGTTGATAATGTAATTCCTGGGTTGGGTAGTAGGTTCACAGGTGTTCATTACAATATGCTTATAACTATATATACAGCTATTATAAATATTTTGTATGTACTAAATAATATAGTAAACATGAAAAAGTTACAGATTTAGAAAATCAGTTGTATATGCAGAATGATCATTGTTAGCATTAATTTTAAAAAGACAGGAAATAGGTTATATTATTTCTACTTTTCTGAGTTTAAAAATTTTTTTCAAAGAGATGTGACTTTTACAATCAGGAAAAATGTGAATTTTTATTTTATTTTATTTTTAGAGACAGGTTCTCTTTCTGTCACGCAGGCTGGAGTGCAGTGGCATGATCATAGCTCACTGTAACCTTGAACTCCTGGGCTTAAGCGATCCTCCTGCCTCAGCCTCCCAAGTAGCTGGGACTATAAGCACGAGCCACCATGCTCAGCTGAATCTTTTTTTTTTTTTAATTTCATTATTATACTTTAGGTTTTAGGGTACATGTGCACAATGTGCAGGTTTGTTACATATGTATCCATGTGCCATGTTGGATTGCTGCACCCATTAACTCGTCATTTAGCATTAGGTATATCTCCTAATGCTGTCCCTCCCCCCTCCCCCCACCCCACAACAGTCCCTGGAGTGTGATGTTCCCCTTCCTGTGTCCATGAGTTCTCATTGTTCAATTCCCACCTAGGAGTGAGAACATGCGGTGTTTGGTTTTTTGTCCTTACGATAGTTTACTGAGAATGATGTTTTCCAGTTTCATCCATGTCCCTACAAAGGACATGAACTCATCATTTTTTATGGCTGCATAGTATTCCATGGTGTATATGTGCCACATTTTCTTAATCCAGTCTATCGTTGTTGGACATTTGGGTTGGTTCCAAGTCTTTGCTATTGTGAGTAGTGCCGCAATAAACATATGTGTGCATGTGTCTTTATAGCAGCGTGATTTATAGTCCTTTGGGTATATACCCAGTAATGGGATGGCTGGGTCAAATGGTATGTCTAGTTCTAGATCCCTGAGGAATTGCCACACTGACTTCCACAATGGTTGAACTAGTTTACAGTCCCACCAACAGTGTAAAAGTGTTCCTATTTCTCCACATCCTCTCCAGCACCTGTTGTTTGCTGACTTTTTAATGATGGCCATTGTAACTGGCGTGAGATGGTATCTCATTGTGGTTTTGATTTGCATTTCTCTGATGGCCAGTGATGATGAGCATTTTTTCATGTTTTTTTTGGCTGCATAAATGTCTTCTTTTGAGAAGTGTCTGTTCATGTCCTTCGCCCACTTTTTGATGGGGTTGTTTGTTTTTTTCTTGTAAATTTGTTTGAGTTCATTGTAGATTCTGGATATTAGCCCTTTGTCAGATGAATAGGTTGCAAAAATTTTCTCCCATTCTGTAGGTTGCCTGTTCACTCTGATGGTAGTTCTTTTGCTGTGCAGAAGCTCTTTAATTTAATTGATCCCATTTGTCAATTTTGGCTTTTGTTGCCATTGCTTTTGGTGTTTTAGACATGAAGTCCTTGCCCATGCCTATGTCCTGAATGGTATTGCCTAGGTTTTCTTCTAGGGTTTTTACGGTTTTAGGTCTAACATGTAAGTCTTTAATCTATCTTGAATTAATTTTTGTATAAGGTGTAAGGAAGGGATCCACTTTCAGCTTTCTACATATGGCTAGCCAGTTTTCCCAGCACCATTTATTAAATAGGGAATCCTTTCCCCATTGCTTTTGTCAGGTTTGTCAAAGATCAGATAGTTGTAGATATGCGGCATTATTTCTGAGGGCTCTGTTCTGTTCCATTGATCTATGTCTCTGTTGTGGTACCAGTACCATGCTGTTTTGGTTACTGTAGCCTTGTAGTATAGTTTGAAGTCAGGTAGTGTGATGCCTCCAGCTTTGTTCTTTTGGCTTAGGATTGACTTGGCGATGCGGGCTCTTTTTTGGTTCCATATGAACTTCAAAGCAGTTTTTTTCCAATTCTGTGAAGAAAGTCATTGGTAGCTTGATGGGGATGGCATTGAATCTATAAATTACCTTGGGCAGTATGGCCATTTTCATGATATTGATTCTTCCAACCCATGAGCATGGAATGTTCTTCCATTTGTTTGTATCCTCTTTTATTTCATTGAGCAGTAGTTTGTAGTTCTCCTTGAAGAGGTCCTTCACATCCCTTGTAAGTTGGATTCCTAGGTATTTTATTCTCTTTGAAGCAATTGTGAATGGGAGTTCACTCATGATCTGGCTCCCTGTTTGTCTGTGATTGGTGTACAAGAATGCTTGTGATTTTTGTACATTGATTTTGTATCCTGAGACTTTGCTGAAGTTGCTAATCAGCTTAAGGAGATTTTGGGCTGAGACAGTGGGGTTTTCTAGATATACAATCATGTCATCTGCAAACAGGGACAATTTGACTTCCTCTTTTCCTAATTGAATACCCTTTATTTCCTTCTCTGCCTGATTGCTCTGGCCAGAACTTCCAGCACTATGTTGAATAGGAGTGGTGAGAGAGGGCATCCCTGTCTTGTGCCAGTTTTCAAAGGGAATGCTTCCAGTTTTTGCCCATTCAGTATGATATTGGCTGTGGGTTTGTCGTAGATAGCTCTTACTATTTTGAGATACGTCCCATCAATACCTAATTTATTGAGAGTTTTTAGCATGAAGTGTTGTTGAATTTTGTCAAAGGCCTTTTCTGCATCTATTGAGATAATCATGTGGTTTTTGTCTTTGGTTCTGTTTATATATTAAATAATTTCTTTTTGCCAGAATTTCAGTGCTTAAATAATAGAATGCTCTGATATTACAGTTGAAAGAAGAAAATTTAAATCTGAAAGGGAAATCAGTCATTTGAAAATATACACACACCAGGGCCTGTTGTGGGGTGGAGGGTGGGGGAGGGATGGCCTTAGGAGATATACCTAATGTAAATGACAAGTTATTGGGTGCAGCACACCAACATGGCACATGTATACATATGTAACAAACCTGCACTTGTGCACATCTACCCTAGAACTTACAGTATAATAAGAAAACAACATGTTTTGACTAAAAATATATATAAAAAAAGAAAATTTAAGGTTATTGTTATTTTTCTGAGTATACTCGATTTTGCTTTTATCCGTTTCCCTTTTGAGCTTTCTAAGTTTTATGGATGATTTGACAGTGGATGCCACAGACTGTTGACAAGTACAGTTACGTAACAAGAAAAACAAGAATTATAATGAGTTTCAAAGATATATTTTTTATTCAGTAAGATTAGCAAATTCTGGGATTGGTTATTCCCCACTACATATAATGAAAATTCTTCTTTGTGAAGCTTTTGTTATAAGCAAAAACATATTAATAAATAATGCATGTGGCAGTTTGGTAATAGGAAGAGTTTCTAGGTTATGGTAACCATTTATTTTTGTGATCATTTGAAGATAGTTTATTTCTCCTATATTATTAAAGATCCTTAGGGTTCAGTAAAGTATCTGTTGACCTGAGATTTCTCTCATTATCCTAATTTTTTTCAGGCCTTTTTTTCCTAAATGAGTGAAAACTTTTCTCTGTTTTAGCAGGATCGTGCTATCTAAACAAGCATCATTCAGGAATAGCCAAAACACAAAAAGAGGGAGAAGATGCTTCTTTATATAGCAAACGGTACAACCAAAGTATGGTTACAGCTGAACTTCAGCGGCTAGCTGAGAAGCAGGCAGCGAGACAGTATTCTCCATCCAGCCACATCAACCTCCTCACCCAACAGGTACGGATGATCTGGGGTGCCCAAGAGCTCTTTGGACCTGAGGATAGAATTAATGACAGGGTACTTTGTCTTTTCCTGTCTTTACTATTCCCATATACTGATGCCTCTTGAATGAGTATTATTAATAGTTGGATTCAAGCTAAAGGATCAAGTTTTTCCTCTTCAAATTTAAAGAAAATAACTTTCTGTTACAGGCATTGTGAAGTAAGTCTGCTACTGGATATGATGTACCTATTTCGTGGATAAACAGACTTGAATGTTCATCTGTAAATATAATTTTAAAGGATCTTTAAAAATAAATTCTTTTCTTTGGTAAAGTTTTCCAGTGAGTTCTAGTCTTATAAATCTTTTTACCAGAATTTTATAACATTACCCTTTAAAAAAATTTTTTTCTGTATTGCCTTTTATTTCATGATCTCAGGATATTTTATGGGTAACTGATTAATTTCATATTTTATTATACCCTTATCCAATATATTATCATTCTCCCCATTTTACAGATGGGGGAACCTGAGGCTGAAAGAAGTGATGTGATCAAGGTCATTCAACTAGCTGGGTGGATAGAAATAAATAACAGGATATTGTCCTTATGCTATATAGATATTAACAATCTTGCAACACAGTGAAGGTAGATGGCACTTTCAAGAGCTTTGTGAATTCTCTTTGTCCTTCTTGCTGGTTATCCCTATGGTGTTTAATTGAAGGAAAAGCCATATGTCTTATTCCCTAATGCTAAATGGCATCAAAGTCCTCCAAAGGAATTATCGTAATTTAACTCCACAGTTATATTTTGCTATGTTGCTGATGTGCCAGATTCCTTAATTGGTAGTAACTCTGTAGTGATATCAAGTCTCGAAAAAAGTGAAGCTGAAAATTACTTTAAGCACATGCTAAAAGTAGGCAACACACTGCTCCCTGGTGGTACCCTACTTATCTGTATAAAATTTAGGACCAAAACTAAAGCTAAGCCTCTCATGGACTTAGTTTTACTTCAGCCTTATCCCAGCGTGTGAAGCAGTAATTATTTTCTTTCTCAAATCCTTAGTTGTTTGAAGGGAGTTAAATAAGAAGGCCTAATGTGAAATAGGAATCAAAGAATATTACAAGAACAATGTTGATTCTTGGAGGGAGTTGGGTAGTCAGATTTTAGTGATAGAATGATGGGAAGAGGGAATAGGATACCAAGATACGATGGGAAGGAATTTGCAAATTAAGTGGCTATGAGACGGGAAAGGCCAGTGCTCTGCTACACTTTTATCATTGGGTCACTAACTGTATGTTTCCAGTTTATAAATGGGCAGCTAGAAGCACCAAGATGTTGAGATTTTGTGATTGTAGTAAAAAAAAAAAATACCCAAAATAGCCAATCTTAGTGCTTACCTATTTCTAGCTCCTATCATTTGCTAGACTGCAAAGCCTACAAAGTGAAAAGATCCTAATCCTGTAGGAATCCAAGGTGACTGTATCCTGACTGGGAAGTCATCCCCCTTCAGTTAATTTTTTTCATCTATAAAGAACTTCAGTGCCAGTGAATTAAAAGCCCATTAGACTGTGGTTTGTAGGGATCTGAACTTGCCATTAGATGTCAGTGTTAACTTTTAGAGTCTTGGTAATAGGGTGGTCAGTGCTTGGTACAGTACTGAGGGAGGTGCTGTAGGATGTAATAAGCAGGATGGAGTAGTGGAGAAAGAGCTGGATTAGCCATCCAGAGACTTGCCACTGACTCCTATGTGATCTTGGGCAGTTCACTCCATTGTTATTCTGACACTGACTCCTGTATGATCTTTGGCAGTTCATGCCACTGTTCTGTCACTGACTAGCTGTGTGATCTTGGGCAGTTCACTCTACTCTTCTCCTGACACTGACTCCTGTGTGATCTTGGGCAGTTCATTCCATTGTTCTGACACTGACTAGCTGTGTGATCTTGGACAGTTCACTCTTCTTTTCTCCTGACACTGACTAGCTGTGTGATCTTGGACAGTTCACTCTTCTTTTCTCCTGACACTGACTAGCTGTGTGATCTTGGACAGTTCACTCTACTCTTCTGCTGACACTGACTAGCTGTATGATCTTGGGCTGTTCACTCCACTGTTCTCCTGCCACTGACTCCTGTGTGATCTTGGGCAGTTCATTCCATTGTTCTGACACTGACTAGCTGTGTGATCTTGGACCGTTCACTTTACTCTTCTCCTGACACTGACTAGCTGTGTGATCTTAGACAGTTCGCTCCACTGTTCTCCTGCCACTGACTAGCTGTGTGATCTTGGGCAGTTCACTCCACTGTTCTCCTGCCACTGACTCCTGTGTGATCTTGGGCAGTTCATTCCATTGTTCTGACACTGACTAGCTGTGTGATCTTGGACAGTTCACTCTACTCTTCTGCTGACACTGACCAGCTGTGTGATCTTGGGCAGTTCGCTCCACTGTTCTCCTGCCACTGACTAGCTGTGTGATCTTGAGCAGTTCACTCAACTTCTCTTAACCTCAGGGTCTTCATTGATTGATGAGGAAAATACAACAGAGTCATGAGGATATTATGCAAAACCTCTAAATGCAATATATGTGGAAAATATTGTTATTTCAGCCATAAAAGGCTTTTAATAGTAAATCACTTCTAATTTGGTTAGAAACAAGTTTTTAGATAAAGTGTAGTTTTTAGTAATTTTTCAAAAATTATTGTAGGTACATAGTAGATGTATATATTTATGGGGTACATACGATTTTTTTTTATTTCAGTAGGTTTTTTTGGGGGAATGGGTGGTGTTTGGTTACATGGATAAGCTCTCTAGTGGTGATTTCCAAGATTTTGGTGCACCTATCACCCAAGTAGTGTACACTGTACCCAATGTGCAGTCTTTTATTCCTCACCCTCCACCCACCCTTTCCCCCAAGTCCCCAGAGTCCATTATATAATTCTTGTACCTTTGTGTCCTAATAGCTTAGCTCCTACTTGTAAGTGAGAACATATGATGTTTGGTTTTCCATTCCTGAGTTACTTCACTTAGCATAATAGTCTCCAGCTCCCTCCAGGTTGCTGTGAATACCATTATTTTGTTCCTTTTTATGGATGAGTAGTATTCCATGGTGTATGTATATACACACCACATTTTCTTTATCTACTCATTGATTGACAGACATTTGGGCTGGTTCCATATTTTTGCAGTTGCAAATTGTGTTGCTATAAATATGCATGTGCAAGTATCTTTTTCATATAATGACTTCTTTTCCTCTGGGTAGATACCCAGTAGTGGGATTACTGGATCAAATGGTAGATCTACTTTTAGTTCTTTAAGGAATCTCCATGGTGTTTTCCATAATGGTTGTACTAGTTTACATTCCCACCAACAGTGTAAAAGTGTTCCCTTTTCACCTCTTCCATGCCAACATCTATTATTTTTTGACTTTTTAATTATGGCCATTCTTGCAGGAGTAAGGTGGTATTGCATTGTGGTTTTGATTTGCATTTCCCTGATAATTAGTGATGTTGAGCATTTTCTCATATGTTTGCTGGATATTTGTATATCTTCTTTTGAGAATTGTCTATTCATGTCCTTAGCCTTTTTGATGGGATTATTTTGTTCTAGCTGATTTGTTTGAGTTCCTTGTAGATTCTGGCTATTAGTCTTTTGTTGGATACATAGTTTGCGAAGATTTTCTCCCACTGTGTGGGTTGTCTGTTTACTCTGCTGATTATTTCTTTTGCCTGCAGAAGCTTTTTAGTTTAATTAAATTCTATCTATCTATCTTTGTTTTTGTTGCATTTGCTTTTGGGGTATTGGCCATGAAGTCTTTGCCTAAGCCAATGTCTAGAAGGATTTTTCTGATGTTATCTTCTAGAATTTTTATGGTTTCAGGTCTTAGATTTAAGTCTTTCATCTATCTTGAGTTGATTTTTGTGTAAAGTGAGAGATGAGGATCCAGTTTCATTCTTCTACATGTGGCTTGCCAGTTATCCCAGCACCATTTGTTGAATAGAGTGTCCTTTCCCCAGGCTATGTTTTTGTTTGCTTTGTCAAAGATCAGTTGGCTGTTAAGTATTTGGCTTTATTTCTGGGTTATCTATTCTGTTCTATTGGTCTATGTGCCTATTTTTATGCCAGTACCATGCTGTTTCGGTAACTATATCCTTGTAGTATAGTTTGAATTTGGGTAATGTGATGCCTCTAGATTTGTTATTTTTGCTTAGTCGTGTTTTGGCTATGCAGGCTGTTTTTTGGTTCCATATGAATTTCAGGATTGTTTTTTCTAGTTCTGTGAAGAATGGTGATGGTATTAAATTGCGCTGAATTTGTAGATTGTTTTTGACAGTGTGGTCATTTTCACAATATTGATTCTACCCATCCATGAGCATGGGATGTGTTTCCATTTGTTTGTGTCGTCTGTGATTTCTTTCAGCAGTGTTTTGTAGTTTTCCTTGTAGAGGTCTTTCACATCCTTGGTTAGGTATATTCGTAAGTATTTCATTTTATTTTTTGCAGCTGTTGTAAAAGGGGTTAAATTCTTGATTTGATTCTCAGCTTGGTGGCTGTTGGTGTATAGCAGTGCTACTGATTTGTGTACATTGATTTTGTATCCTGAAACTTTACTGAATTTATTTATTAGATCTGGGAGCTTTTTGGATGAACCTTTATGGTTTTCTAGGTATATGATCATATTGGCAAACAGCAACAGTTTGACTTCCTCTTTAATGATTTGAATGCCCTTTATTTCTCTTGTCTGATTGCTTTGGCTAGGACTTCCAGAATTATGTTGAATAGAAGTGGTGAAATGGATTCTTGTCTTGTTCCAGTTTTCAAGGGGAATATATTCAACTTTTCCACATTCGGTATAATGTTGGCTGTGGGTTTGTCATAGATGGCTTTTATTACCCTAAGGTATGTCCATTTTATGCCAATTTTGTTGAGGGTTTTAATCATGAAGAGATGCTGGATTTTGTCAGATGCTTTTTCTGTGTCTGTTGAGATGACCATGTGATTTTTGTCTTTGATTCTGTTTATGTGGTATATCACATATATTGACTTGCGTATGTTAAACCATGCCTGCATCCCTGGTATGAAACCCACTTGATTATGGTGGATTATCTTTTTGATATGCTGTTGGATTAGGTTAGTGGCAGAAACCGCAATTACTTGTGCACCAACCTAGAATTTTGTTGGGGATTTTTGCATCTGTATTCATCAGAGATATTGGTCTGTAATTTTCTTTTTTTGTTAATGTCCTTTCCTGGTTTTGGTATTAGGGTGTTACTGGCTTTATAGAATGATTTAGGGAGGATTCTCTTTTTCTCTGTCTTTTGGAATAGTTTCAATAAGATTCGTCTCAATTCTTCTTGAATGCCTGATGGAATTCAGCTGTGAATCCATCTGGTCCTGGACTTTTTTTTATTGGCAGTTTTTAAATTACCATTTCAATCTTGCTGCTTGCTATTATCTGTTTAGAGTTTTTATTTCTTCCTGGCTTAATCTAGAAGGGTTGTATATTTCCAGGAATGTATCCATCTCGTCTAGGTTTTCTAGTTTGTGCACGTAAAGGTGTTCATAGTAGCCTTGAATTATCTTTTGTATTTCTGTGGTATTGGTTGTACTGTCTCTTGTTTCACTTCTAATTGAGTTTATTTGGATCTTCTCTCTTCTTTTCTTGGTTAATCTTGCTAGTAGTCTATCAATTTTGTTTATTTTTTTTCAAAGAACCAGATTTTTGTTTCATTTATCTTTTGTATTGGGTTTTTTTGTTTGTTTCAATTTTATTTAGTTATGCTCTGATCTTTGTTATTTCTTTTCTTCTGCTGGGTTTCAGTTTGATTTGTTCTTGTTTCTCTAGTTCTCTGAGATGTGACCTTAGATTGTCTATTTGAGCTCTTTCAGGCTTTTTGATATAGGCATTTAATGCTATGAACTTTCCTCTTAGTACCGCTTTTGCTGTATCCCAGAGATTTTGATAGGTTGTGTCACTGTTATCATTCAGCTCAAGGAATTTTTACATTTCCATATTAATTTCATTGTTGACCCAACGACCATTCAGGAGCAGATTATTTAATTTCCATGTACTTGCATGGTGTTGAGGGTTCCTTTTGGAGTTGATTTCCAATTTTATTCCACTGTGGTCTGAGAGAGTACTTGATATAATTTTGATTTTCTTAAATTTGTTGAGACTCGTTTTGTGGCCTGTCTTATGGTCTATCTTGGAGAATATTTCATGTGCTGATGAATAGAATGTGTATTCTGCAGTTGCTGGGTAGAATGTTCTGTGAATATCTGTTAACTCCATTTGTTCTAGGGTATGGTTTATGTCCATTGTCTCTTTGTTGACTTTCTGTGTTGATGACCTGCCTAGTGCTGTCAGTGGAGTATTGAAGTTTCCCACTATTATTATGTTGTTGTCTATCTCATTTCTTAGGTCTAGTAGTAATTGTTTTATGAATTTGGGAACTCCAGTGTTAGGCGCATATATATTTAGGAGTGTGATATTTTCTTATTGGACTAGTCCTTTTATCATTATGTAACATCCCTCTTGGTCTTTTTAAACTGTTATTGCTTTGAATCTTTAAAGTTTGTTTTGTCTGATGTAAGAATAGCTACTTCTCACTTTTGGTGTCCATTTGCGTGGAATATCTGTTTTCACTCCCTTACCTTAAGTTTATGTGAGTTTATGTGTTAGGTGAGTTTCTTGAACTTATATGTTAGTTGAGTTTCTTGAAGACAGCAGACTTTGTATCTTTTAAGGGGAACATTTAGGCCATTTACATTCAACATTATTATTGAGATGTGAGGCACTATTCTGTTCATCATGCTAGTTGTTGCCTGAATACCTGATGATTTTTGCATTGTGTTATTGTTTTATAGGCCCTGTAGGATTTGTGCTTTATGGAGGTTCTATTTTGGTGTATTTCGAGGTTTTGTTTCAAGATTCAGAACTTTCTTTAGCAGTTTGTGTAGTGCTGGCTTGGTAGTGACTAATTCTCTCAACATTTGTTTGTCTGAAAAAGACTATCTTTCCTTCATTTATGAAGCTTGGTTTCACTGGATACAAGATTGTTGGCTGATAATTGTCTTGTTTAAGGAGGCTAAACATAGGACCCCACTCCCTTCTAGCTTTTAGGGTTTCTACTGAGAAATCTGTTGTTAATCTAATAGGTTTTCCTTTATAGGTTACCTGATGCTTTTGCCTCATAGCTCTTAAGAGTCTTTCCTTTGTCTTGACTTTAGATAACCTGATGACTATGTGTCTAAGTGATTATCTTTTTTGCGATGAATTTCCCAGGTGTTCTTTGAGCTTCTCCTGTTTGGATGTCTAGATCTTTGGCAAGGCCAGGGAAGTTCTCTTCGATTATTCCCCCAAATAAGTTTTCCAAACTTTTAGATTTCTCTTCTTCCTCGGGAACACCAGTTATTCTTAGGTTTGGTCATTTAACATAATCCCAAACTTCTTGGAGGCTTTGTTCATTTTTGGGGATGCCTTTTTCTTTGTCTTTGTCGGATTGGGTTAATCAAAAGCCTTGTCTTCGAGCTCTGAAGTTCTTTCTTCTACTTTTTTGATTCTATTGTTGAAACTTTCCAGTGTATTTTGCATCTCTTTAAGTGTGTCTTTTATTTCCAGAAGTTATGATCGTTTTTTATTGATGCTCTCTACTTCCCTGGAGATTTTTTGGTCCATGTCCTGTATTATTATTATTATTATTATTATGTTTCTTTAAATTGGTTTCCACCTTTCCCTGGTGCCTCCTTAAATAGCTAAATAATCAACCTTTTGAGTTCTTTTTCTGGAAATTTAGAAATTTCTTCTTTGGATCCACTGCTAGTGAGCCAGTGTGATCTTTTGGGAGTGTTAAAGAACCTTGCCTTGTCGTATTACCAGAATTGTTTTTCCGGTTCCTTCTCATCTGGGTAGTCTGTATCAGAGGATCTGGGTTGAAGGGCTGCTGTTCAGATTCTTTTGTCCCACTGGTTGGTTCCTTGATGTGGTGTTCTCCTTCTTCCCCTAGGGATGGGGCTTCCTGAGAGCCAAACTGCAGTGATTATTATTGCCCTTCTGGCTCTAGCCCCCCAGCAGAGCTGCTGGGCTCTGGGCTAGTACTGGCAAGTTTCTGTGAAGAGTCCTGTGATGTGATCCATCTTCAGGTCTCTCAGCCGTGGATACCAGCACCTGATCTGGTGGAGGTAGCAGGGGAGTGAACTCTGTGGACTCCGTGAGGGTCCTTTGTTGTAGTTTTGTTTAGTGAGCTGGTTTTCTTGAGTGCTGGTTGTGCTAGTGGTTTTTTGGCCTCCAGCCAGGAGGTGGCGCTTTCAAGAGAGCATCAGCTGATACAAGCTTGCTCTAAGATCGCCTGGATAAGTATTCAAGTTTCTCAGGTAGTGGGCGGGGCCATAGAGCTCCCAAGATTATGTCCTTTGTCTTCAGCTACCAGGACAGGTAGAGAAAAACCATCAGGTTGGGGCAGAGTTAGGTGTGCCTGAGCTCAGACTCTCCTTGGACAGGGCTTGCTGTTGCTGTGGGGGATGGGGGTGTGGTTCTCAGGCCCATGGAGTTACGTTCCCAGGGGCATTATGGCTGCCCCTGCTGCATCATACAGGTCACCAGGAAGTAGGGGAAAGCCAGCAGTGGCAGACCTCACCCATTTCCCACGCAGCCAACAAGGCCAATCTCTTGGGGTGCATAAGATATTTTGATATAGGCATATAGTGTGTGTTGATCATATCAGGGTAAAGGTGTCCATCACCTCAAGCATTTATCCTTTCTTTGTATTACAGACAATCCAGTTATACTCTTAGTTACTTTAAAATGTACGATAAATTATTGTTGACTGTAGTCACCCTGTTGTGCTATCAAATACTAGATCTTATTCATGCTAACTATATTTTTGTACCCATTAACCATCCCCACTTCCCCCCACCCTCCTCCGTACTTTGTTGTTGTAAATCTCAATTATAGGTTATTCAACCCTTTCCCTTCAGAGAAAGTGATTCCTTAATTTAGAATTTGGAAAATTCTGTCATTGATTATTCTTTTTCTGGTAAATAATAACATGTTATAATGGTTTAGTATAGATTCTGGTATATTTGTTTACTAACAGTTTCCCTTTTTCTCTAGTTATGTTTAAAAAGAAAGTTGCTTTAGTTTCTTACTCACTGAGTCAAGTGATACAATGTCTGTAGCTTTCTAGAAAGAGGTGGATTTCCAGTCAGAAAGTGGTGAGAGTTCTGCTCTTCTCTCTGGAGTTAGGGCCTGAAAACTTAAACTTAGCTATTATCAGAAACAAGTTTGTGTCCAGTAATCACTTTAAATGGTTTTTATTTCCTCTTACCTGTTTTCATATTCTCGATTCCTATTTTCTGTTTCTGCTTTCTTTTCTTTGTTTTCCCTTTTCTAACAGGTTTAATTAATATTTTCTCCCCTTTTAAAAATAAGATTTATTCTGGATATGTTTATTCATTCTATTTTATTGTTTTCTAATTCATTATTTTCTTGCCTTATCTTTACTTAAATTCCTTCTTTCTGCTTTTCTTAACTTTGTTCCACTATTTCGGTATTTCTCCCCACCTTGAGTTAGATGCTTAATTTATTTTCATTCATTCTTGGTATTTTTTTTCACGATATAAAAGCTATGAATTTTTCTCTGAGCATTGCTTTCATTATATTACATAAATTCTGATAAATCTTTAATTGGCTTTCTGGGCAAGGAGTTAAGAGATATTCTACTAAGCAAGCAAAGTTGAATTTAAATTACTTGTGCTATTTTGGAAGATGAGTATAGGAAATTGAAGTTGTTGGGTATTTCTGAAAAATCATTATATTTGGCCTATAATTTCGACTGCTTAGCCTATTAAAACTTTTAGTGGCATTTCCTGCAAAACTTTTTATTTCATTGTGTTTGTGTGTGCACGTGTATATGTATGTATTTAAAAAACATTTTGCTAGGCTCTTAAGAGTCTTCCAGGCTTTGGTACTAAGCCATGGGGATGATATAACACATAGTCCTCAGCATGAAATAACTCACTCTCTTGTAATGGTAGCAGCTACATAAACAGATGATAATAATAACATGGAATATGCATGACAGAGATAGTCCGAGGGAATAACAACCACTAAAAGAGGCCCCGAACCCAGCTTGTGGGTGGGAGAGGGGAAAAAGCTGAACTAGCCTTCTTGGAAGAGATTATATCTAAACTGAACCTTAAAGGTAGGCAGGTAGATGGCAGAAGAAGGGGAGAAACAGTTTACAGATTAAAAACTCACTTGTGCGTATGTAGGGAAACAAGTGACAGGCTAAGGATGTCACAGGATGGAGAGTCAGCAGGGACTAGCTAGGAATGAAGTTGGGTGAGAAGGCAAGGGCTGGTTCAGGGAGAGCTTTCATGCCATGTGAAGGAACTTGTCCTTTGTCTCATAGATGATGGAGATCCTCTGAGACACAATTGCTTTGCCTTTTAGCTGGATCACTCAGGTAGCTTGAAGAGGATGGATTTGGAGGATGAGGCAGTGCCACTCCTTTTTCCTCCATGCTCGCTGGTGAAGATAATGAGGAACAGTGAACTAGCTAAAGGTAAAGAAGCAAAGTATTCTGACAAGCCAAAAATTTGATGATAAAACATGGAGGGACTCAGAATTTACATTAGAGGTTAGATTCTTTTTTTTTTTATTATTATTATACTTTAGGTTTTAGGGTACATGTGCACAATGTGCAGGTTTGTTACATATGTATCCGTGTGCCATGTTGTTTTGCTGCACCCATTAACTCGTCATTTAACATTAGGTATATCTCCTGATAATGTCCCTCCCCCCTCCCCCCACCCCACAACATTCTTAAGAAATCTGTATGGCAAAAACAGAAGCTCATATCCTGTGTAGTTACTACTACTCCTGCTGTGATTTAACTTTGTTTATAGCCTAAAACACAAAAAAATATCAAACTTTCCCTGCCACGTGAGCAGCGGCCACTTCAAAAAATCTGTGCAAGTACATGTATACTTGAAATATAAAGAGATAAATGTTCTCAACTACCACCATTCAACAAATAACTTACAAATCTGAGCAGAGAGCAAGTCAAACTTAATTCTTTCCCTTGGTGCGGAGATGAGATTTTTTTGGAAATCTATGTGTATGTCCCTGAAAGCAGGGTTTTCTAGAAACATCTTGCACCTGGGCTGGGGGCAGGAGAAGTGTTGTGGTGGCCAATAGGGTGCTGAGCTTCCGTGTGAAGTCGCACTATCTCTGCCTGACTCCATGCTGGAAGGGAGTGTAGTGCTCTGAAGAGATGTAGCCCTTTGTGGTTATTGCCATTAGTGAACAGAAGAATGTGGTGAATTAGCCCAGCTTTGTGGTGAGAAGTGGGAGGCAGGGAATCAGAGGGAGCGCTGGCCCTCTCCGTGCAGGCAAGTGTGAGATTGCAGGACCCAGCTATCATTAGGAGCAACTCCAGCTCTTCCAGCCTGGGAGTTTTATCAAAGGGATAACAGCAGACCACCCAGGCAGGGGCTCCAGTGTGATCGAATGTGCTGTGTCAGTCTCTGCTCCCCAACCAGCCAGTGCCCAGGATGTGGCCAGGCCTCCTGGAAATGTGCTGACAGATACAGAGAGGGGAGGAGATACTTTTTGCTCTTCACATTTTTCATTTAGATGGAGAGTGGGAAAAAAAAATCCATTCTATTTCTTTCATTTTTCTTGCTCCTTACTCTGAGACTTCCCTGCCTGGTCCTAGAGAAAGATAGATGCAGAGGTACATAAAGTTTGGTTCACAGCAGTTAAACTCTTTCACTCTTTCTATACAAAGGAGTTATTTATCATTTCTTCTGCTTCTGCAGCTACCACCATAAGGGTCCACAGTGGACCTTGAGTGAATCTCAATTTCAGAAATTCCAAATGAAGAGAGACGGAGCTAAATCTTTGAAATGGTTGCAAATGTTCTGTAGGATTGAGGCAGATGGCACCCAGTTTATCACAAGCTTCAGCAATTGGCACTGGAAACTCTTCTGCCTCCTTAGTTTATCTGGACACGTTTGAACTTAGGTACATTTGTGCTCAAATTTTGTGGCCGTTTGTTAACCCTAGTTCCTTTAGTTTCATATTCTTTCTTAGTAGAAAAAGTTGTTGTTCTTTGTACCATATACATTATTCTTTCCCATTTCTAGAAGCAGAAAAGAGTAAATAGAAAAAGGCATAAGCTCTTGAGTCAGCAAGACCTTGGACAAGTTGTTTAACCTCCCTGTGCCTTGATTTCCTCATCTGTAAAATGGGGTAGTTTTGGTATCAAGACCAATTCTTCTCTTGGCTACTTGTGCCACTCTGTTCCAGGACCCAGCTCCAGTTGATCTGATCTAATTTCCTAGCTTTTCTAGGTCTCGAGGCTTGAAGCTCTCATTTTCTTTAGTTCCTGGCCTACTGCATGGTCTCTTGTTTTAAAATAGCCTTTGTTTGACTCTGCCACCCCTTTAAACTCATCTTCCTTGTACTGCCAAACTTCTTTTAAAATAACACACCCTTGTTGGCTCTAGTCTCCCTTCTGCCCCTCCACCCCCGCACACTTGCTCTTGCAGTCTGACTTCATCTCTTACATTTGTCCATCTCTCTCTCAAAGGCCACTCATGACCTCAGAATTGCCAACTTCAGTCACTATTTTTACTCTTCTTCCTTTAGCATGTGGCACTATTATCAACTGCTTCTTAGGTGAAAATTTCCCTTAGCTTTTCTAACCCTTCAGTAATTCCTCTGAGAAATCATTCCTTCCTCCTGCTCTCCCTGAAAACTAGATTCCGTTTTCAACATGTTTGTCGAGCCACTGGCAGATAGACCTTAGGTGTATAAAGTTGATCATAGCAGAGTGGCTCTGGTTGAATAAGATGGAGTGGCCCCTGGGCATCTGCTTCTCCCTGGTCTTTTGGGATCCTCCAGCGTATCTCTGAATTCTAGGCTATAATCCTCAGAACTTTTTTTTTCCTCTCCATAGTTTCCCCTGGGGTAAAGTTCCTTTTCCTGTGATTTCATCCTGGTACTTCTCTGGATTTCTTCCAAATATGTATCTTTGGTTTGAGCCTCCTTGCTGAGAGTCAGGTCCGAATTTCCACCTGTGAGACATTTCCACCTAACTATATTGCACAACATTCAAAATACTTGATGTATTTTGAACATATTTTGAAAATACTCAGAAAAGTCTTAAACATACTTAAAACTTACTTGCCTCTTTTTGTTCTTCTCTATATTAGTGACATTGCAATTCTTGGAATTCTAGAATCCCAGGGAATTTAGGAATGGAGCCATTGGTTTATCAGTGCCTCTCTTCACTTCCTCATTCTATGTCCAGGCGGTTGTCAAGATTCTACAGTGTCTCTGATACCTATCCTGTTTTTCACTTTTCCATCTACTGTCCTGCTTAAGGCCTTTATTATCTCTTGGATGGACAGCAGCAGTTACCTTTTCACTGGTTTCTTGGCCAGTCTCTTCTTGTTCACTCTACTCTTTGCTTTGCTCTGAAAGATTCTTTTTTTTTTTTTGAGGTGGAGTCTCACTCCGTTGCCCAGGCTGGAGTGCAGTGGTGTGCAGTCTCAACTCACTACAATTTCTGCGTCCTAGGTTCAAGTGATTCTCCTGCCTCAGCCTCCCAAGTAGCTGGGATTACAGATGCCTGCCACTGTGCCAGGCAAATTTTTGTATTTTTAGTAGAGACGGGGTTTCACCATCTTGGCCAGAGTGGTTTCAAACTCCTGACCTCAAGTGATCCATCCGCTTTGGCCTTTCAAAGTGCTGGGAATTCAGGTGTGAGCCACTGTGCCCGGCCATAGTGGATTCTTTCTTAAATCACAAGTCTCATCATGGTACTCTTCTGCTTAAGAATCTCGAGGGCCTTCCTGTTGTCTATAATGGGAAGCCCAGGCTATTAAATGTGATTCAAAGCCTTTATTTAGAATCTGGCTCCAGGCTACTTTTCCAGCCTGTCTCCCTCCTATCACACATGTTTTTGTGCAGCTCAACTAGAATTTCTGTTAGTCTCCATGCTTTATGCTATCTCCTCATGGAAAATGTTCCCCAGTCACCATGTCTAATCTGGGCATCTGTCCAGGCTCAGTGTAAATGCCACTTCACTCATATGCACACTCTTTCACTCATCACACTAGATATGTCGAGATAGCTGTCTCTTAACAGTGAACTCCTTGAGGGCAGTGTCCTTTGCTGCCTCAGCACCTGACTCATTGGTAGTACTCAAAAAATGTGCTGATTCGACTGGACTACAAGGTAATTCATTGAGAATTGGATCATGTGCAGTTTTTCACCAGTTTTTTCCCAGCCTGCTAGATATTAATAGTATGCACTCAATACGTATTTTTTGAATAAATAAGTAAATGAACCCTCTGCTGCCTTAGCCAGAAGTCATCTTTCTATTCTTTGTGCTCCTTCAGTCCTTCATTACTTTTTATAACAGATCTATTATAATTATTTTGCATCTTTTATTTCCTGTTTTGCACTTAACTACATGATGCAGTTCTTTCTAACTCATCACCTAGCGCAAGGCCTTTTCCTTGGCAGTCATAACATACTTGCTAAATTGAAAATAATTTCTTTTTTACATTTTGTAGGTTTTTATATTTTCTTTAAAAACAGTTGATGGCTGGGTGCAGTGGCTCACTTCTATAATCCCAGCACTTTCGGAGGCCAAGGTGGGTGGATCGCTTGAGCTCGGGCGTTCTAGGCCAGCCTGGGGAACATGGCAAAACCCCAACTCCACAAAAAAGACAAAAATTAGCCAGGTGCGGTGGCGCGTGCTTGTAGTCCCAGCTACTCTGGAGGCTGAGGTGGGAGGATCGATTGACCCCAAGAGGTCAAAGCTGCAGTGCGCCATAACTGCACCACTGCACTCCAACCTTGGCTACAAAGTAAGACCCTGTGTCAGAATTTTTTCATTGATAGGACCATACCTGCCCTTCATAATTAAGCAGTTGACATTAATCAGATGCTTACTTTGTACTAGGCACTGTGCCAAGGACTTTATATGCATTATCTCTTTAACCCTAATGAGGTGTAGGTACTTACTTTTTGCCAATTAAAATGAAGAAGTAGAAGCTGGTAGGATAAGTGACTCTGCTAATGTCACACCGATGGCAAGTTACTGTGCTAAGACTCAAACTCAGCTCTATCTGACTCTATGCTCTTTACCTCAGTGTTTTTCTGCCTCTTTTGGTGTGAATAAGGACTCAAACTTCTCATTAGACGAAAGTGACTGAACTTCACCCTGTGAGCATGTTGTTCCATGATGTTGCTACAGAGTTGTAGCCAAGCCTATACTTGTGCTTGCTCAGAGAAACGAGGAGTTGAACTTTCTGTTTTCTTGATTTGAAATGCTTCTCCAGTTCTTGAAGCAGCTTGCAAAACATGTGGCTCTGTTGAGAATTACCAGTTATTTGTTGGGCAAACTCCTCATCGGATTATTTTGTGGTGTAGTCGACTGATTCTTCGAGCAGGCAAAACTCAGCCTTGTGAATCACTAGAGATGCAATAAGAATAGATCTACTTATGATGGCAGCAGCAACTCCCCTGTCAACACACAAAATCTACACGTATAAATTGGAACCCTACAAAGGGATTTGGCCATTTTGTCAGGTTTCCCAGGAATGTCTCTGGCAAATGTTGATCTGGAACTCTGTCTGGATTTTGGAACACTAAATGTCTATATATATACGTATATTATAAAAATGATGGAGCTCAACAGAAAGAGAAGATATGCCAAGAGAATTTAGCACTGAGGTATTGGAACTGCAGAGATTTCCTGCTTTTCCTGACTCCCTTTAATATATAATTAACATTTAACCCTTCTCTCCTGGTGATTGGAGTGTGAATTTCTTGAGGTTTATTTTATCAGCATCCAGGAATTGAAGAAGGAATTGAATTGTGGCTAGTGATTTAATAAATGCACGTGAAGTGCTTTTGGAGGACTATTCAAAATGTAACTGTTTAAGAATAGTTCTTTTCATTTTTCTGATTGAATATATTCTCTAATATTTCTCCATTGGTGAAAATCTTGTAATTGGTGAAGATCTGGCACTTTTGGTTTTCCTCTTCTTTTACCTTGAATGAAACAGATCTTGGTCAACTGATATTTCCTATTCAAGGATTACCTTTCGCTCTAGCAAAACAGATGAAAACAAGTCAGGAGCAACTAGCCACAGCATTTTCCTGTTCCAGATCATTCAGAGCCCCATGGCTGCAGGAGTCAAAGCTATGGCATGTTCAATTGATCCAGTCATATTCTTTTTTTCTTATTTTTAAAAATTTTTATATAGAGATGAGGTCTCACTATGTTGCCCCAGACTGGTCTCGAACTTCTGGGCTCAAGTGATCCTCCTGCCTTGGCCTCCCAAAGTGCTGGATTATAGGTGTGTGCCACCATGCCCAGCTGATCCAGTCAGATTTTGATATATCTATACATATCAGGATATATAAGGAATATAAATATATGTATATTCTTTATATATGAACACCACAGAGAACATTATTTTCAAATGACATTGAGGTAGTTTTGAGGATAATATGAATGCACATTTAGACAAATTTATCCTTTTATCAGTTGAAGTGATTCTTAAACTTTTTGGATTCAGAAATCTCTTGGAGAATCTAATTAAAGCTTTATTCTTCCTCCTGAAAAAATGTACACTCAAACTTATAAATAAATTTGCATTAATTTCAAAGGGTTCAAACACCCTCACCCTCAATCGGGCTGTGTCTTGATGCCCCATGGACTTATGGTCTCTAAGTTAAGATCCCCTGAAAATGTTTAGGTAGTATATAACCATTATTATCAATAATTTGGCCCAAACTCCAAATCTATGAGTATCTTTGTTTTATACATTCTTTATATATTTCAGTGATAGCCCCACATTAGGCTGTAATCTCCATGAAGGGAAGGATTTGGGGGTTATTCATATATCATAGTGTTACATATTTTGGGGGGTACATGTGATGTTTAGATACATGTATACAATGTGTTATGATCAAGTCAGAGTAATTGGGATATCCATTGCTTCAAAGATTTATCTTTTCTTTGTTTTGGGAACATTAACAAGTCTTCCCTTGTGACTATTTTGAGATACACAATAAATTGTTAACTGCAATTTTCCTACTGTACTTTCGAATACTAGAACTTATCCAACGGTATTTTTGTATTCATGAATCAATATCTCTTTTCTTTCCCCTTCCTTTTTCCCTTCTCAGCTCTGGTAACCATCATTCTACTCTCTATCTCCATGAAATCCACTCTTTTAGTTCCCACATATGAGTGAGAACATGCAATTTTTGTGTTTCTGTTCTTCACTTATTACATTTAACATAATGACCTCCAGTTCCATCCGTGTTCTGCAAATGACAGGATTTCATTCTTTTTATGGCCGAGTTATATTCCTCTATGTATATATGTCACATTTTTTTGAATCCATTCATCTGTTGATGGACGCTTAGGTTGATACCCAGCAGTGGGATTGCTAGAGCATATGGTTGTTGTATTTTTAGCTTTTTGAAGAACCTCCATACTGTTTTCCATAATGACTGTGCTACTTGACTGTTTTTTGTCATTGTTTTATCCTCAATGCTCAAAGGAATGCCAAGCCCAGAGTAGGTGCCTGATAAATATTAGTTTGAATTAGTGAAATAATCTTAGGAAACACCATTCCTAGACCTCCTCAGACAAGAATTATCAAAAATTTTTCTGGACCCGCTATAATGAGGAAACTGAGCTATGGCAAGATTATAAACTGCATTGGGAATGCTATGCTACCAGTTACTCCCGTGTTAAGCTCTTATTAACTAAATCATCTTTTCTGTCTCTCTCTCTCTCTCTGTTTTTCTTTTTGAGACAGGATCTTGCTCTGTTACCCAGGCTAGAGTGCCACCCAGGCTGGAGTACAGTGGTGTGATTATGGCTCACTGCAGCCTTGAATTCCCAGGCTCAAGTGATCCTCCTGCCTCAGCCTCCCAAGTAGCTAGGACTACAGGCATGCACCACCATGCCTAATTTTTTAAATTATATTTTGTGGAGATGGGGTCTCCTATGTTGCCCAGGTTGGTCTTGAATTTTTGGCATCAAGTGACCCTCCCGCCTCAGCCCCTCAAAGCACTGGGATTACACACATGAGCCACTGTGCCTGACCCTAAATCTTTAATGCTTAATTTTCTTCTCCATTTCGATAAATAAGATGCATGAAATTTGCAGACATCCTTAGTGAACCTGAGATTAGTTTGAGTCCGTTGCAAATGGTTTCTTAGGCCTTTGCAGTTTCGGTGCCATGAAGAAACAAATATACACATTGTGTGCACAAGGCACAACATCTGTATGTCAAAGCTGTTATTTCGTCCATTTAAGATCAAGCAAAAGTCATCTCTAAAATTATTCAGGGCACAGCAAGAGTAACACATCTCTCAATTCTAGTCACTGATCATTTTATTTCCCTGAATTCTAAAGCAGTCCCTCCCTTGTGGCCCATGCAAAAAGAGGTAATTTGGGATTCCTAATTTCCTTGATAGCCTTGCAGAGACATTAACCACTTTTCTACTCAACTGGTGAAACTAGCTGCTAACTGGAGGTGGGGGTGGGAGGGAGAAATAGAGGGGGTGGGGAAAGAGAGAGAAAGAGAGAGAGTGTGTGTGTGTGTGTGTGTATGTGTGTGTTTGGGAGTAGAAGGGTCTTCAACCAAGGTTCTCATATAGCATGGCTCTGTCAGAACCCATGAGCAAACTTACTGTTGTCTGCTAGATCAAGGACAGAATCATTAGTCTGACATTCAGGGGCCTCCCCAAGCTGTTTATCTGTCTGTCCCTATCTTCTATCACTTGAAGCTTTTGCTGAATTAGACTACTTTCTGTTTCTCAGATGTTCTCCCTGCTTGTCTGACGATTTTTCTTTCCTCCTACCTATTATTTTAGGCCCAGCTCAGATGCCATTTTTTAATTTCTTTAGCTGTTCTTTTATGGCACTTACTGCATTCTGGAGGTCTTAAATACTGCTTTTTGTCTAACAATCTTGTCTGACCTAGTAATTATAAATTCCAACATGGCTTGAGGGCAGGGAAGGGCCACATTTTTATGTGCACATGCGTTAGCGCTTTCCTCAAGGCTTTGCCTGCGATAGGCAATACAGCACTTACTATCTTTGAGGTTTAGACTTCTCTTAAGCATTCAGAACTGCAGCATTTTTGAGAGCATGCAGCATTGACATAGCTAGGCTTGTCTTCAAACCCTCTTCATATACCAAAAGGTTATGTATCTGGGTGGATGGTGGGTATATTCTAAGAATCAACAGAGAAGCTCCATCATATTTTAATTATAGTGCTGGCAGCAGCACTTTTAACAAACAGCAGTAACAAGCAGTAACACTTGGGCGGGCCAGCCACCGGAAACTGGCCTCTTTCTCTGGGTTTCTCCTACCCCCTTTTCAATCCATCACCTGTATTTATTCCTGCTATAATTTAAACACCTGTCTAGATGGTATGCATGCAATGTGTCCCTACCCCACACATTCAGATATTTGCTCACCTGCCTTATTTGGAAGATTGGCTCTAAAATAAACAGTGATTTGGTACTAAAGGAAAAACGCACTGAGGTCACCGTGGCAATGGACATGAGGCAGGGAATGGGAGTGGAACATCTGGATAAGCTGCTCCAGGAGAGTGGGAGCGGAGGAAGAGGAAAAGCAGGAGGGGGAGGAGGAGGAGGAGGAGGAGAGCAAGGGGTGAAACATCTGCCAAGCAGGCCCCAAAGCTTAGGTGGAGGTAGGATCTTGTGACCAGATTTCCCACAGGCAGTTACTCACTTAGCAGCAGCCAGCTAGAGGGAGGCAGGGGCAGAGACATATGGAACAAGTTGATTGTTTTTAGGCTTAAATTTCTTGTTTTTTGTTTTTTTGTTTTTACCACTATTTCCCAGGGCAGCATAGCAAGTAATCTTGGAATTTTCTGAAGTTTGTCCTAAGCTGTTTTGTCCACTTTTGCATTCTTGGCGTATTTAATGATTACTCATTTTAATGTTTGAGCATCTGAACAACATTGAGAAATAGTAAAACCTTAAAGTTGCTAATGAAACTATTTTCCCTCCTCATTCCCCTTTGTTGTTTTGTAACTCGTCTTCACCCCATCAAAGGCATTTCTGCTGTTTTTTGGAAAATCCCCTGCCCCTGAGCTTTGTGGGGGAGAGGAAGCATTGAATGGCTCCTTTTGCCTGTTCTCTCCTTTCCTTAGCTACCATTCCTGGTAACAAGTGCTTCTCAAACTCTGCAATGCAAGTAAGTTTCCCGTGGATCTTGAAAATGCAAATTTTGGTTCAGTGCAGCTGGGGCTGGGGCTGGGGCTGGGGCTGGGCCAAGATTCTGCATTTTTAATATGCTCCCAGTAATGCAGGTGCTCTTGGTCCAGAGACCGAATTCTAAGTCGCAAGGCTCAGTGGTACAAGGCAGTGAGATAACACGGTGATTAAAACAACAAGATTGGGAGAATTTTCATCAGGCAGACCAGGAATTGAATCCAGGGGCTGACACATAATTTGTTCTTGAGCAAATTATTTTATCTCTCAACCTCAGTTTCCCCATCTGTCTGTCTTGAAGACTAAATAAGTTAATATACATAAAATATGCTTAGCACATTGCCTGGAACAAGCTGTGTGTGTGTGTGTGTGTGTGTGTGTGTGTGTGTGTGTGTGTGTGTTTGAGACAGGGTCTTGCTCTATTATCCAGGCTGGAGTGCAGTGGTGATCTCAGCTCACTGCAGTCTCGACCTCCTGCGCTCAAGCAGTCCTTCCCACCTCAGCCTCCCTAGTAGCTGGGACTAGAAGCATGCACCACCACACTCAGCTAATTTTCATATTTTTAGTGGAGACAGGGTTTCACCATGTTGCCCAGACTGGTCTCGAACTCCTGGGCTCCAACGATCCACACGCTTTGGCCTCCCAAAGTGCTGGTATTACAGATGTGAGCCACTGTGCCTGGCCCAAACTGTTTATTGAATTTAGCCGTCATTAGTATTAATATAGTTTTGTTGTTATTATTACTGTTACTGTAGTGGATCTAAAAAGTAGCATATTAAAATTGATTATAGTAGAACATTTTAAAGGTCCAAACACAGACTTATAAGCTTCTTACGTGTATATACTTGTGTTTTTCATGTAAAGATGTTGATTACCATTACCAATAGGGCATGTTCTTTGAGTCATGGTTTCAATTAAAACAAACAAACCAACCAACAAAAAAACGCAATAGGTTTTAAACTATCTCCTCTCTGTTTTCTAGGCCCCTTTGTGACCAATAACATGAATTCGTACGTTGGCAAGCCTAGATTTAATAGCATAGACACTAGTTATTAGCCCAGAGAAGCCAACTGGCCCAATGGCTATGACCTCCACTTTAATATCCTAATATAGGTTGAGTGTCCCTAATTTAAAAATCCAAAATCCAAACTGCTCCAAAATTTGAAATTTTTTGAGCCATCTACATGATATTTCAGGTTTTCAGATTTGGGATGCTCAATTGGTATAATGCAAATATTCCAAAATACAAAAAATCTGAAATGCAAAGCACTTGGTCCCAAGTATTTCTGTTAAGGGACAGTTAACCTGTACTGCTAACAAAAATGGTGAGCCAGTGATTGATTTTGTGAGTGGTGCTGTCTCTTCATGTACTGTAAGCCTGTTCTTTTAAAAAATTATTTAGCAATGAAATGTTGATCATCGTTGTATATCAGGCACCTATAAGTGCTCTTTATCACTTTCTCTTCATCTGATCAAAGCTGGTTTTGTTATGTTATTTGGAGAAATGTAAATAGATAGAGAAGTGGATGTAGCCTGGTGACGTCTATGATCATCATCTTTCTGTCCTGTTAGGGAAGAAACCTCCAAGTATGAACTCTAATTGGCTTGTAGAGTTTATTAAGGTCTCATCCGATACTGGGAGATTTTCCCTGCCCTTAGATCTTCTCTAGGCAGGACAAGGTAGCTCTAAAGCCAGAATTGATGCTTAGATTCATTTTTGTTCAGTGACTCCTTCTGCCCATTCTGGAAAAAAGTGGGAAGCTGAAAAGAAAGACCAGATGTTTTCTTACTTAATTTAATCTAGAGATAATTTGCTTGGTGCAAACTTTAGTCAGGTGTAAATCTGTATACATAACATTTAGCCAGATCTGATTGAGAGTCTAGAGCTGTGCTGTGCAGTAAGGTAACCACTAGCTACATCTGGCTTTTAAATTTTAAATTATATAAAGTTTAAAATCCAGTTCCTCAGTCATACCAGGCATATTTCACATGCATAGTAGTCACATGTGGCTAGGGGTTATTGTATTGAACAGTGCACATTACAGAACATTTCCATTATCACAGATCATTCTAGAAGATAGAAAATGATTTATTTCACTTGTTTTTCTGATAGATCAGTGATGGCTACTTGGAGAAATGTGTAAAGAAGATTCTGAGACCATCTCCAAGTCAGCCCCGAGTTGCTTGATTATGGGTTAGCAATATGAGCCCTAGGAAGAGACTGCTGGGTGAGGGATGGGGATGTTAGCTGTGGCATATGTGCTAAGAGTCTTCTAGACAAAAAATCCACAAGTCTAAGAATAGAATATTTAATCTAGAGGGGCAGGTTATTATCATTTGGTAGGAACAGATTTTTTGTTTTCTTTTAGCAGGAATCTTTTAGAGAGAAAGGTGAGAAGCTTTTAAAGTTATCTCATTCCTTGTATAGTCTCTCATTTAAGTAGCAGTCACTTTGCTGTTTCTCAAATTAACAATGATACTTTGCTTTTGCATAAAATGAAATCACAGTGGCTGCCACTTCTTGGTTTATCCATCACACATCAGGAATGGTTGTTATGTGAATAAACATAACCCTTCAATAATCCAAAAGTAATTTCATGATCAAGTCACTTTTTACCTGCCAAGAAACAAAACTGGCTGAGGATGTTTTTTCTTTGTTTTACTTCTTTAATATCTTCTGATGAAAGATAACAAGTGGGAAGTAAAATCAAAGGGAAAGAAGGAAAAGCTAGTATAGTTTTGTCAATCTCTGTATAATCACTATTTTAAGAATTTGAGGTCTGTATCTGATGATATTTTAAAAATCTCTAATAATTAAGGGTAACTAGGGTTGTTTTCCTACTAGTTTCCAAACTAGAAAAGATTTTTAAAACTAGAGTACCAGTTCTGCAACTTTTATGTGACTTCGAGCAAATTATCATAACCTCTCTGAGCCTTTCTCCACTTGTGAAATGGTGTGGAACAGTATCTACCTCTGTGAATAATGGGTAAGGACTAAGTGAAATATAAAACCCAGAGTGCCTGACACCACTACTGTAAGGACTCATTAAACCATATTATTTGGGAAAAGTAGACCACATGTGCTGGAAGGCGAGCACTCTCTGTTCTGTCTTGGCCCTGCCACTTACAGGTGTGTGACTATTGTCTAGTTTTTTACCCTCTTTTGACTTTGGCTTCCCCTTTTGTAAAATGGGTAACAGTAGGACCTGTTACAAAGGGATTGCTCAGGGTTAAATGAGATAATGCACATCAAGATCATGCAAGCATCCAGCACTTTGGGAGGCCAAGGCAGGTAGACCACTTGAGGTCAGGGGTTACCAGCCTGGCCAACATGGTGAAATCCTGTCTCTACTAAAAATACAAAAATTAGCCTGGTGGCAGATGCCTGTAATTCCAGCTACTTGGGAGGCTGAGGCAGGAGAAGCACTTGAACTCAGGAGGTAGATGTTGCAGTGAGCCAAGATTACGCCACTGCACTCCAACCTGGGTGACAGAGTGAGACTCTGTCTCAAAAAAAAAAAAAAACAAAAAAAAAAACCATAATGCAAGGTCATTGCACATAGTGAGTGTTCTATAAGTGTTAACTGTTAAGATGCATATGATGATGTTTACATTAGGGGCAGTCTTGCCAAAGGATAGGTTTACTAAATCTTTTATCTCCTCTCCTTTCCATTCACGAATCTCCAGACGATACCATTTATACTAAACATGGTAAAGTGTGCACATTGTTTATTTATTGATATTCCCCTATAAATTATTAAGCCTCCTTTATTAAGTTCTTGGCACAACTAAAGCAGTAATTGGAGAAGCTGTTAGTTATCATAAAGACCTTTCTCACTGTAGTTTTTCCGTAAGTTTCAAGATCATGTCTAATATAAAAGGTCTGATGGTCAAATCAGGGCAGGAAAGCAGAGGAGTCAGTGCGGGGCAGGAGTGAGTTCAGGAGTACAAGGAGTCTGGTTCGTTGTCTGAAGGCCTGACCTACATTGCCCCTAGGATATAGGAAGAAGGACAAGGCATTTCAGAGAAACTAGTGGCCAGAGAAGTTACTACCATAATTTGCTACTATATCTTCCCTGTCTTTTTTTTTTTTGAGACAAGAGTCTCGCTCTGTCGCCAGGCTGGAGTGCAGTGGCGCTATCTCGGCTCACTGCAGCCTCTGACTCCTGGGTTCAAGCAATTCTCCTGCCTCAGCCTCCTGAGTAGCTTGGACTACAGGTGCACACCACCACGCCCAGCTAATTTTTGTATTTTTAGTAGAGATGGGATTTCACCATGTTGGCCAGGATGGTCTCGATGTCTTGACCTCGTGATCCACCTGCCTTGGCCTCCCAAATTGCTGGGATTACAGGTGTGAGCCACCATGCCCAGCTTCTTCCCTGCCTTTTAGTTAGCATATGCCCTTCTTCTCCCCCTTGTAGAAGCAGTAGGGGACAGAAATGATAAGCAATGTATGGCCGGTGAGGCTTTCTTCCAAAGACTGGTCCACATTGGAGGGTGCAGCCTCCACAGACACTGGGAATTACTCCTGACCTGTGGAAAACAACTTTCTTTCCAAGAAAATTATTTTTAGTCCTTTGGTGTAAAGACACAGTTCTGAGCTGTTTTCACTTATTGAATTCTATAACTAGGAATGAAACACTATACTCTTGCTAAAAATGACCTTTTTTCTTTCAGAATTTTTAGGAAAAAAAATCATAATTCTCTCATTTATAGTTTCAAAATTATTAGGCCCTTAGAACATTTTATAGCAAAACATTTGCCTTGGAATTTATATCTCCAGTCTGATGACTTTCACTACTGTTCTCTAGTGTCTCATGCTCAAAATCCTACATTCAGCTTTGCGTCTTCTCTCTCTTCAACAGTCCCGGTGCATCTTACTTTGAAATGCTTCTCACAACCATTCTTTCTTTTCTTTTCTTTTCTTTTTTTTTTTTTTTGAGACGGAGTCTCACTCTGTCGCCCAGGCTGGAGTGCAGTAGCAAGATCTCAGCTCACTGTAAGCTCCACCTCCTGGGTTCACGCCATTCTCCTGCCTCAGCCTCCCGAGTAGCCGGGACTACAGGTGCCCGCCACCATGCCCAGCTAATCTTTTTGTATTTTTAGTAGAGATGGGGTTTCACAGTGTTAGCCAGGATGGTCTCGATCTCCTGACCTTGTGATCCACCTGCCTCAGCCTCCCAAAGTGCTGGGATTATAGGTGTGAGCCACTGTACCTGGCCCCATTCTTTCTTTTCTGATTCCACTACCACTGCCCAGGTTTTAAATACATCTGTATTTGCCATAACAACTTTAAAATAATTTTTTATTATAAAATGTAATACATGCTTAGTTTAGAAAATTTGGAGAATATAGATAAGGAAGAAAATAAGTTGTAATTCAGAAATAAATGCTACTTATAGTCTGGATTTTTATTTCTAGTCTTCAGGAATGTCTGTTCACTTGTGTTTGTGTGTGTATGTGTTTAAAGAAATTTGGATCTACTCTATACAGTTTCATATTGTGATTTTTGCTACCACGATTTTTTTTACTTGAGATATTAGCATGTTCCTATATCATTATTTTTCTTTTCTTTTCTTTTCTTTTCTTTTCTTTTCTTTTCTTTTCTTTTCTTTTTGAGATGGAGTCTCGCTCTGTCACCCAGGCTCGAGTGCAGTGGCGTGATCTCTTCTCACTGCAACCTCTGCCTCCCAGATTCAAGCAATTCTCTTGCCTCAGCCTCCCGAGTAGCTGGGACTACAGGTGCCTGTGACCATGCCTAATTTTTTTTTTTTTTTGTATTTTTAGTAGACACGTGATTTCACCATGTTAGCCAGGCTGGTCTCGATCTCCTAACCTTGTGATCCACCCGCCTCGGCCTCCCAAAGTGTTGGAGTTACAGGCGTGAGCCACCGCACCCGGCCTATTTTTCAAAAAATGTTAATGCATACGTAATATTGTCTTACTTAGGGCAAAATTTGTTTAACAATATTGTTAGCCATTTAGATCTCCTTTTTCAGTATTAAAAACAATGCTTGATTTTCAGTATTCACAGTATAGTGTAGTGAGTAAGAAAATGGGCTTTGGCAGTTGAAAAACTATGGTTTGAATTCTTGTTCTGCCATTTATTTCTAGGCCTCAATGCAATCATAGGCCTCAGTTTCCTTCTTGTAAAATGAGTATTATTATGGTACTTACCAACAGACTTGTGGCAATTTAAATGAGATGTATGCGACGTACTCATTTACACATAGCTTGGCACCTAGTGAATTCTAATAAATATTGACTGCTATCATGATAGCCACCTGTCATTAATCATCTGCAGTTGTTTTGTTGTATAGTTCCCAGAAGCTAGATTGTAGTATCAAAGTGTACAAATATTGTAATATATTTTAATAAGGTATTGCCAGTTGATTTCTAGGAAGATTCTACCAATTTATAGTCACACAAGTAGTATAAGTACCTAATTTCACCCTTTGCCATTATTGGATACTATCTTTTTAAATATTGTATACCAAAGTGATATGCAAAAATGGTGTCTTGTAACTTGCATTTCTTTGTAATTTGCATGTCTTTCTTATAATTTACATTTACCAGTAGAAATGATGACTAGTTTTACATGTTTAATTGGCTAATTGTATTTCTCCTTTGTACATTATTTATTGAAGTCCATGACTATTTTTCTCTTAACCGTCTTTTTTCTTTCTAAATCAGTGGGTTCTTTGTGCATTGTAATAATTAATGTTATTTATAACTAAAATTTACTGAACATTTAGAACATTCAGATGAGGAAATAAGGGCAGAAAGACTAGTTCACCTGGTTTCTTTGAACATTGTCTACTCAGTAGATTCTTGCTGTTTTTGTTATTCATCTTTGTTTCTCATAGCACCCGGCACAGTCCAGTGCCCTGCACTTAGTAGGAGCAAAATAAATGCTTGTTAACTTACACTGACACTGACCACTCTCACTTCTGCTCTTTGTGCACAGGAACCATTCCTTCCTGGGTGCCTTTGTCACAGCCACAGCTTCAGCTCAGAGGGGTCAGCATCTGTTGGCCTTGACTTGATTTTGCCTATATGTTGTTAATGATGCTTTTTAAAAACTCTGTAAAGTCGGGTTATTTCCCTCGCTTTATTTCTAGGTAACAAACCTGAATTTGGCAACTGGCATCATAAACAGAAGCAGTGCTTCAACTCCCCCAACCCTCCGACCCATCATCAGTCCTAGTGGCCCGACATGGTCGATACAGTCAGACCCCCAAGCTCCCGAGAATCACTCCAGCCCTCCTGGAAGCAGGTATGTGAAGGGCCCTGCAACTAGCATTTGGGTTACACAGGGATGGCCTGTGTCCCAAGCAAGCCATTCCCACCTTGAGTTCTGTATGGAGATAGCACTAAGGCATATGCCCTTTCTCCACCTGCCTCGATCCTCTGGCACCTGACTAAGAGAGCCTCATTTTATTTGTAAGACAGTTTTCAGGCATATCAAATGAAAAGGACATTTCTGAGATAGCTAAGAAAATCACCTTAGGGTAAAAGAGCAAGAATTTACACTATGTTTAATCCTTGCTTATAGTCATCATTTTTATGTGCCAACTTTTTGCACTTTGTCCTTGTCTGTTAGTTTTTTTTTTAATACCTTGTGTTGTTTATAGTTTTTTTTATACTACATTGTGTTTCAGTAACTTTAGACTCTGTTCTTTTGAAGGACATATTTGTTTTTTTATTTTTTTATCTAGTTTCATATAACTGAACTCAAACAACTTTGCTGAACAATGCTCATTTGGGAAGTGGGAAGGAAATTTCCTTTATGTAGTTGAAAGATGTGGCTAAAGATAAAATCCAAGTAGCTTCTGGCGATAATGTAAGCAGCTTGCGAATTAAAAAAGAAACCACTGTATTGAGTTCTGGTCTTGCTGTGTGTTTTAATTACTCCTGTATTAAAAAAAAAAAGAAATGGATTCCCAGCACATCTTGCTTTAGTGCCTATTAAATATGGATTAAATTGCATCAGTCCCTGAGTTGAATGAGCTAGAGAGAAATGTGACTGTTACAATGAAGTATTTTGACCAGCTGAGATATTGTTCCCTCCAACCAAAGAAGTTCTACCACAGGTGCCCGACCAAGCCCTCACACCCCATGCCAGTACTTCCAGCCTCTGCCTTTTAGTATGCTGCTTTGCCCTGAGATTCAGAGAGGGTACTGAAGACTTGGACATGGAGGAAATACCTTGTTGTTGGGAAAGTATCTATTGGTGTTAGAATTATTACTTAAGGAACTAATTTGGGAAGCAGAAGCTCTGCCCAGGAAGCAGCATAGATATAAGCACATTACATCATCCTGTGGTACGGTGTCTTTCATACCAGTGATCATTGTGGTTGGGGCGAAAAGAATCAACTGAGAATTATAAAGAACCGAAGACCAAGAGGCAGGACTTTTAGGCAGAGCATCCTCCACACAGTTCTCTCCCCAGGAGAAGTCTGCTGTAAAACGTCAGTCGTAAACAAGAAATTCTGTTTATACCATAGAGCTTTATTTTTCATAAAAAAATTTCCAGATATTCCATTTCCATTTTAAATTCAGAGCCTTGTTTTTATGGAAGACATTTTCACTGCAATTTTGGATATAAAAATTACAATGACAAGGCTACAGGCATTGCTCCTACTGTAAACAAAATGTTAAAACCACACATTTTGGAGAAATTGAGTTTTAGCACTTTTTATACTTGTAGATAGAATGAGGGAAAACATTTTTAATAACAATTACGGTTGGGTTTAGAGCTTTCTTTTGGTAGCGCCTGTTAGTAGTGAGATGAAAGATGATGAATTTGGTCAAGGATGTGCCAGGACCTAAGGTTCAGTACTGTGAGTGGCCTTCTCCCAGCCAGACTGCCCACAAGGCTGTGGTAATGCTCATGGTACATTACACGATTTACTTCTGACCCATTCCAGCCAAAAAGCAATCCCCACAAAGTCCCCTGGTCTTTTCCTTTTCTTTTTACCCACAGCAGCCCTCTCTTTACCTCCTCTTCAAACACAAGAGCCAGTTTTCAAGTCCCATTTCAGTTCAGGATAGCCCTGGGACATTTTCCTCTACCCCCAGGTGACCTCTGGTTGCCAGCACTGCCTGGAGCCTGAGCTTGAGAGTCCCAGTTCCACGTGGGATTCCCAGAGGCACCCACCCTAAAGGAGCCCTGAGTGAATTCTCAGAGGTCTTTCCAGACTTGGCTGTGATATAGGCCCCAGCCAGACCTGCAGCATACAACCTGCACAGCCCAATGTCCTGGTTTCCATTTTTACCTGGTAAGTCACTGTTTTGTGGATATTTAGTCTCTTGTTGTTCCTCCTTTAGTCGCAAGGATGACTAAGTTTAATAAATACAGGATTTGTAGCTTAGAGATCTGAGTTTTATTACTGGTTTTGACATTAAGTGACCCTAAGCTATTCATTTAATCTTTTTATTGGGTAAGCATACTTACATATAAGTGGCCTGTTTTGAGAGCTTTTAGATTGCCTTTAAAGCACTTTGATCTCCCTGGAAGTAGGTGTTAGATAAATAAAAGTTACTCTCAATAGTTTTTCTACAGTAGCAACAGTGGATTCCAGTTTAGTTCTGATAATTCACTAAACTAGGGGCTTCCCTGTAAACTGTAATAAAATGTAAAGAGAATCCCATTGCTAGCTGTACTGTTCATCTCTGCATGTCAGAGAATTCACTGACTTGGTAGCCACAGGAATGAAAACTGGTGACTCACAAGAACTCTGCAAATAGTGTTATTTTTCATTTCCCTATGGTGTTGCTATTGTTCTCAATTTTATGGATCACACAAGTTTTCATCAAATGACCTTGTTCTCCCGCTGTTTTGAAATCACCCCAAATGTAGCCTCAGGGTGGTCGTCTCCCATTGGGTCAGTGTAAGCTCAGCCCAGCGCCTCAAATCCCTTGGTTCCTTTGGTCTGTCTGGAGTCCTGTTCAGGCTTTGTTGTGGGAGAAGAAGGCAAAGAGCCCACGACTTGCCCAGACAGTCTGAGGCCTGGCCATGTAGCTTGCAGTTCCCTAGACACTCTGGAGTTGGACTTGGCCAGCCATCCCTCTGTTGTTACTTTTCAGAGGTAATAAGTGAGATTAATTGCAGGCCATTCTCCAGAAGAGAAAGTAGTTAGAGCCAAATACAGTCACATGTTTAGAAGCCTGAGGTGTGCCTCCAAGCAAGGCCGACTTAGAATTATACAGTAGGGACTCCAGGATGCAGGTACCAAGTGTTTATGACCTCTCTCTTCCTTAAAGTGATGTTTTCAGTTTCTAGGTGCTGATACCTGGGTGTGTTAGCTTTTCTTTAGCCAAGGAGAAAGATTAGATTTTTCAGGCTGCCTTTTAATTATCCATTTTTGGGGTACATGGGAAGTCATTAGGAGCTGCAAGTTGATGTGCGGAGCCATCTCATCATTACTGCCAGCCTTCCATGGAATTGGACTACATCAGGGAGGATTTTCTAGGTGTGGAGCACTCAGTGGGTTCTTAGTGCGTTTTTCTTTGTGAGACATGGAAGGGTTACTGTAAAGTCTTGGCTGCTGCTTGGAATGATTTGGGAAGAACAGGGCCTCAGACAGCTTGGCAGGAACCTGAGGCCCTGTTTTTTTCCAGTCCAGCCCTTCCTTGTGGATCGAGCTGTCAGGGAATCCCACGAATGTCTGGCTCCTGCCCCTTTGTATGTTTTTCCAGCATTTGTCATTGAATTATTTTTATCCACCTCTGGCTTTTTCACACATGCATCCTGGGGATTTGTCTGTTCCTCGATATGAAAGATGGGGGAATTTGCAGAAAGAGCACAGCCGTGAGTTTGTTCCTACTTTTTTGTGATAGGACAAGACATTGTGGGCATGGGCTGCTCCACCTGGCCAGCTCCCATTCTCTAGAGAACATCTGTATGAACTTGAAATGCCACCGAGGAATGGGAAATCTTGGGAAATTGGAACCATTTTCGATGTCACCCTGTCCTTCTGCCCTCTTATTCAGCAATAGATTATAAATAGTTTGGTATTCTGTGCATAATTTTAAGGTACACATTTTTCAGAGATTCTGATTCTAGTTAATAATACTTTCCTCTCTTCTTTTAGATTATTCTTAGAAATGTTGCTGGAGATGCAGATCTCTAACTTCTCATCTTTTCATTCTCAGTCAGTCCTCAGAAATACTGAATTTGTTAATTTCCTTTAAAAATATGTCCTATGCATTTTCTATATGTCGAGCATTGTGTTAGTTGCTGGGAAGGAGCAGTAAATAAAACAGAGTAGTTGCGGATCTCAGAATTTACTCTCTAGGGTATATCTTCCACATTCTCAGCACAGTGTTGGGTGCTGGGTAGGGCCTAAAAGACTTTTGAAGACATAATGTTTGATCACTAAGAGGCTACTGTCTGGCAGGGAAAGGGAGCGTATACACATGAAACAATCAGAGCAGTGGCAGGCGGCATATGACAAAGATCTGAATTTTATGGCATAGACAATTAGAAGAAAGGGTGTCAAGAAGGGCATGTAAGGAGTCAGTCCTGTCCCGGATGAACCTTGAGGGTCGTATGCTCAGTGAAGCCAGCCAGTCACAAAAGGACAAATCCTGTATGAGTCCATTCATACGAAACATCTAAAGTAGTCAAAATCATAGAAACAAAGTAGAAAGGAGGTTGCCAAGGGCTGAGGGAAGAGGGGAGGGGGAATTATTGTTTAATGGCTATAGAGTTTCAATTGTGAAAGATGAAAATGTTCTAGAAATCTGTTGCAGAATGATGTGAATGCACTTAACACTCCTGAACTATACATGTAAAAATGGTTAAGATGGTACATTTAAAATTATGTGGTTTTGTTTTTTTGGTTTTTTTCTTTTACACGATAAAACTTCGAAGAGTATGTAAGGATTTAAGAGAGCTCCATAGTTCCACAAAAATTACTTAGTGTTTATCCTCTGCCTCTGTTATAAGGGAATTATTCTGAACATTGTCCTTTAAATACTTCTCTTTCTTGAAAAGCATGTTACCTTTATAGGAAATGGGCCCAGCAGTTTCTATTAGGAAGATGGCATAATACGGTGGGAAGAGAAGGGACTTTAGAGTCAGACAGACCTTGGTTTGCTTTATTAAGTGTGTGACCTTGGGCAAGTTGCTTAGCTTTTCTGGACCATAATTTCCCCATCTTTTTTTAAATGCACATAGTTAAACCCACCTCATTAAGTTGTTATAAGATTAAACTGAGTTGTGTATGTGAAAGTGGCCAGCATGGTTTTTACTTTTTACTTTTTTGGTGTAGGTTTCTTGATAACTCTCAGTTCCCTTTCCAGAAAAAAGAAAGAAACTTAAAATTGAACTTGCTTGGGATATGGTATTGCTCACCATTTAGTTTAGTACCTAGTTTAGATCACACTGCCCATCACCCCTGTGCAGTATGCTCCTGGGACTGGATAACAGAAATCTGGCCTTTCTAGCCGAGGATGGGAAGGCATCAGAGTGGGGCCAACAAGAGACTCTTCCTTTTTCTTTGACCCCTTGGTTGGAGGTCAGCTTCTTTCTACTCAGCAGGCCCTTTTTCTCTGCTGTCTCCTGAATGTTGAAATTTCCATTGCAGCTCAATGTTCCAGCCAGTAAACACTCATATTTTCCATCTATCCTGGGGGTCGAGCTTTGGGAGAGCTTTTCTCTGGAGCAGTTTGGAGCTTATAATTTTGTACTTTATCCTGTTATATAAACAATGCTTTCCAGCCAAAGAGCACAATCAAAGAGAAACTACTTTTTGGGAGGGGACTAAAAAAAAATTAATATTCAGAGTTCTGTAGAAGTGATATTTCACTCCTTATGCCTCTTTCTTCTCTTTCATAAAATAAAGTTTACCTCACCTTTCTCCTGAGTCTTAACTCTCACTATTCCTTCCCCTGAGGAAAACGATTTCTCCAGTACATGTATGATAAAGGCCTGTACTTCCGTCTGAATTTTCTCTGCTACTTTTCTCACTCAGCCAGACACGTAACCTCTCAAGAGTCATACCCTGCGTCAGTTCAAGCTCTGTGACAGATTCTACAGTTCCTCCTTCACCGAGAGAGCTGAGGGCTGTCAGTGTTTGTGCCAAGAGCAAAAGTGATTGGCTTCTGCCTAATAAAGGAATGTTGGGAAGCTTAGGAAATCTGTCAAAGATAGCTGGTTGGATGTCATACCAGGGCCTAGGTAGCATAGGTTCGGGAACCTGGGGCCGAGTGTCAGGAGTGAAAAACGTGGATCTTTCTTATCCACAAGTCAGAATAAAGCATGGAATGCAGTGTTTGCAGTTTGCCAGTGTCAGTTTTTCTAGTTAAGTTTGCCTCTCTCACTCCACTCTGCACTGCTTTGAAGTATTAATGATAAACCACCTTCTATTTCCTTAGGATACGCGTATACACACACACACACACACACACACACACACGAGTCTTTGTTAGAGGCAAAACCTATGTGAATATACTTAACACTCCTGAACTGTACACCAAAAATGGTTATGACGGTACATTTTAAATTATGTGTGTGTTTTTTTTTAACTACAACGTTAAAAAAAAGGAGTATGTAAGGATTTAAAAGAGAACCCCATAGTTTCACAAAAATTATTCACTGGTCAAATAATTTTTTTGTTTAACTGTTTAATCTTATTTAACTGTTTATAATTTTGTAACTATACAAAATGGATGATTATTTTGGTTTTAAGAGGCCTGGATATGACAAAGTTCCTTACACTAAGCTAAATGAGACTCCATTTTTAGAATTAGGAAATTATAGGAGTTATTTTATTTATAATTTAGTTTAATTCTCCTGGCATGGTTTTTCTATCAGCTTCTATCCCTTCAAGTTAACTGGTTTACCAGCTTTGGAAAAGCCTGGGAAGATCACAGGCGTGATGAAACACAGTCTTTCTTTCTGACTCATGTAGAAGAACATTGATGATCCATATTTAAAGCTTACCTAGTATTGACTCAACAAATGTAGAAGGAAAACCAGCCAGTTTTCCTGATCCTTTAACTAAAGATCTCATCCTACCCACCTGCCCTTCTCGCTGCTAAAAGATTCTCAGCGTATTACCTACCCAGTACAGCTAATAAATCAATGCTGTTTTTTAAAAGGTCTCAGGAGTTAAGATGCTAATAAGAAAAAACTCCTTGTATCTATGTTTTCATAAAATGAAACTATAGAACTATGTATCTGCAAAGGAATAAAAGTCCTCTCTTTCCTGAAGCTGCTTTGTGGGACAAAGTTTTGGTATAGGCTTTTGGTAACTAACTCTTAGTTCCCTTTTTTCGAAAGAGAGAAACAAAATTGTACTTGCTTGGTATATGGTATTTGCTACACTGGGACACAGTTTAGAGTCAACTGGCCATAACTCACATACAACAAAATACAGTATTATAGCAGGGAAAGCAGTAATATGTAATCACAATACTAAGGTTGACATTATTTATTTATATTGTAAAGTAAGTGCCCACTTATTAAAATTGTTATTATAAATCATTAAAATGCTCGTAAAGAAAGATAATTAGGAAAAGCCAAATTTTAAACGTTTATTTAAATATGGAGCCAACTGTTCTTTGGGTGATGTGTGCAAAGCTAGTGAGAGAGGCAGTGTATGAGAGCTCAGGGATTTGAAATCTTGCAACATATGGCAGGCCCAGGTATTCATTATAAGTTACAAACTGTCATCCTGCTTGGACCATTTGTATGCCTCAGGAGCAGTAAAGGGACAACTCGCGGTGTTCATGAATTATCAAGCTAAGATTCATATTAATTTCACTTCAAAGCCAATAATCAATACCACATTTGGCTTGGTTCTTTTGGTTTTTTGTTTGTTTGTTTTTAAGACAAGGTTTCACTCTGTCACCAGGCTGAAGTTCATTGGCATGATCACAGCTCACTGCAGCCTCTGCCTCCTCAGGCTCAAGTGATCCTCCCTCAGCCTCCCAAGTAGCTGAGACTATATGTGTGCACCACCATGCCTGGCTAATTTTTGTATTTTTTGTAGAGGGGGGGTTTCGCCATGTTTCCCAGACTGATCTTGAACTCCCAGGCTAAAGCAATCCACCTGCCTCAGTCTCCCAAACTGCTGGGATTACAGGTGTGAGCCACTGTGCCCGACCTGGCCTGGCTGATCTTAAAAAGAAGTTTACTATCTGTGATGAGAATGAAATATGGGTGCATCTCAATGATGTGACTATAATTTAAAAGGATGTAGATGAGAAAAGCAGGCTTTCTGGCATAGTAGGTAAGGCAGCCATAAAGAGGTTAGTAAATTGGATATACTTAAAGGCTAGAGGAAATCAAATCACAATTGACCCTTGGATAACTCAGGTTTGAGCTGCCCGAATCTACTTATATGTGACTTTTCTTCCATCATCTGCCACCCCTGAGACAGCAAAACAAACCCCTTCTCTTCCTCCTCCTCCTCGGCTTACTCAACCTGAGGATGACAAGAATGAAGACTTTTATGATGATTCACTTCTGCTTAATGAATAGTAAATATATTTCTCTTATGATTTTCTCAATAAATTTTTTATTCTCTAGCTTTTTAGTAAGAATACAGTCACATAATACATATATCATATACCATATGTGTTAATTACTGTTTATCCATAAGGCTTCCAGTCAACAATAGGCTATTAGCAGTTGAGTTTTTGTGGGGGGTCAGAAGTTGTACCTGAATTTTCGACTGTGCAGGGGTTGGCACCCCAACCCCTGTATTGTTCAAGGGTCAACTGTACATTCTTCTGAAACTGGGTTGCACCAAGTAAAACTAAGTGAATGAAAGACCCTGCCTATACTGTTGAATACTCTCAAATACCTTACTAGCTGCTTGAGCCCAGTACTGACATTTGAAATATAAGCTTCAGAAAGAGTTTTGTTACCTTCTTCAACAAATATTTAGTAAATTAAAATATGTGCAAAAGCAAGGGTGAAACTGGTAATAAGTAATGTTTCAGCCGGGCATGGTGGCTCATGCCTGTAATCCCAGCACTTTGGGAGGCCGAGGCGGGTGGATCACGAGGTCAGGCGATCGAGACCATCCTGGCTAACACGGTGAAACCCTGTCTCTACTAAAAATACAAAAAATTAGCCGGGTGAGGTGGCGGGTGCCTGTAGTCCTAGCTACTCGGGAGGCTGAGGCAGGAGAATGGTGTGAACCCCGCGGGGCGGAGCCTGCAGTGAGCCGAAATCGCACCACTGCACTCCAGTCTGGGCGACAGCGAGACTCCGTCTCAGAAAAGAAAAAAAAAAAATAAGTAATGTTTCAGCTGGGAAATGATTTCATCTGATAGTTGTTACAGTAATGTTATCCTCAAAAAGTTAACATGTAAAATTACTGAATATCTCCTCAGTGTGAGAGGCTGGGCCCTGAAGGGGGTATTAGACAAATCCCTGTCCTCAAGAAGGAAAATTACTGATCCTAAAATTTACTAATGCAAGTACTATAAAGCAATATGTGCTTAGTTATTGAATAGGAAGATGAAAACCTTTTCTTAAGTGGTGAGAGTTCCGAGGAGAAATTTATCACTCTGGTTAGAAAAGCTGGCGAAAACTTCATGGAAGAGAAAAGGTGTGAGTTGAACCTGGAAGGGTAGATGGGGCTTGGATAGGCCAACAGGCTGATATTCATCACTTAAGAGATAATTGCACATATATTTGGTGCTTGACACTATGTGAGAATCTGAGAGGATCAAAGAATTGTAATCCATACTCTTACTAATAGCCTATTGTTGACCGGAAGCCTTATGGATAAACAGTAATTAACACATATGGTATATAATACATGTATTATATACTGTATTCTTACTAAAAAGTAAGCTAGAGAATAAAAAATTTATTGAGAAAATCATAAGGAAGAGAAACACATTTACTATTCATTAAGCAGAAGCAAATCATCATAAAGGTCTTCATTCTTGCCATCCTCAGGTTGAGTAATACTGTCCTATACATTTATTTTTTTTTTTTTTCATGTAATACGGAAAGTGAGTGATTTTGAAAGGGCATATGGGTTCAGATGAGTTCACAATTCAAAAAAGATACTAAAGACTTGGGTGAAAAGATAAGGTTCTGCAGAGGAAAGGTTTAAGGTAGGGTTTAAATTCAGTCCCAGGTGTATAGGCTACGGATAGGTTAAGAAATAGAAAGGAACGAAAAAGAAGATAATGTGCAAGATATTTAAGGTATTTGCACGGACAGTAAGTGGGAACCAGTCTGGCTCAGACAGAGTGTGTCAGAAATAATGTATTAGTCGAAACACTTGGAGTTTCAAGTGATAGAAACTGAAATCAAGCTGGCATATCCATAAAGGAGATTTTTTAGTTCATATAAAAGCCTAGAAGTTGGTGTGGGGGAGTTAGGAAGTATCATTAATCATTCTACTTTCTTCCAAGTTCACAACTAAATGAGAAATAGTAGAAAAGTTAGAGAAATAGTGAGATACTGGCTGTATTGCTGATAAGGATAAATTGTTGGGAATATAGCATAATTAGGCTTCTACCTCTCAAGTCTGTCTTTCTAATTTGTTTTCTGTATTCTAAATATTTCCTGTATTGACATTTTGGTCACTTGGATAATTAAAACAAATTTTTTCAAGAGGAAGGAAAAGGATCCAACACACCACAATGTGAAAAACAAAAACAAAAAAAATCGTGGCCTGATTTCCAAAGTGAGCACCTGCATCTGGGTCCAGTCCACCTTCCCACTTGTATTCTTCTTCATAAGTTCAGTGTCAGCCAACTCAACAGATCGAAAGTAAGCCTATTACTGTACAACATGGTGACTATAACTAATAACAATGTATTACATACTTGAAAATCACTAAGAGTTGATTTTAACTCTTTTCAGCACACACAAAAATATGTAAGGTAAAGCATGTGTTAATTAGCTCAATTTAGCCATCCCACAATGTACAACATATTCCAAAACATCATGGTGTACACCACAAATATATACAGTTTTTATTTTTTCATTAAAATAATTAATGAAAAATGAAAGATAATATTTTGGCAAATATATAAGCCTTGTATATTTTCCCGTCACCACATCCTCACATATGCCATTCTGTAGCACTTATTCTATTTGTTTACTGTTTACTTTCTATCACTCTTTCACTTAAGTATATGTTGTCTTATTCATTATTGTATCCCAGTGCCTTGGTAAACAGTAGGAACTTATTGATTTACAAATATTGAGTAAAAGCATGAATGAATGGATATCCTGTTCTCGCACAGGGCTCAGTTTATCGCAGTCTTCCTGCAACCTTCCCTGATACCCCAAGCAGATCTTATTAGGATTTCTCATCCTTTTGCTCTTCATCTGTTGGAGTCATGCTCCCGAGAGATATAATTCAAAAGACACTCTTAAGTGTGTAATTTTAATTCCTAGAGAATGGATCTTTGTAGCCCTTTCTAGCACAGAGAACTGAACACTAAAGAGAAAAGCCCTAGCCTCTCTCCATTGAGCTTAGAGCCCCTCCTTCTGACCTTTCTCTCCCTCTCTCTTGTGCACATACACCACACACTTCCCAAGTCACTAGGCCCTGTTGCTTCTCTTTTGGATCTTACTCGGTTCTTTGTAGTTGTTCAAAGTAAAAAGTACTCGGTAAGCACAAGGCCCTCCCTAGTCTGGGGAGCAGACGTAGGGTGTGGAAGAAAAGGAAATGGTAGAGAACCTTTCTTTTCTCATCCTTCTCCCTACCCTGCCCAGCCCACAGGAGTCATAGGAGCCACTTCTGGAAGATACTTGAGAGTAGAAGGGCATCTGCCGTCATTGATAGCTTAGTGTAGGATAGTGCTGTCTGTACTCCCAGCCTTTTCACGTTGGTTGACTAATAAGTTGTAGTGTTTGCTGAGTTTGACTCTGTGATGTTCGGCTCATTTGGTGTTCTTTATAGTAGTCCTCTCTTCTCAACTGTCCTTCACTGGACAGACTTTCTGACATCTCCAACCCGAGTGGTTAGCGTAGGGGTGGGGGTTGGGGGGGATAACTAAAGTTAGGCCACCATCTCCCAGCTTCAGGATTGCAAGTTCTAATATCCTTTATATGTCTCTGCTATGACATTTACCATTCCTGCTTATATTATGGTTGTTTGTATGCTTGTCTTATGGCCTACATTAGATGGCAAGCTTTTTGAAGGCAGAGACCAAGTCTTACGCATCTTTGTATCCTTACAGTGCCCTGCACAAAGTGCTCAGTGAATGTTTGGTGAATGAGTGACTAGACCAGTGTTGTCCAGTTTGGTAGCCACGAGCCACATGTGTATATTTAAATTTTAATTAAAATTAAATAAAACGAAAATTTCAGTTTCTCAGTCATAAAAGCCACAAGTCAAAAGCTCAAAACGAGCTTACATGGCTCATGACTACCATATTGGACAGCTCAGGACTGGATAGTTGACCCAGAAGATGTAATAAAGACTCAAACTTGGTTAGTGAAATAAAAAGTAAAAAGGAATGAGTTTCTAAGAAAGGTACATTGTTGATATCCTCTTAGGATCTTCTGTAGATCTTGAGCTTCTTTTGTTTAGATCTGGAGATTTACTACAGATGCTGTTCTTGAACTAATTTGTGGTCCTGGAAGGGGAATATTCTAATGCCTTGGGAATCTCACAAGATCAGAGCTTCAGTGTAACTATTAACCTATCAGAGCTAGGCCAACTGAGAGGAAGGGGTTTTTAAAGCAGATCCCAGCATTATCTTTTTATTTTCTGAGATGTGTCCATGGCTAGATGGGGGAGTCTTGCTTCTCTACCCTCCCTCCTCTACTGCCCACAGCCACCCCCACCCCCACCTGCCTGGCTGGAAGTTCTGACATGGCTTCTAGAGCTGCTCTAACTCTGGGGAACAGAGCCAAACATGCGGAAGTGGTTACGTGTACTAGCTCCCAGGGAAGCCGTGGCTAGCAGGGGGAGTGGGTGGGGTCCTGCCTGATGGCTTTTCAGAGACGCCAAATCTTTGAAGTTTTGTTTTAGCAGCTGCCAGGTATGCTGTTTCAGCACTTTGCAGACTCTCCCTGTGTTCCCATATCACATTTTTTCTTTACTGTGTGTGCATAGTATACACAATGGAGCTTGGCTGTTGGGAGGGCAAATATAAAATTGTGGAGTAAGGAACTAAACACAACCCTTTTGGCTTTTGGCTTTTGCCTTTTACTATGACTCTGGTATGAAATAGCCATTTTAATGCCCTGTTTTCAGCTCTGTCCCTTTCTGATCACCTGCCAACAGAGGGGCAGAGTCCTCTTCTGTTTTGGGAACATAGTACGGTTTGAAAAACTGGAGGTCCTACATTTCTGTGATAGATTGGGATGTCACTCTTGAGGCTGGAACTTCTCCCTTTTTACAAAAGAACAGATGACACACACCCCCACCCCCACAACAAGTAACCCGGATACTGCTGGTCTCAGAGTAAACTTCTTGCTCGCCATTGGCTCCTTGTCATTGAGCACAATGTCAACAATAAATATTTGTTAAGTGATCGCACTTGCGGCTGCTATGCTGGAGAAGGGCTGGGGAGGTAGAATACCCCTTTAAGGCCCAGCTTCTGTGCTTTCCCTGCCTTCTTGCTTAGTAATCCCTTTCTCCCATCCAGTCTACAGTCACCTGAAGCCTTTTCCAGTTGCCCCCAAATTTGCTGCTGCTTCTGAACTCCACTCATGGAGTTTAGTGTATGTTCTTTTGTGTAGTTAACTGTCTTTTCTTTCTATCCTGAGATGTAAGCTACATTTTATTTCTGGACCAGGAATGGGAAGACCTAGGTGCCAGCTACAGGTCCACCTGACTTGGGGCAAATCATTTGACAAAACCAAAGCCTAATTTTGCTATGTGGAAAGTGATGCCTGGATTGTCATGGGAATCCGATGAGATCCCATATGTGAACGTGCTTTGTAAACTATAAAGTATTACACATGATTGGGTCTTTTCAGTACTAATAATACTCATCACTATAAAATAGTAATGTTTGTTTCTGCTGCCGATGTACACAGACCAATCTGTCTCCCAGGGTTGAGGTAAATCACCAGTTTAGTCTCACGTTACTCAGTTAATTTGGCACAGATTTAAATCATTAAACCGTCCATTCCAGGCACTGTGTGTCATCACTTCTCTTTCAGTCTGCAAGCTCCTCCTTTTGGAGCTATGGGGTGGTTGTTTTCTTAAGTCTCCCTTCTTCTCCTATCAGGCCCAGGCTGAGCTCTCTCTTTTAACCACCTCTGTTCTTAGGGCAGCAGGCTTGTCCATCCAGTTCCCAGTTTCAGCGGGAATTGCTGTACTGGTGGGCCCGTCTCCTCAGCATGGCCACCTGCCTCCTGCAGCTCTGCCCATCAGGAACACCAGGTGCCTTCATCATTCTCCTCAGCCAAGCCCCATGCCCTTATCAGCACCTCTCAGCCTCCCTTCCTGCGTTCCTCTCCCTGTGCTTATTTTTCTGCCAGGCCATCCCCTAGCCTCCCTCTTTCATGTCATTGCATCCTGCATTTTCTTTCTTTCTCTGAGTTCTGACCTTTCATCCAGAAAGGCTGTTTCATATTTCAAGACTCTGCTGTTTGGTATATCTTCACCCTCCTGTCACCCAGTCCCCAGCATCTGAAGGCAGCTCCTTCCCAGAGAAAAATAGGATAAATAAGCGCTGCTGTATTTTGGGACTATCATATGGCCTGAGAAGCTCCTGATTTTTTTTATTTTAAAATATCTAAGATCTTCCATTTAAGTGTTATGACCTAATGTTTGAAAGCATGTAGTTAAGCGGCGGACCAATTTGGATTCCTTTTTTTAGCCACTCACTAGCTATTTTGCCTAGGGCAAGTTCTTTGAACTTAATATTCTTATCTCTAAAATGGAGAATAAATGCCTACTTCCTAGGGATGTTCTCAGGAGCAAATGAAAATTAAATGGCATAAGAAAAGCACTTTTACTCTATATAATGCCTGCCATAGAGTAAGTGCCCAGTAAGTGGGAATCCATGTAAACATTTCTATGTCATCTACCCTTACCCATACCCATACATTAGAGATGTTAAAAATGGAGACCCAGAGACATGAAGTAGATTGTGCAAATTCTCATGCTTACCTAGTGATAAAGTAAGGAGTAGAATCCAGGGCTTCTAGTTCTCTGCCTGATAAATTTTCCGTTTGATCTCTCTGACTCCTCAAACAGTTATTTGTTAGAGTTTCCTTTCTTTAGGTGAAGCATGCTATTATCCCAGATAGAGGCATGTTCCTTTATTCATTCAACAGACATTACATGACCATAATGTTACTAGGCTCTGAGTGTACAAAGACCAGTAATGATGAGCTCACTGTCTCAATGGTTAGTCCAGTAGGGAAGAAATCATCACTGTGAAGAATAAGTCACAGTACAAAAAACATGCTAGTAAAAGGCATGTGGGGCCTAGAGGAAAAAGCTAAATCAGAGGAAAACCAGGATTGATTTTGCAGAGAGTGAATTATTGGTTTTTTACTAGATGAAAATGGCAGAGATTTGTGCAAAGGCAGGGAGGTGTGGAAGAGCATACCTGAAGTGCAATGTTGAGGGAGCATCACATTCAAGTAGGGGAGTATGTGGTTGAGGATAAAGTGGGAAAGTTGTAAAGTTAAAGTGCTTGGTATGCCATGTTAAAGGGATTTTATCCCGTTGTCAGCCCTTTTAATCAGTGTCAAATGAAGAAATCAAGGGAGCTTTTTAAAAACATTTCTGCATCTTTATACCTATGTTTCCACTGTCTTTCCCCTTCCCTTTCCCATTCTTATTTGGCAAACACTTTTTACCATTGTGGATCTAGCCCAGTTCTACCCCTTACTCTGTATATTTTTTACTCCCTGCCACCCCAGGCACTCGAAATACATACCTATGCCCAAAATTCGCAGACCGGACTTCCACCTATGCAGTTCTTTAGCCTACTGCAAGAAGTCACACGCCATCATTTAAAAAGAACTTTTTTATTCTATAGATGGATTAGATCAGGACTTTTTCCTTTAGCCAGAACCACAACTCAGCATGCTTACCATCATTAGAACTTGAGCTTTTGGCTGGGCACAGTGGCTCACACCTGTAATCCCAGCACTTTGGGAAGCTGAGGCAGGAGAATCGCTTGAGCCCAGGAGTTCAAGACCAGCCTGGGCAGTATAGTGAGACCCTCATCTCTACAAAAAATTTCAAAAATTAGCCGGACATGGTAGCATGTGCCTGTAGTTCAGCTAACTCAGGAGGCTGAGGTGGGAGGATTGCTTGAGCCCAGGAGATTGAGGCTGCAGTGAGTCATGATTGTGTCACTTCACTCCAACCTGGACAACAGAGTGAGACCCTGTCTCCAAAAAAAACAAACAAACAAACAAAAAAAATTTGAGCTTTGACTTCCTCTAGTAAGGTACCCTAGCACTCAGCTGTCCAAAAACCTGCTATTGCAGCAGTTGTCATTCTTTGTGTGTTTGCAACACACTTCCACGTACTAGAACTTTGATCAACACAGTTGAAGGGATCAAAAGACGCAAGACAATACCCAACCCAGTGAATTCCACCTGGTGGAATCAATATTAAAGTAGAGCATTGTCTCCCAGTGTCCATTAGGTATCTATAGTTATACTTCTCATTCAGTCATCCTTCAGGTCCATGTGGCTGTTTTGAGTATTACTATTTATTTACTGCCCTCATTAGACTCTAATATACTCACAGGACAAAGTTTCTTCAGATTGTAGTAAACACACAATCTCTATTTGTCACCAGGTTGATGTTATGCTTCTCTTCTTGTGTATTGCAAATGGACTCTGCTCTTTACCACGTGACAGGAGCCAACCAGCTCAACATTTCATCAGACAAAGAGAACCGTTATGTTGTATTAAAATATGTAGTTAAACCCACAGAATGTAGAAAATATTTGCAGTCTAACCATGTGATAAGAGATTAATAATCAGAATATGTAAGGAATTCAAACAACTCTGTAGGAAAAAAAACTAATAATCTAATTAAAAATAGGCAGAAGACCTGAACAGACATTTCTCAAAAGAAGGCATAGAAATGGCAAACAGGTATATGAAAAATACTCAGCATCATTGATCATCAGAGAAATGCAAATCAAAACTTCAATGAGATACCATCTCACTCCAGTTAAAATGGCTTATATCCAAAAGACAAGTAATGATGCTGGCGAGGATGTAGAGCATAGTGAAGCCTTCTACACTGCTAGTTGGAATGTAATTAGTACTACCACTATGGAGAACAGTTTGGAGATTCCTCAAAAGACTAAAAATAGAGCAACCATAGAACCCAGCAGTCCCACTCCTAGGTATCTGCCCAGAAGAAGGGAAAGCAGTATATTGAAGAGATATGTGCACTCTCATGTTTGTTGCTGCACTGTTCACAATAGCTAAGATTGGGAAGCAACCTAAGTGTTCATCATCAGATGAGTAGATAAAGAAAATGTGATACATATACATAATTGAGTACTATTCAATCACAAAAGGAATGAGATCCTGTCATTTGCAACAACATGATGGAACTGGAGGTCATTATGTTAAGTGAGATAAGCCAGGCACAGAAAGACAAACTTTGCATGTTCTCACTTACTTGTGGGAGCCAAAAATCAAAATAATTGAACTCATGGAGATAGAGAGTAGAATGCTGGTTACCAGAGATTGGGAAGGGTAGTGGGGGTTAGGGGTGACAGGGGGAAGTGGGGATGGTTAATGGATACAAAAAAAAAAATAGTTAGAATGAGTAAGACCTAGTATTTGCTAGCACACCAAAGTGACTGTAGTCAAAAATAATTCAATTATATATTTTTAAGTAACTAAAAGAGTGTAATTGGACTGTATGTAACACAAAGGATAAATGCTTGGGGTGATGGATAGATACTGCATTTGCCCTGATGTGATTATTACACATTGCATGCCTTTATCAAAATATCTCATATAACCCATAAGTATATACACCAGCTATGTATGCAAACAATTAAAAATAAAAATAAAATATATGTAATCAAATATATTTTACATACTGATCAAACTTTACACACCTGTGAAGTTTTCTCAGCACAGAAAAGTTGAAGCCTCTTTCCCAAGACTTTAATGAAGAGATGTGTTGTAATCCAGTGATAGACCATCATGAAAATATGCCCTAAATTGTGCTGTGTTAGGATAGCAGGCCACTATGACATGATAATGATTTAAAACTGATTTTTTGCTTTTTAAAACTTATCAATGTAATTGCATTGGTTACCTATTCCAACAAAACAAATTACTCTAACATTTAGTGGCTTAAAATAATAAACATGTATTATCTCAGCTTCTGTAGGTTTCTGTAAGAATTGAGGAGCAGCTTAGCTGGGTGTTTCTGGCTCCAATTCTCTTATAACATTGCAGTTAAGATGTCAGCCAAGAGGGTTGCAGTTATCTGAAGGCTTACCTGGGGCTAGAGGATCCACTTCCATGATGTTTCACTGTCATATGCATAATGAGTTCATGCTGGCTGTCGGCAGGAGGCCTCAGTTTCTCAATACATGGACTTTTCCACATGGACTTCTCCACCGGCTGCTTACATCACCTCATGACATGGCAACTGGCTTCCCTCAGAATGAGTGATTCAACAGAGAGCAGCGTGGAAGCCACAATGTCTTTTATGACCTAGCCTTGGAAATCACATATCGTCATTTAAAAAATTATTATTTTAAAAATTGTGGTAAAACACAATATAAAATTTACCATCTTAACCATTTTTAACCATTTGAACTGTACATAGTTCAGTAGCATTAAGTACATTCACATTGTGCAATCATCACCACCATCCATCTGCATAATTCTTTTCATCTTGATAAACTGAAACTCTACACCCATTAAGCAATAACTCTGCATTCTTCCCTCCATGCAACCCCTGGACACTACTGTGGTATTTTCTGTCTATATGATTTTGACTACTCTAGGTACCTCTATTAGAATCATAGAGTACTTATCTTTTTGTGACTGGCTTATTTCACTTAGCATAATATGCTCAGGGTTTATCTATGTTATAATGTGTCAGAATTTCCTTCCTTTTACAGGCTGAATAATATAAAATATTTCATTAAACATATATATATGTATGTGTGTATAGCTAGATATATATATGTGTGTGTATGGGAGTGTGTGTGTGTATAGATGTGTACACACCTATACACACACACTACATTTTGTTTACTCATTCATCTATTGATAGACACTTGGTTTACTTCTGCTTTTTGGCTATTGTGTATAAACTGCTACAAACACGAGTGTACAAATATCTTTTCACCTCCCTGTTTTCAGTTCCTTTGGTATATGCCCAGAAGTTAAATTGCTGGATTGTATGTTAATTGTGTTTTTTAAAATTAATTATTCACTTTATTTTTCCTATATAAAAGCACTACATGGTAGCCAGAGTTGGAGCCTGCATCCTTTGCACAGAGGCTCTGGTGCAGGTCTTTACTAGATGGCCAGTGAATTCCCGATTGGGTGATTTGGTAAACACAATCTTTCCAGAAGTAAGAGGTCAGATAGCTAAAGATCTTGGAGGTGGCGGCCGGGCGCGGTGGCTCACGCCTATAATCCCAGCACTTTGGGAGGCCAAGGCGGGCGGATTGTGAGGTCAGGAGATCGAGACCATCCTGGCTAACACGGTGAAACCCCGTCTCTACTAAAAATACAAAAAAAAAAAAAAAAATTAGCCGTGCGCGGTGGTGGGCACCTGTAGTCCCAGCTACTCAGGAGGCTAAGGCAGGAGAATGACGTGAACCCTGGAGGCGGAGCTTGCAGTGAGCCAAGATCATGCCACTGCACTCCATCCTGGGTGATGGAGCGAGGCTCTGTCTCAAAAAAAAAAAGATCTTGGAGGGGGCATCAAAGGTAGCCTTGGCACAGTTGCTCCAAGGGTAGTGCAACTCCTGGCTGAGGTGTAGCAGTCATGAGTACCAGGTATAAGCGCTGCTTTTTGAGTGCAGGACCTAAGATGTTGCCAGTGCCTTTGGGGGCGAGGGTGAGGCGCATCAGCACAGAGTCGCAGCAGCCAGTCACTTGCAATGCAGAGTGTGGAGCTTGCTGATCTTGTTCCATCAGATCCTTGCTACATGGGGATGATAGAGAGCAGGGTGATAACCCCACAGATGCTACTGTCTGCGTCCTTGGAGCAATTATCCAGACTGATGTAGCCATTGTAGTCCCTGACAGTAACAAATGCCTTGAACCTGGTCCACTGGCCAGTGTGGGTCTGCTTTTGCCACAAGTGTAGTCTTCAAAACCTCACCTGTGAGAGGGTGTCCCCAGAAAAGTCGATGATCTCAGATTCCTTGATGGGCAGGGAGAAGAGAGAGATCTGCTCCAGGGACTTGATTTTCATGTTCTTGTCCAGGCAGCCTAGCATGCAGATGGTGACACACTCCTTGTACTTGGTCTTGCTTCTGTGAGCTCTGTGGTGTGGGCCCTGAGCACACCTGCGGTCTAGACCCTCCCATAGCACTGGTGTCATTTGCCATTTGAGATTTTGTCTTGGAGAAGAAGAATAATTCTATTTTTAAGTTTTCAAGGAACCATCATACTGTTTTCCATAGCTGCAGCACCACTTCACATTCCCACCAGCAGTGCACAAGGGTTCCAATTTTGCCACATCCTCAAAACTTATTTTCTGTATTTTTGATAGTAGCCATCTCTATTAGTTTGTTCTCACACTGCTATGGAGAAATACCCGAGACTGGGTGATTTATAAAGAAAAAAGGTTTCATTGACTCACAGTTTCACATGGCTGGGGAGGCTTCAGGAAACTTACAATCATGACAGAAGGCACCTCTTCACAGGGCAGCAGGAGACAGAATGAGTGCCAGCTGGGGAAATGCCAGATGCTTACAAAACCATCAGATCTCATGAGAACTCACTATCATGAGAACAGCACGAGGGAAACTGTGCCCATTATTCAGTTACTTCCCACCGGTCCCTCCCATAACATGTGAGGATTGTGGGGATTATAATTCAAGATGAGATTTGGGCAGGGGCACAACCAAATCATATCACCATCCTAACGGGTGTGATCTCACTGTAGTTTTGATATGCATTTCCCTAATGATTAGTAATGTTGAGCATGTTTTTGATGCTTATTGGCTATTTGTGTATCTTCTTTGGAGAAATCTCTGTTTAAGTTTTTTGGCAATTTATTAATCAGGTTGTTTTTTGTTATTGTTGAGCTTTAGGAGTTCTCTATATATCCTGGCTATTAAACCCTCAGCAGATATATGATTTGTCAATATTTTCTCCCATTCCATTGAATACCCTTTTACCCTGTTGACAGTGTAACCCTTGATACACAAAAGTTTTTAAGTTTGATGAAGTCTAATTTATATATTTTGTTGTTGTTGTTGCCTGTGCCTTTGGTGTCACATCCAAGAAATCATTGCCAAATCCAGTGTCATACAGCTTTTGCCACGTGTTCTAAGAGTTGTAATAGTTTTAGCTTTTATGCTTGGGTCTTTCAGACACAGTCATTTTTTATATATGTATACTTTAAGTTCTGGGATACATGTGCAGAACGTGCAGGTTTGTTACATAGGTATACATGTGCCATGGTGGTTTGCTGCACCTATCAACCTGTCATCTAGGTTTTAAGCCTTGCATGCATTAGGTATTACTCCTAATGCTCTCCCTCTCCTTGCCCCCCACCCCCTGACAGGCCCCAGTGTGTGATGTTCCCCTCCCTGTGTTCTCATTGTTCAACTCCCACTTAGGTGTGAGAACATGCAGTGTTTGGTTTTCTGTTCCTCAGACACAGTCATTTTTCAGCATTCTGTTGGTTTATACAGGCCAGCCCTATTCAGTGTGGGAGGGAACTACGCAAGGATGATGGGAATACTAGGAGGTATGGGGATCGTTGGGGGCCATCTCAAAGGCTGGTTCCCACAATAATTCAGAACTATAGTTTTAAAAGTTAAGTCATTCTATAAAGTTTATAATGAAAATGGGAATCCCTTGCCTTTTCTCTTCCCACTGCTACCCAACCTTAATTTCCATGCCCTAGAAATAATTGCTTTCAACTTTCTTGTAACTGCTTTTTCTGTTATTTACCTTTTGTGTTAATTCATTCTTGCATTGCTATAAAGAAATACCTAAGGCTGGGTAATTTATGAAGAAAAGAGGTTTTATTGGCTCACAATTCTGTAGGCCATACAGGAAGTGTGGTGCCAGTATTTGCTTCTGGTAGGGGCCTCAGAAGCTTCCAATCATGGCAGAAGGTGAAGGGGGGCAGGTATGTCACATGGCAAGAGCAGGGGCAAGAAACGGGAGATCCGAGACTCTTAAAACAACCAGATTTCATGTGAACGAACTGAGCAAGAGCTCACTCATCACCAAGGGGACGGTGCTAAGCCATGCCTGAGGGATCCACCCCCATCATCCAATCACCTCCCCCGAGGCCCCACCACCAGCATTGGGAATCACATTTCAACATGAGATTTGGAGGGGACAAACAGCCAAACCATATCACCTTCATAGTTCTAAATCATGTTTATTCTGCCATTTTTGGATTTTAGGTTTAGATATTATCTATTAACTTGCTGTCAGAAAAAGGAGATTTTTGCACTCTTACTCTACAACCTTCACACCTACACAAACACACATACACACAGCATTCTTTCCTTCCTCCCATCCTTGCAGTATACTTAGAATACAGTTTTTGGTTAGATTTATATTCACTGGTTTCATTACCATAACTGTGACTAGGAACTTTTGGGCCTCTTAGAGTCATTATTTCTTCTTTCCTATTTATTCCTTCTTTGTCATCTGGTCTGACTTTCTGGGTGATTACCTTGATAATTTTCCATATGATCTACTTCCCTAAGTCTGACTTAGTACATGTTGTGAAGTTAAGAAAGGTTCTAATTTTTAAATTTCTTCCAGTTCAAGACAGTTTACACGGGGCCGTAAATCGGGGGATTCGGAAGGGATCTGTATATTTACTTTTTTTTATTTTCTATAGACTGAAATATTTATGTCCGTACGTAAAAAAAATAGTTGTACAAGTGGTACACACATGTAGCCACATGTTACAATAGTCTAAAAAATACACATATGGAAAGATTAGCCGGCAAATAAAATCTTCTCAGAGGTAGCTATACTTAAAAGGTTGGTTTGTATATTTTTTCATGTATTTTTCTGTGATGTTTTTCTATCCTAATACGTCTCCAGGTTTTTCAGTCTGTTCATATAAACTGACTTAAATATTTTTAACCACTATGTCGTTTTTCAAATTATGAATGTGCCATAATTTGTTTTTCCATTCCTCTATTAAGGAGCACTAAGCCGTATCCTGATGAGGCATCTGTAGGGAACTCCTTATACATAGATCTTTGTGCACATGTGTATTTCTGTAGGATAAATTCCTAGAAGTGGAATTGTTGGAGCAAATGTCCACTTTGAATTTTTATAGATACTGTCAAATTGGTATCCAAAAAGCCTATCCCAGTATATCCTCCAATCTGGAGTACAGAAACATGCCCTTTTTCCACACCCTTGCCAACATTACATACCATTGACCTTTCTGTCTATTCCTCTGGACTGTTGCTCTCCCACTTTTACTGATGATGAAATGAGGAGTGGACCCTATCTTCAGATATATTACTTCAAGGGTGTTTTGTTTGGGGCAGGAGTACAACTGAGAGGAGGCCGAGAAGCAGGAAGGTAAAGGGTTCTCCGTGGGCTCTTTATTTTCTTAATGTTCCTTAAGACTAGAAGGAATCCCTGTGAGTCAAGTTCATCTTCCTTCCACGCTGCTTCGGTCTTTTCTCTCCTGGTTTGGTTTTGATTGATTTTACCCAGGGAGCCTGATCCTCCCCCCTCCCTAAGTAATGAATAACCAGAAAAAGTTATAGAACCCAGCAAACTGAATGAAAAAAAGCTTAAGGAAAATATTAAAAAGGAAGAAAAGCGTTTGATGTACTTTTAATATAAAATGTGGAAAAAGTAGAAAATGGGTGGGGGTTGGGGAAAGGAGGGAGGAAAGAGATTATTCACTGTAATGGGAACCAAATGTTGGCTAGGAAAGCTGCAGTATTCTCACACTCTTCCTGTAAACCCAGCGGCTTTTCAAAGTGATAATAATCAAGGGCTGACAGCACAGGACACGCCTTAACCCTTCCATACCTGGACACTTTCTTTGAGTCAGCCTCAAAGGTGGTGTCCACTTTGAAGAAGTCCTGGTATATTTCAGTGCCCTTTTTGCCTCCATAGCAAAAAGAAGAAAGGTGGAGGCAAGTTTTGAACAGCAAAGCACCTGCTTGCTAAAATTCCTTTCAGTATGCCCGAATTTCTTTTCTGTGGACAGAAAGCAAGCTGCCTGACCAGTCCAGGATATTTTTTCCCCATGCTGTCCTGAAAGGAACTTTAAAGGAGTTGAGAACCTCCTTGTGACAGATAGGATTCTCTCTCCATCAGTAATAATCCCATTTACTTGAAAACCCTCTAGTCGGAAGCCCTACTAGATGCCAGTGTGGAAGTGCATGCACTTATTTGGAGGCTTAGACCTTTATTTCTCTTGGAAGCCCACTCTTCCCACTGTGGAACTGACATGTAAATATACTGTTCAGAGCTGAAGGGCTCCCTGACCTTATGACTTCCAGCTGGTGAAGAACGGGCATATGCCTCTTGGCCTAACCATTCATCCAAGGAGGGAGAAGGAAAGGGGGTTACTAAATGAAGTTCCTGGTTCAGCTGGATCTTCACATCCATCTAGATTTAAACTTTATTGAGACACCTTTAAAAGTTCATCTTACACAAGAAGGAAATGAAATCTTATTTTTTGTGTCAACTACTTCCCATTTCAGAGGAGCAGCCACCAAATGGAGGGCAATGGTAGCAATAAGGCAGGTAGCACTGCAGAGCAGATGAGTGCTCAGATTCTGCAGTTAGCTATTGCCTCAGTTGCCTCATCTGTAACATGAGGCAAGGTTAAAGTGAGATAAAGCACAGAAAGCATTTAGCGTAGTGCCTGGCACCTCCTCTTCTTTTTCTCATCATTGTCCTCATGTGGCATACAGCTAAAATGGAAGCATCTCCTTTGTTTGAAATGTTTTTAGAAGTCATCTTTGGGATGATTTTATAGTTTCTCATTTTATATTATTTTATTTTATTTTGAGATGGAGCCTTGTTCTGTCACCCAGGCTGGAATGCAGTGGCATGATCTTGGCTCACTACAACCCCACCTCCCAGGTTCAGGAGATTATCCTGCCTCAGCCTCCTGAGTAGCTGGGACTACCAGTACTCCTGGCTAATTTTTGTATTTTTAGTAGAGATGGGGTTTCACCGTATTGGCCAGGCCGGCCTCGAACTCCTGACTTCGTGATCCCCCCGCCTCAGCCTCCCAAAGTGCTGGGATTACAGGCATGAGCCACCTCGCCTGGCTCATTTTATATTTAAATCTGTGATCTAATCTGAGTTAATTTTTGTATGAGGTATGAGATTTAGGTTGAGGTTCATTCTTTCCTATGTATGTTCAATTGCTCCAACTTCATTTGTTAATACGCAAATGGTTTAGAAAGGTTATTGTTCCTCCATTGTATTGGTTTTGCAACTTTGTCAGAAATCACTTGAGCATATTTGTGTGGATCTTTGGATGACTTTAGTATTTCTAAAACAAAGGTCTATAGCAATAATTGTTAGAAAATCTTTAGCAGGGGCTATTTTAAGTTATGATTTTCTGTTTCTCATTATAATTGTGGAGACATCGAGACTTAGGTTCAAAAGCAGCTCTTTCTTTTATTCTGTATGTCCTTAGGCCTTAACCTAACCCTCAGTTTTCTCATGTGTAAGATGGGATAATACCTGTCTCAACAGGTTGCTATGAAGGCTAACAAAGATAAGGCATATAAAGAGCTCAGCTTGGAGTCTGGCATTTAGAAAGCCCTCACACTAATGATGGTAGTGGTGGTGAGACTTGGCTGTCCTCATTTTTGGTCACTCTAAGCCACACTCACTCATGCCCTTTCCATTACCCAAACCTTAATTTTTTTTAGCCTTTTCATTGCAGCTTCATCATAAGTGCATGAATGATTCCAGTTAAAGCTGTTGTGCAGTGCTTTGCCTAAATGGAAGTTTTGACCAGTAACATTTCTATTTCTGAATATGTGAGAGATCTGCGTCTTACCAGCTTTCATTACAGCATCTCTCCACCCTCCACACTCCTGCCATTTAGCCACATTGGCTTTCCTATTGTTCCCTGTTCTTTTACATACTATTCCTAATGCCTGGAATTTCCTTTCCAGTTGGCAAGTTACTGGTCATCTTTTGAGATGCAGATAAAATGTCATTTCTACTTGGAAGGCTTCCTTGATTTTTCTGCATAGCCAGTTGTTCCCTTCTCTTGTTTTCTAAAGCTAGTGTCCTGTTCCCAGCACAGTGGCATACAGAGTTGGAGGAGTAGCAGGAGTTTTTTTTCTTAATTTAAAAAAGTGTACACCTATTTTTAAACTACATAAATATATCCATTATGTGTTGACATGAATACTAAATGATAAAGATGAATAGTATGATCACAATGTACTGGTCAAGACTGGAATGAGACATACCGAAGGACTCCCTATGGCTGTAGAATGGCCCTAGGGGTGACTTTTTTCCTTCTTCTTTGCACTTTTTAGTACTTACACATTTTGGTAGTCAGCATGTTTTTAATTTTTATATTGTTTGAAATGCCCTACAACTTGATATTAGTTCAGAAGTATTTCTCCCTTATTTTGAAATAAGAATCTGTGCTGTAAGCTGTGAAAGAGAGGAACAGGAGAAGGAAAAGGGAGCTTAACCACATTTACTGAGCACCTGGTTTATGCCAGATCCTGTGCTTTGTATGATTTGTGCTGAACACAGGGTTGTAATGTGGGTATTGTTATCCTCATGTATAAATGATGAAATTGTCTTAGAGGTGATACCATTTGTCCATGGTCACACCTGAGGTAACTGATGGCCCAAGAATTTGAGTCCAGGTCTTTCTGATGTGAAAGCTCACGTTCTTTCCTCTACTTTAACTTTCCTACTTTTAGAGGGAGGAAAATCAGTACCAGCCTTTCCACAATGGCGTCCCAGACCAGCCTAGACCTGTTTTTTTGATGATAATGTACAAAGGACAGATGGAAATATTTCTGAAAATAAACTATCACTGGTGGATTATAAGAATCTTTCTGTGAACAAAAATGAAAAAAAAATTGGGCTGGTGCGATAGAGTTCAGCATTACAAATATCTTTACCCTAGTCTATGCATTTGTATAGTGTTTTACTTTTGTCAAATGCCAATTCCATAGAGAAGCTTTGTGTGTGGGCAGAAAACATCAATAGCCTGAAGAGGCTAACTGTCAATATATGACTTGTATACTATTTACAATTTAGACTAAATTTGTACTTGCTTTGTATGCTGACTCTCCTGAATAGAACTTATTTTTATAAATAGATTTAAACCAACAGGTCAGGCAAGTAAGGATGGTTGTTTTAGATGGTGGGGAATTACATAAGGGAAATCTTGTGACTCTAGGGGATAGAAATTGTGGATTTTTTGGTCCTGTTGGATTTTTACAATGGCCTAATCACACAGGTGTTGGTCAACACTTCTTGTAAATGTGATCTGTCATTTTAGCTATGGTTTAAAAAGCATATGGTTTAATAGTTACAGTATTTTAGAAGTGAACCATGATATCATGATAGGATGTAAAAAATTAGAAGAGATACTGGCCGGGCGTGGTGGCTAATGCCTGTAATCCCAGCACTTTGGGAGGCCGAGGCGGGTGGATCACCTGAGGTTGGGAGTTTGGGACCAGCCTGACTAACATGGAGAAACCCTGTCTCTACTAAAAATACAAAGTTAGCCAGGCATGGTGGCGCATGCCCGTAATCCCAGCTACTAGGGAGGCTGAGGCAGGAGAATCGCTTGAACCTGGGAGGCGGAGGTTGCAGTGAGCCAAGATCGCACCATTGTACTCCAGCCTGGGCAACAAAAGCAAAACTCTGTCTCAGAAAAAAAAAAAAAAAAAGAATTAGAAGAGATAATGAAAGAGTTCCCTGTTGGCCTCCAGGCCATTTATGGACTCGAAGTGTGAGGAATTAGTCCATAAGGCAGACTTAGAGATGAGTCATGCATTTCTTCCTTGGCAAGTATAATGTCTGAATTTAGAGCTTTAGAGGCAAAGAATTACATTGGATAAAGTTCCTAAAATACAAGTTCTGTATTTCTTTTTTTTTTTGAGAGGGGGTCTTGCTCTGTCGCCCAGGCTGGAGTACAATGGCACAATCTCAGCTCACTGTAACCTCTGCTTCCTGGGTTCAATTGATTCTTCTGCCTCAGCCTCCTAAGTAGCTGGGATTACAGGTGCCTGCCACCACACCTGGCTAATTTTTGTGTTTTTAGTAGAGATGGGATTTCACCATGTTGGCCAGTCTGGTCTCGAACTCCTGACCTCAGGTGATCCACCCACCTCGGCCTTCCAAAGTTCTGGGATTACAGGTGTGAGCCACCGCATCTGGCTGTATTTCTTTTTTTATCACATTAATACCAAAGCTGATTAGCTTCTTTATACCAAGAGGGTCCAGTTTACCATAGAGGAATATGGACTTTCTCTTGGTTTGTGAGAAATTTGGATTATGTCCCATTGAACATCAAAAACAAGATCATAAATAAGAAATAATAGTAACTAATAATAATTAAATGCTTTATGTACCTTATGTACCTTAATTCATTTAATAACTAACGTTTACTGTATACCAGCAACTGTTCTGAAAGCTTCACATGTATTAACTGATTTAGTGCTCACAGCTGCTCTATGAGGTAAGTACTGTTATCATCCCCATTTTACAGATGAAGAAACTAAGCACAGAGAAATGAAATCACTTGCCCAAGATAACACAGTTGATGAAAGGCAATCAGGATCCAAGCCCAAGCAATATGGTGGCAGAATTCATGGTCTTAACCACTCTGCCAGTGATTCTTTGTGTGTGTCACAATCACCTGACAGGCTTGTGAACACACAGATTGCTGGGCCCAACCACAGAGTTTCTAATTCCAGTAGGCCTGGAGTGAGGCTCCATTATTTTCATTTTTAACAAGTTCCAAAATGTGGCTGCTGCTGTTGCTGGTGGTCCAGTAAGAGAAAGGCTTAATTATAAGTATACATTTTCTTTTCTTCCCTTTGGTGCTGTTTTTTTTTTTTTAGTCTCTTATGATTTCTCCGCTATTTTCCCCATTTTATAAAAACATCTTTATAAAGAAAGAAAAAGTACAGGTGGAGAAGGTTTAAAAAAAAGGTGGAGTTTTGGAGTTGTCTCCTATTTCTCTTGGCCAACTGAAGGAAGGGGGCAGAGGCAGGTTACTGGAGCCAGAAAAACTGTAGGCCTCACTGTTCCAAGTTGCCTGATACTTTGCTTCCTACGGAAAAGAGAAGTGAAGGGAGCCTAACTGATGTGATGGGGCAGGAATTCTAAATTTGTGACACTTTGCAAGCTGTTTATGTGCACTAGGTTTGAACCCAGTTACAATTCAATGTAGAAGTTCTTGGAAACTGGCATGTCAGCTGCCCTAGACAATCTGCACATTAACTTCCACTCTAAAAACTTTTCCTGGCTTGCCTTTGCAGAGTGTGAAAGCTAGGTGATGGCGGTCCAGTTTTACAATAAGGGCCAGCTGTGCTTATGTGTGCTGATGTTACTGTCACAAAGATTTTTCCCTTGATTTGATAAAAATCCTGCTGAGCTACACTCAGTCTTCATTGTTGAATGAACTGGTGTCAGGGAGTTCTCCTTTGGCTTTCGTAAAGGTCATTCTTTGCTCACTTCTTTTTTAGTTCACAGCTACGTTTTTTTAGGCTTCATGTGGTATGCTGGTTATGCCAAAATAAAGAACTGGATCAAAGACATTTCATGTTCATAAGGCTGAGGACCAATCTGTCTTTTCAGATCCGGACTGCTAATAGATAAAGGACCAGGGAGTCTCTATCTCCATAACCAGCTCACTCCTAGAATCCTAAGTTGCCTTCTATAATAGTGCTGTGAACTTAACCTTTTGAAAGGTTTGGTTTTTATATCCAGCTTTTTGTTCCATAAAGCTTGCTCCCAGGGTCTCTGCCAGATGTACTAAGAAATCCAGCTTTGTCCTTATTTCTTCTTCCTGGGGACCATTCCATTGATCATGGAGTGGTAGGGGTGTGGAAACAGCAGAAGTCTGGTTCACATTCTCTATCCATTGTCAGGTCCAGCTGGCTGGAATCTCATTGTACTTTTAAAGGACAGACATACCAGCTTCTAGCTTTTTGACATGATTCCTCAATGTATTCTTCCCAAATTTATGTAATTGTCACACAGTTATTTAATAAAATCAAAGTAAAGTTAGCCAAAACATCTCCCTCCCCAGCATCTTCCCATCATCACTTCTGCTGCTTTTTCCTTTTCTGTATCTCTGCTTATTGAGTGGCTAATCAGAAGTCTGTCCTCAAGAGCTTGTAATTCTGTGTTTCAAATTAGATATTTTATTTGGATCCTACCCATATTCTTAATCTTTTTCATTGAGTCAACCTCATTCTCTCTGTTGAATTACTATATCCACAAAGAGCAGTTATTATGATGGCTAATTTCTGATTTATGTTTCTGGTGCTTGTGATAGTGATTCAGTAGATGATTTTATGCACAAAGAAGGAGGTTGTATGCTGGGAAAAGAAGGAAGAGATAGAAATAAGTTAGATGCCGAATATATAAACTGGTAATTGAGATGTCAATTCTAGGCCAAAATCTAATAGATTAGCAAACGAATGAGTTGGCAGTCCTTGAAGAAGTAGAAGGGAATCATTTAAGCCCAGCACTGATTCATGAAAAAAGTAAGTTATGCTAGGCTAACTTCATTTCCTTTCAAGGTAGAATTACTTTGGTAAGAGAAGACCAGGGGACAACAAAGGAATTACTGTAACTAGGTTTCCCCAAGGCATAATGAAATCTTGTGAGCACAAAAGAGAAATGTGAATGTGGTAATACTATCATTAAGAATATTTGGTGACTGGTCAGGTGTGGTGGCTCACACTTATAATCCCAATACTGTGGGAGGCTGAGGCAGGTGGATTGCTTGAGCCAAGGAGTTTAAGACCACCCTGGGCAACAGGTTTGAGACCATCCTGTCTGTAACAAAAATACAAAAAATTAGCTGGGCGTGGTAATGTGCACCTGTAGTCCCAGCTACTTGGGAAGCTGAGGTGGGAGGATTGCTTGAGCCCAGGAGGCAGAGGTTGCAGTAAACCGAGATCATACTACAACACTCTAGCCTGAGTGACAGGGTCTCAAAAAATAAAAATAAAAAAAATTTGGGGCTGGGCACAGTGGCTTATGCCTGTAATCCCAGCACTTTGGGAGGCTGAGGCGGACGGATCACCTGAGATCGGGAATTCAAGACTAGCCTGACCAAAATGGAGAAACCCCCTCTCTACTAAAAATACAAAATTATCCGGGCATGGTGGCACATGCCTGTAATCCCAGCTACTAGGGAGGCTGAGGCAGGAGAATCGTTTGAACCTGGGAGGCAGAGGTTGCAGTGAGCCAAGATTGCGCCATTGCACTCCAGCCTGGGCAACAAGAGTGAAACTCCGTCTCAAAAAAAAAAAAAAAAAAAAAAATTTGGTAACTAAATGTGCAGCTGTACCCAAACAATAAATCAAAGTTTGAGAATTAAGTTTCTGGGACTCTGTCATTGACTCATAGTTCCCAATGTTTATCAATGAATTTATTCATTCATATTTATTTACGTGCCTAGTATATGCTGGGCACTTAGGTATCTGGAAGACACATGAATCCTGTTTTAAGATAACATGAAGTAGGAATTCCGTGGAATAATGAATACCTGGGATGACAGGCAGGATTCACCGTGATTTAAATAGGCTAGAATAATGAATCTAATTCATGGAATTTAATAGGGAAAAACATAAAGCCTTTCACATGAGTTCAAAAATTCAAGTATAAAGAAGACTTTAAGGGTTTAGGTTGACTTTAAATATAATAGAATTTAACAATAGCAGGATAGGTGCAGTGGCTCACGCCTGTAATCCCAGCACTTTGGGAGGCTGCGGCGGGAGGATCCCTTGAGTCCAGGAGTTCAAGACCAGCCTGGGCAACATAGTGAGACCTCATCTCTACGAGAAATGAAAAATTAGCCAGGTGTGTTAGCACACGCCTGTAGTCCTAGCTACTCAGGAGGCAGAGGTGGCGGAGGGATTGCTTGAGCCTGGGAGTTAGAGGTTGCAGTGAGCCACGATTGTACCACTGTACTCAGAGTGAGTGACAGAGCGAGACCCTGTCTCAAAAAAAAAGAAAAACCAAAAAAAAAAAGTTAATGGAATAAGAACTGCCAAAAACGCATGTTATCTTGTGGGAAAATGTTCATAACTTATTATCAGATGAAAAAAGCAGGTTATAAGCATAGAGTATGGAATCATTCTGTTTGTGCAAGGGAAATACACACAGAGGAAGAATATACGTCAACGTGCTGACAAAATGCAGCAGACGTCTTTGGTTATTGGATCACGGATGAATTTCTCTATGCCTTTTTGTCTCTCAGGTTTTAGGCATTGAGAATATAATGCTTTGATTCTTAAAAAATTGCTTTGGTTTTGTTTCATTTTGAAAAGGTGAAAGGGTATGTAGCCGCTGCTGGTAATTTAGCCTTGGGGGAGGGGAGGAAGATTTGGTAATCTTTCTCATTCGTCAGTGCTCACGTCCAGTGCCTGAACCATTGCTCCTCTCTGGTAATCAGCATTATTAGTAAACCCCCACTTCCCCACAGGAGCCAGTCTGCCCAGAATTAGAGCATTCTGCAGCGGGATTGGTGTGGAGCGGCAGGCTTCCACCATAGGAAAGTCCCCTCCGGCAGGGGCCACCGTGCAGCCGCTCTCTCTGGTGGGCGAGACTGGCAAATGGACTTTACTCTCCTGCTCACACATCTGAGTGATTCTGGAATCTTTTTTTTTGGATCCAATAGTTTGGCTGCTCTCATTTATTACCCACGTGATCCCACATAGACACAAAACTTGGCATTGTAAATACTGCTTTGAAGTAGTATACTTCTTCTTTCTCAGAAGCAGTGCTTGTTGTTTAGTACCCTTATTGGTTCCCCCGTGCCCCAAAAGCTTGGGTTCACTTTCCATGGGAAGAATGTTAATAATAGCTAATGTTTACTGAACATTTATTATGCATGCCATGTGCTAAATGCTGTACATAGATTATCACATTTAATTTTTAGACCAACCCTAAGAGAGATGGAATTAATTTTTATTCTCATTTCACAGCTGAGGAAACCAAGGCACAGAGAGGTTAAACATGTTGCTTCTAGTGGTAGAGCTAGGATCTGAACCTTGCAGGTTTGCGCTCGATCTCAGCCTTAGTCACTGCGTTGCTGCCTCCCCTTCTGCAGGTGGTCCTGTGCAGACCCATGGTGTGGACCCAGAGTGCAAGGCCTCCTGAATTCTCACTATCTCAGTGCTTGCATTGGGTTTGATTCCTTCCCAGCACCCAAAACCTTTTATTTCTTTTTGCCTTCTTTCTTGGCTTATTTCTTTAATCCTTTCCCAGGAGACTTTCATCCTCTCAAGTAAACAAATTATTTAAAAGTTTTTAAGTCCTTTCACCCTGTTCCCAAGCAAGGAGATCAGCTTGCACTTATAATTTCGTGTAGTTATGTGCTTTTTACCTAGCATCAAAAGTTCACATAGCTTTTCCAGATTATTTCTGAGCTTTTCATTATCTCTAATACCATCCCTATTATACTTTAACTCTTCACATAGAAGAACCATTTCTGTATAACTCCATAGGTTCAAAACAGGAAAAGCAGAAGAGAATATACTCTTATCTCAAGGTGTAAACTCAAAGGTTAAAAAAAAAAATGAATTTCTTTAGTATCGTAATTTTTAGAGATCACTTAAAAGTCTTGTTCTAACACATAAATAAGAATCAAAGCACTTGTCACCATGAGTGTGAACTCTTGGCAGGTCCATCGAACTCACTTAAATAATGTTAAGCACAGATTTCATTTGGCTAGCTATCAGTGTTCCCAGTCAGCAGTTACTGACAGTTATTAACAGTTATAGTTAATTTATAATTTACCTTTTACATTAAGATTTCTTAGTAGACTGTTTCAGTATGTATTAAGTTTATATCTAAATGCAATTCAGCTTTTCTTTTTCACTAATGAAAGTAGTTATCAATCATTCATTGAATGCATTTCATAAACAGATTTATTCTTTACAGAGCCTCCACTGTGCAATTTCAGTACTAAATTTAACTATTATGACCCTTGACTCTCTTCTAACTACATTTGACTTTGATTGTCAATATATCATCAAGCTCACTTTCAGAGCCAAACATTCTTTCTGCCTTTCATCCATAGGACTCATTTACACCAAGATTGTCACTGTCCTTGCATTTCTCACTTCCTCAGACCTTCATGCCAGTTTACTGGGTCGTTCAGACTAACATGATTTCCATCACTAATGTTAACATATAAGCTAGCTCCCCTTGATTCTGCCTAACATCTCCTGGGCTTTAAACCACTGTGTTAATGCCACCTATTCCAGAGTCCTGCTATTCCTGACATTTTTCAACCTCCTCATTCTTCCTGTGGACTCACCTGACAAGTCACTGCTCTAGATCATGAGCTTTTAAAAAGTAGGAACTATGCATTTTTCTTCTTGGTAGTCCGTAAGCACCTAGGAACAGTGTCCAATAAATGTGGATTGAATTGCACTGAAATGAAATAACTACGTAGGCATGTATCTTTACATATGATCCCAGTATTGCAAAGTACAAGAGAGAAAAAGTTATTTTATAGCTAAAATCAGGAAATTATAAAAACAGGAAATAACAAGAGTTTTAATGAAAGATAAGTGAAAATGCTATAACTTTTTGTTTGCATGTTTGTCTGTTTAAAATTGAGGTATAATTACATAAACTAAAAAAATCATCTATTTTGGCTGGACACAGTGGCTTACACCTGTAATCCCAGCACTTTGGGAGGCTGAGGCGGGCAGATCACTTGAGATCAGGAGTTCGAGACCAGCCTGACCAACACAGTGAAACCCCATCTCTACTAAAAATACAAAAATTAGCTGGGCGTGGTGGCGCACACTTGTAATCCCATCTGCTCGAGAGGCTGAGGCATGAGAACTGCTTGAACCCAGAGGAGGAGGTTGCAGTGAGCAGAGACCATGCCACTGCCCTCCAGTCTGGGTGGCAGAGCAAGACTCCATCTCAAAAAAAAAGAGAAAAAATATATATATTTTAACTGTTCAATTTGATGCGTTTCAGCAATTTTATATATCTTTGTTAACCACCATGCAACACAACATACAGAACATTTCCATCACACTTCAAAATTCCCTTACGTCTTTTTCCAGTCAATACTGCCCCTCCCCACTAATAATCATTCTTCTGACTCCTCTCACTGTAGGTTTGCTGTGCCTGTTCATGAATGGAATCATACAATATTTGTCCTTTTGTCGTTTGGCTTCTTTCATTCAATACAGTGTTTTTAACATTCATCCGTTTTGTTGCTTATATTAGCAGTTCATTCGTTTTTATTGAGCAATACTTCATTGCATGAATGCACCACAATGTATTTCTCTAATGATAGGCATTAGGATTGGTTCCAGTTTTTGACTACTGTGAATACAAATTCAATGAAAATTCTTTTTTTTAGCCACATTTTTATTTCTTTTGGGTCAATACCTAGAAGTAGAATTGTCCTGTTGTGTAAATATATGTTTAACTTTATAAGAAACTGACAAGTAGTTTTCTGAAACGATTGTATCATTTTACACCCCCATCAGCAATGTATGAAAGTTCTAGTTGCTCTTCATGCTCACTAACATCTGATATTGTTGTCTGTTTGATTTTAGTCATGTTAGTAGATGTAAGATGTTAGTTGCATTTCCCTGATGAGTACTGATGTTGAGAACTTTTCATTTGCTTGTTAGCCATTCACATATTTTCTTTTGTAAATTGACTGTTCCAATCTTTTACATGTTCTTAAATCTCATTATTTTTATTATTTAAATCAACAATTACCAATAGGGCATTTTTATATTTTATCACTAGAAATCCTTTGTCACATATACATACCTATATTGCAGATATTTTTCCTCAAAGGCATGTCTTGCCTATTCATTTTCTTTTTCTTAGTGATGTCTTTTGATGAGCAGAAATGTCTTGATCATGGTAGTTTTATAGTAGTCTTGAAATCAAGTGACGTAACTTCTCTTTTTCAAGATTGTTTTGACTAATATAGATTCTTTGATTTTTCCATAATGTGGAAATCAACCTTTCCTGCCACCAGAGGTATGCTAGAAGAAAAAAGAAAAGAAAAAAAAATCAACATGTCAGTTTCTTCAACAACAAAAACAAAGCCTGCTGGAATTTTTATTGTGATCGCTTTGAATCTGTAGATTGATTAGGGGGTAGTTTCCAATTCTGGCTACGTCTTTATCTGATCAACCTACGTGATAAAATATAAAATACAACTATTTAAAGGCACTGGAGGGTGAACAAAAGCTGATTGATACTGGAGATGAAACAACATTTGAAAGAAGGGAATTGCCAGGGGTGAGTTTTCTGGGTTTTTGTTTGTTTGTTTGTTTTCTGTTGTTGCCTTTTCACTTAAGGACAAGTCATAGTTTGCACCACATGGAGCAGATAAAACTTGCCCCAAAAATCTACAGTCTAACTGGCTTAGTGAACTGGAAGATGGAGTTCAGGACAACCACATCTGCTGTAGAGAGAGAGGGGAACTCTAGAAATGAGACATCTCCAGAAAAGGGGAGCCTAAATTCTATGTAGAAAATGTTCCCAAATCTCTGACTGACCCCTGACTAATGCATATGCAAGACATACTTCAAAGCATGCAGGTAACACAAAAAGAACTGATCTGAGCTGCAGCCCACTGAGGAGAAGAAAGAGTTGCAATTTGAGTTTCTCCAGGTTAACCATCTACTTAAAACACATACACACACATTCTTTAGAGTGGCATAATACAATCCAGTCTCTGCAACGTATCATTCACAATATCCAGGATACAATATGAAATTATTCAATGTAGGAAGAAATAGGAAAATATGACCTATCCTCAGAATAAATGATAATGAAGACCAATCCTTAGAAGGCCCAGATGGTAGAATTAACAGACAAGGATATTAAAGTGACTTTTATAACTGTGCACAAGGATGTAAAGGAAAATATGCTTTAATGAATGAAAAATACAAAATATTGACCAGGTGCGGTGGCTCATGCCTGTAATCCTGGCACTTTGGGAGGCCGAGGCGGGCTGATCACCTGAGGTCGGGAGTTCAAGACCAGCCTGGCCAACATGGCAAAATCCCATCTCTACTAAACATACACAAATTAGCCGAGCGTGGTGACACATGCCTGTAATCCCAGCTACTTGGGAGGCTGAGGCAGGAGAATTGCTTAAACCCAGGAGGCGGAAGTTGCAGTAGGACGAGATCATGCCACTGTGCTCCAGCCTCTAAGGTACAAGAGTGAGACTCCATCTCAATAATAATATAATAATAAAGACAGATTTCCAAATGGAAATTGTGAAACTGAGAAAAACAATATCTGAAATACAGAATAGACATTCTAACAATATTGAGTCTTCCAGTGAGTCAACATGGTATATCTTTGTACTTATGTAGGTTTTGTTTAATATTTTTCATTAATGTTCTATAAATTCAGTGTAGTGACCTTATGTATTTTCTATTAGATTTATTCTTAGGTATTTGATGTATTCTCATGATATTATAAGTTGTATTGCTTTTTTTTTGAGACAGAGTCTCTCTCTGTTGCCCAGGCTGAAGTGCAGTGGCACGATCTCAGCTCACTGCAACCTCTGCCTCCCGGGTTCAAGTGATTCTCCTGCCTCAGAATCCCCAGTAGCTGGGACTATAGGCACCCGCCACCTCTCCTGGCTAATTTTTGTATTTTTAGTAGAGACGTGGTTTCACCATATTGGCCAGGCTGATCTCAAACTCCTAACTTTGTGATCTGCCCACCTCAGCCTCCCAAAGTGCTGGGATTACAGGCATGAGTCACCGCGCCCAGCCGAGTTGTATTGCTTTTTAAAATTTCATTTTCCAATTGTGTATTTCTAGTATATAAACGTATGATTTCATTTTGTTTATGGACCATGATTACTGCAACTTTGCTACATTTATTTATTAGTTCTAGCGTATCTCTGTAAAGTTTATAAGATTTTCTATGTAAACAATCATCTGTCAATGAATAATATCTTTTTTTCTTGTCTTAAACTGGCTAGGTCATCCTTTACTGCTGTTGAATAGAAATGTTTTCTAGTTTACTAAGAGTGTCTGTCAGGAAGTGGGTGTTGAATTTTGTCAAATGCATTTCATGTCTAACAGTATTAATATATGACTTTTCTTCATTCTCTTAATGTGGTGAATTATATGATTGGCTTTTTTTCTAAAGTTACCCTTGCATTCCTATGGTAAATGCCACTTGGCCATGATATATTATCCTAGTATATCTGATTGGTTGATTCATTAGATAGATAGATTTTATTAACTAATACTATGTTAAAGTTTTTTTACGTGTCTGTGTTCATCAGGCATATTGGTCTGAAAAGACCAAAAGAAAGTAATTTTTTTTTGTACTGTCTTTGTCAGATTTCTGTATTAGAGATATGCTAGCCTCATAAAATGAGTTGGGAAGTTTTTTTTTTTTTTAATCAGCTCTTTTTTGAAAGAGTTTGTGAAAGGATGGAATTATTTCTTCTTCTTTCATAGAATTCTTTTTTTTTTTTTTTTTTTGTGGGGAGGGGGAGAAAAGAGTCTCACTGTGTCGCCCAGGCTGGAGTACAGTGGCACAGCCTCCGCTCACTGCAACCTCCGCCTCCCAGGCTCAAGCGATTCTCCTGCCTCAGCCTCCTGAGTAGCTGGGATTACAGGCACCAGCCACCACTCCCGGTTATTTTGATATTTTTAGTAGAGATGGGGTTTCAACATGTTGGCCAGACTGGTCTCGAACTCCTGAACTTAAGCGATCCACCCACCTCGGCCTCCCAAAGTGCTAGGATTACAGGAGTGAGCCACCATGCCTGGCATAGAATTCATTTTGAAATCATCCGGTCTTAGAATTTTCCTTCTATGTAAGAAAATATTAAGGTTTTTAAAAAGGTTTGATTACAAATTAAATTTTTAAAATATGTATTACAGCAGGTCTGTGATTCTCAAAGTGCTGTTATTGGACCTGGGGGCTGTGGAGAGGTGGGGAGGAGGGGGGATCCTCAGGACCCTTTGAGGAAGGCAATAGAGTCAAACATTTTCATAGTGATACTAAGACATTTCTACTTTTTTCACTGTGTTGACATTTGCACCGATGGTACAAAAACGATGGTGGGTTTTGTAAAACTGCTCGTGCCTTAGCACAGATCCAGGCAATGGCACCAAACTGTAGTAGAAGTCACTGTATTCTTGACCACCATAGCATTTTCTCTTGAAAGAAATGCCAGTGCTACTTAAGAGTATCCTTCATAAGCAGTAATAATTATTTTCTTAAACTCAGCCCTGGAGTGTATATCTTTTTAATATTCTGTCTGACAAAATAAGATGTACACATAAAGCAATTTGGCTGCTTAGTATGTAATAGTTGTCTCAAGGAAAGGCATTTGTGACCCTGAACTTGAAAGAGCATCTGATAAGACAAACTAGGGTTATTTGGATTTGGATATTTGGCAGTCGTTTGCTCAAAAGTAAACAGTGAGCCTATCACTTCAAAGAATACAACTGACAGTATTTGTTGTCAATGATAAAATTACAGCTTTTCAGGAAAAGTTTGACTTTTGGAAAACTTGTATCCACCACTGTGAGTTTGACATCTTCCTAATACTTGAAGATTTAAATATCTGTACATTTCACAAAGTGCCATTGAAGTGAATAGACTTTCTTGTAAAGAAATAATTTCTCCCCAGAAAGCACCTCCTTCATGGCCTTATAGTGTTTGTCATCAGAAGCACCTTTGGCATTTTAAGCAGCACACATTTTCTTAATACAAGATTATTCCTTTCATTTCTGGATATTTAACACCCCAACCTCCACCTATTAAATGTCAGTGACACCTCCATCCCCATCATTGTGACAATTGAAAGCACACTCACAGTTGCAAGCACCATCAAAAAGAGCAAGGGCATCGTTGTACATGGTAGCTTGTGTTTGGCTGGACTTGGGTGGAGGAGGCTGGGAAAATGGACCGTGGAATAACCCTCTGTACAAGTGTCACAGTCCTCTGCCTATCTTTATGGAGAGTGCAACTTCCGTTGAGATTTTGCTTTACATTTTTCAGATTCCCTCCAAGTTCCCTAAAACCAGTATCCATTTGATGGAACAGATATTAAACCAGAGGAAAAGTATAGCTCTTCAATGTTTATTGGCTGGAGGTTGCAGGTATGCTGCAGGAAGGGCAGCTGTAGAGAAAAACATTTCATCCTGCAGTGCAACAGTACAATATAGAAAGTAAGATAAAGTTCTAAATGGATAGGCTAATAAGAGAATGTAGTATTTAGAAAAACTTGCAATATTGTTGCCTATTTGCTACATATGTAAAGGGGAAATACAGCATAATTCACTTTGAATCAGATGTTAAGCACAGAGCCTTCCCACAGCTAATTCTCTTGGCTCTGTATACTCTGTTGTAGAAGTAAAGTAAATCAATTAGAAGATATTTACAGGGCCTGTGTACACTATTAACGTTTTAGCGTTGAGCAAGGAAAAACACTAAATTTTGGAGAGAATGATTGAACCTCAAAATTTTTCGTAGGAGTAGAAAACATTATTAGAAAAATAGAATTCGTTGAGGTTCAAGAATGGGTTGGAATTTTGGATTGAAATGGAAAGTATGAGATGCCTAGAAAGGGATATTTAGATATATAAACTTGGGCACCAGAAATCAAGGAAAGGCCAAGTTATGGTACACCTGGCCTCTGCTGTGTCAATCATTATAGCACTTGCATACTGCAAACCCCAAGGCTTGTGCTTTAAGTGTGAGATACCATGGGCTGAGTAACACCCACTGTAACTCAAAGCAAGCAAGTTTCTCGTGGCACTTAATTACATTACACAGCTGAGCATTTCTACCCGCACCCAGTGTTGCACTGTAAAAATTCCTGCCTCTTTGCTAAAAGCTTCTACTTGCTTGAGAAACTTCCTTTTGTGATTTGTAGACTGGGCTTATGTTACTGATGAGATTAAAAACAGATTTCATTATAAAAGTTTATGATGTTCCAGTCCTTTCAATATGTGTGCAGTTGGAGGAACACATCCTTTCTTATCCATAATTCCTTATTTGATCTTCTCTTGCCCACTATCCTACCCTTTATATATCCACAGACCGCCCCCCACCTTATATTCACACACCTGCAAACCTGTCCATGATCATCCCCACATAAAGGGGCCTGGTTTGGTTTCAGACTTTGATTTCTGATACACAAGAAGGCATTAAAGTGAATGTCTCCTGGGGATATTTGTTATTAAAACAGCTTTTAGCAAATTAACCAATCTAGCCAGTGAGATGAATTCTGATGTAAGCTTCATAGTTATATAAATCCTGTAAAATCTAATCACTGAGTCTAGATTGCTTTCTGTAGCTAGAAACTTCTGTAACCAGCAAAGCAGGAACGAAAGCAGAATCACTGTTGATGGGCTTTCTGAACTTTAGTCCACTTGTAACTAATAGTTTCATTCTGGATTCAAAGCAGCACCTGCCCTAATTGGTGTGGAAATCTCAAGGTTAGCCAGCTAAAGCAGTTTCTTCTTTTTCACCTGTTTCTTTCCTTTGTGTTCATTTGTTCACTGGATCAGCCCACTCCTGCCTTGAACCTAGATACCTTTCTTGGCGGCTCCCCCTTTCGTTCACAGCTCATTCTGTTCCTTTAGTTGAGCCAGTAGCTATTCAGTAGTTTTGGCTGTTTTATCTTCAGTAAGCTTTTCTCTTCCTTCACTAATGAGAAAAGAGATAATAGGTTCCTCAGGCTCCTGCTTTCCTAACGATGTCATCCTGTTTTACTGTCACTCAGCACCCTGCTTTGTGAATAATGTTAACATCTCACTAATGTATTGAAGTATTTATTTATATTTGATCAGTGCTCACCATATTTCTCCATACCTCTAGAAGTCCCTTGGGAAAGATCATGCCCTTTAACTGTCTGATAACATGCACACTGAGGCACTTCAAGAAGGATCACTGGAGATCAAATGTCGTACTCAGAAAACTTAATAGATAAGCTCTGAGCTTTTTGGTGTGTTCTCCAAGAAGATTAGCAGATGGTATACAATTGAGCAACTGAACTGTGGGAGCCAAACTGTGGGAGGAGATGAGTAAGGGATGTGACATATCAGAGGTGAGATTATGGGATAGAAAGCCTTTCATCCATGGGCTTCGGAATACAGTTCACAGACTTACCCTTAACGAGAGATTTGGAAATCTCTCTGAGAGTTGGGAAACCAAAGCAGAGGCCCGACCAGGTTGTGAGGGAGGGCACAGGCAACAGAGGAGCATGGATTTCTGAGCTTGGCAAACATTTCACTTTGCTCCCTCCGTCAGTGCTCTGTTGAGTCATCAGGACCCAGGCTACAAATAACCCCACATGGCTTTTAGGTGAGGACTCTGGAAGGTCTGTGTAGCCTCACTCCAGGGTTGCTACACCTCTGTCATTGAAATGATTTTAATGACAAAGGAAAGAATAACACTGATTTAAATCACTATGACTACTTCTCTTAATTTAGGCAGCCTTTCATTTTTCTAAGCCCCCTTAATCAGGGTTTGGAGCAAGGTTGTTCATTATGAAAGTCTTATGTTTCTTCTATGTCCAATTTTCTTGTCACTGTACCTAAAAAGGAAAAGAAATACAGTGTAATTAAAGACGGTCCCAAGAAGAATAACCACAAGTGTTAAGGAGATGGAAGGGCTGACAAAAGTGTTCTCAAAAGAAATGAGACCTTTGGAAAATCATACTAAAATATATTTAGCATAAAATTTACCATTTTAACCATTTTAAAGTGTACAATTCAGTGGCATTTAGTACATTTATACTGTTTTGCAACTATTAGCCACCATCTCTCTCCAGAACTTTGTCATTATCCCAAACTGAAGCTCTGTACTCACTGAAAAATGACTTCCTATTCCCTAATTCCGTAGCCCTTGATAATTACCATTCTACTTTCTTTTTTGTGTGTGTGGTTTTCTTTTTAATTATCTTTAGTCTTGTGATCACACGTAATTTTTAAATTTGTATATATCTTCATTACTTTAATCCTTTGAAGTTGGCAAAAGCACCATTCCCAATCACAAATACGTAGTTCTACAGTTTTATGTTTCTGAATAGCTGTTTAAGGACAATCCTAAATTATAACTTAGTTTGACTTAGATTGTAAAGAATTCAAGAGTGAAGTTTAACTTGCTACTATTTTAAAAGCATGTGACCTTATAGATCTATAAGATGTGAGAGGTGTTGAATAATCTTTAATATTACACATAAACCACACTAAAATGCCTTTCAATAAGTAAAAGGAACCATTTTAAATACAGGGAATTATAATTAGATTGGCATAGTTAAGGCCAAAACTATAGACATTGCTCCCTTATTTATCTTCAACCCTTACCTTTAAGAGGCAAATGAACACAAAACAGAGGTGAATCTTGCTTGGTTCCAAGACAGTGAAGGAATTTCCCCAGTATTTAAATATATTCACATAACCAGTTATATAAATCTAAATATAAAACCAGTCTCCGGTAAGTTTTAAGATGGCACTCACCATCTTTGTGAAAAGTTGAACATTACTAATGAAGTCTAATCATATCTTTAGAAGGGGTAAACAGTGTTACCATTTACTGAATTGGAATTACTATTAAAATTTAAAAACTGAACATATTCATTTAACCACAAGCCAGTCTTAGTTTTAAATCGGGACTGCCCAACAAAATATTCTGTCAGTCATTCATGATCTGAATTCTGGTGTATGAGATCTATTAAAGGATGGTCCACATAAAAAAGTCATGAGACATTTCTGTTTTGTAATAAATAAAGCAGTGGCCAGTTATTACTCATTAGTAGCTTTTTTTGAGATAAGCTATTAAGTCTGCCCTTTCTTCCTTCTTCTTAATGCCGACAAAGATCATTTTTGTTCCAGGGATGTACTTGGGATTCTCCAAATACTCCATCAGTGTATCCTCTCCCCAGGTGATGTCTTTGTTCTTATTGGCGGCTGTGTAAGAGTATCCAGGGGCCTGACCTGTCTTCCGCCCAAAGAGACCATGGAGATTTGGCCCAGTCTTGTGCTTGCCTCCCTTTTCAACGGTGTGGCACTGGGAACACTTCATAATAAAAATCTTCTTGCCTTTCTCAACATCACCCATATTTAATTCTCTTTTTAGTCACTGGTGCAATGAAGACTCCCGCTCTAAAGCCGGACCTCCCCACTCTCTCACCATTCTACTTTCTGTCTTTAAAATTTACCTAGATAGGTACCTCACATAAGTGGCATCATATAATATTTGTTCTTTTGTGACTGACTTATTTCACTTGGCATAATATCTTCAAGGTTCTGTACATGTGCTGCAGCATATGTCAGAATTTCTGTTCTTTTGTGCCTGAGTAATATTGTATGTAGATTCATCTGTTGATGGACATTTGGGTTGTTTTCACCTTTTGGCTATTTTGCACAATGCTGCTATGAACATTGCTGTACGGTTATTAGTTTTGATTTCAATTCTTTTCTGTATATATCTACAAGAAAAATTGCTGGATCATTTGGTTATTTTGTGTTTCACTTTTTGAGGAACCCCTGAAGTGTTTTCCACAGTAGCTGTACCATTTTACTTTCCCACCAGCGTTGCACAAAGGTTCCAGTTTTTCCACATCCTCAGCGACCCTTGTTATCTTCAGGTGTTTTGTTTTAATAACAGCCAGCCAAATGGGAATGAAGTAGTATAAATGGGGTCTTTTCTACTGGGAAAAATGATCTGAGAGGGGAAATGTAGGAGGCTATAGTTGTAAAGACTTCTGCTAGGAAGTACACAGACATGGTCACCAGAATCTAGAATTTGGGGCTGGGTGCAGTGGCTCACGCCTGCAATCCAAGCACTTTGGGAGGCTGAGGTGGGCAGATCGCTTGAGCCCAGGAGTTCGAGACCAGTCAGGGCAACATGGTGAAACCCCTATCTCTACAAAAAAATATAAAAATTAGCCAGGCATGGTGGCACACACCTAGAATCCCAGCTTCTGGAGGATCACCTGAGCATGGGGAGGCTGAGGCTGCAGTGAGCTGTGACTGCACAACTGGGCTACAGATTGAGACCCTGTCTCTAAATAAATAATTTGGGCAAGGAAGATAGTCAAAGTATTTAACAAATACTATAACATAGCATAGATACTGACTATTCAAAAAGGCCACCGGCCCTTCGCCTTCCTCAGGTGTACAGATTGTCAGCCTCAGTGGGGACCATATGAGGTGAATTTGGAATAATAAAAAAAAGTGTCTTCCCACACCATTTATGTTACCCAGTGATAGGGACATAAGCTCAAATATAAACAGCTTCTAAAAAATATTTAGATATTTAACTGATGCGTGGTTGAGAAAAAACAAGAATTCTGTGTGATGAACCCTTTTCCTTTTGAAGTTGATGTTAGAGAAGATGATCGTGCGTCTGTTCCTACCTTAAGTTAGCCCCCCATGCTGCATTGGAAGCTCTCTGGACTCTTCTTGTAGGTCTTCTGGCAATCACAGGGGAATGAAATTGCTATTTCAGTTATTTTACGTCCAGCAAATATTTGTTGTACATTGACTATGTGCCAGGCCTTACGATACGTGCTAGGAAAAGAAGAGAGTGCAAAGCAGACCCTGTCCTCGTCATCATGGAGCTGTGGTTTAGTGGAGGGGTCAGATAATATCACACAAGTAGATTTGTAATTCCAAACTGTGCTTGGTTCCATACAGGAAAAATACCTGAGATATTTCTCTCCTTTCCTCTAGATTGTTCATACAACCACTCACTCTAAGAAACCTGCTTGCTTTTCTCTTCAGGAGCCTCCAGACAGGGGAATTTGCCTGGGAAGGAGAAGTAGAAAGCAATGTGTACAGCAAGGCTACAGGGGTGGTCCCCCAGCACAAGTATCACCCCACAGCAGGCAGCTATCAGCTCCATTTTGCCCTGCAGCAACTTGAACAACAAAAACTTCAGTCCCGGCAGCTCCTGGACCAGAGTCGAGCCCGGCACCAGGTAGTTCAAGATAAGTCTTTTCCATGTGTTACATCTTCCTGCTGTTGGTAAAAAAAAAAAAAAAAAAAGGTGAATGAATGAGAAATGTAGGATTAGTTTTCCAACCCCGTGCCATCCTGGCTTGGACAGCTCATGGGGAGTCTACTCTTGAGGAAAAACTGTTCTGGAGCCATAACACTGGCTTTGCTTGCAAGTGACGCTTAACCAGTGTTTGACATGTTTTTTTTTTGTTTTGTTTTGTGTTTTTTCATTTGAATGCTTCTATACAAAAATCTCTATTGTGGTGTTTACCCTTTCTGTTGTATGATCTTAGTTTAGTAACCTCCCATAGGGTCTGATTCTAAGATACGTGAAAGCTTGCATTTTAAGCATCTTTATTTCTAAATGTTCTATTTTCTTGCCTTGATATACTTGGCATACATGCGTGATATTACTCATTATCTAACAAGATTTTCAAGGAATAAGTAAGTTGCAAATTCTTCTGGTGGGAAATGGACATATGTTAGCATGCAGGTCATCTATAAATGATAGCTATTCATTCAACAAATGTTTACTGTGATTCTATTGTGTACTAGCCACTGTTTTCAACAGTGGGGCTATACGGTGACTGTACACACAAAAATCCTTGCTGTTGTGGAACTTATGTGTAGGGAGATGTTGATTCGCTACTCACTGTCTATAAAATTCCAGAAACTCCTGAGTGAGGGATCTATATAAGTATATAGCACTAATGTATTAGTATGGCCCCAATTGTAGAGAAAGGATGACCTCATCAAAAATTCAGGAGTTAAATTTTTCTTGGTGACTCACATAGATCATTAGATGATCTGTGTTCTACAGTGGGGTTATTGGAATGAATTAGTACTGATTCTATAAGCTTTTCTGACATTTGGTTATGTGAAGAAATAACTTCTTATCAGTTTGCTCTCCTGATCATTTTTTTCTTATAAAAATGTAGTACATAGTGTGCATGAGTTTGTGCAAAATTATTATTTACTCAAAGACTAAAGCAACATTTCCCAAAGGTTTTTTCCTCTAAGTAAAACAATTATTATTATAGTCTGTGTTATCTTTTCAACTACCATGCATAATAAAATGTCATTTTATTATTTCAACATAGTTCATCACTTGATCATCTTTACCTGTGGTAGTATACTCTGTACATTATATTAATTCATCATAATTGAGAAATTGTAAGTGCCGGCATTTGCAAAGTAGTTCTTTAGGCCATTTTTACTGGAGAAACATAAGATTTCTTAATCTGGAAAGCATAGAATATAGCATCTCATTGTAATCACCACATCACTTTCTGTCATGTAAAATTTTCTTCATTTGGAAAATCTTGGGGTCTTGGGGATAGTAGACACATTTAAGCCAGTTTGCATTTTCACAATTCCAGATACAAATGTGTGTCTTAGTTTTTTTGTTTTTTAAATCTGTGTTCTTAAATTCCTTAAAGCTTTTTAAACTTTAAACTCCCTGTCATCCAGAGTACTTGAGAATGCCAACTTAATCAGATACTGGATAGTGGAAGTATCACTGTGTAGCCTGAGGATCAAAAAACTACTTATCCGGTCCTTGGCTCATTACCTGGGCGACAGAATAATTTGTGCACCTAACCCCCGCAACACGCCATTTACCTTCATAACAAACCTGAGCATGCACCCCTGAGCCTAAAATACAAGTCAGAAAAGAAAACTCTTTGGCTCTAAGGAATCTAGACAGTTGGTACCTTTTAAACTATGCTTCAGTACCTTGAAATGGAGGATGACTGGGGAAGGAAAGGCAGTTTTGTTGATTTTCGCTTTTAGAAACTGCTTCATTTTTAAGTCCTTCTCATACTTTTGATTACCTTCCAGCAACTCACATTCCTTTGAAAATTCAAAGTAGTGTACTACTATTCTTGTGTGGAATTTCTTTTCACTGAGGATTATACTGGTTTAGTTTCACTGAATTATGAAGTATATGGAAATTATGTTTTTTAGAAACTGTCAGAATATCTGTTTTAGCGAGGAGGCAGAACTCCCAAGAAGGGAGTTATCTCGTTCTCCTGGAGAGCAAACAGAAAATCATTCGTCATAATTGTATATGTGTGTATAACATTATTTCTTCTCCCCCACACCCCGAACCCGTTCTTCTAAACCACAGCTGATTTAGGTAAAAATGAGTAAGGGTGAAGTTTCTGGGACTATAGAAGAGAGCTAAAGTAACTAAATTCCATTAGCTTCAAGAGTTTATAACTAATAAAATAACAAATAAGATATTAAACATTCTAACAGGAAGAATATGTAGAAACTTAGAGCACTTTATTTTAGAGGGTACTTAGAATCATTCCACAGTGGAAGCAAAGCCCTACTAGATTTTATGCCTTTGTAGCTTAGCTGTGCTAGATCTGACCATTATAGTTATCAATAAATTGTTGATTGAAGCATGGTTTACATTCTCAGTATTCTGTATTTCTGTCCTTGGGTTACCCTTTAGATAGCAATGGCACTTTTCTGATGAACTCCTTGCACTTGGATTCATTTTTCTAAAGTGTAGGGAGCCATTGGTATAACTAACAGTGTGGTTAACTGCCTGTTTGAAAGCAGTGGATAGAATTGAAATCTGATTTACCTAGCATTCATCCATAAAAGAGGCCTGTTTATGGAATGGGATGTTAAAGGAGGCCTTATATTTATCTTATATCATATTATATTATGTTTATGAACAGCATCTTTCACATAGTAATCTCCTAATAATGTCTGGGAAAAGTTCATGCAGCCCTTCTCTCATTGTATACATAGGAAGTTCTCCATTCTTTTCGGCCTCCGATCAGAACACTTAGATATCCGACTTATTGAAGGTGTTAATTTCTGCTTATACTCTGATTCGGGATATGAGTTTGGAAATGGACATCTCTCAGTATTCATGGGGAATGAGCTTTGATCTTCATCTCAGTACAGCATTGTACTCATAAATCTAGCAATTGTCATATACTTAATCCACCCCTGCAAAAGACTGATCCTGTGACATGAGAGTGAGAGAGGAAAGTCACCCAGAGCCAATGGCAGAAGTTTTCAGGAACAGAGATACAAGAAACTTGGTGTGATCCAGTCCATATGATAGAGAGCATAATAAACAAAATAAGACAAAATTGAAACAATGAGCTTTTACACACTGATGGTAAAACCAGCAGTTGGAAAAACATTGTTTTAAGTCAGAGCAGAGGTCAGCAAACTTTTTCTGTAAATAGCCAGATAGTAAATATTTTAGGCCTTGCAGGCCATAGCATCTCTGTTGCAACTACTCAGCTCTGCCGTGGTAGAGTGAAAACAGCCATAAACAATATGTAAATGAATGAGAGTGGCTGTCTTTCAACAAAACTTTATGTACAAAAACAGGCAACAGGCTGGATTTGGCCTGTAGGTCCTAGTGTGCAGACCGGTAGACTAGAGTAACAGAACCATTTGAAGGGCTTGTTAAAATAATTGTTCCTCCATCCCATTTCTGATTCATTAGGTTTGGAATAACCTGATGAATAGGCAGAATCCTCCCTTTTTGTTTTAATGGTAATAGCCACCACTTAAGCACTTGCTGTGTTCCAAGCACTGTTCCGGGTTCTCTATACACATTAACTCATTTAAAAATGAATTTCAGAGCCAGGTGTGGTGGCTCATGCCTGTAATCTCAGCACTTTGGGAAGCCAAGGCGGGTGGATTACAAGGTCAGGAGTTCAAGACCAGCCTGATCAATGTGGTGAAACCCCATCTCTACTAAAAATACAAAAATTAGCCGAGCGTGGTGGCGCGTGCCTATAATCCCAGCTAATCAGGAGGCTGAGGCAGGAGGATCACTTGAACCCGGGAGGCAGAGGTTGCAGTGAGCCAAGATCACATGCCCCTGCACTGCAGCCTGAATGACAGATTGAGACTCTGTCTCCAAAAAAAAAAAAAAAGAATTTCAGGATGGTTGGGGGAAGTACAGAATCTCAAGAGTTGGGAATGATCAAACAAATCTGTTATATATTGATACAGCCCAATGCATGTCTTCTAATTCCGTCTTCCTTCTCCTGCTGTCTTCCTGCCCCCGAAGGAGAAGGCAAAAAAAACACTTTTCTTTCAGCTGAGTCGGGGACTTTCTTGGGCAACAGTGACTACTGGTGACATCAGCATGAGTAGCTCTTCATGCTGGGGTCTGTGAGGAGGGCTGCACTGGCTGTGAGGCCCGACTGACCTGATTCTAATTGCAGACATTGAGCTGATGTTATTCTTGGCGCAGGACAGAGCGATTACTCAGTAGTTTCTGTTAAAGTGATCCTTTGTTAAACTTCTGCTCCCAACCCACTCCCTGCTTCCTTCCCTCCCACTCTCTTCTCTGCCTCATCCACAGTGAAAAAGAGCCCCAAAAGCAGAAAAATTAAGGACATTTTGATGGCCAACACAGAATTGCCGAAGTTTCCTTTAACAATAATGGGAGAAAGGAGAGATTTTAAATACATCTTCTTCACTGGTTCCGGCCTCTTTCCAAACCCTTTCAATTTTTAGTAGACTTGATTTTCAACATTAGTAAATAACTCAAGGTGGGAGAAAACTGTGCTAAATTTCTCTCATCCTTCTGCCCCATCTGTTCTTTACTTCTCCCTTCCCACCATGCCCAAGTTTACCAAACTAATCTGGATTCAATAATCCTAGCAGAAACTAATGTTCCTATAACAGGCGGGACTGGGAGCAGCTCAGTGTTCACATCAAGAGGTCTTTCAGTTTGCTGGTAACATCTTGAGTGCAGTGTGTAACAAGCTTTTTGCTAATGCTATGTGTGTATATGCACAATCCCACAGGTGTGGAAAGGATTCCCATATAAACCGAACCATGTCTTGTTATTTTGCTCCTAAAAGTTCATTGCATGTGTCTAAAAAAATTCTGCCTCCTCCTGCAGGAATGAATTCTGTTTCGCCAAGCCTTCAGCTGCTGTGTGTTTGTGTTGTGGAGGAGGGGAGGGGAAAGAAAGAGAAATTCAGCAGGCATCCTGTCTTTTTCCAAGCAGCTGGCAATAACATGCTAGCTCCTCAGCGTGGCACAAAGAGCAGGCGAACAGTCTAGCCATGCAGGAGGTGTCTTGATACATCTTTATAATGGTGTATCAGAGAGGAAGGTTGGACGGGGGGCATGAGAGGGGAGGAGTGTATGTGTGTGTGTGTATGTGTGTTTAAGTTCCAGAGTGTGTGTGTGTGTGTGTGTGTGTGTGTGTGTGTTTAAGTTCTGGAGCATATTGACTCTGGAACTTAATGTCATAACCTGTTGCTTCTTTGTATTTTTTTTTGTTTGGTTGGTTCTTTTGTTCTATTTAATTTTTCCACTTGACTTTTATCAGGAACTCATACTTAGTGTCTAGCTTTTAATTATTACTGATTTTCCTAGGACCACTTGATTTAGTAGATTTTGCCAAGCCAAACTCTTTTATTCTTATTTAATGAAAATACATAGAAAATACATGAAATAATACTGCATTCAGTTGTTTTGGAAATAGGCCACTCTAGACAGGCTTTGGAGTCAGATAACCCACAGCTTCAGTCTTGGCCCTGTCTAGTCCATGACTTAAGACAGGTTATTCAAACTTTTAGAACCTCATTCTCCTTATCTCTAATTTGAAGATGATGGTATATACTTGTGTATTATCATGATTGTAGTTCTCAGGATGTGATATTGATATTACCATATGTCAAACACCAAAGTGGCCATTTTTTTGTATTATCTCAGTGGATCTTTACAACTGCCCTCTTATTAGCCTCATTTCACAGATGAAAAAGCATAGTATCAGTTATGTAACTTTCTCAGTGTCACATAAGTAATAAATGGTAGAACTGGGATTTGAACCCAGGTCTGTCAGCCTGCAGCATCCAAGCTCATGGCTATTATGCTATATGCTGCCTCCTGCTGCTAATAAGGCATTCAATAAACAGCAACTGTAAGTACTATTACATAAATTTTAACTTGCAATTTATACATTCAACAAGTACTTTTTTTTTTTTTTTTTTTTTGTGATGGAGCCTCACTCTGTTGCCCAGGCTGGAGTACAGTGGCGCAATCCCGGCTCACTGCAACCTCTGCCTCCCGGGTTCAAGCGATTCTCCTGCCTCAGCCTCCTGAGTAGCTGGGACTACAGGCGCACACCACCACGCCAGGCTAATTTTTGTATTTTTAGTAGAGATGGGGTTTTCACCGTAGTGGTGAGGCCGGTCTTGAACTCCTGACCTTGTGATCCACCCACCTTGGCCTCCCAACGTGCTGGGATTACAGGTGTGAGCCACCATACCCGGCCAACAAGTACTTATTGACTCCTATGAAACTATGTTTGAAAAATTATCAGTTGTCTTCACCAGTCTCCTACTATTCATAAGCACCATCTCAAAAGAAAAGTTTTCCTGCACTTAGGCCTAGATGTCATCCCAATTACCTCAATTCTTAATGAAAGAAATATCTTAATAAGGTGTTCTTGGGCGTAACCAACTTGGAAATGCCCATCCTTTACCTTCCCTTGTACTTTTATTAAGTAATAGGATTAGCACCTAACAACACATGCAGTATCCTGACGTTTGTTCTAGAGGTTTGGATAGTAGGAGCACTTGTATGGGTTATTAATTCCTGTGTTATTAATAATACAGGAATGATTTTTCTAATTATTATTTTGTCCTTTCAACTCTGTTACTGGTAATACTATTTTAATTTTATTTCTATGATAGGTGTTTTTCAGAAGACTCCCAGGAAACATGACAGGTGTCTACAAATGTGACTACCACAGATGACATGTTTGCTTAATTCATATTATGCTTGTTTTTTCTTTTTTTTTTTTTTTTTTTTTGAGACGGAGTCTCACTGTGTCGCCCAGCTGGAGTGCAGTGGCGCGATCTCGGCTCACTGCAAGCTGCGCCTCCTAGGTTCACGCCATTCTCCTGCCTCAGCCTCCTGAGTAGCTGGGACTACAGGTGCCCGCCACTACGCCCAGCTAGTTTTTTGTATTTTTAGTAGAGACGGGGTTTCACTGTGTTAGCCAGGATGGTCTCGATCTCCTGACCTTGTGATCTACCCACCTCAGCCTCCCAAAGTGCTGGGATTACAGGCGTGAGCCACCACGCCCGGCCTATGCTTGCTTTTTCAATATCATAAAAGTCTGATCTTAGTGTATTATTACAATACAGACTTTCATTCATTGTGTTATTACTGATAGTAACATAAGTCCCCTGGTTATCATCATGTTGCTTTCTAAGCTGCTGCTAGGGGAATATTCTTCTGGAATCTTAGAGGAAAATGAACACACAGTAAATGCTTCCTGTGCACCAGATGTAGTCTTATCTCCATCCCACTGATGAGGAAATCCATGTTCAAAGAGTTTGGGTAACTTAGCCAAGATCACACAGCTGCCTAATTGTGGAGATAATATTTATACCATGTCAGAGGACCTCCAAAGCCCCTTTCCACTCTACCGTCCTCCCCCATGACAGAATTGACTCTTCGTTTTCTTTTTAGTTGACATACTTATCAGTCAGATAAGGCATTCCAGCATTATTGCTGCTGCACTGCTGTATACTCTCGTATACACAAATCTTTAAAAAAAAAAAAAAAGGGTCAGTGTAACCAATTAAGATTCAGAACTCAGCTTGGTTGCTGCAGCTATCTGGTGACCAGTTTTATTCTCTTCCCTCACTCCGTGGCCTGTGGTTTGTTTCTGTTTGTAGGTATATGAGGGACTCCCAGCAGTAACTTTGTGTGAGATGATGAAAGACTTCAATCCATCCATCTGAGATGGTGGCAGCCAGGGGAAAAATACTTAATGAATATATGACAGTAAGGTCTGTGGAAGATATGCACAGTAAACCAACCATGTGAGATCCTGGGCCAAACAAAACAAATTATACATTGGAAGACAGAGACAAGTTAGATGTTTATAACCTCCAAGTTGTAAAGGAAACTTAAGAGATTGCCTTTGACCAATTATTTCATTTTAGTAATCAGGACACATAAGATACAGGCACATTAGGAGAACAGGGGCCCTGATATACAAATAATTTCTTATAAGTACTAACAAATAAAAGATAAAACACACAATTGAAAATGAAGCAGAACTATCTTTAGCCAGTGGAGCTTTGTATCTGGGGTCATGGCTGATCCTTTGATATTATCTGTATACATACTCACACTTTCACTTTAACAATAAGTAACAAACATTTGCTTACAGACAATAATTTTTTTTCAGCCTTTCCTTCTCAAGAAAGAGAAAGATCTTGGAGCAAAGTGAATGAAATTTGTCTTTATATACATCTGGCGGAAACTGGATACATTGCTATGTTTGCTTTAGAAAAGAGATATGATTTAAATAAATTTGCTTTAGATATGTTTGCTTTAAAAGGGAATCAGCATAACATAAACAAGAAAGGCAGCATAGTATAGTGAGGTTCTTAAATCATACTCCATGGGTTTGAATCCCAGCTTACTACTCAGTACCTCTGCAATTATGAACAAGTTTCCTTCATTTTTTGTGCCTTGGTTTCTTCTTCTGTAAATGATGATGATGAGGAGACACAGGTCATATGATTGGGAGGGATAAATGAGATAACATAAAGCACTTAAAGCAATGCCTGACCCATGATAAAAGGTCAATAAAAGGCCCGGTGTAGTGGCTCACGCCTGTAATCCCAGCACTTTGGGAGGCTGAGATGGACGAATCACCTGAGGTCAGGAGTTCGAGACCAGCCTGACCAACATGGAGAAACCCTGTCTCTACTAAAAATACAAAAAATTAGCTGGGCATGGTTGCACATGCCTGTAATCCCAGCTACTCAGGAGGCTGAGGCAGGAGAATCACTTGAACCCAGGAGGCGGAGGTTGCAGTGAGACAAGATCACGGCCATTGCACTCCAGGCTGGGCAACAAGGGTGAAACTCCACCTCAGAAAAAAAAAAAAAAAGAGTCAAAAGATAGTTGTTCTTATAATTGTGTATCACCTTTTTTTTCATTTAGGTAGAAAACATATAAATGTACCCTCTTAATAATTTTTATGTATACAGCACAGTATTGTTAACTATATGCATACTGTACCACAGATCCCCAGAACTTTTTTTTTTTTTTTGAGATGGAGTCTCGCTCTGTCGCCCTGGCTGGAGTGCAGTGGCGCGATCTCGGCTCACTGCAACTTCTGCCTCACAGGTTCACGCCATTCTCCTGCCTCAGGCTCCTGAGTAGCCAGGACTACAGGCGCCTTCCATCACACCTGGTTAATTTTTTTTGTTTTTGTATTTTTAGTAGAGACGGGGTTTCACTGTGTTAGCCAGGATGGTCTCGATCTCCTGACCTCATGATCCGCCCGTCTTGGCCTTCCAAAGTGCTGTGATTATAGGCGTGAGCCACCACGCCCGGCCCTCCAGAACTTTTTTATATTGCATGACTGAAGCCGTACTCATTGAACAACTCCCTGTTTTCCTCTTTCCCATCCAGCCTCTGACAATCACCATTCTACTTTCTGTGAGTTTCATTACCTCATGTTAAGTGGAATGATTTTGTGATTAGATTATTTTACTTAGCATAATGTCTTCAAGATTCATCCACGTTGTAGCATATGACAGGATTCCCTTCTTTCTCTTCTTTTTTAAGGCTGAATAACATTTCATTGTGTGTGTATACACATATACATACCATGTTTTCTCTTTTTTTACTTTTTTATTTTTAGTTTTTGTGGGTACTACATACCACATTTTCTTTTTCCATTCATTCATTGATGGACAGTTAGGTTCCTTTTACATCTTGGCTATTGTGAATAATACATCAATGAACACGGATGTACATATATCTTTTATATATTATTTTTAACCGTAAATATACGTAGCATTATGATTTCAACTTGGGGGTTTTAGTTAAACCTCCCATGCCAGAAACAGAAATTGATTAAAATGATATTAAAGAAAGTATCTTAGGAGAAGCCCAAGGCTCATTAAGTATTAATTAGCACATTTTTAAAACTAATAGTTACTTGAACAATTAAATATGGTATGCAAATTTGTTCATAATTACTAGATAGAGCTATGAGAAGAAAGAATAAAAAGAATGATTAATACCATGATTAAATGGCTATTCTTTATTTCTTTCTTTTTTTTTTTTTTGAGACGTAGTTTTACTCTGTCGCCCAGGCTGGAGTGCAGTGGCTCGATCTGGGCTCACTGCAAGCTCTGCCTCCCAGGTTGACACCATTCTCCTGCCTCAGCCTCCTGAGTAGCTGAGACTATAGGCATGCGCCACCACACCCAGCTGATTTTTTGTATTATTTAGTAGAGGCAGGGTTTCACCGTGTTAGCCAGGATGGTCTCTATCTCCTGACCTCATGATCCTCCCACCTCAGCCTCCCAAAGTGCTGGGATTACAGGTGTGAGCCACCGTGCCTGGCCTAAATGGTTATTCTTTAGAATAATATCTGGGTAGATTCACATGTTTGTCCAAAGGCATAAATATCTTACAAACATAAAAAGGACAAGAAACAGCATTAGCATCAATTGTGAGCTAACTTTTCATCGGGTGCAAGTAATTCTCACAGTAATCAAAGGAATGATAAGTAAATTAATGCCTTTCAAACATGCTGATGAAATATAAACTGGTACAACCTTTCCTGAGAGCAATTTGGGAATATATGTTAAAAAGTTTTGAAACAGAAGAATAAAGAGATTTCTGATTTAGCTATTCTACTTTAAGGAAATTATTTTAAGGAAACGATCCAGCATATGTGAAAAGGTATAGATAACATGATGTTTATCACAACACTATTCTTAAAAAGCAAAATAAATTGGTAACAACCTGAATATGTGTGTGTATATATGCGTGTGTGTGTGCACACATACATATGTGTTTCAAAATGGAGCTATAAGATTTTGGGGGTGCTTTTCTATTTGAGACAAAAAGAAAAAAATAAAAAGATACTGGGGTATTGGGGGCCTATTTTTTTTTTTTTTTTTTTTTTTTTTTTTGAGACGGAGTCTCACTCTGTCACCCAGGCTGGAGGGCAGTGGCACGATCTTGGCTCACTGAAAGCTCCACCTCCCGGGTTCACACCATTCTCCTGCCTCAGCCTCCTGAGTAACCGGGACTACAGGTGCCCGCAACAACGCCCAGCTAATTTTTTATATTTTTAATAGAGATGGGATTTCACTGTGTTAGCCAGGATGGTCTAGATCTCCTGACCTCGTGATCTGCCTGCCTCAGCCTCCCAAAGTGCTGGGATTACAGGCGTAAGCCACCGCACCTGGACTATTTTTTTTTTTTTAACTCAAAAATCTACTGTGGGCCAGGCGTGGTGGCTCACCCTGTAATCCCAGCACTTTGGGAGGCCGAGGCGGACAGATCACGAGGTCAGGAGTTCAAGACCATCCTGGCCAACACAGTGAAACCCCATCTCTACTAAAAAAAAAATACAAAAATTAGCTGGGTGTGGCGGCGCATGCCTGTAATCCTAGCTACTTGGGAGGCTGAGGCAGGAGAATTGCTTGAACCGGGGAGTCAGAGGTTGCAGTGAGCCGAGATCACACCATTGCACTCCAGCCTGGCAACAGAGTGAGACTCCATCTAAAAAAAAGAAAAGAAAAGTCTATTGTGAACGTATTTACATATTTCCATAGCTTCAAATATAGATGTACCTCAGTGTGTCAATTTATAGCATTGATGATTGGTTAAGTATAATAAACCATAGTAGAAAAAATGCCATTAAAAACAGCAGTCTAGGTCTACCTTTATAGATAGGGAAAAATGCTCAGAATAGATATTTGAATGAAATAAAAACAGGCTCCAAATCAGATGTCATATGATTCCGTGTTTTGTCAGCACACAGAAATACATACATACACATAGAAAATAAGTTTGTATATACATAGAAAAACATCTAAATGTTAACAGGTTATCTCTGAGAGCAGAATTAGAAATCATTTTTAATGAACATTTATTAAAGAAATTTGTTTCAAAAAGAAAAACATCAGTCTGCCAACCTTTTTATGTATGTGTGTGTGATCAAACAGTGCTGGGCATTGAAGGAGATACGAAAGAAATGTAAAGCAAAGCAGAGTCTATGGTCATCTGAGTCTGAATTTGCATCAGAACGTCAGCCAGTGTCTGACTGGTTTTGCGGCTAGATGAAGGTGTGGCTGCTAATGAGGGAAGGTCACCCATGTGATGTCTTAGGGCAAGTTGGTTTCACTGGCTTTTGTGGTCATGAACTGCAGCCCTAGTCTTAGCCAGCTATGTCATAGCTACACTATGCTGGTCAGGTCACACACTAGTCCAAGCTCAGTTTTGAGTATATTTGAATATCTAGTTGTAATTACCTTCATTGCTTCTTAAATGTTGGCAAGTACAGCTAATTTAGGGACTCTCTGAAGAATCACACTGATCTCAATTGGTTAGTGAAAAATAGTTTCAAAATTTTTCTGTCCAGGTGAGCATCTGTCTTTGTATCCTTTAGAGTAGGTCATTTGAGGTAGTAAGAACCTCCTTTCCTACTCACTGAAGGAGGGGGAGCTTCGTAATTGGTTTTAGAAATGAGAGGATATGTCGGAAGGCTTCCGACATCTTTGACAGCTCCGGGTCCTGTCTCGGGTATTTGTGTGCTTGGTCTCTCTGTATGAAGAGGAGCAACTTCTGGATTTCTGCCACATTCCTATTGGAGTCATAGTACTGCCCAGTGCTTTATAGCAGCACCAGAAAAATTGTACTGTTTCTCTTGCTCAGCCCCCAGTGTTGTCCCAGCTGACAAACATTGTGAATGGAAGACAGCCAAGAACTCCATACAGTGTGAGACAAAGGCCTTTTGGAAGCTTACTTTTGCCAAAATAGAAACAGTTACTCTCACTCTCACCTTGGCCCCAAGGTTTTTACAGCATCACAGGGTTACATAAAAGTCTGGATGTGTTCTTTGCTCTGAACAGTCTTGGCCTGATTGTAGGAAAGTGAGTGATTAGTAACTTACTTGCTCAAGAAAATGTACCCTCTCAATAATTTAGCTTCCAGAGAGAAACAGACAAGAAATGTCTTTGCATATGTCATGGGAATTTTATCCAAATTGGGACACAATCTAATGTGGGAAGAATACTGCATAGAAGTGTTTGCTCATCTTAAATTAGAGTAAAAGGGTCACAAATAGACATTAACCTACTCAAATAGAGAGTAGCATTTACCTACTTTATCCCCCTTCATTCTCAAAAAATGAATTTACAGAATTATTTCACTACGAAGAGGCATCCAGCTCTGCTCCATCACCAAGAAGCCTGAGTGAAGGCTAAAAGGAGTGTTTTTCTGGAAGGAATTAAAAAAAGAAAAAAAGTCTCCCAGAATTTAATCTCTAAACAGTATTATCTTTCTAGTAAGAGAGCCCAGATCTTGCTTCCCTGGAACCTTCCAAGTTGCAGTCTGTGTTCTGTCTATCAGAAATTTTTCCTTCCCACCCATGAGCACCCTTCTGTTGTGGGAGAAGGAGGGCCTTTCCAGTCTTTTGCCTGGGGCCAAGCCAACCCTCAAACTGTGGTTTTTCTCTGAGTCTTCTTGCTGTAGTATGGCTGTTTCCCACACCCAGCAAAGAAGCAAGAGTCATGTATATGCTGAGTGTATGTTGACTAGGTCTTGAGTGGAGGCCAGTGCTTACACAGCTCTCTCATTCCCAGGACATTGACTAATGATGGTGCAGCTCCTATGCCTGTGTTGTTAATATTGTATATCGAAACCTCATGTTTCTTACAAATTATTAGAGAGAACTTCATCTAATTCTTCTGTCCTGTTATGAATGAATATCAGGACAGAACAATTCACATGATGGAGTAGTTCAGTTGGTGGGGCTGTAGGATCGGGGCCAGTACAGGGCTCTCAGGGTGCCTGGAGAGGCTGATTTCTGCCACTAGTTTACACACAACCATTTATATGTCCGCTTTTAACATTGCCTGAATGTGTTCCTGGATTTCTTCTTATCAGGTTTGATTGCTTTAATCCCATCCCACTTAGCCTTGGCTTTGGTGAAACACCTGGGGACTTGTCTACATTACCAACTCTTTGGAGTTTCACATAGTATGCAATTACAATCATTCCATTATCCATTCAGTGTATTACAGTATAATCACCAAACCACAAGTCACAACCTAGAGGCCTTTTACTGTATTTGGAAAGAGCGTCTGCCTTCTGAGATGCAGTACATGTTTGTTGTATTGAGGCTTAGGCAAGCTTGAATCTGTGGTAGATTGAGAATTATTTCTAGTATCAGTTAAGATTCTGTTTGGCTGCTTGTAACAGAACCCTCTCTCCCACCAATAGTTTAATTAAGTTAGAAGGGTTTTTTTCCCACATAGTTAGAAATCTAGAGATGGGCTCTTGCAGACTTCATGGTGCCATCAGAAACCCATGCTCCTTCTGTCTTTATTCTCTGCAATCCTTAGCAAGTAACTTTCACCCTATACTTGTCCACCTCTTGCTAGATATCCATGCTCTAGGTGGGAAGAAGGACAGGGAACATGAAAGGGCACAAGGTGTGCACCAGCCAAGTCTGCCCGTTTAAAGAGCTTTCCCAAAAACTGCACCCAGAAACTTGTTTCCATCTCATTGTCCAGAACATGTATCATGTGTTATCCTACAGAAATATATTTTCTTTAGCTGGGCAAACATGACCCAAACAAAATCAGAGTAGTAATATTAAGAAGAAAGGGAGAAGCGATTTTATCTAGGCAAGTGGCAGTCCTCTAGGCAGTAAGTTCTCCTAAATTATTTTATTTTATTGTTTGAAGTAAAAACTAATCTTATATAAAACATCAGTATCTAAGGTCCTACCACAAATTTTACATTTAGGAAGGTGTGAAGTTATTTTTGTTTGAGATCTGCAGAAGGGCTAACATTTTATGGCTGATTATGAGTTGGACACAAATAACACACTAGGCACTGTTTAAAGTCCAGAAAATGGTCCTCTTGCAAGATTACATCTGGATTTAAATACACATTTGCCTATTTTGTTGTGTAGAAATTTAGTTTTTGCTAAAAAAGGATGAATAGTTGGGATTGGGGTTTTTATTTTTAATTTTTAATTTTCCCCATTTATTAAGCACCTTTCTACTAGTCACTGTAGGGGAAACTAAAATTAATCATATATAAATTCAGCCATTTCCAGTGTGAATCACCCAGAAGGGAGAAAAAGTACACACGTAAGTGGCTATAATACACGGTAGAATGTACTGTGATGAGTCATACAAATACATTTTTCTAAGCATTCAGAAGAGGAAAAGATTATTTCTGCCAGAGAGAATTGAGTAAATATGATCTGGGGAGCCTAAACGTATGTTTCCATTTTAAGAATTTGCTTTCACAACTAGTGAGTGTCATAAGTCTAGAAAAATATGTTGAAGAAATGCATAAGCAACTACCATTCACAAAGGATTACTGATAGGTGGACTTCTCTGTCATCCCATCCTTTAGTTTCTCAGTAGAACTGAGGTAGGTAGAGGTTTGGGAAGGAATGGAACATTTGTTGAGTGCCTGCTGTGTGCCTAGGTCTTTGCTTTATTTCAAGAAATCCTTATTGAATGCCTAGGCTAAGGTTACCTACATGATCTTCATTTGACCTCCAAAAATCCAATGAAGTAATTTTTTTTTTAATTAAGCTCCTCATCTTCTAAAGGTGAAGTAATTTTAATTGCTTATGAGAAAGCTGAAGATCTGAGAAGTTAACTTGAAAAGATCACCCACTTTGTAAGTGACAAAGCCTACATTTGAGCTGAGGTACCATGTCTTTTCCATTTACTCTGGGTCTCTCTGCCTTTCACTGATGACGTAATCTGCTTTTGTGGCCAGTGTTGAACAGTTAATTCCTTCTTTAGCCCAATCTAATAGGAATCCTATACCCAGCTGGTTAAAACTTGGGCTTCACTTGAGTATCTTGATTTGTACTCACAGATAATTTATTACCTGCTTAAATGTTATTGGAACTAGACTTCTTTTGTCTTTTAAATAATTAGTTTATTTTTGTAATAAATAACTATATGCACATAGTATGAAATTCAAAAAATACAAATGATATGTAGTAAAAAGTTAGTCTCCCTCCTGCCTTGACCCCTAGCTAACCAGTTCTTCTCCCTGAAGGCTACCAGTTTTTTGTGTATCCTTCCAGAATTGTTCTGTGCAGATACTAGGAGAGAGAGAGAGAGAGCGAGAGAGAACATACATATATAGATATATATGGTGTGTATGTATTCTTTTTAAAAAAACAAAAATAGGAGCTCACTAAACTCACTGTTCTGAACCTGCTGTTTTCACTCATTATTTTATTTGTATTTACATGTTCCAGATTTTGGGGGGAAAATGATGAATTTGAAAATATAGTTGTCACCGTGGCAACATTTATTGAATAGATATTCTTACCAATGGCAGTTCCCTTACAACATTAAATATATAATTTAATAAAGAATATTTTGATTTCCAAGAGCTCTTAACTAACATTCTTTTCCCCTCCTCTACTACTCACCCAGGGAATTTCTTTATGGATGGCTCAATGTAGAACTGTTCTTCAGCCCTCATTCTGATTTTTGGTCTCTTCCCATCTTGAATGAGGCACTTCCCAAACACTCCTTACACCTAACCTCAATTATTACAATGTAGTGGTGAAAATAGAAGCCTGAGGCAGCCCGTTCCTGCGTACCTCTTTACTTCCAACTGAGTTTCTCACACGGACTTTAAGGCCTTCAAATATGGAAACAACAGCTGCAAAGAAAGGGTTTGTTGTAGACCCTGTCCCAGAAGGCTGTCTCCTGCTGGAAGCTTTGGTTCCTTGTCCTGAGGAGGCCTGCTTTAGCAGGATCAGGGCTCCTTGATTCTCTTGGACCATCCGGAAACCTGCCCATGTGTACATGCTCAACAGTGCTGCCCTCCTGGCTTTGCCCATGACCTTGCATCTGTCTTTGTTCCTCTTCTCCCCCCTTTTTTTGAGACAGGGTCTAGCTCTGTCACCGAGGCTGGAGTAGAGTGGTGCAGTATTCACCCTTTGCAACCTTCACCTCCCTGGCTCAAAGGATTCTCCCACCTCAGCCTCTTGAGTCGCTGGGACTACAGGCGGGCGCCGCCACGTCTAGCTAATTTTTGTGTTTTTTGTAAAGACAGGGTTTTGCCATGTTGCCCAGACTGGTTTCGAACTCCTGAGCTCAGGTGATCCACATGTCTCAGCCTCCCAAAGTGCTAGGATTACAGGCGTGAGCCACCACACCTGACTTTGTCCTTGTTCCTCTTCTGTGGATCAGAGATGGAGAAAAATTGTAGCTCTTCAGTTTCTCCCTTAGGTGGTTTACACAGGTTGGGGACATCTCAGTCAGATTGGTCCGACTGGAAATGCTCAGACCCTTTACCTCTGAAATCTCGTTGTTCTTTGTCAAGCATCTCAGTCAAACACATTTACGCCACACAAGACCCCTGGATCCCCCTCTCATATCTGCTTAGCCTAGGACCTTTGACACATTTCCTGAAAATGAGACATTTTATGTCATGCATATAGAAGGGTTGGTTAACATTTTACTAAAGTTACCCAGTTTATCTTTTAAATCTGAAAAAATAAAATTCATAAAGGGCAAAAATAATACTAGCAAACTCTGTCTAGAAAATGAATATTTCCTAAGAGCATCTCATATTATTTCATCATGCCTCGCCATGAGTCCTTTACATGTTGTATGTACAAATGGAAATCAATTGCCAGAAATTTTTTTAATAAAAAATACTATGTATTTTGTCAATGATGTTATTTATCTCTTAATGTTATTTATCATTTAAAGTTTTTACAGTGCATGTTGAAAGCAATATTAATAGTATTGAAAGACCAGTAACAAAATTGAGACACAAAAAGACTATTTCTAATGAGATAAATAAGTTGTGAGAACTTTTTAAGCGTGTACTTAAAGGAAGTATACTTTTACATCCTAATTATGTATGTTGGCATTTGCGATGTTTAGATGGTGATTTTTATGTCTTTATTTATAGGCTTACTCTCTGAGCAAAAATATCCTTTTGTCGATTGTATTCATATAACAGGCATTTGTATGGTAATTTTACTTTGAAAGTGCTTTCAAATGTAAAATCTTATGTTAATCTTTAGGTCAACAAAGTGGTTCTAGGCTAGAATTCTAAACTAGCCCTGAAGATTATAACCAGGCCTGGCTCATGGTTCCTGTTGCAGCCTCATCTTTCTGTATTTGCTCACCATGACTTAGCCACACTGACTCCTCCCCTTGCCTCCTGCCTGCAAACTTTCTAGAGGAGCTCAGAGTTTTGGAGTGGGCAGGAATCAAGTCAAGCTGCAAGACAGTTTTATTCTGTGCTCTATTTCTAGTACTTCATGCTTCGAAAGAGACATTCATTAAAAAAGTGTTGAATTTAACAATGATGGAAGCTACAATGAGAGATCAAATGCTTTTCTAATTCACGCATGTGGACCAACACTTCGTATCCCAGGTGCTCTGATTCCTAGCCCAGTGTACTTTCAACAAGACCATTTCAACAATCTGCTTCAAAATATGCCCCTTCTCTGAATCTAGAGCTGCACTGGCAACATTAGAGAAGTTTTTCCTTTAAAAAAAAAAACAATTACTTTAACAGTTGTCCTTTTCTTTTTGCCCCTTGACAGGATTACAGACTAGTTACATACAGTAAATGGGTTGTGAAGGTGATGTCCATCGATCATTTTTTTTCCTTTTTTTTTTTTGTAGGCTATCTTTGGCAGCCAGACACTACCTAACTCCAATTTATGGACAATGAATAATGGTGCAGGTTGTAGAATTTCCAGTGCCACAGCTAGTGGCCAGAAGCCAACCACTCTGCCACAAAAAGTGGTACCACCTCCAAGTTCTTGCGCCTCCCTGGTCCCCAAACCCCCACCCAACCACAAACAGGTGCTCAGAAGGGCAACATCCCAGAGAGCTTCCAAGTAAGTTTTTTTCTGTTTAATTTCTACTGAGTTTTATCAATTCTAAGCTAATAGTACTCTTTATTTATTACTCTTCAAGACCGTTCGTACTGAGGTACTGGAAACAAGAACACCTGCTGGGAAATAAAGGCTAACCCTAGTTCTCAGCATCAGCTACAAATTAGAATCGCCCGGGGAACTACTGAAACAAGCAGATGGCAGGGCTTTACCCTGTGGGAGGGACAGGCCCTGCAGAATCAGATCTTTTCAATTTCATATAAAATTCAACACCCTGCTTCCCCTTGGTTTGTTCACTTTTAGGCATTTGAAAGGGGAGATATAGGATTGAGATTTCATCTAAGAGGATAATAGAACTTCACTGACATTAGTCAGCAAGCTCTGTGTAACAACGGTGTTTTTAATACCTTTTATAGTCTACCTGTTGACACCAAAAAGACATTTCCTTTCCTGAATCAAATTTTTGTTAAGTCAAAATCCTTCACTGTTACCTCCTGCCACTTTTTAGCCAGTGAACTAGAAATAGACTGGTGAAGAGCGTTGGTTCTAGCAGCCCTTCTTCAGTTTAAACTTGGGGAATTTTTAGAGATGTCTGGAAGAGGCAGGCATTGCCTGCTGTGTTTTTGTGTAGCGGACATTTGTATATTTCTCTTGCTGTCATTGAGGCTCCTCATTCATTTGTCCTTCGGAAGATCAATATTACTTGTGAGAAGAATCCTAAAACATAGAAAAAGTCATTACTGTTTTTTCCTCCTTGGATGGTAAATCAAATTCTGGATTTAGATAGAAAACAATCCCTTGTGGCTGTTTTAATTATATTGCTGCCATTATTCATTTTATCCAACAAATATTTATTCAGTGCCCACCAAGTACCAAGCGCTGTTCTGGGAAGAGCTGGCATTGTAATGACTGCAGAACTCTCTGGAGTAGTAGGAAAGGGCAGTAGGAAGGCTGCAGTTTGTGGTTGAATGCCAGTAGCAAAATAGGAAATGTGTGCCTTCTCACCCTGGAAAGAGTGGAGTCAAATCCTTAGGTCTGCAGCCTCTGTAGCCAGACTGCCTGGATTCACATCCTCAGTCCACACTTTACTAATTTGATACCTTCTGCAAGTTACAAGTTACTTAATCTCCTAGCCTCAGCTTCCTCATGTTTACATTTGTAAAACTAAACCAATAAGAGTATCTACCTCCTAGGTCAGTTGTTAAATGTTAACAGAGTTAATATGTGTGAAGTACATAGAGTAAGGCCCCACCCAGGTAAGAACTCAGTAAGCCTTGGTCACCATCATATGCATTCTAAAACCACACTCTCCTTCACAGATTTGGAAAGCCCATAGTTAACTAGGAAAATTTTTGAGCCAAATGCGAATGTTGAATTTGCCAGCGTGCCCCTTGTGGATTCTCTGATTATTGCCAGTACCCTCAGAGGGCCCTTGGTGGCCTGTGTGGCTAGCTGGTGGAGAGGTGGTCCCAGGCAGCAGGGCTGGACATTTGGAAGACGCTGCTTGCTACTGCCCTGAACTCGCTGCTGGCAGGAGAACTCCGCAGCCTCCTCAGATGGAATTGCAGCTCTTTGGACAGACTTTGCTTTGCAGCATTTTTGTGGTTTCTTCTTTGTGACAGGCAAGAGTGTGGGAAAACCGGAAACAGCTCAGCATCAAAAATGCACAGAAGGGGGGAAAAAGCAGAGATTTCTTCAGAATTTAAGTAATATAATCCAGGTATCAAAAGGCATGCTGTGAGGCGTTGTTCCAGGAAATAGTTTCCAATTTGCCTTTAAAACTCTAGGACAAGTCTCTGAAGCTAAGTTAATACTAATAAAGACTTGAACATTCTCTCACTTACATGTAAAATGTACAGCGTTGTGAGGACCCCAGTGTTTTAAGATATTCTCCTGACTTTTAGGAAAAAGAATAGCATGGCTTTTCATCTGAACAATGAAAAGTTCCCCCTATGAAGTATCCTGATAAAGTTTTTTTCTTTTTAAAAAAAAAAAAACTGGGCCGAGTGCGGTGGCTCACGCCTGTAATCCCAGCACTTTAGGAGGCAGAGGTGGGTGGATCACGAGGTCAGGAGATCGAGACAATCCTGGCCAACATGGTGAAACCCCGTCTCTACTAAAAATACAAAAAAAATTAGCCAGGCATGCTGGCAGGCGCCCAAGTAGTACCAGCTACTCGGGAGGCTGAGGCAGGAGAATGGCGTGAACCTGGGAGGCGGAGCTTGCAGTGAGCTGAGATCACACCACTGCTCTCCAGCCTGGGTGACAGAGCAAGACTCCGTCTCAAATAAATAAATAAATTAATTAATTAATTAATTTAATTAAATTAAATAAAAAAAAACTGGCCGGGTGCAGTGGCTCACGCCTGTAATCCCAGCACTTTGGGAGGCCGAGGCAGAAAGATCACAAGGTCAGGAGATCACGACCATCCTGGCTAACACGCTGAAACTCTGTTTCTACTAAAAATGCAAAAAAAAATTAGCCGGGCGTGGCGGCGGGCGCCTGTAGTCCCAGCTACTCAGGCGGCTGAGGCAGGAGAATAGCGTGAACCCAGGAGGCAGAGCTTGCAGTGAGCCGAGATCGTGCCACTGCACTCCAGCCTGGGCGACAGAGCAAGATTAGAGAGTTCCCATGTACCACTTGCCCAGTGTTTTTTCCGTTGTTAACATCTGACATTGCCATGGTGCATTTGAGGAATGTACCATACTAAGAAACTGTCATTGGCACATTACTATGAACTAAACCCCATACTTTATTTGGATTGATGAAGTAATTTTTTTAATCTAGAGAAGCTTTTCATGGCTCTCGAAATCAGGATCCTGAGTATCAGTTGATATATTCTCACTGTTCTGAAATAATTCTTGTTCCTAGCCAGCCATAGAAAGTTACTCAACATCTCTGTGACTCAGTTTCCTATTTTAAAATGGGAATAGTAATAGTACCTGCCTCATAGGGTTATTAAGATAAATGAATTGATGAATGTAAAGCACAAATACAGTGCCTGGTATGTAATACATGCTAAATCAGTGTTAGGTACTATTATGCATTTCAAGAAATTTTCACATAAATTTTTTACTTTCTTCCTATAAGATGTGTTGCTTCATTTGCTTGGATCTTACTGTGGCCTTTACTCTGGCTCAGTTCAGATTAATCAGGAACCCTCAGTTATGACTGGTGATACTGAGTCACACTCAGGAATGCCATAGTCGCCTCAAGAGACACAACTAATGAGAAGTTGTAATGAGCTTTTGACCATGCCAAGCCCTGTGTTTTTGGGTTGAACTTCAAACTTCTTCTAGCACAGAAGTTGGCATTAGACAAATATAGAAGCAATTTCCAAGAGCATCAAAGTTTCCACATCCTAGAGGGTTGAGTTTTGAGTTTAGAGAAGAATAGAACATTAAAGATGGAATGTCACTTGGATTTTGGTGCAAAGGGAGTTGAGAATCAGAACAGTGGGGTCCTGTTTCTTTATGATAATACTGAAGTTGCTTTCCCTCTAAAGGTTTCATTTTCCCATCTGTAAAACAAAACCCACTGTCCCTACTGAATAATTAACCAAAATGACTTGTTTTCTGTCTATTCCATTGAAAGCTTTTTTATGAGCACATTTGCTCTTTAATTCTGATGCTTTCAAGCCATTTTCCTCAGCCCCTCTTGTCCCAGCAGTTCTTTGTTGTAGTTCTCAAATTCATATACTTATATTTCATTTAGCTAAATCTCATTTGTCAGTTCTGTGAAGGGAATGATTTAAACAAATTTTTTTACCATTTTCTTAGTGCCAATAATCTTTCTTGATTTTCTTCTCCAATGTTTGCAACACTTCATAATTTAGTACCCGCTTCAGATCCTCCTTTCAAAACTATTTGTGGTATTTCTTCCAAGCAGTCAGCTGAACTGAGGACGACAGCCTACAAACAACTACATGCATCTGAACTGTCTCTTCCTTGTAAATGAGCTTTTTTCAGAGCCAGAATCATACTCTCCAGGAAATATGGAGAAAGAAACCTGAGGAGATTGAAGTTTGCCAGGCACAAGGGCAAAACTCAGACTGAATGAATTTGAAAGGGTGGGGCCAAAGCTATTGTAACCTGGGAGACTTCTCTGAAGAAAGAAAACTGTTTAAGAAACACAGACTGAACTGCAGTACTTTTCCTTAAATAGCTGAGATGACCTTCTTTACCCAGGGCTTAGGTGATTCTCATCAGGGTGACCTGAGTGGAAGTTGGTGGTAACGACTGTTCTGTGTCAGCACCCGGGACAGTGGTTTCTGTTAAAGGCTGCCAGGGATTAGCAGGGAGGAAAGCCATCAGGACTGGGTAGCCTGGTAGCACCAAATCCCAATTAATGTTACCTGAACATTTGGTGAGGTCAGCCGTATGATGAAAGATGTTTAAGAGATTAATGTCAGAAGAATATGAAGATAAACATCGGCTTAAAAAATGTTATATCTTTTTAACATATGAGTCATTAAAGTGAGATGATTTCAGGGCAAAGTAATTAGGACTTAATAATTGTCCAAAAGTTCTTGAGGTGAGCATAGAATATACCATATTCTGGGTTAACCATGTTCTGCCAGCCTTTTATTATGTGCAGTTTCAAGAAACATAGTTGAATCTGTAACATATTCATCCTTAATATAGGATTCTCTACATTGTGCATTTCCAAGGTAGGTAATTATAAAATGTTTGTGGTAGAAGATAAAGGAATGGAGGCATAGTTGTGGGGATATGAGTACAACAAGGTACCCAGGTGGTCAGTGGCTGAGCTCAAACTGGAACTCATATCACCCGCTGTGCTCACCTGAGACTCTTCCCCATACATCACTGATTTCAAAGGTCCCTGCCAATCTATTCATCTATATCTGTCTGTACAGCAAATGGCAGATTAATTATCCTAAAATATTGCTTTTGAAGAAAATACAATCTATGCACTTAGGAACTCACTCACTCCCCTCTTTTTCCACACCAGTTTTACCACTTAAATGACCATGAAATACTCAAAATGAAATACTCAAAAGGAGGAAGAATTAATGCCACTCCTATTAGAGGTGCTGGGGGAATTTCTGTTAAATGTAGCACAGGAAGACTGGATTGAAGAACAACATGGAGGGCTTTTGTATAGTGTCTTCTGGGAGAGTGCAGTCTAGGAAATGAAAGGGAAACCTGGAATATCGCAGACAATAATACCCTCTGACTCTGAGGGGCAGGGCCTGAGGGTAGAAAGGACGGGAGTGCCAGTCAGGAGCTCTGCCACTTAGACTCTCTGTCTTCTACTAACCCTCGTCATTTGGACCTCAGTGGTGGCATTAGGAGGTCTTAGGGGTTGCTTTTGGCGTGGACAGTGACATCAGTCAGAGGGATGGGTACTACAACCACATCTAATCAAAATTTGCATGATTGTGTGTGTCTCGGTGGGGAGGAAAGCTACATGAGAGTCATGGAATGACGGGTCTTCCTTTGCTGATTCATATTGGCATAATTTAAATTAAAATCTGACTTCTCATGCCTGCCTCCTGGGATGTTAAAATGGTTGTTGAAATGGTAATATAACTGCTGGATATTTCCCATCCCTCACTTCCCTCCTCCTTCACCTGAGTATGAAAACCCCTTTTTAAAAGATTTTGGCAGGAATTTATGCTAACCTCTGAGAGAATCCATCCACATCAGTTTCTCCATGAATATAAGCCCTTGGCAAATTTAGACCTTCTTTAAGGATGTGCAAATACTGGAAAATCTTGGGGCCTGGGAATAGGTGGTATAGCTTAAAAGAAGGCTTCAATTGGGCGCAGTGGCTCAGGCTGGGCACGGTGGCTCATGCCTGTAATCCCAGCACTTTGGGAGGCCGAGGTGGGCGGGTCATGAGGTCAGGAGTTGGAGACCAGCCTGGCCAACATGGTAAAAGCCCGTCTCTGCTAAAAATACAAAAAATTAGCCAGGCGTGGTGGCAGGTGCCTGTAATCCCAGCTACTCAGGAGGCCAAGGCTGGAGAATCACTTGAACCTGGGAGGCAGAGATTGCAGTGAGCCAAGATCATACCACTGCACTCCACCCTGGGCAACAGAGAGAGACTGTCTCCAAAAAAAACAGAAGGCTTCATGGAGAAGATTCAGAGGCTTCTAACCTCTGGAATGAGTTAAAGCAAAAATAATAACATTTTAGAAAATACCTAATGTGTATTCTTAACAAAATGTAAGAGTAGAGAGCATCTGTGTGGAGAACTAGACAAAACTATCATATAGAAGGAGCAAGGGGCCTGCAGTCAGGGAGGATTGCACAGACATCAGAACTACCTAAGTGAAAAATTGGGCTGAACACAGTGAATAGAAATTGGCCACTGCAGAAAATTGAATTCACAAATTAAAAGACAAATGCCAAAAATTTGAGAAGGAAGTATACAGAGATAAAAATGATGGGAGAAAAGTCAGATTCAACCTAAAATAACAAATTCCAGAAAGAGAATAGAAATAATAGTAGTATAGGCAGATAAGACCCAAAATAAGGACATAAAGGGATTAGTTAATAAGATTAAATCAATAGATACATAACTTTGTGCCCTACAGAGATCTTGTGGAATCGTTTTCTAAACTGGAACGTTTCAATTAAGTCCTCAAAAAGTAGAAATTATACATGCCTCATTCTCAGACCACTTTACAATAAAATGAGATATTAAATATAAAGGCCCAGGTGCGGTGGCTCATGCCTGTAATCCAGCACTTTGGAAAGCTGAGGCAGATGGGGATCACTGGAGGTCAGGAGTTCTAGACCAACTGGGCCAACATGGCAAAACCCCGTCTCTACCAAAATATACAAAAATTAGCCAGGCATGGTGGCATGGCACCTGTGGTCCCAGCTACTCGGGAGGCTGAGGCATGAGAATCGCTCAAGCCTGGGATATGGAGGTTGCAGTGAGCCAATATTGTGCCATTGCACTCCAGCCTGGGCAACAGAGCGAGACTCTTCAAAAAAAAAAAAAAAGGAAGGAAGGGAAGAAGCGAGGGAGGGAGGAAGTCAGGCAAAGATGTACTCAAAGGTAATCTGTCAAAGAAGGAAGGAAAGGAAGGAGGGAGGGAGGGAGTCAAAGATGTACTCAAAGGTAAATTCATCATCTTCTTCATTTTCATTACTAAAATACTGAAAGATGAAAAAAATTAACCAAGATACAAATGGTAAATTGGCTTCAATAGATAAACTGGCTTCAGGTGATTGCCCAGTGTTGTTTTGGAAAGACCTTTGAGGACTTCCTTGAGCTCAGCAAAAAAGAGTGCTTTGATAGGTTAGTAGCATCCACCACACACAGGGAAGATGCTGAGAGTGGTGAATAGGGCACATATTTGTCATAACTGAAATGAGCTTTTATCACATGAAGTTAGAAAAGGAACCATAAAACAAAGCTAAGAAAAACAGATTTAAGGAAATTAAGAAGAAAAGTAATATAAAGTGAAAAGCAAGCAATAAAATTAGTTAAGTTCAAAACCTTATTTAGTTTGGGACAGGGGAACCCAGAAGAAGAAAATAAACATACTTCTGCCAGAAAAATAAGAGAAGTAAACATAAGAAAAACACTTTAAAAGTAGATACAAGGCTGGGCACAGTGGCTCACGCCTGTAATCCCAGCACTTTGGGAGGCGGAGGCGGGTGGATCACGAGGTCAGGAGATCGAGACCATCCTGGCTAACATGGTGAAACCCCATCTCTACTAAGAATACAAAAAAAAAAATTAGCCGGGCCTGGTGGCAGGTACCTGTAGTCCCAGCTACTCGGGAGGCTGAGGCAGGAGAATGGCGTGAACCCGGGAGGCGGAGGTTGCAGTGAGCCGAGACTGTGCCACTGCACTCCAGCCTGGGTGACAGAGCGAGACTCTGTCTCAAAAAAAAAAAAGTAGATATAGGAAAGACTGAAAAATTATGAGAACACTGTGCACACTATGTACAATTTTAAAAACTAAATGAAAGATAATATTTTGAAAAATATCAAGTATAAATTGTTTCTTCTTGAAGAAAAAGAAGACTTAACTAGAACATAGAACAAGTGGAAATTGTCAAACTGTCTAAATTGGTTCTTCTTAAACAAATACATGAGTAGGCCCAGGAAACAATTTTTAAAAATCATCTCCAAAGTAGTTGTTCAAACCAGTTTTCTGAAATCTTTTGTTTTGTTTTGTTTTTGTTTGTTTTTGTTTTTTTGAGACGGAGTCTCGCCGTGTCACCCAGGCTGGAGTGCAGTCGTGTGATCTCGGCTCACTGCAACCTCTGTCTCCCAGGTTCAAGCGATACCCCTGCCTCAGCCTCCTAAGTAGCTGGGACTACAGGCACACACCACCACGCCCAGCTAATTTTTTGTATTTTTAGTAGAGATGGGGTTTCACCATGTTGGCCAGGATGGTCTAGATCTCCTGACCTTGTGATCTGCCCACCTCGGCCTACCAAAGTGCTGGGATTACAGGCGTGAGCCACCGCACCTGACCCATTTTTCTGAAATCTTTGGAGGCTCCCAGGTGCCCACAAGATAAAGTCAAGAGTCTTGACTCTGACATTCAAGCCTTCTGCAATATGACCTCTCTCCTGTCTCCTGCCTTCTTCGTACTCTATCACCGCTTTGCACACAGACTTCTCCACACACATGCTTCCCATTCTTTGTTCCTACATACCCATGTCATCTCTGCAGAGTGCCCTTAGGCCTCTTGAACCTAAGTCCTGCCTTTTATTCAAGATTGGGTTTTAGTGTCTCGCCTTGGTGCATCATTCCCACCTCCTCAGCTGACTCTACCATCTACCTCCTTGTTTTATTTTTCCTTTTTTCATATGTTCTGCTTTCTATAGCTCTCTCAAAGACAGATACCTTGTCTTCACCCTTTCGTCACATATATATTGAATGTCTGTTTTGCTCAACATTGCCCTGGACACCAGTGATAACACCGGTGGACAAGACAGATAAGATCTCTGCTTGCATGGTTTGTTTTTGAGAGAAGAGATAAACTCATTCCCAGCGCCTGAGATAGCTTATATTCGTAAGTTCTCAGCAAATGGCAGTGGTGATGGTGGAGATGGAAGTGGTGGAGGAGATAGTGATGGCAGTGGTGGTGGTAACATGGTATTCTGTGTCAAGTCATATGCATCAAAGATCAGTAAATAATGATATTATTATTTATGCTCTTTACTTTTCAAGTAAAGAGCCTGGGAGAAAGTAGAGTACAGTTGCTAACAGCCTGGAATTTGAAATGAGATTCGGATCCTGGTTCCTTGGCTTAATTAACTTTTCTAGAGATAGCTCTAAGCTTCTGTTTCATTATCTTTAAAATATTACTTATGTCTTGGAGTTGTTCATAGGGTTAAATGAGATAATGTGTTTCCATGACATATATTGCGTCCAATGTCTGCTGGTCAGCATAGTTGTATTCTGCAGCTGCTGTTGCTCCCTACTAAAAGAAATCACATTTGTGTTGTTGGTAGGTTGTTATCTATAAGTGTGATTTGGTTCCGCTGGTGAGCCTTTGGAAATTTAAACATACTCTGATTTCCTCAACACTAATAACTCTAAAGACGATTGAAGGCAAAGGCTCAGCTTCAAACAAAAGAAAAAATTAGATTTGGAGTTACTGACTTCCAGGCCAGTTGGCTCCCAAAGTTCACACTTTCACATCCATATCCCCCCCTGTGCTGCAAATACATAGCTGTGATGGATGAACATTTAAAGAAGAAAACCTACGGGACTTAGCTGTGCTTCAAAACAAGGCACATATCTCCCTGGCCCCAAGATGTACCAAAATAAACGAGAATCAATGAATGAAGCTGAAGCTACAGGCTTTCTGAGGCAGGCAGTGGCAAGCTCCCGTGGCATATTGGGACCTGAAAGTGCCCTACAAGAGGAGAACCTAAAGCCAGGCTCTTTACTTGAAAATAATTGATTTTCAGCCTGGGACAGTTTCCCTCCAAGGAGACATTTGGCAGTATCTGGAGACATTTATACTTGTCGTAACTGGGGGAGTGCAACTGGCATCTAGTGGGTAGAGTCTACAGATCCTGCTGAGCATCCTGCAAAGCACAGAGCAGTCCCCCACTACAAAGAATTATCCAGCCCAACATGTCAGTAGTGGCAAGGTTGAAAACCCTGCACTGAAGGATACAGTGTGCTCTCCTAATGGGAGAGTAGTAAAACTGGCATGAACTGACTAACTGAGTCTATATCTTTATATGAGACTATGGGCCTTACAGAGTCAGAAAGGCAATGACATACCCTTCCAACTATTCCTGTCTCAAAACTGCCTTTGGTTTCTAAATATCACTGATGCAAGTGCCCAAAATGCCACCGTAATGCCTGGTTTGGGGCTGGTGTCAGGGGTGTGGGTAAAGGCAGCTATATAATCTTCAGATACAGAAGAATGAGCAAGCACAGAGACAAGGGCAGGGAATGATTCCGATTCAAAATAAGTCTGCAAACCAAAATTCCAAAACACATGAAAAAATCTAATTCTAAGAAAGATTGCCAGGAAAATCAACAACTGGAACATGAATTCTTTACAGATAAATTAATGCTTTAAAATAGACATGTTAGATCATGTGTCTAATAGGAGTATCTCATGGAACATGATATGTGACTCTGATAGGAGTATCACAAAAAAGACCTAACGGATAATTGGACAAGCAACGCTTTTAGAAAATAACAGAATTTTCCAGAATTGAAGAAGACATGAGTCCTCAACTAAAAAATTCATTCATGTACCAAAATAAATGTACCTCTAGACACATCATAGTAGCAAGAAACCAGAACATTAAGCGTAAAGAGAAGTCTAAATATTACCAGAGAGAAAATCTGCGTAAATGACAAAGGAACACAGAGTACCAGCATTCTTGTCCTCAGCAATAATAAGTGCTAGCAAACAGTAGCCAATTACTTCAAAGTGTTGGTAATAAACTTTCAGTCTAGAATTTTATACATAGCTAAACTGGCATTCAAGAGTGAAGGCGGCTGGGCACAGTGGCTCATGCCTGTAATCCCAGCACTTTGGGAGGCTGAGGTGGGCAGATCACGAGGTCAAGAGATCGAGACCATCCTGGCTAACACGTTGAAACCCCGTCTCTATGCATGGACTCCTGCACTCAATGGTATTCGAGTATATGTGGAATGTTTATAAAAATTCAGCACATACTATGTCACAAATGAAGGCTCCATGCACTTCAAAATATCAATATCAAACGGTTCATACTCTTCAACCACAAAGCACTTAAGTTAGAAATAATAAAAAGAGGTTTTTTTAAAAAAAAATCCATGTGTTGGAAATTAAAAAAACATAGAATACCTTTTACTCATGCATTAAAGAGATAATCATAATGAAAATTATAAAATATTTTAAACTGTATGGCTCTAAAAGTACTACACATCAGATTTGTGGAATAACCAAAACTGCACTCAAAAATAAACTCTTAATACATTTATTTACAAGACAAGGATTAAAAATAAGTGAGTTAATTGTTTAATTTGAAAAGCTATGAGAGGACAACAGAGTAAACTGATTAAAATATAGAAAGGAAAAAAATACACAGAAATTCCTGCAACAGTCGGGTGCATAGCAGAACATGAGAGAACAGTGCCTCAAACTGTATCTGGCACGTGGTAGGGGTTCATTAAATACTTGTTGAAGGAACGAATGAAATTGACGACAAGTAATAGGATGGCTGGAAAGACTAATGAAGAAAAAGAGAAAAGGGCCTACTCAGGAATGAAAAGGACTATAACCAGAGATACGGGGGAATAGATAATATGCAGTATATTTATAAAATGGAGTCCTAAGTGCCTTTACTGCACGAAAGTTGACTTCACTAAATGTTTCATGATTTGGTTTTGGAACCTGACCCTAATTAATAATGTTCTAATTGTTATTTTCTAAGGATTAGCATTAACTTCTATTTCAGAATCAATCCCTAGACTGAGAGATAAAAGGAGGAAGCAGCATATACCTGTGTGTGTGTGTGGCTATGTCGAAAATTGTAGGCTACTTACTATGAGTAAATGTTTGGTAGGAAAAGTCAGGGTATGTATTTTTTGTTTTGTTTCTTTTTTCTTGGGAATTGAAAGAGGTTGGTTATCCCTGTATTTTATAAAAACGATCAGGTTTGGGGGTGTTTGTTTTCAGGACCTTCACAGATGCAGCCATGTCTGTTTTGCCACAGCCCTGGTAAGATCAGCATTTGTAGCTCTGCTCTTCCTGTAAAATCTTGAGCATTTTCCTTTTGTGAGTCCTTCCTTCTACAGAAAGGTCATCTCTCATGTGGTGGCATGAGTCCAAGATAAACTTATACTAAACCATTGAAATAGAAAACTAGTACCCCTGTGTTGGGGATGTGGAAAGCCTTGAAAAGAACCCAAACAGAAATAATATAGCAGCAAACCACAGTCAACCTTGTGAAGTAATGAACAAAACAGACTTAAAGAAAGCATATCACTTTCAGAAAAGTTTCCACTGATCAAAATAATGGGCAAAAGAAGAACAGAGGAAACCACAAATAAAGAAATGAAGATCCACGAAAAACATGTCAGAAACCTCACCAGCAAAAGGGATGGTGGGGCTATTACTCATTATAACCCTCCTGGACTGGGTTTTATGTATAAATATATGTTATATAGTTATATAGGCTGGCTATATGGTGTGGTCTTGATGCCAGTGGAATTCCTAGCCAGCCAGTTGATTGGCTTATATTCCTTAAATAGAGACTTGTACTAGAAGAAATTTTTCAAAATAATTAATACAGGGCGCAATATCCCTATAAGATGAAATACAGGCATTTCATCTTATAAGGATGTTATTTGTTTTTAATGCATCATTGAACAACTTCTTTGAAAGGCTCAGGAGAGCTGTTCCCTCAGAGTAGGAATAATGCTCATTTGAGGTGCTTTCTCAGACCTCAGAAAAATAGCAGAGGCAAGACGAGTAGGTAGATGTGAAGCAAGTGAGTCAAATTCAGGGTTAGGAGGTGTACATGTAATATTTAAGGAAACTCTTTAGCTGCCAGCTGTGAACATGTCCCAAGGAAAGAGATTTTGCCTTCATAGAGAGGAGCATGTGACTGTTCATTGAGTTCTTTGAATTCTTTGTTGCTACTATATTTGGTCACGTGTCTTATTATAGTTTTTAAGTGGCTAAATTAATAAGGCAGCATGCTCTTAAGCAGTTTTTATTTTATTTTATTTTTATTTATTCATTTATTATTTATTTTTTGAGATGGGAGTTTCACTCTTTGTCACCCAGGCTGGAGTGCAATGGCGCAATCTTGGCTCACTGCAACCTCTGCCTCCTGGGCTCAGGTGATTCTCCTGCCTCAGCCTCCCAAGTAGCTGGTTTTATAGCTATGAGCCACTATGCCTGGCTAGTTTTGTATTTTTAGTAGAGATGGGGTTTCACCATGTTAGCCAAGCTGGTCTCAAACTCCTGACCTCAGGTCTGCCTGCCTCAGCCTCCCAAAGTGCTAGGATTACAGGTGTGAGCCACTGCATCTGGCTTAAGCAGTTTTTAATAATCATTCGCAGTTTATCCTCAGAGAAGAACCTAACTAAGACCATTACCACAGCTGAGATTGTAGTAAGCCTCTTACCCTCAACCTTTAACTACGTCAAGCAGCTTCCCATCTCCTAGACAGTTGCACCATTTCCAAGAAGAACAATTAAGGATTAGATACTCACATCTATCACTCTTCTCATATTTGAACTCTTTTGTGTAAAGTTAATGGCACCTTTTTGTCCCATCTTTTCAGTATTTCTCACTGCCAAACTCTTGATACTTCTATAACTCCAGTTTTTCTAACTTCATCTTTAGCCACTTCTTTATATTCTGGTGTACTATGACCAGAGAACATCAGATAATGGAGCTGTATCAAACACATATTTAACTTTATACATTCAGCTATTCAGAGAGAAATTGATTGTAATTTCAATAAAGTGGCTGATTCCAATTGATTTTACATTTAGGAAAAGATGGGAGAAATGTCACTCCAGTCAGTCGGTTGCAGTTCCCGTGGGACTTTCTTACAGCAAGAGCATCCCACTGCACCGTTATTCTCATGCTTAAAGATAGATATTTTAGGCCAGGTGCAGTCGCTTATATCTATAGTCCCCGCACTTTGGGAGGCCAAGGCAGGCAGACCATGTGAACCCAGGGGTTTGAGACCAGCATGGGTGACATGGCAAAACTCTGTCTCCACAAAAAATACAAAAATTAGCCAGACGTGGTACCACACGCCTGTAGTCCCAGCTACTTGGGAGGCTGAGATAGGAGGATCACCTGAGCCCAGGAAGTTGAGGCTGCAGTGAGCTGTGATTGTGCCACTACACTCCAGCCTGGGTGACAGAGTAAGACCCTGTCTCAAAAAAGTAAAAATAAAAATACATAGTTTATACAACATGATCTCATAATACAAGCCTCATTTTCTAAATACAAACCTACTTCATTTGGTGCACAGTTGAACAAATCATTCTGACACTGGCAGAAAAATACATATTATATTTATTAAGAGATAACTTGTCAATCTCAAATGTGACATCTCTTCCTAAGGGATCTTAAGAATAATTTTTACTCTGAGATTTTTGTCTTATAGGTTGCCAGTTAATTACCTTGTAACTTTAATAGCAAATTGCTGTTAACTTCCAGGTTCAGAATGCCTATGGCCATTCTTCTGTAGTTTAGCACTAATATTTCAGACTCATATTGGAGTCAATGAGTCATTCAATTTGATATTTCTGTATGTAGATAGACTTACAGAATGCAGAGAGTGTTAAGCAGTATTCCTAAGTAAAAATGACACTACTACTACTAATAATAGTTAATGTATATTTAATCCATAATATAACACCAGTCACTGCTTAGATGTGCTTTATATTCACCATCTTACTTAATCTTCAAAAGCCTATAAGGTAGGTCTTGTTATCCAGGTGTTAAACCATAGTAACTGACTTAAAGACAACCAAGGGAACACATACATACCTCCCAACGTAAATTTCCTGAAACACATGTATTCCTAGGAAAGCAGCAAAGAATCATTGCAGAGGCAAGTGCAAGTTGACATGCAGGCTCTAGACAAGCTGAGTTTCAAAAGTTCTCATTTAGGGGAAGGTTGTCCAGAAGTTGGAATATATTTTCCCAAGGAAATGATGTTATCACAACAAAAGCATATTTACCCATAATGTGCCTAAAGTAGTAATAACAGGCCTAAACCATTTTGTGCACCAGTGTTTCCATGGAAAAATTCACTCAAGAGTTTCCCCTTGGATTGCTGTGGACACATTTCTACATCACAGGGAGAATGGGGACTCTATGCTAGAAGCAGTAGAATCATTAGAAATGTTCAAATTCTGAATCTGTGCTGGTCTCCAAGGCCTTTGATGGGAGTTGATGGGAGGGAAGAGGATGGAAGAGTGAGTGAAACTGGGAACCAGGGACCATAGGGTTAGAGGATCTTGGATAAGGAATGGGATAAAGCCTAAGAAGGTGAAGGGTGGGTTGGGGGTTCCAGAGAGGAGAGGGAAAAGTTTCAAGAGTTTTAGGGACCCAGAATTCATTGAGTCTAACCCCCCAGGGACTCTTCTCATCCCTCAGGCAGTTTTCTGTTATTCACTACCAGTTTCTTCTACTGACCCAAAGATTTTGCCGGCTTCTTCCCTTTTTTTTTTTTTTTTTTTTTTTTAAAACCACTAATACTTCGTGAAATTGAGACCAGCCCAGGGCTTTGCTCCACTCAACTGCTCCTAAAGCAAGCACAGTGGCTCTAATGGTTTTTAACTTCTGTAAAGGAAAGAGCTTATCTTAGGCCCTCCAGAACTTTTTCACTTGGACATGGAAGAGCAAACATCAGCTACAGATGCTTTGGGAGAGTTTTCGAGTCCCATAAGGGGCCGAAATAAAATGCATGAGGATTTCAGATGTGGCTCTCCAAGGCTGAGGCTGATGGGAAAAGGGAGAAGCTCTCTGCCCCTTTCTCTCCTGCCTCTGTGGCTCCCTTGTCCTCAAAATGAAAGTGGCAAGGAGAGAGTAGGCCCCAAATTGCTTGCCAGAGGGGAGGGGCTATGAGACAGTCTGATCCTTGCACCAATGCTGGGCTAGAATCTTCTCAAGCGGCATGTCTCTTTCAGGGTTGTAGGGACTGTGTGGGCACCTCAGACTCCACCTGACTCTCCAGGTGCACCTCATACCACTTTGCTCTTTACCTACTAGCCAGTGACGATATGAATCACCTGGGCACCTGGGGCACTGTCCCCAGGCCCACCTGGAAAGCTGTGTGATTAACAAGTGACCCCAGGTCATTCCTGTCAAAGACATTCAGCAAACATTGCCTGACTGTCCCCACCGCTATCCTATCTCCTTAGCTGGTCTTTAAAGGTTCCTAGGACATTCCAAGCCCCTTTCTGCCTCAGAGTCATTATATATGCAATTTCCTCGTGAAACGCTCTTTCCTCTCCCTCCTCCTGGCTAATGCCTACCTCTCCTGACTTCATGACTCCCTTGAAATTTTATTTCCACAGAAAGACCATCCTTGACCACTGTCCTCATCATCTAAGCCAGGTTCCCCTGCCTCATTCTCATAACACTGTGTGCTTTTTCTCTTTAGCATTTAGCACACAGTTTGTGTTTTATGTATGTGCTTTAATGTATCTCCTCACTAGTACAGAACACAGGAAATGCTTAATAAATATTTCTTGTGTGAATGACTGACTGGAAAAATAGTGTCAGGAGAGAGATACTAAAGGTTGGGTTGGATGTTGCTCAACCAAAACAAAGAACTGAGCATATGAAAGCTTTGATCTCCCAGGTACAACTTTTACACATCAACTAAAATCAAGGCAGATAGACCCAACAAAAATATTATGTTATAAATATACAACAAAAATATTACAAATATTTCAAAAAAATTTATAAATATTTGATGTGTGCAAAATGCAGCAGCAGTGAATAAGACCAGTACAATCTGTCATTATGGAGCTTACATTCTAGCAAGCGTGATGGATACTAAGCAACCAGTTACACAGTTTCATAATTATAATTTTGAAAAATGCAAAGAAAGAATTAGAGCTGTAAGAGCCTATAACAGGGAGGCTTGACTTGGGCTGTAGGGCAGACTAGTCCTAGGATTTCTGAGACATATGACTAGGGAACCTCTGCCCAAAGAATCAGATATTCTCTGTCTTATCTCTTGTCAAAGTTGGCATGAAGGGAGATGCTGTGTACGTTTCTCAATCTTGGGATTATTGACACCATGGAGTAGATAATTCTTTGTTTGGGGCATTTTCCTGTGTGCTGTGGGATGCGTAGCAGTATTCCTGGCCTCTGCCTGCTAGCTGCCAGTAGCACCCCACAGTTGTGATAACCACAGATGTTTTGACATTGCTGGATGTCCCTGGTTGGCTCAAGGGACGCACAATCTCTCCCTCCCCACTTCCCCAGTTGAAAACCACTGTTCCACATGACACTTGCTTTTTTAAAAATATGTTTTCATGTGATTTATGTAAGTCAATGCCAGAAACATATTTTTTTCCTTCAATAAACAACTATTTATTGAGTACCTGTTATGTGTCAGGCACTATTCTAGGCACTGGAGACACAGCAATGATGAAGGCCCATGCTTTCTTGACGCTACATTTCAGTAGGGAGAAATTAACAATAAATCTCAAAATATATACTATTTCAGAAGTGTGGAGGTTGGTCATAGAGTCCTCTCTGATAAGGTGACATTTGAACAAAGCCTTGAAGGAAGCGAGGGAATGAGCCACAGGAGAAGAAGCACCAAGAGCAAGAAGCGAAGCCATCAGAGGTCCTGCATCTGACCTCACCTTTCCACCTGCAAGTCTGACCAAGCTCCTTTGTGTTTCAGAGAGTCCTCCGCGGAAGGGCAGCTGAATGGACTCCAAAGCAGCCTTAACCCTGCAGCCTTTGTGCCCATCACCAGCTCTACAGGTTAGTGGGCACCAGCTCTTCTGCAACTGGATAGATGACAGGGAAGGTGTTGGGCTTGGCACATTCTCTCTTCTGCCTCCAAAGAGAGCCCCAGTTCAAAGAATGAAACATCTAGCCTCTCAAAACATTGGCAAATGGGCATTTTTGTTACATTCTTCTTTAAAATAGTCTTGGCAGCCTAAAATAGGCATTTTCTGGAACTAGCTTGGGGTAAATGAAACGTCGCCATCTTGTAAAATGCTATCAGATTTGCAGCATTTAATACAGATGTCCCGTATTGACTGGTATTTCACTGTTGATGTTGTATTTCCACATGTTGTATCTCTCACTTAATTCTCACACAGCCCTGTGAGTTTGATCTTATCCCCTCCACATGAGGAAACAGGCTCAGAAAGTTGAGGGCTTCTTGAAGCTTATGCGTGGATGCAGAGCTGGAGCTCTGGTCTTTGATCTACGTGTTGTGCTAATGCCATGGTCTGTGGACAGGTTGTTACTGACAGCCTGAAGCCTCTCAATGTAGGTGCATACAGATAAGTTAGGCGGTGTTGGTCCAAAGATAGTTTTCTATGAATAATAATTAATAAAAATGCACTGATAAGTCAGAAAATGGAAAGAAAAACACTTCGATTCAATTGAACAAATATTTATTATTGAGTACCTACTCTAGAGAAAATAACATGCTGGGCACTGAGATACACACAGGGTAAACACGACAGTCTGCTCTCAGGGAACTGAAAGACTCAAGGAGATAGAAAAGTCAGCAAGGAATGTGCTGCGAAGTGGGTATTATTGCATGCCTGAGACACATAGAATAACAACAGACAACATTGAGGATTTGCTATGTGTCAGGCACAGTTCTGAATGCTTTATGTGTAATAACTCACTTGTTCACTGAACAGGCACATAATGTAGGAACTATATTCCCCATTTATGGCTGAAGAAATAAAGGCACAGACGGATTATAAAACTTGTCTAAAGTCTCACAACTAGTAAGCGGTGGGGCATATTTGAACCTAAGCAGTCGAGCCCAGATCTCTAGGGACTGGGGACGGCTTCCTAGGGGAAAAACATCGAAGCTGACACTGGAATGTGGACGAGTCAGCCAGGAGAGGAAAGGCACAGGTGGAAGGAGTTCCAGGAAGAGGGAACAGTGCAAGCAAAGACCCGGGGGAGGTGAAAACATGCTGTGTTCCACAGGCTTCCATGGATCAGTGTGGCTGGGGACTGGGGCATGAGCAGGGAGTGGAAAGAGAAAAGGTTGTGAGGTAGTAGGGCCATTTTATGAGCCATGTAGGGAACTTGGTCATTGCCCTGACAGCAATAAGGAGCCATCGAGGAGTTTTAAGCAGGAGGGGGCTGGGTGGTTGGGGTCAGGGATTGACATAATACACCTTAAAATTATTACAAGATCTCTGAGAAGCTCAGGCCAGGTACAGTGGCTCATGCCTGTAATCCCAATGCTTTGGAAGGACAAGGCAGGAGGATCTCTTGAGACCAGCCTGGGCAACAAAGTGAGACCCCATCTCTACAAAAAAAAAAAATGTTTTTAATTAGCCAGGTGTGGTGTGACATGCCGGTAGTCCTAGCTACTCAAGAGGCTGAGGTGGGAGGATCACTTAAGCCCAGGAATTCAAGGCTGCAGTGAGTTGTGATCCTGCCACTGTACTCTGGCCTGGGTGACAGGGCAAGACCCTACCTCTAATTAAAAAAAAAAAAAAAAAAAGCCAGTTACTTGACTACATCCTGGGGATAATTATATGTATCTTATAGGCTTATAGTGAGGATTAAGTGAAGCAATATATAGGGAAGGCGCTATAACTACTGTAACTACACCCGGGCCACGACTACCTCATAACCTTTTCTCTTTCCACTCCCTGCTCATGCCCCAGTTCCCAGCCACACTGATCCATGGAAGTATGATAGGAGTATAAGGATTTGTTCTCCACTGAACATTTTAGAGCCTGAATTCAAGAAATACTTGATAGGTGTCTACTCACCTCACTCCTCCAAAAAAAAAAAAAAGGAAAGAAAAAAAAGAATTACTAGAACATGGTAGTTACTATATTTTTAAGAAAGTAAACCTGCACCTGGGATTGTTAATGGACTGCGAAGTAATGGCACAAGGGAATCATGGCCAAGTGTGAAGGATTTCTGTGAGATACCCTATTAGAACCCCTTTGGCTCTTCAAGTTTGCTTCTGCTGGAGAAATTCACAAACCCAAGGAGATCCCTGACTATAATTCATTTGCGTGTCTGATTGATAAATTAAGTGTTGAATTGAACTTTGCATGCACTCCAGCTGAGCCAATTGGAAACTTGGGTGGTCAGGTGGGTCATACTTGCAGCATCTTGACCGTGAATTACTGTTTACCGACTCTTGGTAACGTTATTTAGAAGATTTTGTGGCACTCATACTGAACTTGGTGTCAGTATGAAACCACAGAGCAAGGAGAAGAAGTTGTATTTCTTCCTGGCTTCTCATAGTGACCTTTCCCTGCTAATTCTACTTTATGGTAACAAGCAGATCATTCTTCTTACATTGTTTAGGTAGTTTATTACTTACTGCTTTTGTCACCAATAGGCTCTGGGCCTCTGAACTTTTCAAATTTGTTTCTACTCTGATTTTTCTGGTGTTCCTGATCCTTAGTTAAAGAAACACTGAGGTGCATGATATAGTAAGCTTCAGGCATTTTCCATACTTCCCAATGAACATTTTACCTTCACAGCATTAGTAACTAAATCTGTTACAGTTATTTGTACAACTAGTAAGTAACTGCCAGGCACACCAACGTTTGAACTGCAAATCATTTGTTTTCTGTATTACAAGTAGATTTAAAGCAGTTCTATTCTAGGGGTTCAGAAGGATATCCTACAAAAAGGAGATTAGGTTGCTAGTAGCAACATTTTTCTGTAAACCCACAAGAAAGAACAACAACTTTCATAATAAGTCTAAAAGTTTACACCTCTCCCTGAGACCTGGGAAGTGTGTGCCTATGTAGGAATCCCTAAACCATCTTTGAAAGGTATTTAGCCCATCTGGTCCAGTTAATTCAATCTGTTAAACATGATATTGAGTCCATGACTATAGCAGAAGTCTGTTTTCCAGTTCCTTAACTCTTCCTGTAAGTCTTGCCAGCCAGGCTTTCAGCTGTGTGACTGTTTCTCTCGCAGTCTGAATGAGATAGTGATTCGTCCCAGGGCACTGTTGAAAAACAACTCAGAGTCCTTTCCTACAGATGGTGGCTTAATGGCATTCTTGGTATTATGAACATTAAATGAGACAGTGAATTGAAAGCTCCTAGCAGAGTGCCTGGAGTACTCCATGAATGTGGCTTTTCCTTGACTTACCAACCTCAGGCTCTATATTCGTAGTTTGCTATGGAAGGGAAGGTTTAGAGTCAGCAAATTTGGAAACTTGAGAAGGAAGCTGGAGTGAGAGCTCTTGGCCCAAAGCCAAAGTCGTTGGCCTTCCTTCTTTATAACCGTGGTGCTCTTCTTGAGTTCTGAAGTGGTGATGGTAAACTAAAATAGCAGAGAGCAACAGATTAGATAACTGACATTTCTCTCATGCTGATTTGATAATGTAAACTACCATTACTGTAGGAGTCTGAAGCCGCAGCAGCTGCCCTCATCCCTGCCCCTTAGCTTCTGCCTAAGCCTTTCCCATTCTGGAGCCCGACCTCTCCCTTCTTTTATTTTTAAGCTCTTAGTAGTCTGCAGTTGGTGGAAGGGACCTTACCACCTTCAGAAAATCAATGATGGATTTCATTTGCAAGCAGTGAACAGTGTCCTTATTAAATGTTCATTGTTTCTGGCCCTAGTAAAATGTACTATAGCTTTGTGCTTTTTGGATGGGGATGGGGCAACAGCGCATCAGTGTGACTCTGACTGCCCACTTCATTGGGTCCCTGAGACAACAAGAGAAAGGAACATTATTATATAGTAAACCCTGTGGAGCCAAAACCCTAAGGATCTAGATGTCACTTTAACTTTCAAGCGAAATTACTTGCCTGGCAGCTGTCAACAGAGTGACCTATTTTCATGATCAGATTCTTACTCTTTTCACCATGTGTTGTATAGTTTTTGGAGCTCCTGGGTGGATCTGGAGCATAATCGCGTAAAACTAAATCCTATCCCCCTGATTGCTCCCCAGATTTTCTCTCCAGAGCCAGAGGGGTAAGAATTTGGGTTGATCACCCACTTTTACGCTGTTCGAAAGCAAAAGAGAGACTGTGAATTGGAATTTGGCAGGAAGTGGGGTGGCGGTATCTGGGGGGCGGTGATCCCCTTAACCTAGTTTTAGATTTTACCTTGTGTCCTTTGGGCCAAAATCAAACGTAGTGTTAAGTAGGGATTCTTTTTTCCATTTTTCAGGATCTTTGGACACTCCCCAAGTTATTTTCGCCAGATCCAAACCCTTGCCCACACAATCTGAAGCCCTTGCTACAGTTATAGGACAGAGAAAATCAAAGTCGGTGAAGTCAGGGCCAATTTAAGGTAACGGTAAGAATAAGAGCATATTTTTATCATTTTCACTTGCTGACTTTATACTACAGCAAGAGACTTAGTGGCTACCAAAAGAAGTTCTAGCTTCTCAAAATGATAGTGAAGTTGGGGCTTTATAAACCAAAGCTTAGAAGGATGCTCCAAAACTGGGTCAAAGTTGAGCTCCAAATAGTTTGCTCCTATAATGGTCTACCAGTAGATGGCGCTGTGGCAGTAAGAACTTTTTCTACTATTACTAGAGGCTTTTGTTTAAAAATACGAGGATTTTAAGAGTTCAGATAAAGAAACTAAAACCATAATTGAGTTATCACAAAGTATAATATATGGGAAAACATGATATTTGAAGGTAAAGTTGCAGTAGTTGCAAAAGAGAATGGATATTTATTATTAAGGCTTTTAGACTAGAATTTATAAACTGGACTTTCAGATTATGGGAGGCAGGGAGGGAACAAATTTTTTTTCAAATTTTGGTGAGGTTGATGAATTGTGTTTTTGCTGAGTTACTTAAATAAACATATGCTATAATTAGCAGCAAAACAAACTGTAAACCTCATCCTCCATCCAACTAAAAAAAGCTCATATACTGAAGGCATGGTCTAACTTGATTTTGTGAAGCTGTTTCCACACTTCACCAGCACTGCCGTCAGTATTTTGTTCCCAGCCATGGCCTTCAGAATTTTCCAGAAAATTCTGCGAAACTTCAAGGCTTTGATAATTCCTTTCCTCTTTGTTCTGCCCTACACACTAATGCATTAACGGCACACCTGCCATGAGGCTAATACTCCTCTTACCTCTGGGGGAATATTTATAAACTTATTTGAGAAGCGTTATTCATCAAAATACCCCAGGAGTGTAAAAGAGAGAGGAAAATTATTTACCCACCACAGGATTCATTTACATTGGATCAGCAAGCTTCAAATATCTTTCCCTAGCCCATCTAAACTCTTTCCAGAAAGGAATGAGAAGAGAGAAGGGAACACCAAATCCATGGCTTGGTCATCTACCAAAATGTACTGGAGAAACTGAAAACAACCAGAGTCCTATTGGTAATTCTTAGCCAGTGGCCCTTTAATTCTGACACTAAGCAGCCTGTCCAATGATGAACAACTAATAAAATATAGAAGACTAAAGCAAGAAGGTCAATATTTCCCTTAGGAGACGGGCAGCCAGAAGAACAAATGTGACATCAAGCTCCAAACTAAACTGATGGCCTGCCAAGAAGTACTCATGTCCATCCGCTTCTAGGACTGTGATACTTGGACCTGCCACAGTTATAATATCACTTTCCTTGAACCTCGTTCATTAGTATCCTTTACAATCCACCCTGAACATTACATGGCAAAATGGGACCATCAGCAAAAGAAGCCTTGGGAAAGAGCCCATTCCTCAACATTTTGATCTCTGTTGCAGATACAGCCATGCTGAGCCTGAGCTGTGTATAAGCGAGGGATGACTGATGCTATGCTTTGTGATTAGCTGAGGCGATGAGACAGCATGTGGACAAAGAGGACAGAGTGGGTCAGAGGGTCTCAGAAGTCCAGCTCCTATGATGCCACCGTCACTGCTGGGAAGCTGCAGAGTCAGGCCCACCAGCCTGGCATGTGGCCGATGGCAGTGGGCTGCATCTCTTGAGCAGAAGAATTAGGTCGTTTACGAAGTGAGGAGGCAGAACCCCACAGGCCTCAGCCCATCACCTGAAGCATGCTTTCTTTTTATTGCGAATGCAGTGTAGGCAGCAGAGGTCCCTTCAACCATAATCACAAACGAATGTCATCACCAGCCATGACAGTCCTAGAACCTCTTCATATGTGGGTTTAGAGAGACAGTCAGGTTAGAGAATTTGAGTTGTGTTTGCATTGCATGTTTTATAAAACTGAGAAAAACGTCAGTTGTCCTTATCAGAATGGAGGGAGCTGTGCTGAAGGATATTAGGAGCAAAGCCTGTGTATGACCCCTATATGCTGCCCAGGGCAAGTGTCATATTTAAATACCTACATTGTTCTTTGTTTTCTTAGATTCTGTATTTGTCTGTTCATCAGATGGCTAATTATATTAACTATGTTTTCTTATTTTCTGTATATATATATATATATATATATATATATATTTTAGACAGGGTCTTGCTCTGTTGCACAGGCTGGAGTGCAGTGGTGTGATCACGGCTCACTGCAACCTGCGCCTCTTGGGATCAAGTGATCCTCCCACCTCAGCCTCCTGAGTATCTGGGACTACAGGCATGTGCTACAATGCACAGCTAATTTTTCATATTTTTAGCAGAGATGAGGTTTTGCCATATTGCTCAGGCTGGTCTCAAACCCCTGAGCTCAAGCAATCCACCTGCCTTGGCCTCCCAAAGTGCTGGTATTACAGGCATGAACCACCACACCTGGCCATTTTCTGTATTCTTAGTGCCCTGGCATTTGGGATCCTTGCAGGCCCTGGGGAGAGAGTGCCTTTCACAGGGCTAGTTAATTCCTAAATGTAGTAACAACTTGTCCATGAGCACATATTTTATATGCAAACCAACCAGTCCTGAGTATCTACTCCCAACCTCCTTATCAAACTTTCACACACCAACCCAAAATTTCCCCTGCCCTAAATCATCTCAGGGCCAGGTACCAGGCAACTAGATACCATCCCTATACCCCAAAGCCCCCTGGAATTATCCAAACTAGCCAATCCAGCCAATCCAAAGCTGTTTAACTGCCCTGCCTTGCCTTTCCTATGGAAGCCCCAGCAAAGGTTCTGACCTAGGCTTTTCCCCCCACTGCTGTCTTCTGCCTCCAGACTGACACTGGTGCATTCACTGTGACTGCTTAGTGTGTGCAGTGACCCCCTCTCTGGGAGCTGTCAGAATAAACAATACCTTCCTTCTGAGCCTTGTTTTTGTTTTCCTACTGTGGCCACACCAACTTTACCATACCATATCCAACATGTACATTCTTAGAACAAACATTAAGAGGATAAATACCTTTAACTTGTAATACAAGGAACCAGGAAGAAACATGAATTAGGTTTATATCACCCAGTTCTAAGCAACTGGGCATAGCACTTCATCCGTAGCCTGTATTACACAAGTGATGTTTTAACAGTATGTGTTTTGCTGGCATTGACCTGGCTGTAGCCACACAAGAAGGATGTGGATCCCTCTACATGGCAAAATCACCTGGCTGTCAGCCATTGAAGTGCATGCTTTCCTGTCCTGAGGCCTCTTGCATTTCATTTAGTAACTGTTTCTACATTCAGAAACAAAACCCAAGTATAGCTGAACAACCTGGTTGGAAGTGAGGAAGAAGACAGCCTGGCTTTTAGTTTGGGGGAGAGAATAGGGGTACTTCTTAAGAATCTATCCAAAAGGGGTTCATTGGCCTTGAAGAAAACCAGAGAACTCCATTTCTGAAATGGATTAAGAAATAGGCTATGGAGGAAGATAACATCTGAAAATTGATATTTTTCTCTTGCTGAACTGGCAAAATCCCAAGAGAGGAGTGATGATTCTTCAGTTGTGAACAATTACTACTTTGTTATGAAGAGACATGGGAAGTACAGTGGCCCCTTTCTCAAATTACACTTACATTACAGAAGCACACACACCTCTTGGAAAAAAATGCCTGGCAGCCTGGATTGTTAGAATTGTGCCTACTCCTGCATCTTGCTGCAGAGTTGTGTGGTCCTGTGTAATATCCATGCACTTTGGGCGGAAGAAGATCTAGTCTATTCTTGCAGTCCTGAACTGGGCAAGTAACCAGCATAAGGCTGCCTTTCTTTCTGTCTTTATATGTATCACTCCAGGTTATCGATCTGTTCACTATGGCTATCCATCCTGTGAACCCACACATCTTATAGCCACATACCTTTGCTTTATTGTCCTCATATCCTCAGGGCATAATTGCTCCCGAAAGTTCTAAAGAAAGAAAATGACGTGCTAAGCCACGCCTGTCTTTGGAAAAAGCAAGCTTTCCACACGGAAATATTTACACCTCTGCTTACCTGATCTGTAGAGTTTGAACCAGGTCCCAAAAAGTGTAGGTAGATAATGGCAGGGCTTGGAGAATGATGACTTGAAGTGTATTGCCCTGTTGGCATGATTTGTATTGATTTTTATCCTTTATTCTTTCAAATTGTGATTATAAAGAAAAAGACTCAGATTCTCTTAAGTCCTCAAAATGAAGAACATTACTAAAACTAAAACAGTAGTCTCTTATACTTCTTTGTTCTCGTCTTTTGAACATGCAGGTATTTCCAGTTTGCACCATAGGTGTCAAGGGGGGCTCCCTTCTCTTAAAACTTGAATGCAGGTTTTTTTTGTTGTTGGGGTGTGGGTGGTTGTTTTTGTTTTTGTCTTTTTGAGTCAGAGTCTCGCTTTGTCACCCAGCCAGACTGGAGTGCAGTGGCATGATCTCAGCTCACTGCAACTTCCGCCTCCCAGGTTCAAACAACTCTCGAGCCTTCGCCTCCCGAGTAGCTGGGATTACCAGCATGCGCCACCATGCACGGCTAATTTTTTTTTATTTTTAGTAGAGACAGTGTTTCACCATGTTGGCCCGGCTGGCCTCGAACTCCTGACCTCAAGCGATTTGCCCACCTCGGCCTCCCAAAGTGCTAGGATTACAGGCATGAGCCACCGTACCCGGTCTGGTTATGCAGTTAGTTGATACCAAGAGGAGTAGCTTGAATGTGTGGACTTGCCTTTGCTATAATAAAACATAGCCTCTATCCCCATTATAAAATGGGGAAAGAAGTTAGAAAACTAACCTGATTTTAAGATGATAAGGTGAAGAAAAAGTCAGCTGCTTAGAAGTTGCTATATGTATTATTTAGTTGTTTGGTGTTGGTTAGAAGAATCACTCTTTTTTTTTTAATATCTAATGAACTGAAAAGTGAGAGTGAGGTATTTTTCTTCCCCTTTTATTTATTTGTAATTTGTTTCCCAGGGAAATTAAGACTTGTGACAAGCCCAAATGAAGATCTTTTGGAATTTGACAAGAGAGTTTTTTAACTTATGCCTGAGCTTCAAATTATATTAAGCAATGAATTATTGGTAGTTTTTAATCAGATACTGGAATATGGAATTTTCAAAATCACAACTCAGAAAAATGACCGCTCACAGGCCTTCTGTTTTATATTTATTCATCCTTTTTAGTATTCTCCAAAATTTATCATCATTGTGCATGTGTACATTTATACTTATACTTCTCTTTATGCAGAGGATTTGAGTGTCTACAAGAGCCTTCTGATGATCGAGAGGAGAGAGACCCTCAGTTTACCTCTGGAAGGGAAGTTGTTGTACATGAGCACAGGGAGGAATCAGTCTCAAGAGCCAGACCTCATGAAAACCTGCAGCCTTGCTGAGAGAATCAGCAGCTTTACTGGCTGAACAGCAGCTCGGGTTAGCCCATCCCCGTGGCCAGGTCATTTGCTGACTCCTCGGCAGCCAGCTTCCATAGTTGTCTAGGCTAACAGCTCCGTCCTACTCATGATGTGACCTCTCTCTATGGGATTGTTTCTCTCTCTCTTTTTTTTTTACATTCAGTTTTCGGAAGACAGAATCAGAATACTTCCCATTCATTCTTCCAGCAAAGTGCCCCTGGTGGGCAGAGCTCTCTCTCCCAGGCCTTAACTTGCCTAAATAAAGTGGATGGCAGCTGCCTTCCAGACAGATGCCAGCCTGGTACTAGGGTAGTATGATTGTGTGATACAAAGCTGCCAATGTATGCATGTCTGACCATTTTTTCAGATGGGATTGTAGCTAGGCAGGTACAGCATAGCCTTTTCATGTCCAGCATATAGGGTCTTAAAATATAAAACCACATGCAATAAAATAACAAGATATAAAAGGAAAGTCAGGGCCAAAAAACAAGATAATTCCAATTTTTCAAATATCAGCCCAAATCAGCTTATTGTCATTGAGGTGAAATTTGGTTCTAAGACTCCTAATAGGCAGGGCAAACAGGGAAACATGATAAATTGGAGTATATAGTTCTCACAATCAAAAAGGAAGAAATACTCCAGGGAAAGTCAAGATATTTCCTAGTTTTGATTTTAAAGGAAGTATTTTACATACTTTATATAGAAGACACCTAATAAAATAGTAGTCAACTGCTAATGAACTATTAAAAATAGTCAATAGTAGCTTCTCGGTCAACAAGCCAATAGAGAGCTGTGTTTCATATGCCTACTCCTTGGCATGAACTATGCAACGATAAAATATTATAGGACCCGCCAATGAAGACAGTTTTGTGAGGGGACAAAAGGAATATAGTCTAAGTCTCTTTGTGGTCTTCGTAATCCAAGGGTAAGATAATGGTTATTTAGAGGATTGGGTGAATTGCATGTGTCTTAGGCAATCCTAAATATAACTTCTCTCAGTTGATTGCTTGATAAGAACTAGTTGTGCTCTTAGGCAAGGATCCAGATACCTGGTCTTTTATCTTAACTGTTTGAAGATGCATCTATTAATATATGCTTGGGAAAGCAGGTAGCAGAGGTAACATCTTCTGAAAGCTTTGGCAGCTAAGCAGTATTCTCTCTCTATCATGTGGCATGTTGATTGTCTGCTCCTTGACTCGCATACAGTTTCCTCTGCCTAGGCACCATCTCCCCACTTTGCTCCCTCCCTCCCTGATACGCTTAATTCCTGTTTGTCCTCAACCCCTTTTCTCCTGTCCAGCCCTACCCTATGTTAATCTGATTTAGATGCTTTTGATTCTGCTCTTTAGAACTCTGTGATTACCTCTGTCATGGCTTTTACAACACTCTGGGATCTTTATGGTTACTTAACTGTTCCCTCTACTAAGCTTGGAATTTCCTGGAATGCAAGGATCAGGTCTATGTGGACTCTGAAACTCTAGGGTCTAGCATAGTGCCCAGCCTGTAGTAGGGGCTTAAGAAATCCCAATTAAGACAAGAAAACAACAAAAAATAATAAGGCGACAAAATAAATAACCAAAAATAAAAAAGAAATTCTGATTGAATAGGTGAATGAATAAATTTTCACATTTCTTTCATATTTTTTATTCTACTGACATTTGGAATACCTGCCTACATATGCAAATTCTTCCCATTCTTAGGCCAAGCTCAGTGGCTCACACCTGTAATCCCAGTACCTTGGGAGGCCAATGTGGGAAGATCACTGGAGGCCAGGAGTTCAAGACCAGCCTGGCCGACATAGCAAAACCCTGTCTCTACTAAAGATACAAAAATTAGCTGGGCGTGGTGGCACACGTCTTTAGCACCAGCTACTCGGGTGGCTGAGGCGGAAGAATTGCTTCAGTCCGGGGAGGCAGAGGTTGCAGTGAGCCGAGATTGTACCACTGCACTCCAGCCTGGGCGACAGAGGAAGACTGTTTAAAAGGAAAAAAAGTATATATATATATTTTATCCCCTAAGGGCCCAGTTAAGTTTTTTTGTTTTGTTTTTGTTTTTATTTGTGTTTTGAGATGAGTCTCGCTCTGTCACTCATTTATCTTGTCGTTTAAAAAATTCCTAGAGACCTACAATTTATATCACAAAGTTTAACACTTCTTCAGATTTTGTCATCTTTTATCACTGCTTACTTTTTGGGTGAATTATCTCTTCAATAAGACCATAAACTTTTTGAGGGCAGAATTATATCTGTATGTTTCTTCAATCTTTAGTAATACCCAAAATGTTTCATTGCCTTATATTGTAGACCCTAAAGAACACATACATACATAAAACTTTTCTGAAAAATAGTCCATTTCCTTTGTTCTCCTGGATTTAAGTAAAATGCCTAAACTCAGAAGATAAAATCTTCTAATGAAGATTTCATTAAAAAATGCATTTTATTATTAAACAGTCTTCAGAATAACCTTCCTTATAAATTACCTGGTATTTCTATCCCATTTCTTGCAACATTGTAAAACTACTTCCTGTAAAATAATGAATGATTGATCACTACTGTTTTTTTTTTTTTTTTGAGACGGAGTCTTGCTCTGTCACCCAGGCTGGAATGCAGTGGCCCAATCTCGGCTCACTGCAAGCTCCGCCTCCTGGGTTCACGCCATTCTCCTGCCTCAGCCTCCCGAGTAGCTGGGACTACAGGCGCCTGCCACCATGCCCGGCTAATTTTTTGTATTTTCAGTAGAGACGGGGTTTCACTGTGTTAGCCAGGATGGTCTCAATCTCCTGACCTCGTGATCCGCCCACCTTGGCCTCCCAAAGTGCTGGGATTACAGGCGTGAGCCACCGTGCCTGGCCGATCACTACTCTTTTTTTTTTGAGATGGAGTCTCGCTCTGTCGCCCAGGCTGGAGTGCAGTGGCTCAATCTCGGCTCACTGCAAGCTCCGCCTCGCAGGCTGACGCCATTCCCCTGCCTCAGCCTCTCCGAGTAGCTGGGACTACAGGCGCCCGCCACCACGCCCGGCTAATTTTTTTGTATTTTTAGTAGAGACAGGGTTTCATCGTGGTCTCGATCTCCTGACCTCGTGATCCGCCCGCCTCGGCCTCCCAAAGTGCTGGGATTACAAGCGTGAGCCACCGCGCCCAGCCTCGATCACTACTCTTTAGATAACAACATCTGCTACACATTCCCAACTTTACTATAACTTGTTACATGGTAGATTTCAGTATGAAGATGTTCCATTTTAGACCACATTCAAGAATCTCATTATAAGGGAGCAAAGTTAAAATGAGATTGAATTTATTTGGAAAACATTCGCTTTCAGCTTTTTTTTTTCCCTCTACATCACCTAACTAACTGGAATTGTTTATTGCACAGATCAGATTTTTCTTTTGAACACTGAACTGTCTTTTGTATTATCTTCTGAACTCACCATGAATTCTTTAGGTTCCTCTTAAGTTGTATAATACCTGAAACTGAACACCACACTCTAATCTGACAGGTGTTGAGTATTGTGTAAAATTTATCATCATGGTTCTGGAGTCATATGTTACATTTTAAATGTGCACAGTATTCCCAGAAACAAAACCAAAGTTCTCTCAACCCTTACTTGTTACCTTCCTTACTTCCTTTTGCTTCACAGGGCCATGCAGCATTACCACTGCTGTTGTCAGTAACAATACCTAAGTTTTGTAAGAATTCCAGAATGCAGAGTGGAAAGATCATAACTGTGAAGTTAGGACTGACCTGTGTGGGCCCTGTCACTGCCCAGTTGGCAACTTTAGGCTAGTCACTTAACCTCTTTCAGCCTCAGTTTCCTCATCTATAAAATAAGCATAAAAATATCAATCTTGCAGGATTGGGATATGAAGATGATAGATCGCCTCAATAGCAACAGCAAAAATTCCTGTATAAAAATGGGCTTGAATAGACATTCAGAGAAGATATGCAAATGACTAATAGGCACATGAAAAGATGCTCAACATTGCTAACCGTAAGAGAAATGCAAATCAGAACCCAAGGTGAGATACCACCTCACACCTTTAGGATGGCTACTATTAAAAAAGCAAAAATTAAGTCAGACATGGTGGCTCCTGCCTGTAATCCTAGCACTTTGGGAGGCCAACGCAAGAGGATCACTTGAGGCCAGAAGTTCAAGACCAACCTGGGCAACATAGTGAGACGCCGTCTCTACAGACAATAAAAACAATTAGACAGGCATGGTTGCACACACCTGTAGTCCCAGCTTCTTGGGAGACAGAGGCAGGATTGCTTAAGCCCAGAAATTCAAGGCTGCATTGAGATGTGATCGGGCTGCTGTACTCCAGCCTGGGTGGCAGAGCAAGACTGTCTCAAGAAACAGAGAGATAGAGAGGGTTGAGGGGAGGAGAGAGGGAGGGGAGAGGGAAGAAGGAAAGAAGGGAAGGAAGGGAGGGAGGGAAGAAGGGAAGGGAGGAGCAAAAACTAACAAGTACTGGGGAAGATGTGGAGAAATTGGAACCCCGGTGTACTGTTGGGAATGTAAGATGGTGCAGCTACTATGAAAAACACTATGGTGGTTCCTCAAACAATTAAACATAGAATTACTGGCCAGGCACAGTGGCTTACAGCTGTAATTCCAGCACTTTGGGAGGCTGACGCAAGAAGACTACTTGAGGCCAGGAGTTCAAGACCAGCCTGGGCAACATAAGGAAACCCTGGTTCTACAAAAAATAAAGTAGCCAGGCACAGTGGCACATGCCTATAGTTCTGACTACTTGGGAGACTGAGGTGGGAGGATCACTTGAGCTGGGAGGCTGAGGCTGCCATGATCCATGATCACACCAGGGCACTCCAGCCTGGGTGACAGAGCGAGACTCTGTCTCAAGAAAACAAAAAAATTGAATTACCATATGATCCAGCAATTTCACTCTGTGTGCGTATGCCCAAAAGAATTAAAAGCAGAGACAGAAACAGATATTTGTATCCTCCTAACAGCATTATTCACAGTAATCAAAAGACAGAAGCATCCCAAGTGTCCGTCAGCAGATGAGTGAGTCAACAAAATGTGGTCTGTGTATTCAGTGAAATACTATTCAGCCTTCAAAATAAAGGAAATTCTGCAATAAGCTACAGCATGGAACCTTCAGGACATTATGCTAAGTGAAATCAGCCAATCACAAAAAGACAAGCACTATATGATTCCACTTATACAAGGAACCTAAAGTAGTCAGAATCGGAAAGGTAGAAAGTAGAATGGTGGTCAGCAAGGGGTGGGGAGAGAGGGGAATGGGACGTTTTTGTTTAATGGGCACAGAGTTGCAGTTTTGCAGGATGCAGAGTTCTGGAGATGAATGATGGGATGGTCGTGCAGCGTGAATGCACTTAATGCCACTGAACTGTACACTTAAAATTGTTAGGATGCTAAAGTTTATGTTACATGTATTTTGCCACAATTTTTAAAGAAAGATTATAGATTGTGTATCTATTATACCCCAGATTAGATGTTTTTGTTTTCTCGATTTTGCATTTGAGGAAACTAAGGCTGAGAGAAGTTAAGTAGCTTGTCCAAGCCACACAGTCAATGATGGAGCTGAAATTCACACCCAAGCAGTTTTTTTCCAGAATCTGCTGAACTGCCTCTTCATTGAAAACTCGGCTCCTCAAGGTGATTTCATTTTATCAGCTTCCTTTCCTGATGGAGCTGAACGGCTGGTGATCAGGCCCTGCGGCCTCCGCCTCCCTGCAGTGTCTGGTTGTTATCTCAAATGGCTCATTAGGGGGATGCCTGGCAGTGGGGGAGCATATGTAGTTTAGGCTGGCTGTCTCTTTATCCAGCCATTTAACTTTCTCTTATTTAGATAGAGCCAGACCTGGAGAGGGGAGGATAAGGAGCAAGGTGGGCCTTCTGCCTCTACTCCCCTGGGTGGGGGTGATGGTGACGGTGGTGGTGGTGGTGATCTCTGATCTTTCCCACATGCCCGAACTGCCTTCGAAGGGACAGCAGTTCTGGTTGGCAGAGGAAACATGGATGTAGATGAAGCTCTGCAGCGGAGGGTGGAGCTGAAGTGGGGAGGTAGGAGGTGGGGGAAAAACTGAGAGGGCTTGGGAATCATCCCTGGATTAGTTAAGAGAGCATTCCCTGCAGGTAACAGAAACTCCGAGAAATCAGTGGCAGGGTAAGTAAGGGATTTATTTTTCTCACATGTCAAAAAGTCTGGAGACAGGAGGTCCAGGGCTAGTGCTGCTCTTCAGAGACATAACTGAGGAGCCAGGCTGCTCTCTTTCTGCTCTACTAACTCTAATGCATTGGCTTTCTTTTTGCTGGTCATAAGATGGTTTCTGTTCCTACTGGCATTGTGTCCATGTTCCAGTGAGAAGAGGGGGCAGGGCAAAAGACAGATGCCAGCTCAATCTGTCCCCCTTTCAAAAACACTTTCTTGGAAGCCCAGCAGTTCTAACTATACCATATCGTTGGCCAGCACTGGCTCCCTTGCCTATTTCTCCTTAGCAACAGAGGTGTCTAGAGAGGTGGTCTTTTAGCTGGGCACATTGCCTTCCCAGTCAGATCTGGGCTCTTTTATTGAGGAAGAAGGGGGAATGGATAATGATATACATCTACTGGTTTCAATCACAGCACATTTTCTTTCCAGAGACTCCACCCCTGCTGGGGGAAGTTCATCACACTTCTGCAGCCCCTCTACCACCAGCTTCTTGACTGCTATAAATAGATATGTTGTTCCTTGACCCAAATTTGCCCCAGTCCTGTCAACTAGTACATGGGGTTGGGGGTCCCTATTAACTTTCAGTTACAGTAACACATGAGAGCCCTCATGTTTCTAGAAGTATTTAAAAGGTCACCATAAATGAGGAAGATGGAAAAAATGGGCCATAGAGAAAAAAGTACCCTATAAATATATTTATTAAAATTATAAATTTGCTCTAAGTACAATATAAAATTATGATATACCACATTCATTCACATAAATTATTTACTACTTGATTATCCTTCAGCTGAATAATGACTGTGTATACTCTTAAATTATGGAGATTAATATTGTTATAACTTTAATTTTATTATGATAATAAATTCTGTTCACGAATGTTGTCTTCCTAAGATTTGCTCACAGTACAGCTGCTTTAAACACTGAGACAAGTTATTAATGATTCCTGTTTCATTTAAAGAAAAGCTTCTGGCCAGTCGCAGTGGCTCACACCTGTAATCCCAGCACTTTGGGAAGCTGAGGCAGGCGGATCATGAGGTCAGGAGTTCGAGACCATCCTGGCTAACATGGTGAAACCTCATCTCTACTAAAAATACAAAAATTAGCTGGGTGTGGTGGCACATGCCTGTAATCCCAGCTACTCAGGAGGCTGAGGCAGGAGAATCGCTTCAACCAGGGAGTCGGAGGTTGCAGTGAGCTGAGATCACGCCACTGCACTCCAGCCTGGCTCCAGAGCAAGACTGTCTCAAAAAAAAAAAAAAAAAAAAAAAAGGAAAAAGAAAGAAAAGAAAAGCTTCCTTGTGCTCAGGTCTTTGCTGAGATTCTCCAAAAAGAATAGGACAGGGGCCTGGTAACTTGAAAAATCCAAAACAGAAGTTCACTCAGCAGTATGGAGTCATAATTTTAAAAAAGGATTTTAATCTAATAGTGAATATAAAGCTACAGTAACCAAAACAGTATGGATGGGATAGAATTAAATGTCCAGAAATAAACTCATATATCAAATGGCCAATTGATTATTCAGTGGACTAGTCTCTTCAACAACTATTCAGTGGTACCAAGACTATTCAGTGGAATAGTCTCTTCAACAACTGGCATTTGAACAGTTGGTTATCCACATGCAAAATAGTGAAGTTGGACCCCTGTTTCACATCTACACAAATATTAACCAAAAATTGATAAAATACCTACATGAAAGGGCTAAAACTATAAAATTCCTAGAAGAATACGTAGGAATAAATCTTCATGTCCTTGGATTAGGCCACAGTTTCTTAGATGTGATACCAAAAAGCACAAGCAACAACAAAATTAGGCAAAATTCATCAGAATTTTAAAATTGTGTGCTTCAACAGATACCACCAAGAAATGTGAAGGACAAGCCGGGTGCAGTGGCTCACACCTGTAGTCCCAGCATATTGGGAGGCCGAGGCAGGCAGATCACCTGAGCTCAGGAGTTTGAGACCAGCCTGGGCAACATGGCAAAATCCCATCTCTACTAAAAATACAAAAATTAGCCAGGCATGGTGGTTCACGCCTGTAAGTCCCAGCTACTGGGGAGGCTGAGGTGGGAGGAATGCTTGAACCCAGGAAGTGGAGGTTGCAGTGAGCTGAGATTGCGCCACTGCACTCCAGCCTGGGTGAGAGTGAGATCCTGTCTCAGAAACAACAACAACAACAACAACAAAATGAAATGTAAAAGACAGCCCACAGAGTGGCAGAAATTATTTGCAAGTCATTTATATGGCAAGGGACTTGTATCCAGAATATATATAGAACTCCTATAGCCCAACAATAAAAAGATAACCCAATTTTTTTTTTTAATTTAAGTTCTAGGGTACAAGTGCACAACGTGCAGGTTTGATACATAGGTATACATGTGCCATGTTGGTTTGCTGCACCCATCATATTTCTCCTAATGCTGTTCCTCCCCCAGTCCCCCACCCCTCGACAGGCCCTGGTGTGTGATGTTCCCCTCAACCCCCGTGTCCAAGTGTTCTCCCTGTTCAGTTCCCACCTGTGAATGAGAACATGCGGTGTTTGGTTTTCTGCTTTGTGATAGTTTGCTGAGAATGATGATTTCTAGCTTCATCCATGTCCCTGCAAAGGACATGAACTCATCCTTTTTTATGGCTGCATAGTATTCCATGGTGTAAATGTGCTGCATTTTCTTAATCCAGTTCTGTCATTGATGGACATTTGGGTTGGTTCCAAGTCTTTGCTGTTGTGAATAGTGCTGCAGTAAACATACAAGTGCATGTGTCTTTATAGTAGCATGGTTTATAATCCTTTGGGTATATACCCAGTAATGGGATCGCTGAATCAAATGGTAATTCTAGTTCTAGATCCTTGAGGAATCGCCACACTGTCTTCCATAATGGTTGAACTAATTTACACTCCTACCAACAGTGTAAAAGCATTCCTATTTCTCCACATCCTCTCCGGCATCTGTTGTTTCCTGACTTTTTAATGATTGCCATTCTAATTGACGTGAGATGGTATCTCGTTGTGGTTTTGATTTGCATTTCACTGATGACCAGTGATGATGAGCATTTTTTCATGTGTGTGTTGGCTGCATAAATGTCTTCTTTTGAGAAGTGTCTGTTCATATCCTGTGCCCACTTTTTGATCGGGTTGTTTGTTCCTTGTAAATTTGTTTGAGTTCTTTGTAGATTCTGGATATTAGCCCTTTGTCAGATGGGTAGATTGCAAAAATTTTCTCCCATTCTGTAGGTTGCCTGTTCACTCTAATGATAGTTTATTTTGCCATGCAGAAGCTCTTTAGTTTAATTAGATCCCATTTGTCTATTTTGGCTTTTGTTGCCATTGCTTTTGGTGTTTTAGTCATGAAGTCCTTGCCCATGCCTATGTCCTGAATGGTATTGCATAAGTTTTCTTCTAGGGTTTTATGGTTTTAGGTCTAACATTTAAGTCTTTAATCCATCTTGAATTAATTTTTGTATGAGATGTAAGGAAAGGATCCAGTTTCAGCTTTCTTCATATGGCTAGCCAGTTTTCCCAGCACTATTTATTAAAAAGGGAATCCTTTCCCCATTGCTTGTTTTTGTCAGGTTTGTCAAAGATCAGATGGTTGTAGGTGTGTTCTGTTATTTCTGAGGCCTCTGTTCTGTTCCATTGGTCTATATATCTGTTTTGGTACCAGTACCATGCTGTTTTGGTTACTGTAGCCTTGTGGTATAGTTTGAAGTCAGGTAGCGTGATGCCTCCTAAGCTTTGCTCTTTTTGCTTAGGATTGTCTTGGCAATGTGGGCTCTTTTTTGGTTCCATATGAACTTTAAAGCAGTTTTTTCCAATTCTGTGAAGAAAGTCATTGGTAGCTTGATGGGGATGGCATTGAATCTATACCTTGGGCAGTATGGCCATTTTCACTATATTGATTCTTCCTATCCATGAGCATGGAATGTTCTTCATTTGTTTGAGTCCTCTTTTATTTCATTGAGCAGTAGTTTGTAGTTCTCCTTGAAGAGGTCCTTCACATTCCTTGTGAGTTGCATTCCTAGGTATTTTATTCTCTTTGTAGCAGTTGTGAGTGGGAGTTCACTCATGATTTGGCTCTCTGTTTGTTATTGGCGTATAGGAATGCTTGTGATTTTTGCACGTTGATTTTGTATCCTGAGACTTGGTGAAGTTGCTTATCAGCTTAAGGAGATTTTGGGCGGAGACAATGGGGTTTTCTAAATATACAATCATGTCATCTGCAAACAGGGACAATTTGACTTCCTCTTTTCCTAATTGAATACCCTTTATTTCTTTCTCTTGCCTGATTGCCCTGGCCAGAACTTCCAACACTATGTTAAATAGGAGTGGTGAGAGAGGGCATCCTTGTCTTGTGCCGGTTTTCAAAGGGAATGCTTCCAGTTTTTGCCCGTTCAGTATGATATTGGCTATGGGTTTGTCATAAATAGCTCTTATTATTTGAGATACATTCCATCAATACCTAGCTTATTGAGCATTTTTAGCATGAAGCGTTGTTGAATTTTGTCAAAGGCCTTTTCTGCATCTGTTGAGATAATCATGTGGTTTTTGTCTCTGGTTCTGTTTATGTGATGGATTACGTTTATTGATTTGCCTATGTTGAACCAGCCTTGCATCCCAGGGATGAACAGTTGATCATGGTGGATAAGCCTTTTGATGTGCTGCTGGATTCAGTTTGCCAGTATTTTATTGAGGATTTTCGCATCGATGTTCATCAGGGATATTTATCTAAAATTCTCTTTTTTTGTTGTGTCTCTGCCAGGCTGTGGTATCAGGATGATGCTGGTGTCATAGAATGAGTTAGGGAGGATTCCCTCTTTTTCTGTTGACTGGAATAGTTTCAGAAGGAATGGTACCAGCTCCCCTTTGTACCTCTGGTAGAATTTGGCTGTGAGTCCGACAGGTCCTGGACTTTTTTTGGTTGGCAGGCTATTAATTATTGCCTCAATTTCAGAGCCCGTTATTGGTCTATTCAGAGATTCAACTTCTTCCTGGTTTAGTCTTGGGAGGGTGTATTTGTCCAGAATTTATCCATTTCTTCTAGATTTTCTAGTTTATTTGTCTGATGGTAGTTTGTATTTCTGTGGGATCGGTGGTGATATTCCCTTTATCATTTTTTATTGTGGCTATTTGATTCTTCTCTCTTTTTTTCTTTATTAGTCTTGCTAGCAGTCTATAAATTTTGTTGATCTTTTCAAAAAACCAGCTCCTGGATTCATTGGGTTTTTTTGAATAGTTTTTTGTGTCTCTATCTCTTTCACTTCTGCTCTGATGTTAGTTATTTCTTGCCTTCTACTAGCTTTTGCATTTGTTTGCTTTTGCCTCTCTAGTTCTTTCAATTGTGATGTTAGGGTGTCGATTTTAGATCTTTCCTGCTTTCTCTTGTGGGCATTTAATGCTATAAATTTCCCTCTACACACTGCTTTAAATGTGTCCCAGAGATTCTGGTACATAGTGTCTTTGTTCTCGTTGGTTTCAAAGAACATCTTTATTTCTGCCTTCATTTTGTTATTTACCCAGTAGTCATTCAGGAGCAGGTTGTTCATTTTCCATGTAGTTGTGTGGTTTTGAGTGAGTTTCTTAATCTTGAGTTCTAATTTGATTGCACTGTGATCCAAGAAACAGTTTGTTGTGATTTCTGTTCTTTTACATTTGCTAAGGAGTGCTTTACTTCCAATTATGTGGTCAATTTTAGAATAAGTGCAATGTGGTGCTGAGAAGAATGTATATTCTGTTGATATGGGATGGAGAGTACTATAGATATCTATTAGGTCTGCTTGGTGCAGAGCTGAGTTCAAGTCCTAGATGTCCTTGTTAATTTTCTGTCTTGTTGATCTAATATTGACAGTGGGGTGTTAAAGTCTTCCACTATTATTGTGTGGGAGTCTAAGTCTCTTTGTAGGTCTTTAAGAACTTGCTTTATGAATCTGGGTGCTCCTATATTGGGTGCATATATATTTAGGATAGTTAGTTCTTCTTGTTGAACTGATCCCTTTACCATTATGTAATGGCCTTCTTTGTCTCTTTTGATCTTTATTGGTTTAAAGTCTATTTTGTCTATTTATTTTAAAGACTAGGATTTCAATCCTAGCTTTTTTTTTTTTTTTTTTTTTTTTTTTTTGCTTTCCATTTGCCTGGTAGATCTTCCTCCATCCCTTTGTTTTGAGCCTATGTGTGTCTCTGCAAGTGAGATGGGTCTCCTTAATACAGCACACTGATGGGTCTTGACTCTATCCAATTTGCCAGTTCGTGTCTTTTAATTGGGGCATTTAGCCCATTTACATTTAAGGTTAATATTGTTATGTGTGAATTTGATCCTGTCATTATGATGTTAGCTGGTTATTTTGCCTGTTAATTGATGCAGTTTCTTCATAGCATCAATGGTCTTTACAATTTGGCATGTTTTTGCAGTGGCTAGTACCAACAACCCAATTTTTTAAACAGGCAAAGGATTTGAATAGACGTTTCTCCAAAAAAGATAGACAAATGACCAGTGAAAAGATGCATCATTAGTCATTAGAGAAATACAAATCAAAACCACAGTAAATGCCACATCACACGCACTGGGATGACTGTAATCAAAAGACAGGTGATAACAAGTGTAGGTGAGGATGTGGAGAAATTGGAATCCTCATACACTGCTGGTGGGAATGTAAAGTGGCACAGCTGGTTTAGAAAACAGTTTGGCGGTTCCTCAAACAGTTAAACATAGAGTTACCATATGACCTAACAGTTCCACTCCTAAATATACGTTTAGGAGAAATGAAAACATATGTCCACATAAATGTTTGTATACGAGAGTTTATAGCAACATTATTCATAATAGCCAAAATGTGGAAACAACCTAAATGTTAGCCAGAAAATGAAGTGATAAACAAAATGCAGCGTATATATACAGATTGCCTAGGGACTGGGGCTGGTGGGGGCAGAGAAATGGGGAGTGACTGCTAATGGCATTGGGTTTCTTTTTGGAGTAATGAAAATGTTCTAAAATGAGATTGTGGTAATGGTTACCCCATTTTGTGTTTGTGTTTTTGTTTTTGTTTTAATTTTTGTGGGTACATAGTAGGTGTATGTGTTTATGGGGTACATGAGATGCTTTGATACAGGCATGCAGTGTGAAATAAGCACATCATGGAGAATGGGGTAGCCATCTTCTCAAGCATTTATTCTTTGAGTTACAAACAATCCAACTATACTATTTTAAAATGTACCATTAAGTTATTGTTAACTATAACCACCCTATTGTGCTATCAAATAGTAGGTCTTATTCTATTTATTTTGTACCCATTAACCATACCCCCATTTTCTGTATACAATAAAAACCACCGAACTGTATACTTTAAATGAGTGAATTTTATTAATATGTGAAATATATCACAATAAATCTGAAAGAATTAATAGTTAATATTTAGAAAGTAAGAGGGAAAAAAAAGCCCTTCAACATAAGCAAATTGTCTTCACATCTTAGATGGACAAATTGTTAATCAATACTTATTTAGTGTGTCCTGTTCATTTGTCCAACAAATAATTTGACTGCCTCCCGTGTGAGAAGTGTGCTCTAAGGTCTTAGGCGAAAAGATGTCTGGGCTCTGCTCTGCCCCTGCTGTTTTATCCTCCCAGGGAAGGTGGTGTGCCTAGGGGACAGCAGCTGTCCCTGGGCCTGGCCTCACTCTCTTTTTCCCTGTTTGGAAAGGTGTCAGGCTCCCAAGTATTTCTGTTGCTTTCATCGGCACAGAGCAAGGAGGACCTTGACTATAGTTTCACAGCCTTAAGCTTCACCTCATGCTTCAAATCCATGATAGAGCAGCTGAGAATGGGGCTAGCTGTGCCACCAATTGCTTCTCTCCCATTGTTAATCCCTTTAATTCTGCTGTTCCTAGGCACCCCTCCCTGACACCATCCTGTTGCCCACTTGCGATGTGATTGAACAAGTGGTTTGGACTTTGAAAGGTGATTCTTAGAGATACCTCAAGTGACCCAGCCCCTGGCTTGCTGGGATGCTCTTGGTGTTCATTTCCATGGAACACCAGAGATTGTCTGTAGGCGAACCCTTTCCAACCAAGCCCAACTCACAAAGGAGGTAACTGCCACTGACCCCCTCTGAGATCCTGGCCTAGCCGCCAGGGTCATTAGGGAAAGCAGCATTTCATTGCTTAGCAAAGACAGTGAGGAAGCTCCAGTTCTTTTTGGCTCATACAGAAGAGTTTATGTCCTGACACCTGAGTTATTAAATTATGGCACAGCTAACTCTGTGATTAATGAATGACAAAAACATATATATATGTGTGTATATATATATACGTATATATATGTGTGTATATATATCACTGTGTTTCTGCTTTGCTCTGTCATTTCCTGTTATTTTATTTATGTTTTATTTTATAAATAAAATGTTATTTTATTTATAAAATTCATCCATCTCTTTCACAAACCTCAGCTTTTATGGCAAAACACACAGACACACACTGAGCCACTTTTCAGCCTGTATGTACTCTTTTCAGAGAGCATTAGAATTAAACTAATTAGAACTCCTCCCTCCCTCCCCTGAGATTGATGTATTTCTCAGTATTCTATGATGCTTATTACACTAAAAAAATGACTACTTCCTAATGGCATGAGGACAGAGAAAGTGGCATGTGTGTTGGGGGTAAAAGGGAATATTCGAGCATTAACCTGCCTGGTGATCGCAGGGCACAAGGAAAGCCTCTTCTGTCCTGGGCTGTCCCCTTAGTTGTGGTAGGAAGGGGAGTAGCAGGAAATGGAATCTGCCCTGGTCATGGGATTTTTTGAAAGAAACAAAGCATGATCTGATGAAGAGCAGGTTAATCCTGCTATTTCATTTCCCTTGCAGAAAGGGTGGGGGCAGGATTGTGATATGAAGTATTTAGTTTCACATCTGTTCCAGGAATTATCCTCGGCATAAATCCATTTTTTCTTTTAAGCATCGTAAAGCATCCCAGGGAGCTCCTCCTCCTGCCCACCCTCCCCACCCCCACAGTTTATTTCGTGGCCACGGAGCAGCTGACAGACTTCCAGAGAGATCATCTTGTCATTGTACACAAGGAGGGAATCTCTGAGTCTTAGAAGTCAGAATTTCTGTGGATCAGTGGTGTCAATTTTGTGTACTGCTTTCCATGAAGTGTTTAGAATAAAACTAATTAGCATAGCAGCAGCGTAGTACAATGCAAAGAGCTCTTGATTTAAAATTAGAACTGGTTCTCATCTCAGCTTTGCTACCATTTGTGTGAATTTGAGACCCTTTGGTCTCAGGGTCCTCATGGTTTCCCAAAATGTGTTCACAAAATACAGGTCTTCACAGTCAGATAAGTTTGACAAACGCTATTTACCCTATGCCACTTCTTAGAGTTGTAATATATTAGCATATTAAAGACTCTGAAAAGTCTTTCAATAAAGATACCTTTTTTTTTTTTTTTTTTGGTGGGGATGGAGTCTCGCTCTGTCGCCCAGGCTGGAGTACGGTGGCACGATCTTGGCTCACTGCAACCTCCGCTTCCGGGAGGCAGAGTTCTCTCTGCCTCAGCCTCCCAAGTAGCTGGGATTACAGGTACCCACTACCACACCTGGCTAATTTTTATATTTTTAGTAGAGACAGCGTTTCACCATGTTGGCCAGGCTGGTCTTGAACTCCTGACCTCAGGTGATCTACCTGCCTCGGCCTCCCAAAGTGCTGGGATTACAGGAGTGAGCCACTGCACCCAGCCAAAGATACCTATTTTTAACTCAGCATTTCTTAAGTTCATCTGACCTGGAACCATTTTTCCTATAATGCTGATTAGTATCTCGTCACTTTGAGAAAGGAGGTTCAAGTCCAAATTGCTGGTAATCTATATAATCTGTCACGTGTCATGGTTACCAAACTCAGTTTAAAGTAACTTTTCAACCTTCAAGTCTCATTATTGGGAAAAAGAAAAATAATTTTATATATGGCAAGGGGACTTCTAATTTAAAAAACTGAACTTAAGCACCAAAGCAATTAAGCAGACCAGTACAGACTTGTAACTAGAGTTGCGACAAAGTTTCTTCGACTTCTGTTTTCTGTTCCCACCTTTCAGATGTTTGGTGTTCTCCTGTTGCCTTGCTTGTATGGTCTATTAATTATTCTTTGAATAACTAACTATGCTCAGCACAATACTAGGTGCATGTAAAGAATAACAAATCCAAAGATCCTAACCTATAATGTAGAGAATGAACACATACAAGGTAAAACAGAATTTCAAGTGGTAGAGTAAGGCAAAAGAATGATTACAAATTCGTATGTTGACAGATATTAGCACAGGTTGAGTATACCTAATCTACAAATGCAAAATCTGAAATACTCAAAAATCCAAAACTGTTTGAGTGCTAACGTGACACTCAAAGGAAATGCACATTGGAGCATTTTGGATTTTGGATTTTCAGATTAGGGATGTTCAACCAGTAAGTATAATGCAAATATTCTAAAATCTGAAAAAAATCAAAATCTAAAACACTTCTAGTCACAAGCATTTTGAATAAAGGATAATCAGCCTGTATGTATTATTAATTAAATATCTACTGACATTTCTTGCAGAGAACAAGAAATTCACGGAACAAGTGGATCAGGGGTCAAGTGGGAGATAAGTGAGAGGGGAAAATGCAAAAATAGGATTAGGCAAAGAAAGTACTTTTATGGTTCTGAGAGAAAGAAGCAATTTCACCTGGTGTAAATATTGAGGCTAAGATTAAGTTCTAAGATCAACCTTAGCCAAACAATCCTAACATCATTTAAAAGTCTGGCTATGATAAATCTTTTGAGAAATCAGTTAAGGGCAGTTTATTTAGTCACTCAGCTTAGAGAAATATCATCCATATATTTAGAGTGTTGGTCTTTAACAACACTGAGTTTTGGGGAATGTTGGCTTTCCCTTTCTACTGCTCTAGCTGTTCCTTCTTCCTGATAAAGCTCCCCATCCTTGCTTGCTTGTTAATTTTCATATTATTCTCTAAGATCCTGTCCTTGGTCTGCTGTCATAGTTTCAGCTGACCTCCATCTAGGACAATTCCAAACCTGTTCCTCCAGCCAAGACTGTCACATATGGCTTCAAAGATTGGTTGTGCCCAGCACAATGCTGGGGCACCATACACACCAAACATGAACATAAGTAGTACTTCTCCTGCTCATACTTCTCTTTGGATCCATGTTCCCCAGCCACCTCTAGACGTGTCTCCTGAAGGGATCACGGGCATCTCAGGTGTAACACATCCAGAACTGACCTCATCATCCTCTCAGACACACCCCCCCTCTGGTCCCTCCTGTTCACCTTCATTAGAGGTAAAGCCAGAAACTGAGAGGCATGTGAGCTCCTCCCCTCAGTCCGCATATTTGATTATCATTATTATACTTTTCCCTTTAAATATCCCTCAGTTAACAACTTAACAAGTCCAATCTCATTCATATCCACTGCCTTAATTCAAACACATAACACTTTCTGTTTGAATTACTACAGTGTTTTCCAGACGGATCTCTTCATCCTAAGTTGTATCCTGCCTTTATCCTCCACACTGCTCTAAAAGTGATCTTTTAGAAACAATTATGACTATGATGCTTCCCCACTAAAAAGTCTTCAGAAGCTCCCTTTAAAGTGCAAACTCTGTAAGTGGACTGCCAAAGCCAGTCATGGTTTGCTCATTAAAGACCACTCCCCAGCCACTCCCTCAACACATAGGTTTAAATTCCAGTCATTCTAAACTACTTGCCATGCTATCCCAAACTTCTGCACCATTGCACAAGGTGTTTCCTCTTCCTAGAAATCCCATCCCTTACTGTCAACTCCTATGGCACCCTTTGCCTTCCATTGTAATAGAATTTGCTAAAATGTTTTATTTTATTTTACTTACTGGCCTCTACCACTAGATTATTAAGTCCCAAAAGGATTGGGGATTATGTCATTCACCTCTATATCGCCAGTGCTTTTCATAGTACTGGGCATATAGTAGGTATTCAATACATAAATATGGGATAAAAGATAAATTTCTATTGCTATTGTAAGGTTTAGCATTCACTGAATAAGTGGCTGTACAGTGGTAAGATCAGCTATGCAATATTCATATCCTGTAAATTATGGGTATTTTAATAACTACTTCTGTACTTCTTGTGTCCTTTGGACTTCTGAGAGGAAACAGAAACTCCATGCATCTTTGTAATCGACTTTTTTTCTGATATTTGGAGGCTATTCTACTTCATTCATCCAGAACTTTGGGGTTGGGAGGAACCAAAAAACAGGCCTAGAGTGGAGTACCTATCTTTAATAAGCTAAAGGTGTTAACTTCACTATACACTGATGTTAAAAAGATAAGGAGACTTTATACAAATCTTTTAGAATTGACTCAGTAGCAAACTAGGGTGTATATGTCTGTACTTATGAATTCACCATTTTCACAATGGAGTTTTTTGCCATTTGCCTCTACTTCTCATTCATCTCAACACAGCCTCTGTGGGGGAATAAAAAGTAAAATAGAATGTTAACAGGCCATTTTATTTTTTTTTTAATGTTTTAACCCATGACTTCAAGGAAGAAAGATGCAAACAAATACATAAGGTGAATTGCTGTGGTAGAAAAACTCTGGACTTAGTAGCTTCTATTCTCATTCCTGGCACTTAGTAGCTGTGCACTCTGAAGCGAGTTAGTTAACCTCTCTAGACTGTTTTGTCACTGCGAAATGGAAATACGTTCATTTAGAAATATTTTTAATGCGTCTATGTGTCAGGTGCTTTGCTGTGCACTCGGAATAGTTGTCCTGTCTTCTTCATGAGGTTGCTGTGAAAGCTGGATGAGATACTGCCTGTGAGAGCATTGTTGGTGTTGTTTTTTGTTTATTACTATCAAGTGACACCTAGAACAGTCTCAGTCTTCAGTCAGCAAAGACTCGGTTACTTTGACAGAAAAGTACACTGATTCATTTGTAGCAAAGTTTGAAGCAAAGAAATATTTGACTTTAGCCCCAATTCACAGAAAAGTTCAAGTAGCCCCAATCTTCTTTGCCCAAACATTCTAGTTAATACAGTTTTTTATTGATAGGTGAGGTTGTTATTGTATTATTGTCTACTGCCACATAACAAATTTTACCTGAAAACTTAACGGCTTAAAACAATAAATATTTGGCTGGGCACAGTGGCTCATGCCTATAATCCCAGCACTTGGGAGGCCAAGATGGGAAGATTGTTTGAGCCCAGGAGTTCCAGACCAGCCTGGACAAGAGTGAGACCTCATCTCTACAAAAAAAAAAAAAAATTAAAAAATTAGCCAGGCCAGGCGTGGTTGCATGTGCCTGTAGTCCCAGCTACTGGAGAGGCTGAGGCTTGAACCCTGGAGGTCAAGGCCGCAGTCAGCCGGATCATACTACTGCAGTCCATCCTCGCCGACAGATTGAGACCCTATCTCAAAAAATAAACACACAGTTATTATCTCACAGTTCCCATGGATCAGACTTCTTAGGTTAACTGAGTGTCTCTGGCTCAAGTTCTCTCATGAAGTTACAGTCAGGCTGTCAGCTGGGAGCAGTGGTCTCATTGGAAGAATAAACTGGTGGGATCTGCTTCCAAGTTGTGGTTGTTGGCAAGCTTCTTTCCACTTAAGCTTCTCTAAAGGCTGCTGTTATGGACTGAATTGTGTCCACCTCAAAATTCATATGTTGAAGCCCTAACCCCCAATACCTCAGAATGTGACCATATGTAGAGATAGCTCTTTTAAAGAGGTGATAAAGTTAAAATGAGGCCATGCAGCAGGGCCCTGCTCCAGTGTGACTTCTTACAAGAGGAGGAAATATGGACACACAAGGAAACACCAGGTATTTGCACACATAGAGGAAAGACCATGCAAGGACACAGCAAGACTGCGGCCATCTGCAAGCTAAGGAAGGAACCAAACCAGCCAGCACCTCCACCTTGGGCTTTGAGCCTCCACAACTGTGAGAAAATGAGTTACTGTTATTTCAGCCACTTAGTATGTGACATTTTGTTATGGCATCCCTAGCAAGCGAATACAGCTGGCTTATCCCATAGTGGCTGGCTTCCCCTGAGCCAGAAAGCCATGAGAGTGTGAGAAAGCTCCCACGGCAGGAGCCACAATCTTTTTTTTTTTTTTTTTTTTTTTTTTTTGAGACGGAGTCTTGCTCAGTCGCCCAGGCTGGAGTGCAGTGGCGCAATCTCGGCTCACTGCAAGCTCCGCCTCCCGGGTTCACGCCATTCTCCTGCCTCAGCCTCTCCAAGTAGCTGGGACTACAGGCGCCCGCCACCACGCCCGGCTAATTTTTTGTATTTTTAGTAGAGACGGGGTTTCACCATGGTCTCGATCTCCTGACCTCGTGATCCGCCCGCCTCGGCCTCCCAAAGTGCTGGGATTACAAGCGTGAGCCACCGCGCCCAGCCCAATCTTTTTATAACTTAATCTTGGAAGTAACATCCCATACTTTCTTTTTTTTTTTTATTTTTTATTTTTTATTATACTTTAGGGTTTTAGGGTACATGTGCACAATGTGCAGGTTTGTTACATATGTATCCATGTGCCATGTTGATTTCCTGCACCCATTAACTCGTCATTTAGCATTAGGTGTATCTCCTAATGCTGTCCCTCCCCCCTCCCCCCACCCCATAACAGTCCCCGGAGTGTGATGATCCCCTTCCTGTGTCCATGAGTTCTCATTGTTCAATTCCCACCTATGAGTGAGAACATGCGGTGTTTGGTTTTTTGTCCTTGCGATAGTTTACTGAGAATGATGTTTTCCAGTTTCATCCATGTCCCTACAAAGGACACGAACTCATCATTTTTTATGGCTGCATAGTATTCCATGGTGTATATGTGCCACATTTTCTTAATCCATTCTATCGTTGTTGGACATTTGGGTTGGTTCCAACTCTTTGCTATTGTGAATAGTGCCGCAATAAACATATGTGTGCATGTGTCTTTATAGCAGCATGATTTATAGTCCTTTGGGTATATACCCAGTAATGGGATGGCTGGGTCAAATGGTATTTCTAGTTCGAGATCCCTGAGGAATTGCCACACTGACTTCCACAATGGTTGAACTAGTTTACAGTCCCACCAACAGTGTAAAAGTGTTCCTATTTCTCCACATCCTCTCCAGCACCTGTTGTTTCCTGATTTTTTAATGATGGCCATTCTAACTGGTGTGAGATGGTATCTCACTGTGGTTTTGATTTGCATTTCTCTGATGGCCAGTGATGATGAGCATTTCTTCATGTGTTTTTTGGCTGCATAAATGTCTTCTTTTGAGAAGTGTCTGTTCATGTCCTCTGCCCACTTTTTGATGGGGTTGTTTGTTTTTTTCTTGTAAATTTGTTTGAGTTCATCGTAGATTCTGGATATTAGCCCTTTGTCAGACGAGTAGGTTGCAAAAATTTTCTCCCATTCTGTAGGTTGCCTGTACACTCTGATGATAGTTTCTTTTGCTGTGCAGAAGCTCTTTAGTTTAATGAGATCCCATTTGTCGATTTTGGCTTTTGTTGCCATTGCTTTTGGTGTTTTAGACATGAAGTCCTTTCCCATGCCTATGTCCTGAATGGTATTGCCTAGGTTTTCTTGTAGGATTTTAATGGTTTTAGGTCTAACATATAAGTCTTTAATCCATCTTGAATTAATTTTTGCATAAGGTGTAAGGAAGGGATCCAGTTTCAGCTTTCTACATGTGGCTAGCCAGTTTTCCCAGCACCATTTATTAAATAGGGAATCCTTTCCCCATTTCTTGTTTTTGTCAGGTTTGTCAAAGATCAGATAGTTGTAGCTATGCGGCATCATTTCTGAGGGCTCTGTTCTGTTCCATTGATCTATGTCTCTGTTGTGGTACCAGTACCATGCTGTTTTGGTTACTGTAGCCTTGTAGTACAGTTTAAAGTCAGGTAGCGTGATGCCTCCAGCTTTGTTCTTTTGGCTTAGGATTGACTTGGCGATGCGGGCTCTTTTTTGGTTCTATATGAACTTTAAAGTAGTTTTTTCCAATTCTGTGAAGAAAGTCATTGGTAGCTTGATGGGGATTGCATTGAATCTATAAATTACCTTGGACAGTTTGGCCATTTTCACGATATTGATTCTCCCAACCCATGAGCATGGAATGTTCTTCCATTTGTTTGTATCCTCTTTTATTTCATTGAGCAGTGGTTTGTAGTTCTCCTTGAAGAGGTCCTTCACATCCCTTGTAAGTTGGATTCCTAGGTATTTTATTCTCTTTGAAGCAATTGTGAATGGGAGTTCACTCATGATTTGGCTCTCTGTTTGTCTGTGATTGGTGTACAAGAATGCTTGTGATTTTTGTACATTAATTTTGTATCCTGAGACTTTGCTGAAGTTGCTAATCAGCTTAAGGAGATTTTGGGCTGAGACAATGGGGTTTTCTAGATATACAATCATGTCATCTGCAAACAGGGACAATTTGACTTCCTCTTTTCCTAATTGAATACCCTTTATTTCCTTCTCCTGCCTGATTGCTCTGGCCAGAACTTCCAGCACTATGTTGAATAGGAGTGGTGAGAGAGGGCATCCCTGTCTTGTGCCAGTTTTCAGAGGGAATGCTTCCAGTTTTTGCCCATTCAATATGATATTGGCTGTGGGTTTGTCATAGATAGCTCTTATTATTTTGAGATACGTCCCATCAATACCTAATTTATTGAGAGTTTTTAGCATGAAGCGTTGTTGAATTTTGTCAAAGGCCTTTTCTGCATCTATTGAGATAATCATGTGGTTTTTGTCTTTGGTTCTGTTTATATGCTGGATTACATTTATTGATTTGCGTATGTTGAACCAGCCTTGCATCCCAGGGATGAAGCCCACTTGATCATGGTGGATAAGCTTTTTGATGTGCTGCTGGATTCGGTTTGCCAGTATTTTATTGAGGATTTTTGCATCAATGTTCATCAAGGATATTGGTCTGAAATTCTCTTTTTTGGTTAAGTCTCTGCCAGGTTTTGGTATCAGGACGATGCTGGCTTCGTAAAATGTGTTAGGGAGGATTCCCTCTTTTTCTATCGATTGGAATAGTTTCAGAAGGAATGGTACCAGTTCCTCCTTGTACCTCTGGTAGAATTCAGCTGTGAATCCATCAGGTCCTGGACTCTTTTTGGTTGGTAAGCTATTGATTATTGCCACAATTTCAGAACCTGTTATTGGTCTATTCAGAGATTCACTTCTTCCTGGTTTAGTCTTGGGAGGGTGTATTTGTCGAGGAATTTATCCATTTCTTCTAGATTTTCTAGTTTATTTGCATAGAGGTGTTTGTAGTATTCTCTGATGGTAGATTGTATTTCTGTGGGATCGGTGGTGATATCCCCTTTTTCGTTTTTTATTGCATCTATTTGATTCTTCTCTCTTTTCTTCTTTATTAGTCTTGCTAGCGGTCCATCAATTTTGTTGTTCCTTTCAAAAAACCAGCTCCTGGATTCATTAATTTTTTGAAGGGTTTTTTGTGTCTCTATTTCCTGCAGTTCTGCTCTGATTTTAGTTATTTCTAGCCTTCTGCTAGCTTTTGAATGTGTTTGCTCTTGCTTTTCTAGTTCTTTTAATTGTGATGTTAGGGTGTCAATTTTGGATCTTTCCTGCTTTCTCTTGTGGGCATTTAGTGCTATAAATTTCCCTCTACACACTGCTTTGAACGTGTCCCAGAGATTCTGGTATGTTGTGTCTTTGTTCTCGTTGGTTTCAAAGAACATCTTTATTTCTGCCTTCATTTCATTATGTACCCAATAGTCATTCAGGAGCAGGTTGTTCAGTTTCCATGTAGTTGAGCGGTTTTGAGTGAGTTTCTTAATCCTGAGTTCTAGTTTGATTGCACTGTGGTCTGAGAGACAGTTTGTTATAATTTCTGTTCTTTTACATTTGCTGAGGAGAGCTTTACTTCCAACTATGTGGTCAATTTTGGAATAGGTGTGGTGTGGTGCTGAAAAAAATGTATATTCTGTTGACTTGGGGTGGAGAGTTCTGTAGATGTCTATTAGGTCCACTTTATGTAGAGCTGAGTTCAATTCCTGAATATCCTTGTTAACTTTCTGTCTCGTTGATCTGTCTAATGCTGACAGTGGGGTGTTAAAATCTCCCATTATTATTGTGTGGGAGTTTAAGTCCCTTTGTAGGTCACTGAGGACTTGCTTTATGAATCTGGGTGCTCCTGTGTTGGGTGCATATATATTTAGGATAGTTAGCTCTTCTTGTTGAATTGATCCCTTTACCATTATGTAATGGCCTTCTTTGTCTCTTTTGATCTTTGTTGGTTTAAAGTCTATTTTATCAGAGACTAGGATTGCAACCCCTGCCTTTTTTTGATTTCCAGTTGCTTGATAGATCTTCCTCCATCCCTTTATTTTGAGTCTATGTGTGTCTCTGCACGTGAGATGGGTTTCCTGAATACAGCACACTGATGGGTCAACATCCCATACTTTCTGCAGTATTCTTTTTGTTAGAAGTGATTCCGGTGCACACACAAGGGGAGGCGATTACATAAGGGTATGCCTTCCAGGAGGAGGAGTCACAGAGGTCATTAAAAGGCTGCCTGCCGTACTAGTTTAGGATTGCTTTTAAATAAGTTAAAGTAAAGCATTAAGAGGTGGACAGATGGGCAACTTTTACATGATACTGTAGATTCAACCTCACCAAATACATGAGCACTCCAACTAACTTAATCTATAGGCTATACTCTCATTCTGTGAACCTAAGATTGTTGTGATCTGTAAGATAAAAACTTTTGACATTTAAGACAAAGTTTTCTGGGGGATGAAGAAGAACATTTTAATGGACTAGATTGAAGAGAAATGGTATTATCAATAAATGCTTAAGTTGAATATGGTGCTTCTCATCCAGGGCTGCATACCAAGAGGAGGTGGGGGGAAGGAAGGAGGGATAAAGTTCATCATTAGTTAAAAAGCACAGTCAAACTATAATGTAATCTATGTATGGAAAGTGAAAACAAAATATAGCTTTCATACACTGCAGAAGGTAAAACTGAAGACAATCTTGGCTGATGGAGAATAGGTCATAAAAAGCTGAGAAACTGCTCTGATCATTCTCTCATTGTTAATGGACAAAAAGGGAGTAAACAAGACTGGGTTCTGGGCGGGCATGCAGTGCACCAGAATACCCAAAGAGATTTTAAGAACATCCGGTGAAGAGTAAGAAAACAGTTAAGGGGCTGCATGGATTAGTTTGGGAGATAAATATAAAGTAGCAGTCATATTCTGGAGCCTTTAAGAACTAATAGGAAGAACTTTACAAGAGAAGGATTGGGGACTGTCAAACCCAAGCTTTAGTTCAAAGGATCCAGAGGACATCTGCTTTGTGGTGATAGTGAGCTGACATCTGATTCCTCAGTAAGTACACTGAGTTCCCAGTAGCTTTAGCCTCTAAAATTAGTAGCATTGTCAGCTTGATTGTCTTGTGTTTGTCTAACAATCAGTGTCTATGTGGCAAAGCTGTGATTATTCCCAACCAAGGTCAAACTTCTTTTCACCAACAGCCCTCGTTGGTTTCTTGAATGATGCTAATATGAGGGGAAATTCTCCCTTTGCCTTTCAGAGAGCTCCAAGGAGCTGTCAATAGTAATAACATCTCCACATATTCAGCTGCAATAATTTAGCTCCTGCTTCATTGGAACTCTCTCTTGGGTGAGCCTTTAAGAGAGGAAGAAGCTGCTTCCTGTTATCTCCAGGTTGCATGATAACAAGATGACAGGCTGATTCTAGGGCCCATTTCAGTTTTCTGTACAACAAGCTGTGAAACTAGAGAGTGAGACGGATGGTGGGAGGATCCCACAAGACCCACACTAAAAAGATGTGTTGGGATTTGGATATTTCTATGGATTACCTAAAGAGTTCTCTTGAAAGTAGATGTTTATGTTGTTGTGGAACAATTTTTGAGAGATATTGTTAAGTAAAAGATGCCCCCAAAAAACCCAACCCACTGTAGATTATGCTCCCCTTCATATAAAAAGGGGAGGAGGAATATATGTTTGTATGTGCATAGACAGTCCTGAGAAGGGTGAGCCACACACCTATGCAAACCAGTAACAGGCAGCTGCCTGCCTCTGAGATGGAGACCCAAGAGCCTATGGTAGAAGAAATACTTTTAACTCCATAATCTTTTGTATTGTTTTCTTTTTAATAATGCCTAGATGACTTTTAAACCACACAAATAGGAACAGTTTTTAAAAGAGAAAACCCTTGAAGAAATGACACTTAAGTTACTGCATATAGCCTTTAAATTCATGCTTTATTCTCTTAAATAGTAATTTGAGTTTTCTGGTTCTCTCTCCTTTTTGTCATTATAGTTTGAAAAATCATGGTAGGAATAGCAGTTATTTATTGAGCACCTGGTGTATCCCAGGTGCTGTAATTTTTACGTAGATTTTTTTTCACTTAATCATCATAACAATCATATGAGAAATACTTCTTACTGCCATGTTTTTACACTGGAGACATATATTCCTTCTTTGGATTTTCTTTAGAAAATAGAGAGTTCCAAGATTAATTTTCTACGAAATGTCTGTTACTTTGCTCCAGCAAAGATTAGAATGGCCCTTCTCCTGAGGGGTGCATCGGATCAGTTCTACCTTCGAGTTTTTCTCCTCTTTCTCTGGCTTGTCTTAAAGTGTAGTCAGATCTTTCTTGCTCTCCCTCCCTCTCTGCTTCACGTCTTTCCATCCATCTCTCTTCCTCGCTTTGTATTTCTCATCACAGCTTCATTGACCTCCCTATTTCTTGCATTATATGGCTTCTTCCATGTGGCAAGATTAGATGGAAGGGTGTGGTTTGAGCATCTTCCATCTTATTCTTCCCAGCAGTGACCACAGAGTGAGGGAAGCGTCTCTCTTTCTACTTTAATATATATATAACTCCCAAAGAAGGACTGGGATTGGCTTGGCCCGGGTAATAAGACCACCTCTTGAAGTAATTGCTGTGGCCAAGGGCATTCAGGCTTTGGCCAGGCCTGGGATCATTTTTGCATCAACTTTTGTGATCAAGAGGATATGGAATTAACATTTGTAGCCTGGCAAATAGCTTGGTTGGAATAGAAGAAGTGGGGAGCAATTTCCCAAAGGAACAGAAAGGGGCTGAAACCCTAAGCAGATGGGAAGTGTCACTAGGCAGACAAAAATAGTAAATTTCCCTACTTTCCACCCTTAGCTTCTTATACAAATGCAGAGTTAAATTATAAAACAATTCATGCAATAAGCACTTCATATAACACTGGAGCAGAATAAGTGATAGATCAATATCCATAATTATTTAACATCTTTAAAACTCTGGTGAAATATATGTAACATAAAGTGTGCTGTTTTAACCATTTTTAAGTGTATGGCATTAAGTACATTTACTTTTTTTTTTTTTTTAGTCAGAGTTTCGCTCTGTCACCAGGCTGGAGTGCAGTGGCGCGATCTCAGTTCACTGCAACCTCCAACTCCCTGGTTCAAGCGATTCTCCTGCCTCAGCCTCCCGAGTAGCTGGGATTACAGGCATGCACCACCACATCCAGCTAATTTTTTTTTGTTTGTTTGTATTTTTAGGAGAGACGGGGTTTCATCATGTTGGCCAGGATGGTCTTGAACTCCTGACCTTGTGATCTACCCGCTCGGCCTCCCAAAGTGCTGGGATTATAGGCATGAGCCACCAGGCCTGGCCTATTTACATTCTTATGTAATCATCACCACCATTCACCTCCAGAATTTTTTTCTTCTTGCAGAACTTTAGCTCTGTACCCATTAAACAATAACTCCTCATTCCCTTTTGCCCCCAGCCCCTGGCAACCACCATTCTACTTTCTGTCTCTATGAATTTGACTACTCTGAGTACCTCATATAAGTGGAATCATACAGTATGCGTCCTTTTGTGACTGGCTTATTTCACTTAGCATAGTGTTCTCCAGGTTCATCTGTGTTGGAACAAGCATCAGAATTCCCTTTTTTAAGGTTGAGACATAATTTAATGTATGTATATACCACATTATCCATTCAGCCATCAGTGGACACTTGAGTTGCTTCCACCTTTAAATATTGTGAATAATGCTGCTGTGAACATGGGTGTGCAAATATATGTTTGTGTCCCTGCTTTCATTTCTTTTGGGTATATACACAGAAGTGGAATTGCTGGATTGTATGGTAATTCTGTTTTTAATTTTTTTGAGGAACCACCATCCTGCTTTCTGTAGTAGCTGTACCATTTTACACTCCCATCAACCGCACACAAGGGTTTCTATTTCTCCACATTCTCACTAACACTTGTTATTTTATGGTTATTTTAAATGTTTATTTTATTTTTGATAGTAGCCATCCTAATGGGTGTGATGTGGTTTTAAATTAAACATTGGTAACTGAGATAATACTAGTGCCATTTATAAAATTAGCATCATGGATGAGTGGGACAGACAATACTGTTAGAATTTTCAAAGTCAAGTTTCGATGATGACTGAACGTTAAACTCAGCTAGGTTTTTCTCAAAAGAGAGGGAGAAGTTGGAGCCAGAGGTAGAATTGAGCAGTCATCTGTATGGAGATACTTGTTAAAACTGCGAGTGGATGCATTCTCCAAGGAAACGAGTTTAAGGATTAGCAGCAAGTTTCAAAGGATGGAGGAAAAGGAGCCAGTGGGGGAGCCCATGGAGACAGCCTTGAGAGACACCTGGATATTTCAGAAACTCGGAGTCCCAGGATGGGAATGATCAGTGAGCTCAGATGCCAAGACAGATGACTTTATGTTAATTGCCTGTGAATAAAATTTTGTTAAATTGAATCATTTTACATGAATAATAACCTGTAGTGCCCTTTATAATTCTCCAAATGCTTTCATATGGATTTCCTTATTTGGCCCTTATAGCAATCCAGTGAGGTACACACGTTTTTATTCTCATATTACAGAGGAAGAAACTGAAGCACAGAGAGATTGCAATTTTCCTAAGGTTACTGCTGGTAAATCTCAGTTTCCCAAGATGATCAGTTTTAGGGAGGCTGAAGGCACAGTAGTTCAGAGTAGGCATGAGTGTCTTCCTGTAATGCCCCAGAGGCTTGTCATCCCTAGCACATGAGATCTCTTTCAGTACCTCCTGGAAACAATATAGACTGGCCACTCTCAGCTTCCTGTGAACTAGTAAAGAGCTTGATTGCCTATACTCTAGAGCAGTGATTGTTAAACTGTGAGTCATGACCTAGTGGTGGGTCACCCAGTCAGTTTAACGGGTCACAACCAGGCTCACAAGAGCTGGTGGAATGTGTCCCTTCCCAACTCTGCCTTCAGTAACTTTGTGTTGGTTATTTGAACTCCATAGTGGTGGAAATTGGCCAAGAACACAAAGTTGGGGCTTTGATTTGTTTTACCATAGAGAGCCTGTTCAACGTTTTCTAGTACACCACTGGTCACAATCATCATTGCCCCACATCCCCACCCCAGTGCAGCAGAATGAAATAGAAGAATACCAGGGTCTATCTATAGTAAAAGTAAGTGCAAGTATTATGGGAATTTTATTTAAGTCATAAAGATGGTTGTGCATTCAGTGACAATGTGAGATGTACTTTTTACTATGCATTGCAGTCAGAAAAAAAGTTTGAAAGTCACTGTTGGTCACTGGTCTCGAGTCCCTTCATTTCATTTCATTTATTTATTTAGACAGCTTTACTGTGTCATTCAGGCTGGAGTGCAGTGGCATGATGACAGCTCACTGCAGCCTCATAATTCTGGGCTCAAGCAGTCCTCCTGCCTCAGCCCCTGAGTGGCTGGAACCACAGGTGTGCACCACCACATCCAGCTAATTACTTTATTTTATTTTTAGTAGAGATGAGTTTCTCTATGTTGCCCAGGCTGGTCTCAAACTCCTGGGTTCAAGTGATCCTCCTGCCTCAGCCTCCCAAAGTGCTGAGATTATAGGTATGAGCCACCATGCCCAGCTGCACCATTTAATTCTTACCTTCTTTAGGTAATTGAAAGTGCTATTCTTCTAATCTTCAGATAGAGAACTGGTATTTAGCACCCTCTTTGACTCATTAATGCTGCATCTGCTACAGGAGGAATGAGGCTGAATTTTTATCAGACTGGAAGCTATTCTAGAAGAGACAAAATCCACCCCCACCATCAATCTTTGAACTCAAAGCTATATAAAAGTCCATTCTAATGCCCCACCAAAGATTTTCTTCAGTGAGCAGAAAACAAAAATCATTATCCTTAAATCTCAGAGGTTTGAGGCTTGTGAATAGCATAAATCAATTTATAGCTCATAGCATTGTTTTACTGTACCACTCTTCATTACCAGAGCTCCCTGTAAAGAAATTAAATCTTTTTTTTTTTTTTTTGAGATGGAGTTTTGCTCTCGCCCAGGCTGGAGTGCAGTGGCACGATCTCAGCTCACTGCAAGCTCCACCTCCCAGGTTCACACCATTGCCTGCCTCAGCCTCCCGAGTAGCTGGGACTATAGGCACCCGCTACCATGCCCGGCTAATTTTTTTGTATTTTTAGTAGAGACGGGGTTTCACCATGTTAGCCAGGATGGTCTCGATCTCCTGACCTCATGATCCGCCCACCTCGGCCTCCCAAAGTGCTGGGATTACAGGCATGAGCCACCGCGCCCGGCTGAAATTAAATCTTTTTAAGAAAGTAAAGAAACTCTTCATAAAATAAGTCACTCTCCTTTTAATAATTCAGTCATTTATTTTATAAATCTAGGTTTTACATGTTTATATAAAAACACACCAGATATACTCCAGTAGGTTATGCTTCGAAACTAGCGTGGTAGATACATCATAGAATTAGATCCCAAGAACTTTGATTTTAGTCAGCCTTAAAATTTTTAAATTTTCATAAAAGGGTGGTTATTAAGTATTCTTATGCCAAAAAACCTCTGTCAAACATGTTAATCAGTCTTCCCTTAGGATACTTATATCTAAATGTAGTTGCAAAAAGAAACACTTTTCACTGAATGACATTTGAAAGTCTTTCAGAGATTTATATCTCTGTATTCTGTGATAAAATGTTATCATGCCCATCTGATGGGTTTATTATAATAAAATGATCCAGAATAAGGGGAACATGGTTTTTTACAGGTTTGTGAGAGTTAAATATATCTTCAGAAATGAGTTATGTGCATTTTTCTTAGAAGAATTAGGCTTGTTGTATTAATGACTATAATTCTTTATAGTAGAATTCCTTAAAATAGCATTTTATTAAAATTATTCAACACTCATTTGCGAGTAGAAAGGAAATCTTCCCCCATAGATGGACACTTGAGCTCTTGTTGGTTTTAGCATCTGAACTGAACCAGATGCCTGCATTACTCATGAGAAATTAAAAAGGATTTCTGGGAGGCCATGAGGGCTTGGTGGTGCTGCTGTAGTCAGCGGCTCCCATGTCCCATGTGGCTGCATTGCAGAGTTCCTTGGGCTGTCTTTGCTCTGAACAAACCTCTTGCAGCTGTGCCCGGCGCCTTTGTGACACCCAGGCAGGGTTTCATGAAATGGATCTGATGCTCTTGTGCCTGTGTTATTCATTCCTACATACTGGAGCTATGCCCAGGAAGGTGAGGGGCAGCAGGTTGGCCCACACGCCCCAGCTGTCCGTTTCTACTGATGTCACTCAGGATATAAATAAATTGATTCATTCACTTCCCTTCTTATCAAACCAGAATGTTGCCAGAAGATACTACCAGGGCTGCCCAGATCAGTTGGAAAGGCCTTAGGGACAAATCTAAGAGGTAAACGTCTTTGCATTTAGGTAATATTTTAAATTAAGTTTTTAATTTTATTTTTCTTATTCACTTCAGATGTTGGAGGGAGAAAAATAACTTTGGTTATATGTTCATAACATTTGAGGTTTGGGCCTTCTTTATTTGTCCCATTTTCCAGATAGGAATTTTTTCTTTTTACTGTATTCTGTTTTTCTTTTTTCTTTTTTCTTTTTTTTTAAGAGACAGGGTCTTGCTGTGTTGCCCAGGCTGGTCTTGAATCCTGAACTCTTGGGCTCAAGTGATTCTCCCTCCTCAGCCTCCTAAGCTGGGATTATAGGCATGCATCACCACACCTGCCTGGCTTGGGGCCTTCTTTATCAGCAGGGAATTCGTGATGAACTTTTTTTTTTTTTTTCTGAACTGGAAAAGCTATGAGTCATAGGATTTCATAAAAGTGCGGTGGCTCACGCCTGTAATCCCAGCACTTTGGGAGGCTGAGGTGGGCAGATCACGAGGTCAGGAGATCGAGACCATCCTTGCTAACATGGTGAAACCTGTCTCTACTAAAAATACAAAAAAATTAGCCAGGCGTGGTGGCGGGCGCCTGTAGTCCCAGCTACTCGGGAGGCTGAGGCAGGAGAATGGCGTGAACCAGAGAGGTGGAGCTTGCAGTGAGCTGAGATCACGCCACTGCACTCCAGCCTGGGCTACAGAGCTAGACTCCGTCTCAAAAAAAAAAAAAAAATGTGTATCCCTTAACCTTCAGAGAGCTGATGGGTGGTAGAAGCACTGGCCTGGAAGTACAGATTGCCACTTACCACATCAGGCCTTTTGTTGTTTGTAGAAGCCTAGTTTGTATTGTTAGTTGGAAGTCTTTTGGCACCCATAGGGTAACAGCGCTATTGATCATCAGTCAATCAACTATTTACCAAGCAGCTTTCATGTAAATATTTATAAGGCAAAATGCTGGGTGCCCTGGGTCATGTGAAAATTTGTAAGATGCGGTCTCAGCACTTAAGAGTGTAGCAGTGATAATAAGCAATATATGCAAGACAAAGTCCCTCCCCATGTCCCTCCAAACAATAAAAGAAACAATGATTTAGATCGCTTAGGAGAGTCTCTCCACCATTCCTCTCAGGTAACTTATGCTTCCAAATGAGCATGAGATGTGAATCTGCTCTTGGCTTTAATGGTTCTTCATTCCTAGGTGATTCTCATAGTGCAGTTTACCTTGGCAAATGTTGATCACAATGTCTAAAAATACTTGCATTCTCTATGGCGCTAAACACAAGCCAGTCACATTAGTTGGGTGCTAACGAAAGAACAGAAGCATGGAAGTATAAGTGTGTTTGTTGGACTCCCTGATAGTTGCCGAACTGGCATGATGTATTTTACAGGTGCTTTAAGACTTTTTGGGGTAGTTCTGAATATATTTTATGTTTGTGTTGCTTGTTGACTTTAGGACTAACATAATAAGATATAACTTCATTTATTTCATAAATGCCAAGTGAGTGTATAAAGACAGTATTATCTGTAGACATTTGGCCAAAAAAAGACAATTTCCAGGCCAAGCCATTAAAGCAAAACTAAAGATGGGTTAATTTCAGTGGCTGGTATTTCAAAGTCCCACAAAAAAAAGGGGGGTGTGGGGGAAGAGCTGGGCTGTAGTCGTGGTCATAGAGGCAGTGAGGGAAAAATGCAGTAACATTGTTGTTCTGTATACCTCTCCTGCTCTTATGACCCCATCACTGGATCACCAGGCAGGAGTGAGGATTGAAGTGACTCTGTACCAGAATTATGGCAGGATGTAAGGGACAATAGGCAAATCTTAAGGTGAGGAGTCTAGTAGGAGACCCTTCTAGCCTGGGACCCCAGAGTGCCAGCTATAGTCTCCATATGTAAGTCAACTAGAAATAAACTCCCTCTCATCCACCCTTCAGTCCCTCAGGCACTGAAAGAAAATTGCCTATCTGGAAACTTGGTGCTAAATGGAGTGGAGAAGGGGAATCTCCCCTGGTAATTTATAACCACACGCTGGACCCCTTGTAAGCTTGGGCATGAATTCACATTCCGGAGGTAGCCTGAAAAACTTCAGACTGAGAGTTTAAGGTGGTCCTAAGGCACCTAGCAGAAACAAATGCATATTTTATCTGGAGGAATCCTCCTCCAACTCAAACCTCAAATAATTTCCACAGGTAAAGTTTTATGAGATCAGAGTTTAAAATCACAAAACAAACGTGGCACCATGAGCAAAGCCAGCAAAATAATAGATAACAGTGTTAGACTAAGATATTGAACTTGCCAAATCGTGCAAAATAAATTTTCTCATATGTTTAGAGAAATTAAAAGAGAGAGTAAACCAAAAGATTAAAGTTATGACCAAGCAGATTTGAAATATAACTAAGTAGCTCTTTTGGAATTGGAAAATAATGATAATTAAAGTTTAAAAATCCGTGGATGGGCCTACCTGCAGATTTGACCCAGTTCACTGAAGAGAGCTTTAATGAACTCAAAGATGTATTTAAAGACATGATCTGGGCACTTGTCTTTCAAGTCGCCTGCTTGGCCTTCTTCCAAGTGTGCTTTCCTTCCTGCTCTGAAGGTTTTTAATAAACTTTCCTTCCTGCTCTAAAACTTGCCTTGGTCTATTCTTCTGCCTTATGCCCCTCAGCCAAATTCTTTCTTCTGAGGAGGCAAGAACTGAGGCTGCAGCAGACCCATACAGATACAGATTCACTGCTGCTAACGTATTTTGGTGCCATATGACTTGGAAACCTTCCACCGGTAACATACTTTGCTGTGTGACTCGAATACATTCCCTATTTGCCATCAAGCTTCAGATGATCCTCAGTGAGGGACACCATCCTCTCAATATTCAAGAGTCACCTTTCTACAAAGGACCCCTAGACTGCCCATCAGTGGAACAAACAAAGGCACAATCTTGCCCCTGTCTCCTTTGGGCCTGGCTGGATCCCACTTTCACCAATCCACGGAGCCACCCTGCCCTGACAGCTAGCAACAGGCCAAAACCCACAGAACAGCCAACTACCACCTGGCAGTGGAAAGCAGTTACAGAAGACTGACTTTCATCCATTTTCCCCAAAGAATTGGGATCTTGGACTCCTGAGTCAGGAAAGGTTACAGTAGGTAGTCAGACATGAGCAGGGCGAGAGAGGGCTCCTGCCCCACCCTCTCCCACCGCAACCAGGAATGTCAGGTGACCATCAGGTGATGATCAGGCAGTTGTTAACTGTCTCTCTAAAATAATAATCAGTTGCAGCCAGCACCAGGGAAAGGCAGGCTCCTTATAGATAGGAAAAACCTGAAACTGGTGATTAGTAGCTTCCTGATAAGATCTCAGGAGTTGGGGGAGTGGGCTTGAGCATGTGCACTAAGAGGCAAAATGGCGGCCTTTAACTGGCATATGACCTCCTAGAGACATTCGGCTGGTAAGGGAAGAATGCCTCAAGTGAGCATGCGTACAACTCCAGTAAACACAGTGCGCATGCTCACCTCCCAAGTGCCAGCAGACCACTGCATCTGCATATGTGGACAGCCCACTCCAAGGGAAAAACCAGGGGAGAAGAGATGCAAGACGCCAGAAGTATGCCAGCATATAAAACCCCAAGTCAGAAGGTCAAACCTCATACTTGAACTCTCAATTCACCTGCTTGGCCCGCTTCCAAGTGTACTTTCCTTCCTTTTGTTCCTGCTCTAAAGCTTTTATAGGTATATAATATATATTACATATATTTTATAATATATATTTTTTATAATATATGTTATATATATAAATTTTTTTTTGAGATGGAGTCTCGCTCTGTCGCCAGGCTGGAGTACAGTGGCACGATCTTGGCTCACTGCAACCTCCACCCACTAGGCTCAAGTGATTCTGCTGCCTCAGCCTCCTGAGTAGCTGGGACTACAGGCGCGTGCCATCATGCCCAGCTAATTTTTATATTTTTAGTAGAGACGGGGTTTCACCATGTTGGTCAGGATGATCTCGATCTCTTGACCTCATGATCTGCCCGCCTCAGCCTCCCAAAGTGCCGGGATTACAGATGTGAGCCACTGCACCTGGCCTTCTTAAAGTTTTTTAATAAACATTCCCTTCTGCCCAAAAAATAATAATAAATTGAAAAATCAATGATCGGGAATGCAGCACAGAAAGAAAAAGAGGTGGAAAGCCATCTGAGAAGGCCTAATAAATATCTAATTGGAGCTGTGGAAAGAAAAAATGGAAAGGGACAATATTTGAAGAGATAATGGCTAAAAATTTTCCAGAACTAGTGAAAGATACACATATTGCAGTGAATCACAAGAAATCCACACCTAGACACATCATACTTTAGAGCAGTAAGGTTAAAAGATGTTAAAGCAGCTGGAGGGAGTGGAAGGATTACCAGAGCAATTCCAGTTACAGTTTTGTAAATATGTCAGTTCTCCCTAAAATTGATTTGTATATTTGAGAGGGTATTGTTTATTTTTATTTTTTGAAATTTATATGAAAGAGAGAAGAACCCTTATACTCCTATAAAGAATGGGGATGCCAGTAGGAGGCTGTGTGTGAGTTGTCTTAACCAGATGACAAGAATTACCATCAAGCTAACATGCTTAAGAGAGTGTGATATTGACACAAAATAGAGAAACCTAAAACTGGTCTCTATATAGGAAATAACTTACGAACAAGATGCATTGCAGTTAGAGGAGGGAAGGATAGACTTCAATAATAACGTTAGGACAATCAGTTATTGTGTAGGAAAAAATGGAATTAGATCTGTGCTTCAAACTGTACACAATTTCAGGTTGGATTAAAGACTTAAATATGAAAAGCAAAAGTGTAAATCTTTAAGAATACATTAGAGGACCAGATCATTATAGTCACAGTAAAAGGAAAGGGCTTGTAAAATCAAACCCAAAAAGTGCAAACCATAAAGGTAAAAACTGATAAATTTGATCTGGTTAAAATTAAGAACTTCTAAGATGCCATGAAGATATTGTGGGAGTTTTTTTCCCTTTGGTTCTTATTCATCAGAGATAGATTCTGAAGATAATGTTATCTTGAGTTTGCTTTGAAAATACTCCAGGAAACAAATGTGAAGAGATGAAACAAATGGTAGGACATTGATCATTATCAAAGCTAGATGATGAGAACATGGAAGTGTATTATACTATTTTATTTTTTATGTATGTTTGAAATTTTTTATTTTAAAAACCTTTGTCAGGGCCGGGTGCATTGGCTCACACCTGTAATCCCAGCACTTTGGGTGGCCAAGGAGGGAGGATCATTTGAGTCCAGGAGTTCCAAAGCAGCCTGGACAACATAGGGAGACCTTGTCTCTCTAAAAATTTTAAAAATTAAGCAGGGCCAGGTGTGGTGGCTCACGCTTGTAATCCCAGCACTTTGGGAGGCCAAGGCGGGTGAATCACGAGGTCAGGAGATCGAGACCACGGTGAAACCCCGTCTCTACTAAAAATACAAAAAATTAGCCGGGCGTGGTGGCGGGCGCCTGTAGTCCCAGCTACTCGGAGAGGCTGAGGCAGGAGAATGGCGTGAACCCAGGAGGCGGAGGTTGCAGTGAGCCGAGATTGCGCCACTGCACTCCAGCCTGGGCGACAGAGCGAGACTCTGTCTCAAAAAAAAAAAAAAAAAAAAAAAAAAAAAAAAAAAAAAAAAATTAACCAAACCTGGTGGCACATGCCTGTGGTCCCAGCTACTTAGGAGACTGAGGTGAGAGGATCACTTGAGCTCAGGAGGTCGGTCTGCAGTAAGCTATGATTATGCCACTGCACTCCAGCCTGGACAACAGAGTTAAGACCCTGTCTCAAAAAAAAAAAAAATTCGTTTTTTGTTTTTAATCCATCCTGTTTTTATGGTGACTGTCCTGGATTTTCTAATATTTTTTAAAAACCTTATCTGGGCCAGGTGTGGTGGCTTGTGCCCATAAACCCAGCACTTTGGCAGGCTGAGGCAGGAGGCTCACTTGAGCCCAGGAGTTTTAGACCAGGCTGGGCAATATAGGGAGATTCTATCTCTACAAAAAAATAGAAAAAAAATTAGCTAGGCGTGGTGGCACATGCTTAGGAGGCTGAGGCAGGAGGATCGTTTGAGCCCAGGAGGTTGGGGCTGCAAGTGAGCTGTGATCATGCCACTGCACTCCAGCTTGGGTGACAGAGCAAAACACTGTCTCGAAAATAAATAAATAACCTTTTCTGAAAAGATCACTTGTTAAGTACATGTCTAAATACAATCTAATTTTTATCCTGAATAGCACTTATCTTAATAAACTACAAAACAATCTCTTTAAAAAAATACCAGGCAGGACACAGTGGCTAACACCTGTAAAGTCAACACTTTGGGAGGCCAAGGTGGGAGGATTTCTTGACCCCAGGAGTTCGAGACCAGCCTGGGCAACATGGCAAAACTCTGTCTCTACAAAAAATTTAAAAACTAGCCCAGGCATGGTGGTACATGCCTGTGGTCCCAGCTACTCAGGAGGCTGAGGTGGGAGGATTGCTTGAGCCCCTGAGGTTGAGGCTGTGGTGAGCCATGATTCTGCCTCTGCACTCCAGCCTCGGCAACAGAGCGAAACCCTGTCTCAAAAAACCATAGAATGAAGAGACAAGTCACAAACTGGGTGAAGATGTTTGTAATACATAAAAACCAAAAAGTTAGTATCCAGATATTTAAGCAAAGAACTTCTAAAATTAAATAAGCAGTTTCTTAGATACGACATCAAAAACATAAGCAACAAAAGAAGAAAATAGACAAACTGGACATCCTCAAAAATTTAAAATTTCCTGCTTCAAAGGACACTATCAAGGAAGTAAAACAACAATCCATGAAATTGAGAAAATATTTACAAATCACGTATATGACAAGGGACTTGTATCTAAAATACATAGAGAGCGCTTACAATTCAATAATAAAAAAGACAACTCAAGTTTAAAGATGAGCAAAGGAACTGAGCAGATGTTTTGCCAAAGAAGATATACCATGCCAAGAAGCACATAAAACCATCCTCAATATCATTAGCCACTGGGGAAATAAATCAAAACCACTGTAGTCATGAGCCACCAGCTTGGAGGATCACTTGAGCTGAAGAGTTTGAGACCAGCCTGGACAACACAATGAGACCCCATCTGTACCAAAAAAAAAGAAAAAACACAACAGTTTATCACTTCATGCCCACCAGAATGGCTGTAATGGAAAAGAGACATTGGAACCTTCATGCACTGTTGGGAGGGATGTAAAATGGTGTGACTGCTTTTGGAAACAGTTTGACAGTTCCTTAAACAGTTTACGTGAAGAGTTGCCATATCACCCAGCAATTAATTCCACTTCCGTATCTATACCCAAGAGAATCGAAAACATAGTTCGAATATTTGTACATCATTGTTTATAGAAGCATTATTAATAATAGCCAAAAGGTAGAAACAACCCAAATGTCCACAACTGATGAGTGGATAAATGAAATGTGGTCTATACACACAGTGGAATATTATTCAGCCATAAAAAAGGAGTAGAGCAGTGATGCATGCTACAGCTTAGATGACCCTTTAAAACATTATGCTAAGTGAAAGAAGCCAGTCCCAAAGGACCATTGCATGATTCCATTTATATTAAATGTCCAGAATAGGCAAATCTATAGAGACAGAAGGTAGACTAGACTAATGGTTGCCTATAGCTGAGGGATGAGAGATGTAGGAGGTAGTGGCGAAGAAGTATGGGGTTTATTTTTGGGGTTATCAAAATGTTCTAAAATTGACTATGATGATGGATGCACAACTCTGAATATAATATACTAAAAGCTGTTGAGTTGTACATGTTAAAGGAATGAATTGTACGATATGTGAATTATATCTCAAAAAAGCTGTTTTTTAAAAAATCAATAACAATTCAATAGGAAAATAAGCAAAAGGCCTATCCACACATTTCATATAAGAAGAAACATGTATGCACAACAGATACTTGGAAAGATGCTCAACCTCATTTCTAATCAGGAAAATGCTAATTAAGCCACAGTGGAATACCATTGAATACTCATGTGATTCACAGAAACTGTAAACTGAGGCAATACTGCTCCACATGTAGAGGTGTGGAGAAGTGGGGACGCTCATGCACTGCCAGAGGGAGTGTAAATTGTATAATCACTTTGGAAAATAAGATGGCAATAGAGAGTTGAAGATGCAAGTGTTTATGGCCCAGCAATTCCCCTCCTAAGTGTATACCCGAAGAAATTCTACCAGTAGTATACTGAGATCGCATGTGTAATCACAGGAGCACTACAAAATTTAAAGCCACATAAAACTCAACAGTATATTATATAGGGGTATAAAGATCATAAACCTGTTTTTTTAAAAGCAAACAAGGGAAGGATAAACACAAAATTCGGGATGGTGAGAACAGGAAAGAATTGGGAGGGTCTAGCAGGGATGCAGGGTAATGGTAAAGTTCCTTTTCTTAAACTAGATGGTGGGCATATAGGTGTATATTGTTGGGATTGAGGGGTTGAGGAGAAGGCAAGGTATTATCTGACAATCTGACATTGAGGGAAAATTTAGAAAAACTCAAAAGCATCCACGGAAGAATTTTTTCATGCACTTTAAAAATGCTAATAATACACTGTGTTTCTATATTTAGCATTTTTTAATTTGAAAAGCAAAAGATAAAATGTTTTTGTCCAAGAAAAAAAAGGAAAGAGAACAACACAGAAAAGAAACAGCAGTAGAACTGGGAGTATTTTAGGAAGGTTGCCAACAAAAGTGGTTAAAATTAAGAGGTTTGTGGCCGGGCCTGGTGGCTCACACCTGTAATCCCAGCACTTTGGGAGGCCGAGGTGGGCAGATCACGAGGTCAGGAGATGGAGACAATCCTGGCTAATACGGTGAAACCCCATTTCCCCTAAAAATACAAAAAAATTAGCCAGGCATGGTGGGTGGTGGGTGCCTGTAGTCCCAGCTACTCGGGAGGCTGAAGCAGGAGAATGGTGTGAACCCAGGAGGCAGAGCTTGCAGTGAACCGAGACTGTGCCACTGCACTCCAGCCTGGGGGACAGAGCGAGACTCTGTCTCAAAAAAAAAAAAAAACAGAGCTTTGCACTTAAGAGGTGAACTTCATTTATTTGGGCCACCACTTCTTTATTCTTCAGTGATGTTAGATAAACCAGACATTGCTGCCTGTAAGTAAAACCCCATGCTGTCATTTAATTCATTTCATGGTTGCCTTTCTCTTTTTCAGATCCTGCTCACACTAAAACTTGAACCACAAACACACAGAGAAACAACCTGTTCACCACTCTTGGGTGCGTGATTGAGGGTGAAGCATCCACCAGCACTTCAAGGGGTCCATAGTATTTTTTCTTGCTGCCTCAAAGTTCCCAAAGCCTTCGAGCAGAAGTAGCAGTAGATGGTTGCCAGTCAGCCAATGCAGACTTTCACTGGGACAACAGGAAAGCAGATCTTCTGGGTTTTGATGGAACTTGGCAGTGGGGACATTCAGCTGATGCATTCTATACCCCGTCAGAGCACACTTGTATCTTTTACCTTCCCTTTGCCCCATGCCCCCGAACTGCTTAGGTCTTCTCTGTCCCTTTACTGCTGCTGCACAGAGATGATATAAAAGAGGCTCTTTGGCTATTTGCATTTTGCTTCCTCTTCTTTTCCAGATTACAGTATGAAGCTTTATTTTCTTTGTACAAGCTTAAAATTTCAACATCATCATCCGCCAAAGTTGTTCCTCCCTTTTCAGAGGATCTAGGGGGAAAGAAGAGCATTCATCACAAGTTTCCTAGAGAGAGGAGACAAATCGGTGTGCTGTTGACAACATGAGCCAGGGTAAAGGCACGCTTTGGAATTACTGATTTCAAAGATTAATAAAGTAATTCTATTTTTATTTTTTTTCCCCTTTACTAATTTCCCAACAATCAATATTCACAAACAGGACTGAAGTAGAACCAGTTTTTTATTTTACTTTGTGGCTGTGCAATGTTTTAAACTTCATTTTAGAAATGTGAGCTGTAAAGAGATGTTTTATTTTTACATTTCGTTTCAGCAGATGGTGGGTCCAGGCTATTCCCAAAGGCAGCTCCCGCACCGGGGGAGCGGGCATGTGCAGATGTCTCCATTATCAGCCCTCGACAGGCAGGCTTACTCACAGCGTGGGCTTCCAGTGGCTTGAGCCCTGTATCCAGTTGCATGTTGCATACCTCACAGTTCACCTGAATGATACAGCACAGCCCCAGTGCTCTCCCCTCAAGCCTCTGCCCTCTCACTTGCTCCCCTTTCCTATGTCCTCTCTCTCTGGCTTCTGCTAGAGAAAAGGTTGAGGTTGAGAGTTGGACGGCAGAATCCACTGAAGGATTAACTTAGCTGCCCTAGGAAGTTATTGGGGGAGAACCTAGAGTCTGGGGCTTCTTCAGCAGGGTCCTATGGACTCAGTGTTGAAATCCAAAAAGAAAATTGACACCTGGCTGAGCGCAGTGGCTCACGCCTGTAATCCCAGCACTTTGGGAGGTCGAGGCGGGTGAATCACGAGGTCAGGAGTTCCAGACTAGCCTGGCAAAGATGGCGAAACCTCGTCTCTACTAAAAATACAAAAATTAGCTGGGCGCAGTGGCAGGCACCTGTAATCCCAGCTACTCGGGAGAATTGCTTGAACCTGGGAGGCAGAGGTTGCAGTGAGCCGAGATCATGCCACTGCACTCCAGCCTGGGCGACAGAGCAAGACTCCATCTGAAAAAAAAAAGAAAAAGAAAATTGACATCTAAAAGGGCAGAAAAGGGACTTTATTGCCTTCTTAGTGAATGAAAACGTAGGTTTGGGCACATGGACGCATTTTGTTTGCTTGTGAAGGATGAGGTCTATGGGTTTCAGGAGAGAAGTGAGAATGCATTCCAAATGTCCCCGGGACTGGAGAGTAGTTTCAGGACCACCTTAACTATTTGCTCAATTGGTTGTAAGTTGATTAGGGGACAAATTAGAATTCCTCCGTAGTCCCCTGTTGAGGTGTAGAACTGGGAAATAAGGGGTTTGGGAGGACTCACCATGTGAATCTTGTGACAAGGGAAAAGAGTATGAGCCCAGTAAAAGAAATTTTAGACGATAATGCTTGAAATTGCCCTAGATAACCAATCAGAATGAAGTCTTCCAGCTAATTTCTTACTGCACTTACCATATGCTGATCAGGTGCTAAGACGCCAGATGTCTCCCTTCATGTGTCCAAGTGCTTTCAAGTCATTTTTACTGGGACTGGACTTCACTTGGCAATAAACCAGACAGATCCTATCAGCCCTCCTCCAACGGAAGTGATATTTCCAGTGTCACTCTTTACCCTCCCCCAAAACAAGTGTCGATTTTTGAAGACAGTGATTCAAGTTTCTGTAGCACCTGTCAGTGATGTGTAGAATGGGGGGGCTGACTCCAGACCCCTGTCCTTATTTGTGTCTGCTGCCTAACCTACAAGTAGAGCTCTGAAGAAAAAGACCATTTGTAATCGCACCATGTTCTGTTTTCTTTGGAATACTCCAGGAAATGTATCTAGCTGCCTTCGTTCATTAGGATGAACCGCAGGCCAATGTTTTAGCGATATGCTATAAAGTTGGAAAAAACGGGGTTTCATGGCCGGGCGCGGTGGCTCACGCTTGTAATCCCAGCACTTTGGGAGGCCGAGGCGGGCGGATCATGAGGTCAGGAGATCGAGACCATGGTGAAACCCCGTCCCTACTAAAAATACAAAAAAATTAGCCGGGCGTGGTGGCGGGCGCCTGTAGTCCCAGCTACTCGGAGAGGCTGAGGCAGGAGAATGGCGTGAACCCGGGAGGCGGAGCTTGCAGTGAGCCAAGATTGCGCCACTGCACTCCAGCCTGGGCGACAGAGCGAGACCCCGTCTCAAAAAAAAAAGGGGGGGGGTTTCATCTGGGGCCAAAAAAATTATTTCCCTTTTCTATATTGAAGCCTCAAGTAAGGACAAGTGATGTCAGGTATAATGCACCACTTCTCAAAATGCGTTAATAGTTTTGAGGCAACCTGGACCCTACTGCAGTCCTAAAGGTACCTCTAGAGCTGCAGCCTGAAACTGTACATTTTTAATAAACCCTTGGGAGTTATCATGCCCAGTGAATTTGAGAATGGTCCTGAGGTGAATAGACTGATGCTGGGACAGCAGCAGCCCGTGGCTGATGTGCTGAGCTTACTGCATCCCCTCTCTGTGCCCCCGTGCTCCCTGGAGCACGATGGAGTATAATCCCGCCAGCCAGGATTTTAGGACAGGGACATAGCCCTCTGAACGATGGTGGAAGTCAGTGGGTGCCACATGGGATGAAGACTCAGAGAGAAACCCTTAGAATTGGCTGGGCGTGGACAAAGCAGGGGAAAAAAGGTGCTGACCAAACTCACTTCAGTCTTGAAGAACTCAGCAAGGAACAAGGGACACACATACGTACACACACACACAGGCACAAACACATCAGACACATCCTTCAGCCTGCCTAGTTTAGCTTCAGATAGACTTCTTTTACCAGTGGCAAAATGATCTCACTAGAGGAATGTGTTTCTCGGGAGCTGCTAAATGGCCCATCGCCCTGTGCCTGCTCACTGTGGATGGCTGCCCCACGTGGACATCCATACCACAGTGGGATCCATGGCCTCACTCAAAAGAGAGCTATGGTTCCCAGATCCCTGACAAGAGGGCCATAGTCTGAAAAGCGGTTCCTGGTTAGCTCTTTTAGGCTTAGCCTGAGAGCAGAATTAGCCTCATGTTTTTAGGCCATTTGCCATACACATTTTCTCTCATTCTCAACTGATTGATACGGGTGGGGGGAGATTTTCGAAAACAGTGATGTTGGTAATTTATAGTTAGTTAGTAAATAAGCCATGTTTCCATAAGCAAGGATTCACACCAAGGGATCCTGCCCACAGGTGTCTGGAGGTCAAATTCGTATGTGCTTTCTGCCAATCTGAGCCACTGCCTCTGTGTCTCTGAGAATAATATACTCTGCAAGAAGGAAAGATGCACAAGCAATAGTGCAGTCTTCTCAGCGGGCGGAAGTCAGCACGGTGTGCCCCCTGTGTAAGGGGGGTTGTGCTAAGCAATGTGTTTGGTGATTGACAGATTATCTGCCACAGATTCTGGTTACCTCTGATTAGTAGATGCGGACATGGAATTAAGGGTAATTGAAGGATATTTATCGAGTCAGACATACACCTTAGAATAAGGCTTTTACTGTTCTAGAAACAATCTTCCAGAAGATGAAATCATCCAAGATGCCCCAAAAATATTTATTTATACAAAGATTTTGAGAGTAATATTCATACTTGTCTTTATACCTCAGTCTATGCGTCTGGGGCCAAGTCACTGTGTGGCACATGTGCAGCTTCCCCAAATGCCTCACATGTTGTAGCACCTGCTTCCAGGAACACCAAATGAACACAGGGTCTTGGAGGGGAAGGCGGGGGAAGAACCCATAATGCCCCAAGGCTGCATGGAACCACAATCCAGAAATGTGCATCCTGACCTGGAAGGCGTCTAACCAAGTGTCCAAGGGGAAATATGATCGAGGGAGAGCTGAGAGGAGGGACCCAGAGGGCAGACAGGAGAGGGTTGATTCCCACCCTTTCTTCTGCGTTCAGCATATCCAAAAGGCCCGATATAGTTGATGGGCCAGAAACTGCATGACCTGGATTTTCTCCCTGTAGTGACCCATGATGTTAATTGATGTAGAGGACAGTTTGCAAAAGTAATAGATTTGCCCTTAATCCCAGACAGTATGAGATACAATTCTGGGACTTTGTCTTGGTAACCTGTCTTTAAAAAAAAAAATGCTTGCCTTGTATAACATAATCCAGATTCCCTAGAGCAGATGTGGTACAGCAATTAGCAAATCCAACCTCAGATCTGAAGTGTCTTCCCGTCTGGCCCTGACCCGGCCATTCTCTGCCCTTCCTCCTCCCTTTAGGGTAGCCCAAATCCCATTGCCACACAACATCTCGACTTGCCATCCCTTTCCTCTATCCCCATCCCCTCTGTCTGCATCACAGAAAGTCTGTGTGTTCTGAAGAGTTCAGCCTTCCTCTAACCAAACCCACACTTTCTTTACCACCGTGATTCTCAGAGCCAGCAAGAAAGAAATGTTCCAAAAGGAAACCTCCATCTCAGCCATCTGCCCGGAGCCGAAGGTTGTGGGCTCCAGGCCTCTCGGTGAGGTTTGTTGCTTGTGTGTTTCCCGAGGAGCGGGCAGTCAGGCAGTGGTGGTTCTCTCTCCCCTCTCTCTGTCGCAGGTGGGGTCTCAGCTACATTTACAAGACTTCACCACCATGTTGGAGAGCTGCTCCACCTTGGGGGTCCTCCCAACATAGTACAGGATGGTCAGGGGCTCCAGGTCCTGGGGCACGCAGCAAGGCGAGGCAGATGCTTCAGGGTTCAGAGTATTGTACAGTCCCAGCACCTGGGAAGGGACACGTCAGTGAGAGGTTGGAAGGCCAAGCCTCAGGCCTGGAACGCAGTAACTCTCCCAGTTCCAGGGGCAGTCCCAGAGGCTGAGCAAGTGCTAGAATGGCCACGGGTGCTCTTTAAGAGGAAGTGTTCGGGGCCAGGTGCGGTGGCTCACACCTGTAGTCCCAGGACTTGGGAGGCAGAGGCAGGCAGATCACTTCGGGTCAGGAGTTTGGGACCAGCCTGGCCAGCATGATGAAACCCCATCTCTACTAAAAATACAAAAAAATTAGCTGGCTGTGGTGGCAGGCACCTGTAATCCCAGCTACTTGGGAGGCTGAGGTGGGAGGATCATCTGAATCCAGGAAGTGGAGGTTGCAGTAAGCAGAAATAGTGCCACTGCACTCCAGCCTGAGCCACAGAGTCAGAGTCTGTCTCAAAAAAAAAAAAAAAAGAACCGTTGGAACCTGGTTTGGGTGAGTAGGTGCGTAGTTGCTCTTCATCCACAATGACAGAAGCAGAACAACTGCACTTGTTTGGGGTGATGGGTTGAAGCATGTGACAGTTGCTACACTGATAATGAATTATCTTGGCTTTTTTTTTTTTTTTTTTTTTTTTGAGTCAGAGTCTCACTCTGTCACCCAGGCTGAAGTACAGTGGTGCAATCTTGGCTCACTGCAACTTCTGCCTCCTGGGTTCAAGCGATTCTCCTGCCTCAGCCTCCCAAGTACCTGGGATTACAAGCGCGTGCCATCACACCCGGCAAATTTTTTACGTTTTTTGGTAGAGACGGGGTTTCACCATGTTGGCCAGGCTGGTCTCAAACTCCTAACCTTGTGATCCACCCGCCTTGGCCTCCCAGAGTGCTGGGATTACAGGCGTGAGCCACCACGCCTGGCCTATCTTGGCTTTTAAGAAAACAACTCTTACATTGCTCTTCCTAGCTGGAACTGATCACTCCGGTGAGAAATGTTCTCACAAAACATTGCCTTGAGCCATTTAGTAAGTGCCAGAGTGTAGGGCCCCAGACAGGATGCAGAAATAATGAGCTAGAAGGAAACATGCTTCACAAATTACTGCCCTATTTTTGATTCCCCTCGAGGGAAAGACAGACTAGTTTCAGAGGTGTGGACTCTTGGCTATCTCACTTTCTGTTCCTAGCATTTCAAATTAGCTTCTAGTCCATGCTTCTTGGTGTCTTTCAGAGTAAGTTTTCTACACTGGAGAGGCTGGAATGATCAGAGTTCTGGTAGAAGCCTTTCTACTGCAGTGTTCATTGCCAGCCACATGCACGTATCTCTGGCATAGGGTAACACGTGGCAGTTAATTAATTTCTATGGTACAGAGAGCTTTAGACAAAGCAAATTAAAGGCTGGTTGAAACTATGGTAGGAATTTAAAAGGGCAGAGTGTGACTGAGTGGAACTGAGTCAGGGTGCCAAGATCAGAACCTTCACCAGAGGGATTTTACTCACCCCAGACCATCATTTGCTCACTCAACATTCAATCCTTCACTCATTCTTTTTAACAAGTGGCCTGGTCGGTCAGCCCCAGTGCCTCAGATGGCATGAGCCTGCTCCATACCGTGCTGTGGGTTGTGTCTGCACTGCGGAGGTATGGGCAAGGGCCTGAGCAGAAGTTGGCATAGTAGCCCTTAGGTTCATGGACCCACTTCCAGCCCAGATCCTGTCGGAAGTCAATGTAGAGGGGGCGCACACAGCAGTTCTCCTCCAAGTTGCTACAACAAAAAACATTTATAGAAAGTCAACTTAAAAAGAAACCACCAATAAAAGAAACTTCATGAATGCTCTCATATTCTCCCTTGGAGTCCTTTCATGCCATCATAGGACTGATCAATGGAATCCCAGGTTCAAGGGCATGGGGCAGAAGAAACCAGAAAGGCACATTCATGTGTTAAAGACCAAGATCCCAAGGATGTAAGAAACAGAGATAAATGCTGCATGAGGAAGAGTAAAGAGGCAAAGGTGGCCCTGCTGCCTTTTCTATCACAAATCAAAGCAGAGCTATGAAGTGCTCCACATAAAACCAAGCACTCAATGTTATTAGCCAACTCAGCTTTGTTGAGGTTGGTTTTATTGTTACCCTCCTAATGTGCACCCAGCCAGAAATCAATTCTAAGTTTATGCAGCTTGTCTACTATAGTAGGTGACTGCTGGGACTCAATCCAAAGGCCATTTAGCCAAATAAGGCATATCCTTCTATTAACACCATGGTTCAACAGATCACCCAAATGTGATTATCAGGCCCCTTCCATTCTGTTGCCTACAGAGATCCGTTTGGCAATAATAACCCTTGCCAAATGGACATCTAGCCTCTGCTTTAAGATCTGCTGAGACCTAGAACTTGCTACTTTCAAAGGCAGCTATTAGTCAGAATCTGGCTTCTTGTGGGTTCCAAGGGTGAACCATGGCAGGCACCATTGGTTATCTATTCAATAACCATTCCTAACCCCCTTCTCCCTTGCGACATCCCATTACAGAGTCGAAAACACCAGATGCTCCTTTTCCTGGCCTCCCTTGAGAGTAGCAGTGGTCATGTGACCCAGTAATGACCCATCAGACAAGGAGAAGTGTGCAAGGGGTAAGGGCAAGTTCTGGCAAAGATATTCGATTATTTATAAAAGTGACAGATGGAAGAAGAAAGCTTCTGGCTCTTCCCCTTCCCTCATTCCTTCTTGTCTTAAATGTGGACAAGATGCCTGAAGCCCTAGCAATCACTTGTGACCATAAGGAAAAGGATGAAAAGCCAACATACTAAGCATGGCAGACTGGAAAGAGAGAAAGCCTGAGTCTTCGGTGACATCATTAAGCAGCCAGCCCACCCTAACCCTGCTGCTACAGGCCTCTTGTGAACAAGAAATCCACTATGATTTAAGTCACTGGCCAAGAGCATTCGTTCCTAACTGACAGAGACACATGGAACAAATCTACATGCCAACCTTTGTGGCAACTACCTTGCCTCTCCTATACCTTGCTGTTGAGCTGTTCCCCCAAATGAACATCCCTAGTTTCCCAAGCCCAACCATCCTCATAAGACATGGTTTCCAGATCTAAATATTTCCCAATTCGTTCTCCCCAGCTTCATTTCGGCATCCTCTGAGGCCAGATGGACTCACTCTTGCTCCTTCCTTTACCTGCAGTGCTTCCCCTCCTGGATCCCTTCATCCCCAAACCTCATCCTTGAAGCCTCTGCTCAAATTCCACACCCTTCTGAAGCCTTTCCTGTGTCCATAGGTGAACTCGTTACTCCCAGTTAAAGCACTTAATCCTTCGGACCCTCTCATGGGGGTGATCATCTTCTCCCTTTTAGTAGCTGGCATGCATGCTTTATCCTCCCCTTACAAATGAGCAGTGAAACTGCTCCTGAATAAGAGAAGCTGGGTCTTTTCTATCTCTGTATTGTGGCTACCCAGTAATTTCTGAATTCGTTTGTTAATTTCTCTAGCTCCGATTTCCCGTTCAAATGGAGACCGTTCTATTTGCCTCCATCCAGTAGCATCCTTGGACCCTTCATAGGGAACTGCACACTTCTTTAATGGAAACTCCTACATTAATCTCACACATACACTCTACAAGTGCTTAAAACATGGAAATCATGGAGAGGCTTTGACCAAGCATCTCCAGTCCAAACTATTTTAGCAACACTCCTCCGCAGAGTTTTCCTCATTTACTTCAGCCAGCCCCTTCCAGAGTTAGCCTATGGAAAAACAGTGGGACTCCCAGGAAAACAGAGATCTGTGAGAGATTTTCAGTCTTCTTCCTGGAGATGTTTGTGAACAGCATCAGGGACCCTCTGTTGAGTGTGGCTTGGCTCTGGGGCCTGACCTGCAGTAGGCAGGCAGTAGATGTTGGTTCCCATGTGGGCCCAGGCTCACCGGAAGCAGTAATTGGTGTCCAAGGCCCGCTTCTTCCTCTGACCCCCCTGGCCCGGGTTGTCGAGCCGGTGTGGGGGAATCATCATGAGGATTAGATGAGGGTTGTGGTGATCCTTCTGCTTCTTGAGGCGCCCCAGATCTCCACGGCCATGGTCATCCTCATTGTCCACGCCTGCAGAAGGGAAGGAAAGTGACAATCTCCCGTCTAAGGAGAGCAGAGCCCTTGGAGGCTGCCTCCTCCACACGCGCCATCACTGCCCAGGAGGAGGGGCAGTGCAGTCTGCGAGGGAGGTGTGGGGGACAAGTGCAGCTTAATTCTGATGTCCAGCTGCAGGAAGGGGAAGAGCAGATGGAGAAGCCAGTATCAAAAGAACTCATTATCATTGTAAGAACTCATTATCATTGAAAGATGCCCCATGTTCAGATCCCCATACTCCTGTATAGAAATCTTCCAAGGGGCAGAAAGCCCTTGCTGAGATTCCTAGGAATCTTCACGGACCCATGAAGCATCCCTGTTACTAAATGGGTATCTAACACATACTTCCGGGTTGTCAGTTTGTTTGTGTTTGTTTGTTTGTTTGTTTTGAGACAGAGTCTCACTCTGTCGACCAGGCTGGAGTGCAATGGCCCCATCTTGGCTCACTGCAACCTCTGCCTCCGGAGTTCAAGAGATTCTCCTGCCTCAGCCTCCCAAGTAGCTGGGATTACAGGTGCATGCCACCATGCCCAGCTATTTTTGTATTTTTAGTAGAGACAGGGTTTCACCATGTTGGCCAGGCTGGTCTCGAACTCCTGACCTCAAGTGATCCACCCACCTCAGCCTCCCAGAGTGCTGGGATTATAGGTGTGAGCCACCGCACCCAGCCCTGGGTTGTCATTTTATATTCTAGACTTAGAATCTTGGGGTGTGAGTTTCCTCTTAAAATGTGAACAGACCAAGATAACACAGAAGTCCTACCAAAAATTTAAGGTGTCACAACTTAAGATAGCCTGAATGGGAGCCAAAGAAACAAGACTGTATAATTGTTAACATTCACATTGCACTTAGAGTCTTTGAAGTGTTTTTACTATAAAGTTCAGATGAGATAATGAAGCATATGATAAATAGCAAACAAGCTCTGGAAAGAAAATTTAAATTCATCAACCCATTTCATCTGAGAAAAAGGAAAAGACTGGAGACTGACTTAGAAAGAGTCTCAACTCGATTTTGTGAAGGACAGCTGCCAACTGTTGTCCATCCTCACTGAGGACAGGAACATGAGGAATTAATTTACATAGCTACAAGAGGGGCTTGGGTCTCAGGAAGGGTCACTAGATCTGTAAGATAAATGAGAGACCTGGATCACAAATCCCTTTTTCTGAAAATCTTTATGAACAAGATAAGTATTCACTGAAATGGGAAGGTTTCATCCTAAGTTGGCCCGTAGGTAAGGACTCTGAAGGTCCTCTGGGCTCTAAGGTTCTGTGGTTACAGTGTCAAATCTTTGGCTTTAAAAAAAGGCTCTAAAATAGAGCCCATGCGGGGTAAGATCACTGTCCAGCGCTGAGCCAAAAGAGGCCTGCACCTTTTCCCAGACAAGCCTCTGACCTCAGGCATTCTGCAGTTACCCAAAATGGGAATATGAAAGGAAAAGAGAACTTCCCCGAACTCCAGAGATCATCCAGGCTGAGTTCCTTGCAAACATAATGGAAAACCAGAAATGACTCTCAATGACTTTGCCATCTCTACCCAAACACCCGGGGACAAACACCCTGAGGCTCGAAGCAATCATCCAAACCCAGAGGACCCCAGGCAAGGTCAGGCAGGCCCTGCACATCTGGAAAGCTCAGTTGTCTGGGTACTCATGTTCAGGACAGCCAAACTTAATTTCTTTTAGGGAGGGGGAAGACAACTCCTATCTGTTGAGCATTTCTGGCGCTGTATTCCTTATTCATTATCTCATGTAATTGCCTGACAACCCTGTGAAAGACGAACTCTCATCCCATTTCACTAGGCCCAGAGGCCAGACGGCTTGCCTACACACTTTCACCACTTACCAGACCATGTCATCTTCCAGAGGCTAATGCATTCTCTAAGCTATAAACTGAAAGTTACACTCATTGCTTTTGGGGTAAAGCAGAATTACTCAAGTACAAAATAGCTGGCTATCTCTCTGAAGGAGCTTGGTTTCTTTTCTTGAGGTCTGGTAAGGGTCTCCTGCACTATCCTGTCCCATTAACTTCCCCCCACTCACCCATCCTACCATACACATTCATTTTGTTACCTTTGAATTTGATTTCCATCACCTCGTGAATGTTTTCCAGGATATCTCCATTGGGCTGAAAGGTGTGACATGGACAGTGAATGCTGATTTCTAGACCTAAGTTGGACTCTGCAAAATAAGACAGAGTTAGTGAGAAAAGCACCTCTGTGTGATGGGGAAGTGTGCCCACCACCCATGCAAGGGTGAGCCAGGGCCTCTGCTCCTATAGGGACTCATAGGAACTGAGTTCTATTGAGGGTCACAGGAGACAGAAAGTACCTCCAGAGCTCAGAGTGGACCTTCATGCACACGTTGCCACATTCCAGGTATTCCTGTTATATTATGAATCACCAAATGGGGGCATATACTAGTGACCATCGTGAAATAGAAGTGGAATATCATTCCCTTTCAAAGGATGGTATTAAGAGAAAATTGTCACCTACCTACTTGGAGGCAAAAGTACACAGATACAGAAAGGAAAGCAAAAACTCATGCCATCTACATGGTTTTGGGAGAGGGGATCGTTGAGCCAACCTACTGAGGAAGGATGAGGGCAAGAGGCAGAGGGACTGGAAGAGACTATGGACAGGGAGTAACTAAAGAGTCTCCGAGCACAGAGACTGTGATTCAAAAGGCCACAGATTCAAAGGGCCACAGGATGTAATGCTGGCAAAAAGATTCAAGTCAGGAACCAATGCTAGAGGCAAGGTCACTTGCAAACAGGAAGCAGAATCTGTCTCAGTGGAAGATGCAAGCATTGCTACCAGGGCCATGACCGTGGGCCTAGACAAAATGGCAGATTCTAGAAGAGAGAAGATGAACATCATGGTTACATTGGGCCATATTTTTCCTAAGGAACAAGGACACAACGAGGTAAAAATTACTTGGACGTTTCTTCTTTGGGAATCCTTGTTCACCATGATGGGAAGTTGGAATGTGAATTGCTCACCAAGATGAACAGCTTGGGAAGACAGCTGTGAACTTAGAAAACAGCACAGAGGAGATGACAGAGAAGTATGGCTGAGGGTCCAGATGACATGAGCGTGGAGACAGTGAGCATGATGAAGCTTGGAGGTGCCAGGGTTTGGTGCCTGACATCCTGGTGCATGAAGAACAACTCCGGCCCATTCGCCTAGTAGTTGTGGGATCATGTGTTTTGGCAACCAAAATCAAGGAAGCAGGAACTCAGTAAATGAGGTTGAGTAAAGTGAAAGAAAAAGAAACAAAATGAAAAGTCTGCACTGAGACAAATAGTTTTACACAGAAAACCAGGTAGGATCTGGTATCATGGCAATTCTGGTGGGTAAGACTTAATTTGGGAAGCTCTGTTGATCCTGGGATAGCAGCCAGTTGTGGCCAGGTGTAGGAGAGGTCATGGGGACCTCTTTGGATTCAGGGTCAGCCTCTTAGTGAGTTGATTTATTTGCTGCTCCCTGAGGCCACACACCATGTGTGTGAGCATCTGGCCTTGGGGACAACCTGGAGTCTTCCTGAAATTGTGCCATCAGGGCAAACCCCAAAAAGTCTGACCTGGCCCAGCAACCTTCTCATGGACAGAAGGATACAAGCCTACAAACCTGGAGATTCCCATCAACATTAGATTGGCTTGGACATCCCAGACCTACTGGTTAAAACCCAGCCCCTTTCTTCCATAAACTCCAGAGCCTAACCAGATCTGCCCTACCGCAAGTCAGGGCAACCTCTGGGGCACACTGCACCTGCTGAGCTTGAAGATCTCTGTTCCAGCAGGTTCGCTCAGTGAGGGAAGGCAGACCAATAAAATAAGGCAGCTGAGACACAGCTGGAGGAGAAGTAAATGGAGAGGGAGGTATGAGGAGTGCCCTCTCCCTGGGTTAAGGCTGCTGGAAGGAGGAGCCAGAGTAGCTGAAATGGGCTACCTAACAACACGGTGTACCTCCTGGTCAAGCTGGTTCAAGGCGGGCTGGAAGAGACCTGGAGTGAGTGAGTTCTATGATTCCATGAGTTAGAAAGTCAAGGTGCAGACAGCTGTCTTGGGGAGAGTGAGGGTCCAGGGGTAAGCACGAGAGGGTGGCCGGGCTTGGCCAACAGGCTGTATCTAGATAGAGGACTTAGAAATGATGATAACCACCACCAAAATGCCTGGAAGTTTACTACATATCAAACACTGCTCTAAGACTTTACAAGCCGTAACTCATTTAATCTCTATAGTAATCCCATAGAGCAAGAACTATTATCCCCCATTGTACAGATGAAAACACTGAGGCTTAGGGAGGTTAAACAGCTTGCCCCAAGATATCCAACCAGTGGATAGTAGTGCCAGGATTCAAGCACTGACAGCTTGATGCCAGATCCCAAACTCTTGTTAGAGACAAGGAGGGGCAAAGAGGGGGCAACAGAGACCACCAAGGAAGATGCCCACACATTCACCAACATGCAAGATGGTTGTTTCCCAGTGTCCCACCTTTCCTGAGCCATGATGCTGACAGGCTCCCTCCCCAGCCTGCTAGGGGAGGCCTGGCCCTGCCTAGCTAGGTGCTGCAGACTATATGAGCAATAGCACAGGGTATGAGACCTGGGTCCCCAGCGGCCCTGGTGGGCTCCAACCCACTCCGCGACCCAGAATGCAGCCTGGGTACCTGCTACACAAGGGCTCTCAGATGTTTGCTGAATGACTCCAACACCACATGTGTGACTCAGTTTTCTCATCAATCCACACCACCAAACTGCTCCAATTTGGAGTCCTTTGTTGCCTGCTTTGAAGCCATGAACTCTGAAGAGACTCATGGGCTCTCTGTAAGCACAAACCTGTGTGATGATTCCCCTGTGGGAAAGGTGGGCAGTATCTGCCTAAGTGGGAACTGAAGGTTCCAATGAAGAACTAACCTCAGAATTGGCAGCTGTGGGGGTGGTGGGTGGGGGACCCATAGGTTTTATTACGAAATTATCTTTTTGATGTCTCAGGAGGATGGAAATCATTCTCAATGCAAACTTCTCATTGAGTTCTGCAGCTGTGAAAATAAGAACTCCTTCAAGTGCCCAAGGCTTCAAAGAAATCCAGGTGGAGCTGATCAAAATCAGACAGGGAAGTTAAGAGCTTAATTTCCCCAGCCCCTCCTTTCTGTAGCCGTCTGAGTCAGAATTCCCAACAAAGCTGCTGTCGGCAGATCCACGTGGGTTCTCCTAGGCTCTCGCCTTCACGCTTAGTAGGTGGGACAGGATGGAATTCCTGGGTACCCTTGGGACTGGGGCAGGATCTTCAGCCCACCATCTGCCAACTCAGCCACCAGATAATTCCCCTTGGCTGGGGAATTTTCTCATTTATGTGACCTGCCTGGGCTCCGTGGCCATCAAGCAATGCAAACTCGATGGCTACAGAGCCCAGGCAGGTCACGTAAGTGAGAAAATCGAGCCAGCACATGATGCTAAACAGGAACTGCCAGCCTCACTCTTGGGGAACAATAGGGAATGGTGGGGGCTGTGGGGACTGAGGATGCATACCCCATCTCAAGGGGTGGCCGGTACTCGTCTCTGATGGATGGTTATCAGGAAATCTTCCAATTTTTCAAAAACAGCAAGAAGTCCAGGTTTTATGTGAAATCTCCTGACTTGAAACACCCAAAACTGTTGATGACTAGTCAAATCGAAAACAATATGCAGGCCAAATAGTTTGTAATCTCTGCCTTTGAGCTTTAACTCTTAGTTGCCTAAAACACCAAGGACCTAGAAGGATCCACCTGCCTCAGGGACTCTGGGCATCAATATGTGGATGGTCTGTGGCTTTATAGCAGCTGATGACAGGAGAAAACCCTGCCCAAGAGGAAGAGAAGGAACAGATGGGACTGCCATCTGCGACCCCAACCCACTGAGCATCAGACCAGGCAGTACCAGCCAAGAAAAGGGAAAGAAACACAGAGGATGGTGTCATAAGACACCAAAGTTCTAATCCAGGCTGGACGACCTCAGTCAAGTCACTTAACTTCTCTCGGCCTGTTTCCTTATCTAAAATAAGAAAAGCTTACTCTTGTAAAACATGGTAAAAACCATGAAGTCCTCTCAAATACATTTGATCCTTAAAACAGCTCTGTGAGGCATACAGAGGAGGAACCATTGCCTTATTTTCCAGGTGAAGACAGTGTGTGGATAAGATATTTGGGACACGTGAAGTTTGATATGCCTCTAGGATAGCTCTACTTTTGTGACAACCCGGCCTTTCAAACTTAACTCACCAGAACAGAACCTGTTCTCCTAGGCCCCCTATTTCAATAGGTGATACCACTCGGATGTCGAAAAATTTAGAAGTCATCCAGAATGCTCTTGTGTCCTCACACCCCATACCTAATCAGCCTGTGCTACTGGCTACCTTCAAAATACAGAACAAATCCATATGATCGTCATGTCCACTGCTACCGCCCTAGTCTCGGCCTAGATATTGCTCTCATCTGGGCTGCCGCCATGGCTCCTAACTCGTTTTCCTGCCTCTTCCCTTGACCTCCTGGAAACTAGAGGGATCTTTAAAAGATGTCAATCAAATCACTTCACCCAGCCCCTCCTCCCTGTAGCTGTCTGAGTCAGAATTCCCAACAGAGCTGCTTTCGGCAGATCCACGTGGGTTCTCCTAGGCTCTTGACTTCACACCCAGTAGAGGGACAGGAAGGAATTCCTGGGTACCTTGAGTATCCCCAGCTCTGGTTATAGCACTCCCACACTTCTCGTCACACCTGGAATAAGTCCTGAAACCTCACCATGACCTGATGATGTTCTAAATTAAATTGGCTGGGCACGGTGGCTCACGTCTATAATCCCAGCACTTTAGGAAGCCAAAGCGGGCGGATCACTTGAGGTCAGGAGTTCAAGACCAGCCTGGCCAACATGGTGGAAACCCCATCTTTACGAAAAATACAAAAAAATTAGCCAGGTGTGGCAGTGTGCATCTGTAGTCCCAGCTATTCAGGAGGCTGAGACGTGAGAATCGCTTGAACCCAGATGGCGGAGGTGCAGTGAGCAGAGATCGCACCACTGCACTCCAGCTTAGGCAACAGAGTGAGACTCAGTCTCAAGAAATAATAATAATAAATTATATGGCCCCAGCAACCTCTCTGACCACCTCCCCTTCTCTTCCCGTCCCCAGCTCACCATGCTCCAGCCACACCAATCTGTTTGCTGCTGCTGCTAGAACAAATCAAGTTTATTTCCACTTGAGGGCTGGGCCTCGCTGTTGCCTTTGCTTAGCACATCCCTTATTCTGATCTTCACGGGCTAAATCCTTATCATTCAGATGTCAATGCATGAATTTCTTCATCATAGAGACCTTCCCTGTTGGACCCCATCCAATCATTGCCACATTGCCCTCTTTCTATTTCTCATAGTTCCTATCCCTGTGGCTGCATCCCCAGGGCCTGGCTTACAGTGAGCATTTAATAAACATTAGTTTAGTGAATGAATGGAGGATACTCAGTGGCAAAGCTAGGGTTTGAACCCAGATCTCTGACTCCCTTAATTCTGTCCTCTTCCTTCTGTTTCATGGAGGACTAAGGGACCTGAGGTTCATTCTGAAATGCTCTTCTGAAGGGTCCACCTACCTCTTCTCAACAGCCACTCACGCACAGTGTCAGTGACATCAAAGGACAGCCACTCGGCAGTGCCCCGTGTGGGCAGATTCTTGCCACCGATATAGCGCTGTTTGGCAATGTGCTCATCCGGCCGAAGGATCTACAGGGCAGAGAAAGGAGTGAGTACCTGATGCCAGGACAGAGTGCCCCGGAAGATGTCACAATGCAGAGCACAGGTGAGGGAGCGATAGGAAACCAGTGGTTCCTGAATGCCATGGCCCTCGATCACCTTAGCTAACTCTTAAGCATTTTCATGACAGACACAGATACAGAAACGAAGGCTCAGAGAAGCCAGGATTCAAACCCAGGTCTGCCAAACTCTGCACCCAGTGGTGACCTGATATGGCAAAGGAACCGGCTTTCCCGTCGTTGTGGTTTCTGCTCTGAGAGAGGAGTTACCTGAAAGAGCTCGATCCTCTGCTCATTCCGCTTAGAGCTGGGGTTGGGCACCCGCAAGACCCGGAATTCTGCTCGGAACAGGTTGGTTCTATTTTTCTCCACTGAGGACACATTGAAGCGGAAAACCTTGGAGGTAATTCCTTTGGGGCAGACAGCCAGCTCGTCTAGGAGACAGAGCAGAGGGCACAGCATGAGCGAGACATGCAGGAACAGTGTGCTGCCAACGGACAGGCACCAAGCGGCCACCGTCCTGCCTGCCACCTCCCTAGAGGCTTGAGGCCTCAGACCGCAAGGTGGAGATATGAGGAAGATTCTTGGTGGCCCTAGAATCCCACACAGTCCTGAGCAAGGAGCAGTGTGGCCTCAGAGCTCCATGACATGGCACTAGACTGGCCAGTCAAATCTAATTGCCCCCTCCTCCCACTGCCTTGACATTTCAGTTCTGGTAAGTTCTCCAACCCGTTTTTCCTACTTTTTGAGAAAATACTGATTCTAGAAAGATATCGGCAACCTAGTAGTTTACATATCTTACAGCTAGTTGATTTATTCCTGTATTTGTTCATCTGGGCGTTCATTCATTTATCAAAAATGTATTGAGCAGCTACTGTATGCCAAGCATAGTGCTAACATTGGGAAGCAAAACATGAATAGGCACAATCCCTGCCTTCAAAGGGATTAAAACCCATTTATGCCCGGTGTTCCATTATTGGAACGCTAAGCATGTAAAAGTTATTTATATCCTACTACTGCTCAAGGTCAAGGCCAAGGTCTGATTTCAAAATTCAAAAAATTGCAGCCTCAGGCTTATGGGTTAATATCCAAGGTGGGGTATTAATACATGGGCCCAAATAACAGGACTAGAGAGAAATAATAGGACAGAGTGCCCCGGAAGATGTCACAATGCAGGAGCACAGGTGAGGGGAGCGACAGGAAACCAATGGTTTTCAGAGAAGTCCAGGAGTTGCTGCAGGAAATCAAAGGAGGGGAATGGCAAGGAGCACTTCACGAAAGAGGTGAAAATTGAGAGGATTTGAGGATGGGGAGGAAAGAAATGTTACATGGAGTGACTGCTGGAAGCAAAGTCAAGGAGGGGAGGAAATGCAAATGAGTAAGAGAGGCCCGAAACAGCAGGTGGGAGCCAGGTGAGAAAGGGCAAGATGGTAGATTGGGGTCCACCTGTCAGACTAAAAGGTTAAATTTTAACCCATTAACAGTAGGGAGTCACTGAAAGTGAGCATTGCAGTGACATCTCAACCTTGTGTTTTAGACCCAATAAAGCAGGGCTTATATAGCAAAGAGCCCACATCATGAGCCTGGCAGAAACACAGATGCTTCCTCTGACCAAGCTGGTGTGTCACCATTGGCTCCTTTCTCTTTCCTTGACAGCACGTGCTATGCCAGACACTGTCACCTGCTGGCCTCTTCATCCCTGTCCACAAGACATGGGCAGCGAATGCTCTCTCCCACCCCTCTGAGCCAGAGAAAGGGAGCCTGTCTTTTCTCTGCTCCTGTACACTTGACAGCCTCAAGGTCTGAGCAGTATTAACACCCAGAGAAAAACTTTCTGCACAAATGGTAACAATAGCCCGAAGTTGAAATTCAAGCTCATAGACCCAGATTCCACACATAATGGACATGGCTGGAATGAGCTTATAATCACCCCGAGGGGTTGTTGAGGAAGTCACGGACGAGGCAGGAAGGATCAGAGGCCTGGAAACAAGCAAATGCGCTACTGATCTTCAGGAAAGGATGAGTGAGTGTTTCTGGAAATTGCCATCTGGTGGGCCTGACACTGGTTCTTAGAAAATTAATGGAACAGATGTTAGGAAAACAAATGTGTGAATGCTGTCTAATGAAGCCCTGATTAATAATTGGCTTTGAAAGAACAGATACTGCCAACGATTCCCTAAACCATTTCAGATAGAACCAAGGAGAGAAATCAGTGATAGTTAAGTAATGTGTAAGTTTACAAGTTTGTAATACTCTGAATGTGGATAAGCTACTTGCATTGGCAACCCTGTCAAGGACGACAGAGCTGGGTTTTGAAGGAGCTGTTATTGATATGGCTTCAGTTACAATAGCACCTCCTGGGAGGATCACTTGAGCTCGGGAGGTCCAGGCTGCAGTGAGCCATGATTGTGCCACTGCACTCCAGCATGGGCAACAGAGGGAGAATCTGTTTCAAATAAATAAATAAAGTAAATAAATAACACAGCTCCAGTGACTACAAGAGGAATAAAGGGTAAGTCAGTGCAACATGCACCTTGCTGTAAAAAGAAGGGAGATGGGGCCGGGCACGGTGGCTCACACCTGTAATCCCAGCACTTCGGGAGGCCAAGGTGGGCAGATCACGACATCAGGAGTTTGAGACCAGCCTGACCAACATGGTGAAACCCCGTCTCTACTAAAAATATGAAAATTAGCCAGGCGTGGTGGTGCGCGCCTGTAATCCCAGCTACTGAGGAGGCTGAGGCAGGAGAATCGCTTGAACCCAGGAGGCGGAGGTTGCAATGAGCTGAGATGGTGCCATTGCACTCCAACCTGGGCAACAGAGCGAGACTCCGTCTCAAAAAAAATAAGAAGGGAGATGGAAAATGGCACTTGCTGGTGAGACGGTCAGAGTGGGTCAAGGCAGTGGGAAGTCAGGAGATGGGGAAAGTTATGAGCTAAGAGAGTTCTCAGGACACCCTAGTGGCCGTCCTCTTTGGTTTCTTCCAGCCTATCAATCATAATCTGCTCCTCAAGATGAACACCTCCTGGGGAGACTTTTAAGGTTTCAAGAAAGAGGTGGAAAAGGTCATTTTTCTATTACTGGGATATACAGATTTCCAATGATTAGAAGGGACATCAGGAGTCATGTGGTGCAACCCTCTTCAGAGGAAGAAACAGCTTTCTAGAGGGTCTTGGCCAGAGTCGCTCAGAAGTTAGCTGACACAAGCAACTTGACACTAGCAAGCAAAGCTTAGGACACAATTGCTAGTGATTAAAAAAGAATTGGCATCTGGGCAATATGGTGAAACCTCGTCTCTACTAAAAATACAAAAATTAGCCAGGCATGATGGTGCATGCTTGTAATCCTAGCTACTCAGGAGGCTGAGGCAGGAGAATCACTTGAACCTGGGAGGCTGAGGTTGCAGTGAGCTGAGATTGTGTCACTGCACTCCAGCCTGGGCGACAGAGTGAGACTCCATCTCAAAAAAAAAAAAAAAAAAAAAAAAGAAAGAAGAAGGAGAAGAATTGGCAGCCAGGAGCAGTGGCTCATGCCTGTAATCCCAGCCAGCACCTTGGGAGGCTGAGGTGGGTGGATTGCTTGAGCTCAGGTGTTCGAGACCAGCCTGGCCAACATGGTGAAACCCAATCTCTATAAAAAATACAAAAATTAGCTGGGCATGGTGGCACACGTCTGTTATTTCAGCTACTCGGGAGGCTGAGGCGGGAGGATTGCTTGAGCCCAGGAGTTCAAGATCAGCCTGGACAACATAGGGAGGGCCTATCCCTATTATTTAAAATCAAAAATTTAAAAGGCTGGGAATAGTGGCTCATGCCTGTAATCCCAGCACTTTGGGAGGCCAAGGCAGGTGGATCACTGGAGGTCAGGAGTTCGAGACCAGCCTGGCCAACATGGCAAAACCCCATCTCTACTCCAAATACAAAAATTAGCTGGGCGTGGTGGTGGGCACCTGTAACCCCAGCTACTCGGGAGGCTGAGGCATGAGAATCACTTGAACCCAGAAGGCAGAAGCTACAGTGAGCTGAGATTGCACCAGTGCACTCCAGCCTGGGTGACAGAGTGAGACTCTGTCAAAAAAATAAAAATAAAAATTAATTTAAAAAAAGAATTGCCTGGGAGATCAAAGAAAATGTACATACAATCTTCTTGACAATCAAATTCACTGAATAATGATGTTTTAAGTAATCTGTGGAATGAATCATCATATAAATAAATAAGCAAAATGTAATAGCACCACCTTGTTTTGTCGAGTTTTTATTACTTCATGTGACCTTCTAACAACCCTTGAGAAGAATGAAAACATGTAAAATTTATCACTTGACAAATGAGAAAACTGAGCCTCAAAAAGTTAAATGTCTTTCCCAAGGTCACATAACTAGAAGGTGGCGGAGGTGGGGTTTGAACCCCGGTCTTCTGAACATACCTCATTTATTGAAGCAGGGACTCTTCAAGCTGGGAGGGATCTGGGAGATCATCTGGCGAAGATGGTTTCATGAACAAAATATGGCAAGATTCCACTAAATGGGCCTAGAGTGTCAACCTATGCCTCAGACAATGACCCACTGCAAACGAGTTTGTGGTTCTTAAGCCATGCCTCGCAGAACACTAGTATTATTGAGAGCTGGACTAGGGGGTCCCACCTTTACAAATTAAATCTTGAGCAACTTTTTCCATTGCACAGAAAAAATATATATTGGTGAATGCCTTTTTCTCTATTTTGTTTAACAGGGCAAAACAAAAGCAAAGAATATTCATGTACAGTATGCATGGAAAAACCAGGAAATAGCTGACCATGTTTAGTTAACTGCCTTTTAAAATGTGTTCAGACACCTGGGCGGCTAGGTGTGCCTTTGCTTGTATATATCATTTCTGCTGGTTCCAGTGAAGGGACTATATTTATCAGTGTGGCTGTACTTCTCTACCCTGGCTGCACGTTAGAATCACCTGGAAAGCTTTAAAAACAAATGATGCCTGGACCCATTCCCCAGCAGTTCTGACTACATTGGAGTGAGTGGGGTCCACGGCATATTTTTTTTAAGATCTCCAGATGATTCTAACGTGCAGCCAGGGTTGAGAACCACAGATTATAATGTGTTGCAAAGGGCACCATGGCTTCCAGATGTTCTGGAATTTGAGAAACCACTGCTTTAATGGTGTGAGCTTTCTATTGATTAACCTTTAAATGAATTAGACATGTTGCTTCGCTGATGGAACACCTTTAAAAATTTTGAGTTAGAAGCCCATAAACATTTTAAGCCCATGTTAAAAATTGGAATACTTCAGAGAAAGATCCAGATTTTCTGCTTTTCTAGGACATGGGAAGAACTAATCAAGCTGGACCCCACGGTCCTCAATGCAAAACCCAGCAAGAGCTGAGGCTGGCTGCTGCTTTGGCTGGACACGTGGGCTCCAGGTGCCCTCTCTCTCCCTGTCTCACACACCCTACTTTCTTCTTGACCCCAAGACCAAGTGTCCTGGTGCAGTTTATCATGACGCCGTGGCTTTTCTTCCAGATCATTTGCATTTCCTGCCGGGTCTCTGTAGGCACTAGTGTTTGCCATCCCTCTAAGAAAAGTTTTGCCCTAGTTCACTGAGTCTTAGGCTTCACTGTGCTTAAGAATCCATAAGGAGCTTGTCGAAAATACAGATTCCCCAAGACTCCAACCCTCAAGATTCTGGTTCTGTAAGGGTGGGTGGGACTAGGGAATCTACATTTACCTCCAGCTTCCTCTGGACCACACTTGGAGAAGTGCTGACCCCTACTGTGCAGAGGGCATTGGCCCTTGGAGCAAATGATTTTCAGAATAATTCTCAGAATAAACAAAATCTACACTTAGCAGCCAGAGAAGAAAGACGAAAATATCGAGTTTTCTCTTTGCTGAGAAACTCTGGGTTTGCTGGTTGTCTTAGTGCTGCCCTTGGCTGAAAGCAACAAGTCTCCGAACAGACACAAATCATTACAAGCCAGAAGAAGATAAAACGACACCTACATTGGTGATATCTTCGTAAGACGGATGACAACGGAAGTAAAAAAGCTGTGTCCTTTCCCATCACGTGGGGTCAGAGAAACTCTCTACTCCCTCCCCACAGTAAAATCCTGGAGAATTAGAAAAGGGATTACAGAGTCTTGCCCATACTCCCCCGTAGAGGCTCTGCTGATTCATCCCAGATGGAATTATAAAATTCTTTCAGCTGAAAAGGAGTTTGGAAATCATCTCTGACTTTACAGCTGGGGAAACTGAGGCTCAGAGCGGTCACTTCTACGTAGCTGCGGCTGCTTAACCTGCTTGAGACTCTTCATTAAATAAAGAAAACCCCTTCATTAAATTAGGGAGAACATTTGTGGCAGTATGAATCTCCTGGGCAAAAAAAAAAAAAAAAAAAAAAAATGCAGAGCTAAGGAAGAACAAATCCAGTTATCCTTGTGCAATCTGCCACCTGGGTTACTAAGATAATAACTCTGACCTCTCCTGCTTGGTCCAACATATGATTCATTTATGTTATAAATCAAAGTTTACTGAACCCTAAAGGTTAAAGGTAGCACTTACAAAGTGTATTTTACATATAAATGAGTGCTTAACTACATGCATCCTGCGCGCAGAATGTCTAGGTTAGGGTCCCTGCTCTTTTTGGACAAATTACTTAAGCTATCCAAGTCTCAGTTTGCTTATCTGTAAAACAGGGAGATAAGGTTATTTAGGAAAAGGCCTTCCTCTCTGCTCTCACCTTGGTGCCCTTTCTCCTGCACTACTAAAAAGTATTTCCTCTTTCATTTTCCTCTCCTGGGACCTCTATTCTCCTTGCCCTGGCTCCTACTGTCACTTTCCTTCGAATGCATGTTCACTGGGTCAGGGAAGTGGCCAGAAGTGAGGAAATATGGAACCGAACGTGATCTCATGACCTCCCAGCAGAGACTCTGGCATCGAGACCCTGCTGTGCCCCACCACAGACCTGGTGTCACCCCTGTCTGCCCTCATGAGTTAAAGACAGGCTTCCTTCCCCCACCCCGCCCCGCCACCTTGCAAACCCCTGACGATGGCTGTCTGCTTCTGCTCAGCACCTGCCCACTGCCTTCTTTATAATTAGTGTGCCTTGTGTGTCTGCCTCTCTGGGGTGGCCTCAGCACCTGACCAGCTGCAGGGCGGGCCCAGGTCCCTCAGCTCAGCCTCCAAGTCACCTCCAACAGCTGCAGAGTCTGCCTGCTTCCGGTTTGCACCTGTGAGCCTCATAGCATCGCGTGTTGGCTCCTCCCCAGCATCCTGAACAGCATCCTGCTGGCTGTGCTGGGTTGCCCCAGGCCAGACCATTGCTCCATATCCGCACATCCACCCCTATCTGTTGCAGTTGTAAGGTCTTGGTACTGCAGCCTGGAAGCTGCCCAGCATCTGTGGGGCCCTGCCCGGGCTTTTCCCAAGGCCATCTCCTATTTGTGCCTTGAGTCTGCACAAAATCAGTGTCCACTTGCACCCGCGTGGACTTGCCTCCACGTGGCTCATTCATTCTCAGCTCAGGATTCCGGGATGGGGGGGGTCCTCCTGACTCAGAATCCCTCCTCCCTTGGACTCCTCTTGCTGACCCAGACCATGAAGGTCTGAGTCCTGCCCTCTTGCCCTGGACTCTCCTCACACCTCTCCTGCCCACCTCAGATTTCGACCTTCCTCTGATGCTTGTGGTCACTATCTCCCGCGTTGGTGGGTTCCCAGGGAGTTGGAACCTTGGCCATCGAGCTGCTAGGTGCCTCTGGGAACTGTGGGTCCCTGAGCCAGCCCCACCCAGAGACCCTGGGCAGGGAGCAGTAGCTCTGCCTCGGCCTCCAGCCTCCGCCCCACATGGCAGCCACATCCTAAAGAAAGGCGCTCCAGGCAGCCACAGGAAGCCGGAGCGGGAACCCTTCGCCAGTAACCACAGGCTCCTCTGCCTGGCATGGAGCCGCGAACCGGGCCTTTGCACCTCCAGCCAGAGCTGGTCCACCCATCAGTACCCACTCCTGTTCCTTCTCTCCAGCCAGGTTCCTTTCACCCCTTGCTGTGTGCTCTGCTGACCACCCTCCCCTGCCTGCCAGCTCCATCCCACGCCCTCCACCCCACTCCGGGAGCCGCCCACCTCCCAGGTGGGCCTGGGCTGAGGTAGTCAGGGCGGCGAGGACACCTGCTGGTAGGAAAAGCAAACAGAGCTGCTCCCGGAGTCTATGGCCCACGAGTGGCTCACATTCCTCTTTCCTGGGCTGTCAGTTTCTCAACATCTGCCAAATTTCTCTCTCTTGTATTGAGGTTTTTAAAATCCCCTTCAGTAAACACATATGACTTCCACACGTGTGCAAACACACACAGACATCTCGCCCAGAAGCCGCCCGGCTCCTCCGTGCAGACAGAGCCTCCTGGGACGGCAGGATCCCAGACATATCCCGCCCCCCCTCCACTGTGCACCCACTGCCACCCCTCCACCCGCTCTCCCGTGACACGCAGACACAAAGGGCGCCAGCCTCCTCTACGCATCCAGAGCCAAAACCCACTCTCCCCGTGCCCACCAGCCTGGAAGGCGCCCATTTTGAGCACATGAATCTGTCTACTGCACAAGACTGCATGTCGCCCTAAAGTACACGGCCCTGGGAACATTCGTGCATACCCTCTCCCCTCCACACACACAGCTCACGTGGGTCTCGTGGGTCACGTGGGTGGGGTAGACCAAAGGGCCCAGGCAGCAAGAAGCTGTCTCCTGCCTGGGCTTCAAAAAGCTTGACAGACATTAATTTGGGGCAGGTATTCTTCTTCCCAAGAACTGGAAAAACTGAAACGGAGACGTGTCACAATGAGTTGCGAAAAGCTGGGAGAAGACGAGGTCTCCACACTGAGAACTGTAAGGGCTCCTGACAGAGCCGGCCTTCCCCTTTATGGCACCCAGATGCTTACAGTTACTGATACGATCGCATGTGCAAGAATACATATGTTTCCCTGGACAGCACAATGTAATTCCAAATTAAAATCAGTCAAGGATGTGATGTGAATTCAGCAAGCCACTCAGCTCCAGGGCTCCTGGCCTCGCAGAAGCGCCGGCGCTTAACAGAATGGCTCTATATCCTTCCCCACCCACCTCCCCAGCCCCAACGGAGGAGCATCGCACCTCCTGAGCCTTGGTGCTGGTGAATCCTGGGGCACCCTGCTGTGTGGCCAGCACTAGGCCCCCCTCTGCAGAGCTCCCAGCTCCAGTTCAGACCCTCCAGAGCAGACAACCCAGCGAGAATTTGGACTTACTGTGCTCCGCCAGCCCCTGGATCATGTCGAATTTATGGATTTCTTTGGCATAGTATTCCGACTCGGTGTTTTCCTGGGTGCAGCCTTCCTCCCTCTCCCCATGCATCTCCTCCAGCAACTCCCGGGTGCTGTTGTAAAGGGCCAGGACCTGATAGGGGACGTGGGTCATCACCGTTGGCTCAGGGGGGCTGGTGAGCCTGAGCTTGCTCAAGATCTGTCCCCTAATGGCTTCCACCCTCTTCTTCTTGATGTGGCCGAAGTCCAAGGTGGTGCAAGTGGACAGAGAGAGGCTGACCGTGGCGAAGTTCAGCAGGGCCAGGACCACCAGAGCCCTTTGCAAGTGCATCTTCATGTGTGAGCTGGGAAGAGAGGCCAGGGGGACGGCGAGGCCTGGAGAGGAAGAGACCCCAGCAGACGTGCAGAAGGAGGGAGGAAAACCAGGCGGCCTCCCCAAATCCCAAAGACTGAGGCTTGGCAAGAAGGTGCATGAACTCACTGCACTGCGAGAGCTTCAGGACTTCCAGGAAGCGCTGGCAACCCTGAGGACGAAGAAGCGGACTGTGTGCCTTGTAGCGCTGGGATTCTTGTCCATGTGTCTAAACAGGTTTTGCTGGGCTCTGACTCCCAGCAGGCCAGGTGGAGGGCAAGCAGAGGGCTGGGAGGGGTGGCAAGGCAGCTGGGAGTGGGAAGGGAGCTGGAGTTTTTCCTTAGGTAAAAATAAATAGAGCGGATATCTGATATTGCCAAAAGCCGCTTGGCGATGGGGAGAAAGTGGGTATTTTAAAGAAGGAGAAGGACCATGGCTGGGTCCCAAAATCAAAATCCTTGCCTTGCCTTGAAGGAAAATAAGAAAAGAGAATGGAAAAGAAAAGGGAAAAAAAAGTTAAAAAAAAAAAAAAAAAAAGTCAGATCACCAGTGAGTAGGTGGGGAGAGGCAGGGCCAGGCAGTTGCTGGCCCAGCTAAAGGTGGGGGCAGTACAGGACACACTTGTCTCTCAGGCACTCCATTCATGCTTTCTCTTTTGTTTACACTTCCTCGGGGGCTTTCTAAATGACTTTGTTCACGCTGCCTCTCGTCTTCATTGGCTGGGGTGTGGGGTTATATGCATTGGAAGGCAGGGAGGCAGGCCTCTGAGCGCAGCAGCCCCAATCATCCACTCAGACGCCCAGGGTCACCAGCACCTCGGCTTGTCTTCTGCCTCGGCCATTGCTTCTGTCCCCTGCTTCTCTTTAAAAAATAAAAAGGAGAAAAAAAATAAAATAGAAGCCAGTTCACGGCACGCCTGCTCCGGAAAGCTGTTATTCCTTCTCTCGCACGCCTCTTCCCCTGTCTCTGCCTCTCTCGCTCATTCCCTTGGACTTGACTCTCTGCTTCCCTCCCTTTCTCTCTCTCCCTCTCCCTCTCGCTCCTCTCCCTCTCTCACACACACACATGCACACACACTGCTTTCTCTATTTCTCTCTGCTGAAATTTTATACCTCCCTCCCATGACGTCTCTGGCCTGGGGTGGGGGAGGGAGGGACCAGCGCACGCAGCCTCTTTTGCTGCACGATGTTAATGTTTTAAACAGGCACAGGAAAAGCCGAGCCCATTTGAAAAATACTTTGCGAGTCCTCTCGTTCGACGTGGTAGCTGAACTTTTTTTCCCCTCTTGGAATCACTCCTGCTACACGTTGGCTGTTTTTCTGGAAAGTTACTCCGAAGAGCCCCCTCCCTCCCTTTCCCCCAGCCCCGGCGCCCTCTCGCCAGCTGTCAGTCCGCGCAGTCCGCGGCCCGCGTCTACTCTCCCTCCTGGTCCCCCGGTCCCGGGGCCGCCCCTGGGCCAGGCCCGACCCGGGGCAGGGTCCGCAGAGGGCGCGGGACCCGGTAGGGGCGGCCATGCCAGCCTCGCCGAGGGGACTCCCGGCCTGCGAGCCGGGTCGGAGGGTCGGCGTCCGCTCCGCGGCGATCCTGGCCCGATTCTTCATTGACAAGATCGGAGTCGGGAGGCGGGCAGAAGCCTGGAGACGCTCCAGGGGCAGTGAAAAATGGTGGCGTTTTCCGGAAGATCGAGGGTGCCCTCTGGCGAGGCGAGGCCGCCAGTGAAGGAGCTCGGCTGGTCGGGAGCCGGGGAGGCTCGGGGGCTAGGGGCTGGGGGGCGGGGGCTGGAGGGCGGGAGAAGGGGCTGCGGTAGAGAGCGAGAAAAACAAGACCCAGGCCCCGAGGAATCGCCTCCCTCCCGGCCCCACGTGCGCACGAGCGCACCTCTCCCTCCCCGACTGCTGCTCCCGAGCCGCTCTCGCAGAAATGTCATCCAGATGTTCAGCCTCCCTCCCCGCCGAGGGCTCCGCAGGGAGCTGCGCCAGCGAGCGCGAAGTCAGCAGTTGGCCCGAGCCCATTTCCCAGATGGGTGAGGGGAAGTCGGCTCTGTGCTTTCGCTCCTCTTCTCGGCCCGAACCTCTAGGCCTTTTCCCACGAGCAGCCAAGGGAGGGTAGGGCACGTGGCTCCCCGCACCCTGCAACACAGGGCTTGCATCTGAACTGAACTTTCCTGAGAGTGAATGCCGCTCCCACCCCATCTCACTCCAGCCTTCCTGGACCCTTTCTGAGAGGTCTGGCTTCCAGGTCACTAACTGAAGGGGCTGTTCTCTGTATCCCAGCACAGCGGTGGGTCACTTTCCGGATGAGGAAACTGAGGCATAGAGTTTTTTGTTGTTGTTGTTGTTTTTTTTAAAGAGCACACTGCTTGTGAGTGATGGAGGCGATATTTTACACAGGCTATCAAGTTTGGGTAGGCATTATTTTCATTTGCAAAACCAATGAGGAAACCTAGGGGTAGAAACTTTAAAAGTAACTTGCCCAAGGTCACATAGTTATTAGTTATCAGCTGTTGGGATTTGACCCAGGACATTGCCAGAGTCCGGACTTAATTACTATGCTATACTGCCTCTGAAATTTGAGAAAAAGTTTAACGTTTACTATATACCAGGCACTATTCTAGGCTCTCTGAATAATATCAGTGAACAAAACAAAACTCCTGCCCTCAGGGAAATTTTATTTTAGAGGCAGGGGTAGGGCAGTGGAGGAGGCGATAAACTAAATAAATATGTAAATGATGTAGTATGGTAAAAAGTGCTGGGCCAGGTGCAGTGGCTCAGCCTGTAATCCCAGCATTTGGGGAGGCCCATGTGGGAGGATTGCTTGAGCTCAGGAATTAGAGACCAGCCCCAGCAACATGGCGAAACCCAGTCTCTACAAAAAATGGAAAAATTAGCCCGGCATGTTGGCGCAGGCATCTATTTGGGAGGCTGAGGCAGGAGAATCACTTGAGCCAGGGAAGCAGTTTACAGGGGGCCAAGATTGCACCACTGCACTCCAGCCTGGACGACAGAGCAAGACCGTGTCTCAAACAAACAAACAAATGTGATGTGGCAGAAAATCAAGCAGGGAAGGAGGATAGGGTGTGCCTGGGTTGGGGGATGTTGCAGTTTCAAATAGGGTGATAAGGGAAGGCCTTTGAGCAGACAGTTGCAAGATAGGAAGGAAAATTATTGAAGTTATACTTTTTTGGACTCCACCTCTACCAAATCAGAGTCTCCAGAGATGGGGCCCTGGCATCTCTGTTTCTTTACAAACCTCACACATGATTCAGGTGCTCAGCAAGGTCTGGAAGCTACTACTGGGAGGGTACCTCTCTGCCCAGAGTGAGGACGATTTGCCTTCTGTTTTCAGCAAGTTGGGGAAGAAGTGGGGGTGAAGGTCTGGAAACTGACTATAAGGTGATGGTCGCATGCTGTGAGCTTACAAGAAATGGAAAAATCCAAAGATTAATCCCTTCTTCCTCATCTGGTGCCAAAGAAGGGAACAAGGGATTCATTGGAGCCTATATTTCATCTGTCTTGGATTTTTGGCAGTGAATGTTTCTTCAGATTAAAATCTAACAAAGTATTCTCACTGAGAAGCAAGTTACCAAAGGATCTTAGAGATAATCTCTAAAGTAATTACAAGGGAGGAAACTGATACTGGAAAGGGCTCTGCTCTGGCTACACAGGTAGTTATCAGGAGAGCTAAGATGAGAACACAGCTCTTCTGATATCCAGGCCAGCGCTCTTGCTGTCACAGGCATGCTAACACACAGTCCTATCCAGTAACATGTGTGATTGAACTGAGTAATGTACTGGATATTTAAGAAATGCTTGCAATCTGGTTTCAGGGGTGCTACTCCCACTTCCAAATCCTTGCTTTTAACCTGTGGCCATCCAGGCCTTCCCCTCAACATAATACTGGGAATGTTATTTGCTTTCAGGGCCATCAGCCCATCTCCTACGGATCTCAGCCAACCAGTGTCAGGGACCTGGCCAGTGATATTGACTTGGAGATCTCACATGAAGAGTCAATGAAGACGCAACTTAAATACCCCATTAGGCTGGGAATTTGTAGTACATCTCCCTCTGCCAGCCTAGGAGAATGGCCGGCGCCCAGTAGTATGTGCTGGAGATAAATACTCCAGTAATGTCTGGTGTCAGAACAGCATCTGGCTCCGCTGCTTGGCACTTAGGTGATTTTCCGCAAACCCCTTCTTTGTACCTCAGTGTGTTTTATTGTTGTGTTAGAGATACTACTGCTACTCACTTTGTGGGATTATTAGGATTTAATGAGATATTGAATATTTGTACTTTTGAAAGTTATTACTACTCAGCTATTTGATGTGTTGATTCAGCCTCTCTGTAAACTTTTTGAAGGCAGAGATTATGTATATTGCACTTTCCATAATTCATGGCAAACCATTTGCTACACCTGACTCCCTGTTTTCTCATCTGTCAAATGGAAACAATACCACTTATCTTGCTTCCCACACAAGGTTGTTATGCCCCTCACGTTAAGCCAATAACTGTGACGGCCTTCTGTACTTTGCAAAGAGCTATACAAGTGGAGGCATCAGTATAATTACTATTAGCAGTAGTAGTGCTTTGCACTTAATATATTGATGTATTTAAACAGCTACAAATGCAGACAGTTCCTAACGACCAAATTATTTTACCGTCTCGCAGGAGCAGCCTTGGCGAGTTTTAATAACCGGAGGTTGCTTCCAGATGTCAAGCAAGGCAGGTTTAAGAAAGATTCGGTAGTTTGGAGGACGGCACACAGAATCCAGGAACCATGCTGCGTACCCTTTAAAAATTGGGATGGAGGGGCGCGGCTGTTAGCAGGGACGCGGCTGGGACAGTCGGTTTCCAGGAAGTGACGTCAGGCGGCCGCGGAGATGGAGGATTTGCTGGACTTGGACGAGGAGCTGCGCTACAGCTTGGCTACCTCCGTGAGGACCAATGCGGGGGCCTTGGGGGCCAGGATTTGGCGGGTGGGGAGGAGCGACCCTGCTGGCCCCGACTTCTCTGAGGCGACTCTGGGCTGTAGGCCTCGAGCCGCGCCGGGTGAGGCCCAGGAGGAGGCAGCCTCACCGCCCCGCCCCCGGGCCACTGTGGGCTCCGCCGCTGCTGGCCTGGGGTTTGCTTTCTTTAAAATCTTCAAAAAGTAGAAAAGACCCTGTCCCCGCCGGCGTCTAGGACCGTGGGAAATTTCCGAGCCTTTCTCCGTTTTCCAGAGCCCCGAGTGCGAACTTCCCCAGAATAGATCGATCACAGGGTGATGGGGGAGCCCGGCCGGGGTCGCACTCGCTCCCATCCTAGAGTTTTTCCTTTGGGACACCTCATTCCAGAAGTTCCTGCAAAAGCCGCACTGTTTTATGTATGGAAGGGAGGCAGGCAGGGACGGCCTTTCTTCCCCGTAATCCCCGTGGGGAGATGGGAGTTACCTCAGTAGTTAAGGAAACCAAGACCGATTTCTAACGTGAGGGAGTGATTAGGTGCTCAGGCACTGAGGCCAGTTGGAGCGTAGAGCTGTTGCCTGGGTTCAAAAAAAACCTAAAAAACGATTTAACCTTTCCGAGCCTTGGTTTCCTTATGCCTAGAATGGAGGTGTTACAGTGAAAAGGAAATGGAACAATACATGGGAAGCGTGTAACTCAGTGCTTGGCATATGTTATCACGGAAGAGGTCAGAAGAGGTTAGCTACTGCTGCCTATGAGGCTGTGGTTTACCCAGCGTTACAGTTAGTAAATAATGGAGCTAGATTCAAGACCCAAGTTCAGTGTTTACCTTCCTCCTTTGTAACCCCCATCGGGACTTTTTATCTTTAAAATTGGTTAGGATCGCACTTACTAAAAGATTGGGCCCCAGAGCAAGTCTTTAGTTTCTGCTGTGAAATCTCTAAGTGTTTTGAAGGTCACCAGGCCTGCCGATACGTGAATGTTTTTTAGTACCTGGGGATGTGAATGTAGTTATTCATTCATTCAACAAATATTTATTGAGCCCCTACTGTGTATCAGGCAGTGTCCTAGGTGCTGGAGATACAGCAATGAATAAAGCAAAGTTCCTGCCCTCATGTGATTATGTTGTAGTGGGAGAAGATGGGCAATAAATAGACTACATTTGACATACACGAAAATCAGGCAGTAAAGAAGTTTTTCTTCCTTTTGGATCTATACAGGGTCTTCAAAAAGTTTAAAACCTTGAAATACTTAAAAATTATTAGAGAAACCACCTGTGAATAGCATTTAGCGACAAGATCATTGAATTTTTGTTTTAGCACAACCGCTATATGTAGGATGCTGTATTCAGATACTCAGCGCTATGACAAATGGAAAAGGGCAACCATGGCAAAGGGATGGAATTGTCTGCCTTGAGAAGAAAATAAGCTGTTTATTATCAGGAAGATTGTTTCCACCATCCCTGAAACCTAAATGACACTATAATTTGAAGTGTCAACACTGCACAAGAGTTTTTACGAGCTCTTCTGTAACCCCTCTCAGTTTAGTGGGGCAGTCAGTCCTTAGAACATCTTAAAACAAGTTTTAGCAGGGTATAGTGGAAAGCACCCAGGAAACCCAGGATCGGAAATCAGAAGGCTTTGCTCCTAGATTTATGTCAGCCACTTCATCACCTTCCTAGGCCTCAGTTTCCTCCTTTGTAAAATGACATCAGTCTCAGTTTGTGTCCATTATTGTGAGAATCAAAGGAAGCCACATTAAATGAGATCTAAAAGTGCTTATATTAATGCTGTTTTTTTTAAACAAAGTAAAGCAAAAGTATAAATATTTCAGCACCCAAGAGTCTGACTAAATAAAGTTTTGTTTGTGTGCTGGGAAGCCTTGGAGGCAGAGTCTCCACCGGAGGGCCTTGGGAAACACCTGCAAATGGTTTATTTGATGGCCAAGAATTTTGAAGTGCTCTGATTTCCAAAGATAATGTCTCAAAATTCTTGTACTAGATTTCCCTTAATGTCTGTAAAGGCAAACCCAGTTACTGTATATATCAGAGCAAATGCTAACTGTTTTCCAGTTGCCATGGAATTTAGGAATTCTTTCCAAAAGCCTGTTTGATAATGATTTTCATGCCAAGGTGCAGATTTGAAATTAAGCCTTCCTAAAATCCTGTGTAGGAACATGGGAGCCTTTACCACCTTCTTCTCTGACCTGTGGCATGAGGTCTCTGCCCATTCTAGAGGAATTTGTAACTGCATTTCTTTGGGTAGAAAATAGAATTTTCTTTTGCCATCTCTATAGTTGTTAAAAGAAAACCTTGTCCAGCCTGGGCAACACAGGGAGACCCCATATCTACAAAAAAATAAAATAAAGTATCCAGATACGGTGGTGTGTACCTGTGGTCCCAGCTACTCAGGAGGGCAAGGTAGGAGGATCACTTGAGCCTAGGAGGTGGAGGCTGCGGTGAGCACTCCAGCCTGGGCAACAGAGTGAGACCCTGTCTTAATTTCGTATTTTCCTATCAAGTAGAACTGACCTCAGGTGCTTTGTTTTAAGGGGTTTTAGAGGGTTTTCTAAAAACATGTCCAAGTAACTCAAATCCCATTCTCCACCACATCATCATAAATCCAGTCCTTGCTTACCTTCCCAGGATTGTCATCTTTTTTGTTTTGTTTTGTTTTGAGATGGAGTCTTGCTCTGTCACCCAGGCTGGAGTGCTGTGGCACAATTTTGGCTCACTGCAATCTCTGCCTCCCAGGTTCAAGTGATTCTCCCTTCTCAGCCTCCTAAGTAGCTGGGACTACAGGTGCCCACCACAACGCCAGGCTAATCTTTTGTGTTTTTAGTAGAGATGGGATTTCACCGTGTTAGCCAGGATGGTCTGGATCTCCTGACCTTGTGATCTGCCTGCCTCGGCCTCCCAAAGTGCTGGGATTGCAGGTGTGAGCCACTGCACCCGGCCGGATTGTCATCTCAGTAGTGGCCCAAATGACATTTGGGTCAGCAGTGCCTTCTGTCTCTCCTTACAGAGGGCCAAGATGGGTCGCCGAGCTCAACAGGAGTCAGCGCAGACCGAGAATCACCTCAATGGCAAGAATTCCTCTTTGACTCTGACTGGAGAGGTGGGTGCTAAAAAAAAAAAAAAAAAAAAAAAAAAAAAAAAAAATCTGAAGAAATGCTCTTTAAGAGTTAGTGATTCCTTAATGACCAAGGATTTGATATTCCATATTTCTTCTCTTGAATGCCAACCCTTTCTCCTGTCTTGATTTGGGAATTCCCTTCCTTGGCATTTGTCCTTGTAGCAGGAAATGGAAGAAGAACTTTTTTTCCTTGATGCCAGACTAGTTTCTGTGCATTTCCTTATATTCTTAATGTAGAACTTTTTATGTTAGCTGAAGCAAGGGACTGGGAAGTTTCAAAATCCAGTAGGATTCCAGGTTTTTATTTCTGCTGAATAAATGCCAGTGAGACAGACTGGTGACGTAAAGTTGGATTACACAATTGGACATTGCTCTCAGTGGTGACCTGCGCTTTCTACAGTCTTCCGGCAGGAAGCAGATCATTTACTGGCCTTGCTTTCCTGGAAACTTTTCCGAGTAGCCTGGAATTATGGGAAATGATCCAGCTTCTTTGTGGAGGGTGGGTAATTCTGATGAGCAATACTTTTTACTGCCAGGGCACTACTTTTGGCAGCTTACTCAGAGCCCCTTTTTACCTTCCTCTGTCCATTTGAAAAAACTTTGCAAAAGTCAGCCTCAGGGTCATCCTCTGCCAGAAGTTAGCTCTTCTCTAACCTCTCCAGGCTGACTTAGCAGTCCTTCCTCTCACTTCCCATAGTACGTATTGTAGAACATATGCCATTTTATGTGAATTGTCTTTTTACATGTCTGTCTCCCCCACCGGACAGTGAGTTCCCAGAGAGCAGGAAACCTGGCTTCTAGCTTGCTGGCCCATAGTAGGTTTGCAACAGATGAAGGGACCCATGCTGAGAAGCCTAATGGGTCAGGCAGGTGCATGAGCAAATGAGCCGGGTACCTGACATGGACACACTTCACTTACATATCACATAGGTAGGAATATTCTTCATTTTCATAGGAAATGCATTCTCCACCACTTTCTTAAGCTCTCCACAAGGCCTCGTCCATTATCTTTCATTTTCTCCCTTTAGAAATGTGGGTATGGAGAATCATTAAGATAACATCTGTGCTGGCCTAGAAAAACTAGCAGCTGACCCCTTGGCATCATTGCCTGGAAGAAACTAGGGTAACGAGTTAGGGCAGGGGGACTGGGAATTGGAGGCCACATGACCCCCTCTAAAGGGACAACCGCTACTTAGCCAAAGCTGGTTGATGCTGTAGAGAATACAGGCCCAGTATTGCCAACTATGATTCTTCAAGAGATGCTGGCAGTCTAAAATTTTATGTGAAAGCAACACATTTTTAGAGGTTAGCAACTGATTAAGAAAACCTAATCACCATACGGACCGGATATTAAATCGTCATGTGGGCTGGATTTGGTCCAAGGATTGTCAGTTTGTAACTGCAGCCATGGCACCTCCATTATGATACTTATTACATTGTATTCTAATTGTTTACATACCTGGTTCTCTCATAAGATATGAGCATCTGGAAGGCAGAGGTTGTGTCTTATCATTGTACCCTATTATCTGTCACAGTGCCTGGCAGAATAGGCCTGCAATTGTTATTGCGCAGGATGAGGTGGGGTCAAGTACATAGTGTGTGATGTACTTACACATTAGAAGCTATGTAGAAGTGTTATGGGGCCTGGGGCAGGGAGGTTGGGAGGTGCGGATAGTGGAGCATTGGAGGCACAGTTACGAGAGGTGATATAAAGTAGGAATTTGGTGAAAGAAGATATACCAGACCCAACCCTGGATCTCAGGGAGCTTGAACTGCAGTGGTGTATGTATTTAAAGAGAAAATGTGGAAGCACATAACTGAGCTGATGGAAGCTAATTCTTGGCCTCTGGCACTTTACACTGTTCCACATGGGTCCAGGAGGATTAATTCCAACACCAGATCATTCATTCATTTACTCAACAACTATTTATTGAAGCACACAGTAAGTGCCAGGAACCATTTCGCAGGGTTGGCATATTTCAGTGAACAAAAGAGACAAGATCTCTTGCCATAATGGAATTTACATTCTCGTGATCACTGGCAACCAGGAAGACTGATTAAAAGTCTACTTAAGGCTAGGCACGGTGGCTGATGCTTGTAACCCCTGTAACCCCAGCACTTTGGGAAGCCAAGGCAGGAGGATTGTTTGAACCTAGGAGTTCAAGACCAGCCTGGGCAACATAGTGAGACCTTGTCTTTGCAAAAAATTTAAAAATTAGCTGGGTATGGGTGGCATGTGCCTATAGTCCCAGCTACTTGGGAGGCTGAGGCAGGAAAATTGCTTGAACCCGGGAGGCGGAGGTTGCAGTGAGCTGAGATCTTGCCATTGCACTCCAGCCTGGGCAACAAGAGTGATATATATATAAATATGTAATTAGCAATAAGAGTATATATTTTATGTATATATATATATAAATATTAACAAGAGTGTATGTGTGTGTGTATATATATATATATTTTTTAAAGTCTACTTAATGGTGAAGGAGGTTATAGCCACCTATGGTAGTTAGGTGAATGAGCCTGTGATGACCTGATTAGGCCTTGAAGCCTTATATGACCCCCATACCAAATCAGCTCCTGGGCTGGGGTCAGTGGGCCCTGCTTGCCTACCACCCACTTCCCCTTGGCTCCCATGTGAGAATCATTGCTGTGAGAATATAACTCCATGGTCACAGAGTGTGATGAACCCTTTCAGGGTTTCAGCCATTCAGTAATACCTACTTATTTCCAGGTTTACCTTTTTTTTTTTAACTCTGTGCATTACCATTTTTCTGGGAGAACATGATGAAAAGTCATTCTGCTCTTCACCCAACTGTTGCCTCTGAAAGCAAGATGCCAGTTAGGATTCCAGGATCCCTTTCTCCCTGGGCTAACTGGGGTTTAAACAGTGTGGGCAGCCTCCCACGGGGCCAGATGCTCACTGTGCTGTGTGGGACTTTTTGGCTGTTTCTTTCTAAAATTAGATCCCAAGACTTGTGTGTGTGCCCATTTACATTCCAATTCTATTACTTGATGTATTTATTTTTGTCCTCTTGCTAACTATATTCTAGGATGAAGATATCCATGCAAATGTAAATATGGTACCTGGGAGCTGTCAGACATGCTGGAGTTACTTTAGACTTAAGTGGAAATTAGTTCAAACACATGGTTATTTTAAAGCAAGGTAGTGGAGTTGAGAGCTCTGGTGAAGGAAGCAGAAAGAACACAGGGCTTTGCACCAGAGGACTGGGTGCTAATTGCGTGGATTGTAAGTCCACTAATCTCTCTAATTCTCCATTTCATTATCTGTCAAATAGTGATAGTAATACCACCAGGTTGATATGGGGGCAAGTGAGATACGCGTTGAGAAGCTTTTTAATAAACTGAAAAGCACTGTGCAAGAATTCATTCAATAAATTGGTGAATAAAGGCGTATTGGGACAGCACTTTGCTGCTTTTATTAAAGGGCAGCGAAGAAAGAGCATGTCAGCCAGAGTCTCTTAGAACTGATTTGGAAGTCTGTTCACAGGCTACTACTCATTTATCAATAGGTTGGCTAGTAGTTATCCAGAGCAGAGGGTTTTTTTGTTTGTTTGTTTTTGTTTTGAGGCAGGGTCTTGCTCTGTCTCCCAGGCCGGAATGCAGTGGCATGATCATGGCTTACTGCAGCCTTGAACTCCCGGGCTCAAGCGATCCTCCAGTCACAGTCTCCTGAGCAGCTGGGACCACAGGCATGCACCACCACGCCTGGCTGATTTTTTTTGTAGAGATGAAGTCTTGTTATGTTGCCCAGGCTGGTCTCAAACTCCTGGCCTCAATCGATCCTCCTGCCTTGGCTTCCCAAAGTGCTGGGATTACAGGTGTGAGCCACCACACCCAGCCTGGAGAAAAGTTTTTTTGCTTTCTAGTTGCAGCAGGCATTTCTTAAGAGTCTGTAAAAACACAGGCCTAGGAGTCATACCAGCCTGGGCTGAAATCCTGGCCCTGTCATACATTAGCTTCTGTGATACTGAGTTAATCTTGCTAAGCCTCATTTTCCTGTTGGTGAAACAGGGATAATAATATTCCATACTTCATAGGATGGCTGGAAAGAAAAAGTGATATACCCGTAACTCAGTCTGACACACAAATGCTCAGTATGTTGCCAACCATTATTATTTCTCTAGAACTTGGGCATTCTTTTTATTCCACCTTAACCTTCTCTACTGAGGTTGAAAGCTGGTGGCCTTCAGGCTGAATTTGGCCTATAGTCATGTTTTATTTGATCCATACAGGGTTAAGAATTTTTAAATTTGGTTCACATTTATAAATTAGGAAACATAATATCGAAATTCAGATTTGGGGCTTCTCTTTAAAATCAGAAGCCCTAGCACAGTGAGAATGCTGGGTTGACATTCCCACATGGTGGTAATTGGCTGGAGCTGCAGCTGCTGATAGCTTACATGCATCCATCCCTCCCCAGTTAACTGCTTAGTACTTTGATACACCTGGTCAGATTTACTCACATTTGATCTGCCTGGTTCCCATTTCCGTTTGAATTTAAAACTCCTGTCTTTTAGGATGGATTGATTTTTCAAGTGGCCTCCTCTATCTATCAGTATGGAATTTGGCTGCCTACAACAGAAACAACTCCAGTACTTGAATCAAACAGGAGCAATTTTTCTTTCACATAGCAAAGAGTCCAGTGGAGGGCAGAGTAGAGTGGGTGCAGTCACTGGAGCATGTCCTGCATTACTCTAGCTCCTTCCAGCTTCCTGCTCTGCTATCTGGAGCTTGTGACTTTTGTTCTCATGGTTGCAAGATGGCTAGTCATTCTCCTGGGATCAGATATGCATTCTAGGTGAGAAGAGAGGGAATCGTTGAAGAGTTCAAGGTGCATGCCAGTAAGAAGGGTGTACCCCTTCTTATCAGGAAAACAGTAGCCAGAGACCTCACTAAGGAGAGCTCTAGTTGCATTTCATTGGTCAGAACTGGATCTTACAGCCACACTCTCAGTTTCAGGGGAGTTTTTAATGGGCACATTACCACATCATAGCATCGGGGTTTCTTGGTAAGGGAGGTGAGGAGAATGGCTCTTGAGTAGGTGTTCAAAAATGATATGTCAATTTAAAACAAATAGAAATTATAGAAAGGCCTTTTCTTTTTTGTAGCCCTGGGTATGAAAAGAAAATTATTTTAGCTTAAAAAAAATTTATATTCTTCTCCAGTTTTTATTTTGGAGTTGAGTGAAAAAAAATTGTATGCCCTAAGTTCCAGGATATCTGATTGAGTGGCCTGAGTGAACTCTCTTCTTGCTCTTTTCCTTCTGATTGTCTCCATAACCACTTAGGACATGGTGCCGGTAGGATGCCTGTGGTTCAGTCCAGGTAATTAAACTCTTCTTCCTGCTCTGAGAAGAGGAAAAGTCTTCTTATTTGCTTGGTCATTCGATACATTTCAAATCACTTAACTGTCTAGTTTTAAAATTTACCAGAAAGATGAACTCTTTGTGTAATTTTACTAGTTTGGAGTAGATTGGAGTTGTGTCTACTTTTTTAGGGTTGTTGTGAAGATCAAATGAGGTAATGCATGTAAAGTACTTAGCACGGTATCCGGCACACAGAAAACCAAGGAGAAATGGTAAGTACTAAGAAAGCTTATGACTCTACATTTTTTGGGCGGGGGGTGGGGTGTACCTGTTGCAAATCAGGCTTGGATCACTAGAAGCATGGTTCAGCTAGCAGTTCAGGTTGGAATTATAGGTATTGAGGATTTTGCTGGAAGATAGTTCTATGATGAGTGTCTACATGTCTGTGATGTATAACTTTCTCTAGGGAGGATGAGTCTGAGAGTTAAACCAGATTTCTCTGCCTGAGCCTTGACCTTCTATTGATTCAAATGATTGTGTCCTCACAGAACTCTTTTAAGGACAGACCCAGACGCTTTCTACCAAAAAGTTACCTTCTACTGAGTTTGGGCAAAAGTAATCTTTGGCAAAACCTCTCCAGGGCTAGCTCTTCTTTTGGATGAGCATTTCTTGCTGGGATCTAGACCTCTTTTTGGCTTAGCTTTTATTTAGCAGATTGTCCTTTTAATAATCATCATCATAGCTTACATTGGAACAGTTGCTAGCTATCTGTTCATTACATGCAGTGTCCTAGTTGATCCTTATGGTAGCTCTTGAAGTAGGTACCCTTATCATCACGTTGTATTTGTGAGGACATGGAGACTTTGAGAGTCTGGGTAACTTGTCAGAAGCATTCAGCTAATCTGTGACTCTAGTTGAGTCTTTCTGACTCAAGTGCCTAACCTCTCCTACCTGCTAGATGGGAAGAAGCACAGACCTCCCAGTAGAGAAGAGGATTTTGGAGAGGGCGGAGAGACTTAGGGTCATTCCCTCAGGGTCCTTTTGGAATGGGAGTAAGTTCTCACTTGATCACCCTTATTTGTTCAGTGGTCTAGAGAAGTGTTGGAGTCACAGCTGTTCCCTTTCTCTCCCCCCATCCCCTTGGTGTTCCTCCGAGGACGCAGAACTGAAAGTTAGCCAGATTCCCTCGCAGGAATCTGAGAAATGCTGCTGGGCTCATGTTCCCAAATTAGGCCAATTTCCTCATCCCCCAGCAGCCTCACTCGGCCGGAGCTCCCTTGGCACTTTGCATTACGTCTCTCGCCCTCCGCCTGTCCCCTTACTGGTCTGCCAGCCAGGCAGTTATTTTCAGCCCAGTAGGGTTATCTGCTGACCCTTTTTGGTGACATTTTTCTTCTTTCTCACAAAAATAACTCTCCTGATTGGTCACATTTTCCAGCGTTTTTCATAGCCGCTCTCCAATCGGCTGGATTGAATGATGCTTCTGATAACGTTGCCGAAGAGGGATGCAGGGAATTTGATATGGAGTTGTTCATAAGGAATGTGTTTTCCACACTTCATATTTATGTCATGCTTGGCATGCTTTGGTTTTGAACTCTCCCTTGGGGTGTGCAGATGTGCATCGCTGACCCATCCCTGGGGCCGGCCGCTGTGTGGGAGGGAATGTCATCTCAGGGTAGAGCCTGCAATTGGAAATCAGCATCTTGAGATTCTCCGCCAGCACTGGCTCTGGCTTTGTCAAAGGCTCTTCAAGTGCCCCAGGAAAACATGCTTTCTTGCTGGCTTCTGTAAGACCCAGAGTGCAAGTTGGTGCTCAAAGAGCACTTTAAGATTCTCCTCCTCACCTATGGGGAGGGTTAAGTGAGAAATATGTGTCAAGAGCTTAGCCCAGTGCACTGTAAGTCCTCTCTTGTTGTCATTTTCTATGTAATCTGAGAAGTAGAAAAGATGATCGTTTTGTCTTTAATCTCAGCTCTGCCAGTTGCTTGGTGTATATCCCGGGTGTGTTACTTAACTACTCTAAGCCAGTTTCCTCATCTGTTGAATGGAGATGATAGTAGTGTCTATCTCACTGGGTTGTTAGAGGGTTAAATAAAATATATAAAGCTCTTAGAGCAGTGCCCAACACCTGCTAACTATTATTGTCCTTATCTGTATCACACGAGAATTAGAATGTATTATCAATTTATCCTAAATATCAGTTCTGTCCAAGATACAGAGTTATTCATATTTCATAGACTAACAACTGGCCCTTATGGCAAAGAAACATTTGGGTGAGGAATCCTTTCAGTAAGAATTCTCTGTGCCACTTGAGACCCATTTTATGTGTCTCTCGTAGTAGCATTTCTGCCTATGCCATTGGCCAGTTGTTTACCAACACCTTTCCGTCAACAAAATGCAACTCTGTCTGAAGGTTGACAGTCTTTCCGAAGAATAATCCTTAACTGCAGACTTATATCATTTTGTTGTTCTGGGGGCAGATGAGTAGAAAATGAAGAGGGCAGGAGTGACCTTGGTGACCTCAGTTACCTTGGAAAAAAGGAAATATTCATTCATTTATGCAACTTGATTGGGAGCTTTCTGTGTGCCAGGTATTGTGCTTTGAACTTGGAATACAATGATTAACCAGACATGCTCCTTGCCTTCTAGAACTTTGACTTAGGGGCTTGCAGAGAAGTGTCAGGTGGAGGTGATTACAGAAGATGTGAGAGTAAACACGTTGAGCCCATTTTATTCTCAGGGATATCCAAAAAGGTGGTCCAGGAAGAAATCAGGTTTGAGCTGAGAGACTTGAAGGATGAGTAGAAATTAGCCAAGAGAAGAGGGGGAAGAATATTCCAGGTAGAGGGAAGAGTGTGAGCCTAGTTCTGGAGACGAGAGAGAGCATGGCGTGGTGGATTTGTTAGTGGAGCAGTTGACCATACAGGTGATAGAGGGGTGGTCGTAAGTGACTTTGTATTTGAGACCAGCCCCTTTTGCCTTCCTTGATAAATGGACCAAGTGTTTGAAAACCAGCCCCTTTGCCTTTTCACAAATGACCCATATGAGGTCAACATTTCTAATATGACGCTGAAATAATTGGTAATGTTATGAGAGCTAAACAGTAAGCTTTCAGTATTTTTAGCCTTGTCTTTTATTGCTGCATCTTCAGTGCAACCACTGTACTTTCCTCTATGCATTTGTGTTTGCTGGTCAAGAAAAATCTCCGAGGTGTGCTCGAGGATTTCAGATTCTATTGTAATGTTGGAATTTGGTTTGACTCCTTTTTGGAGTAAATAGACCACTGGCTGTGTTCAGAAATCTTTTTTTGGTATGTGAAACTTTTCATGGGAATGATACCTTTGTTGTAATGAGAACTGACTTCTATTTAGGCAAAGTGCCCAGAGCAGAGACTTGTCAGGATCTACGGCAGTGAATAGAATTCTATTAGAAAATAAAAGTGTTTGTTTGGGGGTGGGGGTTGGGGGGGAATTAGAGGAGTGATTTCAGCCACTATCATCCCACCTGGGCTTCAGTAGTTGCCTCATAACTGGTCCCTCCTCTTATATTCCCACTGTCCTGCAATTTTAGCTGGAGTGGTCTTGTAAAAATGTATATCAGTCATTTCATAGTCAAACCCTTTAATGGATACTCATTGCACTTAAGATAAAAAACAAAAAACAAAAAACAACAACCCCAAATCCTTAACTTAGCCCTGTGTCATCTGGGTCTTCTCTGCATGGCCAGCCTCATTTCACACCTGTCAGCTATTGTAGTTGATTTAAGTGAGGTCACTTTATTATATGCGCTCGTTTCTTTTTTCACATTTTCCTTATCACTTCAATCACAGTTTGTAATCATATGTTTGTGTCCTTATTTAGTTTCATCTCTCTGACCACTTGCAAGCTGCAGAAATGGCTGTTCTCCTCCCTGGAGACTGGCACTTTGTAGGTCCTCAGTAAGTGCTGGTTAAATGAATCCTCAGGTGTGAGGAGTGGGGGATGATGTATTCAACCTGGAGGAAATGCCCAAGAGGCTTTGATGTGTGGGACTTGGGTATACCAGGCTGTAGGCTAGAGCTGGAGATTTGGAAGTTCTTAGCATTGAGGTGCTAAATGGAAGCCCAACACTCTTAAGAGAGGGTTTTAGAGTAAGAGGAGAAGGCTTCTGACGGAAGTGGAGGAACAGACAGAAGCTGAGGACCACTCATGTTCAGGAAACACACAGCCAAAAAATAGCTTACCGAAAGAAATTGAGGAGTGGTGGCCAGGGAGGAGAGGAGAAACCAAGCACCTGTGGTGTCCAGAAGCCAAGATAAGTGAGAGTGTCATGATGGACTGAGGGGTCAGCAGTGTTTGATGCTGCCGAGAGGGTCCAGGAAGGGAAGGCCTGAGCAGGTCCTATTGGATTTAGCAGTAGGGGTCCCTGCAATTTCGGGGAGCAGTCAGAGAGGGGGCCATGTGTGCCTGGCACAGTACACACTGAGTGAGGTCTCAGTAAATCCTTGTTGAAAGAATTCAGTGACTAGGCTATGACATGTACTCTGGGGCTCAAGCAATCCTCCCCCTCAGCCTGCCAAGTAGCTGGAACTATAGGCATGCACCACCACACCAAGCTAATTTGTTTTTATTTTTTGTAGAGACAAGGTCATGCTATGTTGCTCAGGATGATCTTGAACTCCTGGCTTCAAGCAGTCCTCCCACCTTGGCCTCCCAAAGCTCTAGGATTATAGGCGTGAGCCACTATGCCTGGTTCCGACATCTCTTTCTCTTTATTTTTTTCCTCTCTCTTATTGAACTTCCTCTGTTTTATCTCTACTATTTCTCTTTTTCCTGCATCTCTTTTTGTCCTCTTAACCAGTGATAATGAAGAACTCCAACCCCCATACTCCATTTTGCTATGCCCATTCATTCATTTATATGTATATGTATATATATTCACTTACATATATATATATGTTGTTGTTTTTTTAAATTTTTTGTAGAGACAAAATCTCACTGTGTTGCCCAGGCCGGTCTCAAACTCCTGGCCTTAAGTGATCCTCCTACCTCGGGCTCCCAAAGTGTTAGGATTACAGGCGTGAGCCATCACACCTGGCGCATTTATATTTTTTTATATACATATTTATAAGTAGAATTTTATTCATTCACTTATTTATCCTATATTTAATATACACTTTCTGATACAAAATGAACAAGAAAACTTCGTATTCTAATTGGGGAACCACACACCTAGACTAAAAATTATAATTCTGAAGTAGTATCTGAGATCAGGAACCCAGAAGGATCACCTCACCCTGCCTAGGAGTTAGGGAAGGCTTTCTAAAAGAGGCAGCTCTTGAAGTGGGTTGACATGAACGAGTAGGAATTTGCTAATGAGCAAGGAGGGCAAAAAGCCATTTCTGGCGGCCTGCAAAGCCTGTTCTAAGGCATGCCATTGCACAGGGGCTGGGGGTTTTTAGGGCACGGTAAAACCATTTAATGTATTGGGAACATAGGCCTGGCATTCCAAGTGGAGAAAGAAGTTTGTTTTCCATGTTGTAGGGAGCCCACAAAGATTTTAAAGCAAAGAATGACGTTGCCGACTTTGTTTTCTAGAAAGTGAATCTGGCAGCTACACTGGAGGATAGAGTGGGAGAGCTTGTTGGCAGGGAGATCGCTGGGAGGCGGTTGGAGCAGTCCTTCTGAGAGGTGATGAAGGCATCAACCAGGGCAGCGTTCCCAAGTTTCAGGCATTTCCCCATCATTTTAACAGTTTTACATTTTTACAGTTACAATACATACCACTCACATTATTAACTTTTCTCTTTAAATCAACTTTCCTTTTATACTTAAATGCATTTATTTTTAAAAAATGTTTTCAATGAAATGATCATTTGTGGCATTTATATTTTTCTTAGTATACGTAACATACATAACTGGCTTTTTTTTTTTTTTTCTTTTTTTTTTTTGAGACGGAGTCTCGCTGTGTCGCCCAAGCTGGAGTGCAGTGGCGTGATCTCGGCTGACCACAAGCCCCACCTCCTGGGTTCATGCCATTCTTCTGCCTCAGCCTCCTGAGTAGCTGGGACTACAGGCCCCTGCCACCACGCCCAGCTAATTTTTTTTTTTTTTTGTATTTTTAGTAGAGACGGGGTTTCACCATGTTCGCCAGGACGGTCTCGATCTCCTGACCTCATGATCCTCCCACCTCAGCCTCCCAAAGTGTTGGGACTACAGGCATGAGCCACTGTGCGTGGCCATAACTGGCTATTTTTAAAAAGGTTCATCTATTTACCTTTTCCAGGCATCTCACCAGTGGCGTATGTGCCTTACTTTGGGAAACAATAAACAAAAACCTGGCGGAGGGATCTAAAGAGGAGAGGTCAGTGACAAGAGACCTGTTTGAGGGCAGGCAGATAGGATGTGGTAACAGATTGGCTGTTGGAAGTGGGAGAGAAGGAGAGTCTGGAGTTGAGCCCACTTGTAGCTGAAAAGACTGAATGGATAATGACGTTTTTGAGACTGAGAATTTAAGAGTCTTAGCAGTTGGTGAACAAGAAAGGATAATTATTTCAATTTGGGACATGCTGAATTTGAGTTGCCTTCAGGATTTTCAAAGAGGTCTGCCAAGTTGAAAATGTGGTATGGAGCTTAAGAGAGAAAGTTGGAAACTAGTGATAACAGATGTGGGGGTCATCGGCATATATTCTAGGGTCTCTATGAAGAACTTATAGCATGAACTCCCGATTCCTTTTTTGACACATAGACCCTTCATGATCTCCAAGTGCAAACACATTTTCAGTAGAGAAGCAGTATGATTGGATTTGCATCTTAGAAAGAACACTTTGGCAACAATTGGATGGGGATGGATCCAGGTTTTGTGAGTCCTGAAGCTTATGCAATTTGGAGGCCTTCTTTAAGAAAAACAATTCAAAATTATAGATTCAAAATCAGGTATAAAAGCAAATACTTATAATTGAAAAAAAATCATAGCCGAGTTACTGGAGTCTTTGATGTTCAGATGCCTTTCTTCAGAGACCTTGTTAGGCAATTTACCAGAAATACTTACATAGAAATGCCTCTTGATTGGAACCTAGCTTCCCCTCACTATCTAGAATTCTCTGTAACTTCCAGGGGCCCATGCGGGCATGCGATGTAGATTTGAGGTAGGTGAGACTGGAAGCAGGGAGACCAGGTAGGACCCTGCTGAGGGAAGGCAGAGCATGAGTTTGTTAAGCCTTAATTCGCATGGTTGTGCAAGTTTCTCCAACACCCCTGAGAAGGCTGGATCTTGACACAGTGGAAGCAGGTAGTTGGCTTGATCCAGGCTTTAGGGGGTGTCTTGGTCTGTTTTATGCTGCTCTAACAGAATGCCACAGAGTGGGTAATTTATGAACAACAGATATTTATTTTCTCGCACTTCTGAAAGCTGGGAAGTCCAAGATCAATGTGCTGGCATCTGGTGAGGGCCTTTGTGCTGAGTAATCCCATGGCAGAAGGTGGAAGGGCAAGAGGGCATATGAGAGGGAGAGTCAAAAGGGGACTGAACTTGTCCTTCTATAAGGGACCCACTCTAGTGATAATGGCATTAATCCATTCATGAGGGCAGAAGCTGTCATGGCTTAACCACCTCTTAAAAATCCCACATCTTGGCCGGACATGGTGGCTCACGCCTTTTATCCCAGCACTTTGGGAGGCCAAGGTGGGCGGATCACCTGAGGTCAGGAGTTCGAGACCAGCCTGACCAACATGGTGAAACCCCATCTCTACTAAAAATATGAAATTAGCTGGGCGTGGTGGTGCAGGCCTGTAATCCCAGCTACTCAGGAGGCTGAGACAGGAGAATTGCTTGAACCTGGGAGGCGGAGGTTACAGTGAGCCAAGATGGCACCATTGCACTCCAGCTTGGGCAACAAGGGCGAAACTCTGTCTCAAAAAATAAAATAAATAATAATCTCACATCTTAATACTGTTACAATGGCAATTAAATTTCAACCCAAGTTTTGGAGGGGACATTCCAGCCATAGCAAGGGGAAGTGTGGTAAAAAGATAAGGGGGGTGGCATGATGTCATTGACCTTCGGAATGAGCTAGGTTGATAGGGAAAGAAGTGACACCAAGAAGGAAGTTGTTAGATAAGGAGGGAAGGAGGGGACTGGATATTTCAGAGATGGAGCAGTTGCAGTTATGACTGGAGTTTCAAAAAGTAGCAACAAGGCCATTGGCATTTAAAGGGTCTGGGAACCACAAGGCTAAACATTAGAACTGTTCATGTGAACACTGACTTTGCTTAGAATAATGAGAATAGTTGTGGAGAGGGAGCCAAATGCCCAAATATTTGGTCAGTGTGTGCTCAGGGCATTGTTAGTGACAGGAATGAAGGAGAGAGGTGGTATAGCTGAATGGTATGAGTTTTGAAAGAAGTGTTTCATAATAATTTGGAAGAGTAATGGTTTAGAGGAACTTCGGGGAGTGAAACAGGAGTATTGTCTTGGGACTTGGGTTTGCAGGGTTTTAAAGAATGAGCAGACTCTACTTGAAAGAGCTGCGAGAGCAACGAAGTCCATGGGGGAAGCCAGGATTTAGGAGAGGCAAGGAGATGGAGAGAGTGTGCTGTGAATATAGAATATCTAATCTGCTTAGAAACTATAAGGTTGTGATCAGAAAGCTTCATTGAAATCATTAGCTAGGCTAGATTTCTTTTTATTTTGTGACATGTCAATAATTACTGAAAAGGAGCAGAATGATAGTAAAATATTCTTTAAATAATGATACTTTACAGGAAAAGGGTACTGACTAATGTTGAATGTCATTGGTGATAGACTGAAACATTTCTGGTCACATGCCTTTACTCAGTATAATAGAGAGTTATGTCACTGTGTTTAGCCCATTGCTTTTATGTTCCATTTTAATTCCTCCATTGGCTTTTAGGTATAGTTTTTTATACTTTTTTTTGGTGATTGCTCTAGGATTTAAAATATGCATCCTTATCACTGGTTACATAGAGTTAATATTATACCGTGGCCGGGTTTGGTGGCTCTCTCCTGTAATCCCAGCACTTTGGGAGGCCGAGGCGGGTAGATCAAGAGGTCAGGAGTTCAGGACCAGCCTGGCCAACATAGTGAAACCCCGTCTCTACTAAAAATACAAAAATTAGTTGGGCATGGTGACATATGCCTGTAATCCCAGCTACTTGGGAGGCTGAGGCAGGAGAATTGCTTGAACTGAGACCCAGGAGGCAGAGGTTACAGTGAGCCAAGATCGTGCCACTGCACTCCAGCCTGGGCTACAGAGCGAGACTCTGTTTCAAAAAAAAAAAAAAAATTATACCACTTCATATAAAATGTGAGACCCTTGCAGCCATGAAGTCCATTTGTCCCCCCAGTCCTTTGTGGTATTAATAGCATATATTTTAAAACTATTTATATTAAGAACTCTGCAATACAGTTTGTCGGGTTTTTGTTTTGTTTTGTTTTTGAGATAGTGTCTCACTCTGTTGCCCAGGCTGGAGTGCAGTGGCGTGATCTTGGCTCACTGCAACCTCTGCCTCCCAGTTCAAGCAATTCTCCTGCCTCAGCCTCCCAGTAGCAGGGATTAGAGGCACCCGCCACCCACCCGGCTAATTTTCACATTTTTAGTAGGGACAGGATTTCACCATGTTGGCCAGGCTGGTCTCAAACTCCTGACCTCAAGTGATCCACCTGCCTTGGCCTCCCAAAGTGCTGGGATTACAGGCGTGAGCCACCACCCCCAGCCCAGTTTGTCATTTTACTTTAAACAGTTGTCACTGAGAGATATTCTGCCTTTTTTGTTGTTCTTCGTTTCTTCCAATAGATCCAAGTTTCCATCTGGGGGTGTCATTTCTCTTTAGCCTGAAGAACTTCCCTTAGCATTTCTGGTAGTACAGATTTGCCAAGAACAACTTCTCTATTTAGTTTATCTGAAATGTGAAAATGTTTTCATTTCATCCTCATTTTGAAGGATATTTTTTATTGATGTGGAATTCCAGATTGAGAGTTTTTTTTTCTTTCAGCACCTTAAAAATTGCATACCTTTGTCCTCTGGCCATTTTTCCCCTGATTGTTCTGTATGTAAGTCTTTTCTCCTCCCTCTGGCTGCTTTAAAGATTTTGTCTTTATCTTTGCTTTTTAGCACTTTGACTATGATGTGGGTGTGTGTCATTTTCTTTGATTTTTTTCTGTTTAGGATTTGCTAAGGTTTGCAGATCTCACAGTTGATATTTGTCACCCCAAACTTGGAAAGTCTTAGGTGATTACTTCTTCAAATATCTATACTGCCCTATTTTCTCTCTCTTTGTGCCTGGGACTCTAGTTGCATAAATGTTAGACTGCTTGATATTGTTCCATAAGTTTGTTCTATGTTTTTTGTTCTGAAGCCTTATTAATTTTTTTTCCCATCTTTTGTCCTTTTGTCCTTCAGATTGGGTATTTTCTATTGGTCTGTCTTTAAGTTCACTGATGATTTTTACTGTTGTGTTCAAACTGCTGTTAAGCCCAACTGATTTTTTTCATTTTAGGTATTTTACTTTTAAATTAGAAATTTCCATTTATTTTTCCCCATCTGTTTTTTCCTACATAGCTTCTGTTTCTCTCCTAGATTTCCCATCTGTTCATTCATTATGGCCATTTTTTTCCCATAAGTCCTTGAATGTATAGCTGCTTATAAACTCCTTATATAGCTCCTTTAAAGTTCTTGTCTGTTAATTCTAACATCTGGGTTATCTTGGGGTCAGTTTTTACTGTCTACTTTTTCTTCTGACTGTGGGTCACATTTTCCCACTTCTTCATATGTCTAGTAATTTTTGTTTGTACATAAGACATTGTAGATGAAAAATTACAGTAACTCTGGAATTACCTTCCTCTGAAAAGTGTTTATTTTTGTTTTAGTAGGCAGTTAAACTATTTGTGGATCACCTTAAACTTGTGGGAACTTGGTTTTGGATTGTGTTAGGTTGGGTCTATTTTGGTTTTGCCCTTGGTCCTAGAACAAATCCCATAGTCCTGGGACATGGTCTTTACTCCTAAGATGGCCCTTCTGGGATTTTGGTGAAAGACCCAATGTTTGTACCAAGCACCTCTAACTTTGTGGAACTCAAGCTCCAAACTCTGCCTCCCTTGCAATGAAATTTCATCTCTGCTCAGCTTTTTATTATCCTTTCAGCAGTTGCTTTTCACTGGGTTTCTTGGAGTCTCCTTTATGCATGTACAATTCAGGTATTGACTAAGAATTTTAGAGAAATTTGTGTACTTATTTGGGGGCTCCCTTCTTCTCAGGATTTTCCCCTATTTCTAGCCACTCTAGCAGCCCCAAGCTTTGTTCTTAAAGCCAATAAAGTTGCAGCTTTCTGCTGGAGTTCCAGCTACCCAATTGCTGTGCAGACTGAGTGCATTTACACTCAGAGAATCTATTTGAGCATGGATGTTTACCATTCCAGTTCTTTTCTTTCAAGGATAAAATCTCCTTCAGTTTCTGCCTGCTTTTGTTTCCTCTCCAGTATCTTCTAATAGTGGTTTTATATGTTTTATCCAAAGTTATAATTATCTGTGTGACAATTAGTTGAATACATACTACTTTCCCATTATGTGCCAATTGCTTTTGGACTGTTTCAACATACGCTTTTTTTTTTCAGGTGATATTATTGGTGAGAAAAGAATGAGAGCGATTGTTGCAGAGACAGATTGTGTCCATTTTCCCTTGGGACTAGTGACAGGGACGTTCTGATAAATTAGCTATCGAGACAGAAAGTGTTCTGACATTAGTGGTGCAACTTGGAAGTAATGACCAGAAACATGGGTATGAAAGAGGCCCAGCGACCAGAGCTAAGTCGCCAGAATACAAGTGTTCATCCATGCAGATGCTGTGCTGAGCACGAGGAAAGGTTAATCTAAAAAGGCCTCTAGAGTTAGAGAGGTTGGCAGGGTGCTGTTTCAAGGGCGGGAGTGGGGAGGGTCTTTCGGTGCAGCCTCAAGCTGAGTAGTAAAATTTATGGATTAAGTGACTGTTCCTAGGTCCTGCCTTTCATGTTAGGCCATTGTCAGTTGGGGTGGTAGAGGAGCTGGCCTTCAGCCTTGCTCATTTGAGAAAGGGTGGGAAAAGAACCTGAGAAATTAACCTGGGGCTTAGACTGATAAGCTGAAACAGAGACTGTAGCATGTTTTAACACTGGTGTATGCATAAGGAAGTTTTTACTGATAAGAGAAATCCAAGAACAATGTAGTAAGTTTTTTGTAAGCTAAATTTATTCCATTTAAAGGACCATTTCTTATCCTGGTTTGTGCCCTTTCTAATTTGGGGAGACTAGAAAGGTCCATTCTTTAATGAAATGATGGAGAGAAGAAATGGTTAAAAAAAATGTTCTTAACAAAATTAAAAGCTGTTAAGCTGTACTGCCAATCCACACAAACAGAAATTTGCTTTTTGAAATATTAACAGTTTATGAAATCCAGAAGTTTGGGAAACAGTTCTAGAAGTTTAAAAAATATTTTTTAGGATTACTGGGGACACTTTATTTATTTTTTTTTGAGACAGAGTCTCCCTCTGTTGCCTAGGCTGGAGTGCAATGGTGGGATCATGGCTCACTGGAGCCTTGATCTCCTAGGTTCAAGCAATCCTCCTAGAGCAGCCTCCTGAGTAGCTGGGACTAAAGACATGTGCCACCATGCCTGGCTAATTTTTTCTATTTTTTGTAGAGATGGGGTCTCACTTTGTTGCCCAGGCTGGTCTTGAACTCCTGAGCTCAAGCAATCCTCCTGCTCTGGCCTTCCAAAATGTTGGGATTACAGGTGTGAGCCACTGTGCCTGTGCTGGGGCCACTTTTCAAATGGTATATAGTAGGGATAGTGAAATGTGTACTAATTTGCTAGCCATGACCTTGCTCTGTACTTATAGTGTCTTCTCCTTGGGCTCCCACAACTAAGGCAAGATTAAGAACTGCAGTGTGAAACCTGCAGTGTCCCTGGTCTCACCACTGTGTGACACAGAGTGGGGAATGAAGCCGGGCATTTCTCTCTAGGTCTCACATGATGGGGGCTGCCAGCCCATGGGTTAATGCTTCTCTCACTTCTTTTCCATTATCACCCTTGAGGAGTCTTGTGAGAGATCAGGTTTCCTAAAGCATCAAGGTTACAGCTTGCTTCTACTGCTCTCAGCTTGCTCCAAGTCATTCCATCCTGGCTTTGGTTGAGGTAGCAAGTCTAGACTGTGCTTATACAAAGTCACTAAGTCATGTGCCAGGAGGGGTTGCTTCTTAAGAGTGTTGGGAGTTTACACCTTCAATATTATGCACATTTCTGGCTACACACATGCTGGGTTGATTTTAATAAACGGAAAGGAGTTGAGAATGACAGAAATGTATAGGTTTTGCTTTATGATGAATGTTGAAAAGAATGTTTATGTTGGCTGAATGGCAGAAAGTATGGGGAAATGGGGCTTGTCTTTATAAGTGTCTGTAAGGTATATAGATCCAAGAAGAGGAAGAAGGGCGAGCTGATTTAGGATGACCCAAAAGGATGTAATTGAGATTAAGAAGATGCCATCGAAGGTGGGAAAGTCCAGGGTGAATTTGAAGAATGGTTTTCAGGGCTGAAATCTGTTCTCTTTGGATCAGCCTCTTCAACAAATTACTGGCAGCCCTATCTCATGAGTCACTTAAATTGGGCAATTTGATGACTCTGTATTGAGCTGTGGGATATGGCTCTTTTTATTATAGGTTATGTGTGAATATTTGGGAAGTGCGACACCAGTAGAGCATTTGCCAAACACTGTGGCTGTCCTGAGCATCACATTGTGTCTCAGTGAGCTACAGAACTGTGGTTTCCTCTTCTTGATTTGGGCAGCTTTCAAGGATATCTCTCTCTTCAGGGAAGCTGGAATAGATAATTGGATCCCTAGAATGAAATATGTGCAAGGCCTCCCCCAAGTAAAAGGCCCTATAACACCTGGCCACCAGAAACTTCCATTGCCTCAACCCTAAGCATTAAGGATTTCTCTTCTGAAGTCTGCATTTTATTACTATTATTATTATTTCTGAAAATAATATAATAGCCACTGTTATCACTATTTATTAGGAGTCTACTCTATGCCAGGGATTTTCTCCAGTGTCTACAGTAGACCTGCAAGGGACTCATGATCATTCTCATTTTACACATGAGGAAAAGGAGGCTCAGTGGAGATATGATGAGCCCAAGCCTGCCCAGCTAGAAAGAGACATTTCTAGAATTTGAACCCAGGACTGTCCCTCCTTCCTGCTCCCTCTTCCTTTCCTCCCTCTTCCTTTCCTGCCTCTCCCCACCTTTAAATAGCTTTATCCCTTTGCTTCCTTGTGGCAAAATCACATGTCCTCCTTGATTCAGTCCCTCCTTCTTCAAAGCTACTCCACTGTTGGTATGAGGAAAATATCTTGTAGCATGCAGTAAAGACACAGCTATTTTCCAAGTGCAAAGATTTATACTGAATGCAGCCTAACACAGCTTGGCACAGTGTTCAAGCTGTTATTAATGTGATTTTGGCATCACTTTTTAATTCTGACTTTGCCCTTAATGCTTCCCTCAATCTAATCCTTGACTGCCTCATTAAAGGGGTAAGGATTAGACCATGCTATATTCTGGACCTCCTATCTTATTGAACATATTTGTATCATTGACAGGTACATCTTACCTTGAGCCCGGGAAATAAATGAAAGAGATGGTCCTTTCAGTTTGCCCTTGTCGGGTCTTATATTTGTATTATCGGTCTGGATTGTTGGGCACTTTGTTTCAGCCCAGATTGGTTGTTTTCTATGGCGGTTCTGTTCTTTCAAGCCCGTTCTAGCTGGCATGCAACTAGCTGCTAGGCAATCATGTATCATCTGCTTCATTGCAAAGCTCAGGTATCAGACACACCTGGGTTTGAATCCTTGCCCTGTTATTTACAAATAGTATGATTTTTAGCTGAGTTAATCTCTAAGCCTAGTTTCCTCATCACTACATAACATCACAGTATGTAGTAATACCCACTTCATCATATCACAAGATTCAGCAAATAATCCTCCTAAAGCTTTCACGTATGGTGAAATAGACATTGGATATTATTATTTTATCATTAGCTTTGAATTCGTTAATATATTATTTCTAATTACCTAGCTTGGCTTATTCACCAACAGTCAAGTCCTTATGCTTACATATTCTCATTTCTCTCTGTAGCTTGTGTTCTCTCTATTTTTGTCTCTGTCTCCTTCATTTCAGCTTAAATGGATAAGTGTTTGGTGTTGCCATTTATATCTGTTTTGCTTAGGTACCTTCCTCCTAGGTACCTTCTTCCTAGGTACCTGAATTCAATTTGCCGCAATTCATACATCCATAGAATTACAGAATTTTGGAAGTGGGAGGAATCACTTCTACCATGAAGAAAAACCCAGGGTCATGGACCTAGTCTGTGGCAGAGCAAGGACTAGAAGCCAGAAGCCAGATTAGTTGGTGTCTAATCTAGTGGTTTTTTTTTTTTTTTTTTTTTTTTTTTTGGAGACAGAGTCTTGCTGTGTCACCCAGGCTGGAGTGCAGTGGTGCAATCTCAGCTCACTGCAACCTATGCCTCCTGGGTACCAGCGATTCTCATGCCTCAGCCTCTGGAGTGCTGGGACTACAGGTACACGCCACCATGCCTGGCCAATTTTTGTATTTTTAGTAGAGACAGGGTTTCGCTATGTTGGCTAGGCTGGTCTTGAACTCCTGACCTCAGGTGATCCTCCTCGGCCTCCCAAAGGCTGGGATTGCAGGCGTGAGCCACCCTGCCCGGCCTCTAGTGTTCTTCTACCACATTGTTTTCTTCCCCAGTTTCAGGTATACACAATTAAAATATATTCCACAGGAGGCTGGGGTGGGCAGGGAGGCACTTTTATCTAAAAGCACCTTCCTCCGTCACCTCTAGTCATGGCAGGGATCTTGAGACCCTGTGTTTTGGGTGTAGAGTAGTTTTCTGGTCCCCAGTATGTTAGGAATTACCAACCATTAGGTGGAGAATATCCCATTGTTTTTCACTGAGCACATGCATCAAGGAACAACCTCCATGCTGGTACCCTCCTCCATACCATCCCTGCCTTTTTTCTTTTTTGTTAAACCTAAACTTTATGCATCTAGTTTCTTTATTGTTTTAACTTTTCATTAAAATTAGAAACATCCAGAAAAGTAGAAAAAATTAGTACAATGAACAACATATATGCATCAACTAGATTCAACTGTTACTACCATTTTGCTGTATTTGCTTGAATTATAATTTATAAAATATTTAAAAATAGAATATATGTTTTATACATAATTTTTTGCTTAAATTATTTCAAAGCAAATTATAGGCATCATAACATGTTACTTAGATACTTCAGCATATATCTTAAAAAAAAAGATATTTTCCTAGAAAGCCACAAGTCTACACCTAACAGTATGAATAATTTCCTAACACCATCTATTACCCACTCCAAATTTATTTTCCACTGTTGTCTTCAAAGTATTTTTATAGTGCTTTTGTTCACACCAGAATCCAATCAAGAATCACACAATTAGATTTATTTCTTTTAAGTCTCTTTTAATTTAGAATAGTCCCCTAACTCCCTCACTTCTACTTTTTTTTTTTTTTTAAATGACAGAGTCTCACTCTGTTGCCCAGGTTGGAGTGCAGTGGTGTGATCATAGCTCAGTGTAGCCTCAACCTCATAGGCTCAAGCGATCTTCTCACCTTAGCCTCCTGAGTAGCTGGTATTATAGCTGCACACCACCACACCCAGCTAATTATTATTATTGGTAGAGATGGGGGGGGGGGGTCTCACTTTGTTGTCCAGGCTGGTCTTGAACTTCTGGCCTCAAGTGATCCTTCTGCCTCAGCTTCCCAAAGTGTTGGGATTACAGGCATGAGCCACTGCACCTGGCCCACCCCTGTCTTTTTAACGACATTGACACTTTTGAAGAGATCAGGCCAGTTCTTCTACCAGAGTTTCCCACATCCTGGGTTTGTTTGATTCTTCCAAGTGTCATTTTACTTAATACTTTCTCACCTGATTTCCAGTAAGCTGGGAATCAGATTGGAAGGCTTGATTAGATTCCACTTGAATGGTTTAGGCAGGAAGTTTTCCTGAGTGGTGTCATGTGTTTCAAGTAGTAGCACATTATGTCCCACTGTTAATGCTGCTAAGTTTGATCACTGAGTTAGGATAGTGATAGTTATCTCCATTGTTAAGGAATGTTTTTCTCCCCTGCAACTAACATGTAATATATGGGTTGATTCTTTGGCATTGTGAAAATGCCCAGTTGCCCACCAGTCAGTCTTGTACCTAATGGCCTTAGCACTCACTGATGATCAGCTTTCTTTCTTATACATAAAATAGACTTTGCATTTTGATATGTCCATTTCAGCTTGAGAGAACTATGTTTATTCACGGGACTTCAGTTATAAGATTGAGTGATCCATTACCTTCCATGACCTTAAATCTACTATGGAGAAACTCAGTTCTCTGAGGGATTAGTTGTCAGACCCAGGGTTGAGGCAGGAGGAAGAAACTGGGAGAGTTGGAATTGTGTGTGGAGGACAGATTGCAGGAGTAGATGCCAGCCCTGAAGCGTATGCACATACCATATTACTATCAGTCTTTTCACTCGCCAAGCATATAAAGAACAACTTTCTTGGATCTTCTCTAAGATTGCTGGAGAAAGAAAGGGAAGTTTGTTTTTAGTCAGTAATCTAAGATTGAATGTGGGAGCTGCGTTGCCCCTAGAAGCTGGAAGATGGATATGTGTGAAGTTTGCAATTGATCTTGCTTAACTAAATGTCTTTCTGATGGAATTTATGCATGTATTTGGACTGGCTTTTTGAAACAGGTTGCAGTTTGAACTTAGAACTCTTGGCCTGATTCATATTTTGGGGTTAGGGTGGAGTTTCTCCAGGACTTCTGAGAGTGTGTGAGAAGTTTCTAAACTCAGAAGGCTCCTTTTTTGGCACTGCAGCATCTTTTCTGTTTTGGCATCTTAAGAATCTGGGGGAACCATATAAAGATCAGAAACAAGTCTGGCCCTAAAGACTCCCTCTGACATGGTAATTCCAGTTATTGAATCTTAGCCCATTCGGATGAGACCATATAAAGAGGCCATTTCCTGAAATTCCCGCTCTCTGCCTCTCACAGGCTCCTTTTTGTAGAAAGCTGGTATTTCAGGACTGCAACCGCCAGTCACGTGCTTCCAACTCTTTACTCGCAGTCATTCCTGCCCCCTGTTTATTTTTGGAGAGAACACATTTTTGCTGCTTTTCAGGAGCTATGCAGGGTCCTGCCCCCTCCGTCCATCAGGCGGCAGCCCCAGCAGGCTGTGCTCATTTCCCACACTCGGAGACGTGACTCCAGCTTTTAAGAGAGAACACGAGAGATGCACTGCCTAAGGACTACCGTCACTTGTTCCTATTTCTGTCCCTCTTGGTGTTACATATTTTAAGACTCTTTCTTTTTTTAAAACAAGTTTAGGGAATGTTACCTGGCAGTTAAGTCAGCCAAAATTGGAAATCATTTGTCCATATGTTGTCTTGGGGCTGTGCCTCTGAATTTCAGGAGAGTAATTTAAAGAATAAACCAGGACTTTTGAATTCTAGGATCAGGCCTCCTCTTCTTTCTGGCTTTTAAGTTTGTTTGAGCTCTAATCCTTCTCTTCTATGTAGTTTCTTCCTCTTCTCCTTAACACAGGGATAGAAAATGGATTCTTCCAAAATGCCAACTCTTCCCAAGTGCTTGGTCAAGGAGGACTCTTGAGTTGATGGGCTTTAGGAAAAAAATGCCACGGCTGTCTTAGCCTGCCTGAAGATTAAGTTTTTAGCTTCAATGATGGAGCAGGAGTAAATTCTTTTTCCTGTAAATGAGTAGGCCATTAGGTAGAGAACTCAGACTCATAACATTTGAAGAACAAAATAAATCATGCATTTGTGTCTTCCTCTGCTCTGTGGGAAGGACCCCTGGTCCAAATGGAAAGATCTGTGAATAAAGGGCTTTAATTTCTCATCAGTCCAGGCAGGGACTGGAGCTTTGACAGTTGAGCTGGTGAGGGCGTTCACACCCCCGTAGGTTCCCTAGCATCTGATCTGTCACCTCTGGGAAGGGAAGGCCAGCAGTCCTGGCAGCTGGTCATAAAAGGAGCAACAGCAGTGGCTGACCTAGGTGTGTGTCCTGTGTTTCAGATTGCCCTGCGGAGACAGCCGTTTTTTGAAATGGGGGTAACTAGGTGTCTAGGTGTCATGATAACTCTTAGGGAGAGCAGCTAAGTATTCAGGGACTGGACTGCCTATGCAAAAGAAACCAACTAGACCTTTAAAATCATATTGCTGGGGAAAGGAGCAGCACCAAATCCAAAATGGCAGCCAGCAGAAGGCTGATGAAGGAGCTTGAAGAAATCCGCAAATGTGGAATGAAAAACTTCGTAACATCCAGGTTTGAGGAAGCTAATTTCTTGACTTGGCAAGGCTAGTTGTTCCTGACAACCCTCCATATGATAAGGGGGCCTTCAGAATGGAGATCAGATTTCCAGCAGAATACCCATTTAAACCACTGAAGACCACAGTTAAAACAAAACAAAGATTTATCACCCAAACAATGACAAAAAGGAGCAAGTCTGTCTGCAAGTAATTAGTGCTGAAAACTGGAAGCCACCAACCAAAACTGACCAAGTAATCCAGGCTGTCATAGCACTCGTGAACAACCCCCAGCCCGAGCACCCATTTCGGGCTGACCTAGCTGAAGAGTACTCTAAGGACTGTAAAAAATTCTATAAGAATGCTAAAGAGTTTACAAAGAAATATGAGGAAAAGCGACCCATGGACTAAAATCTACTGCAGTTGATTCCAGCAAGTATGAGCAGAGACCCCAAGCAGTGCATTCAGGACTCTGTGGAAAATTGACACGTGCTACCACCTGGCATTCGCTTGTGGCACTTACTAATTTTCCATAGTTTTCTTAGTCCAAAGTAGTCTAGGTAACCTATAAAGAAAGGATTCAAAATTTAAGATGGTCTAAAAAAAAATCATTGTTACAAGCCAGTCATCTGCTTACATTTCAGATTGTTTGTACTTAATTTCAAACTGCCACATTATGATCAAGTTGCATCAGCTTCCACTTAAGGCCTGCATTGTAGAGTAATGAATGCTGAGGGGCTCAAACTCCCAAAGACGTTTCCCGGGGACCCTTAAAATATAATGGTCAAGTAACAAAATTTTGCTGCAGGAGAGTTATGTACCATCCCCAGTATCACTACACCCTTGGATCTGGTTGCTTCTGGAATGCTTTTTTCTTTACATTTCCAATCCAGGACAAGCCCCACTTTGCCCATAAATCTTCCTTGACCTCTCCTTCTCCTCACCACTTCCTGAGTGTGTACAATTCGGTTTAGCTTTTAGACATATATTGTAAGCCTTATGCATGCTTATCAGAGCAGCCTTAATAATGCCCCAATGAAAACCACCAAGATGGCAAGAAAACTGCAAATTTTGGTGGAACTGCCGCATGGCTGAGGGATTCTTCTTCAGCTTCACCTTTGGAGCCTGGATGCAGCCTCTTCCTGGAACAATTCTGTGTCTTCATCACTGACGCCTACTTCTCACTTCCATTGTGCCCTCTTGGGTTTCAGATTAAGCCTGACTTCCAATTACGTGGATTTCGTACAGGCCTGATACACTGAACTCTGCGTCTTCTTGGCCTCATGGAACATTTGGGACAGGGATGACATCTTCTACTTTTTCTATTGCACCCAGTGCACATGGGACCAGTGCCGAGTTGCCCACATAGGTAACAAGGTTGATTTCTGGGGAAGAGCATATAACTTGATAATAGTTATTAATTAAGTCCGTCTCATCCAGACAGGGTGTTTGTGAGTGCCCATAACAAGACTCATAGTAGGGGGTGTTTACAAAAATATTGCTAATCCTTGGACTCAGAGAACTAAATCATGTATGTAAGGACTTTCCCTCAGGAGATAGGCATCTCCCTCTAAATGCCCAAGCCTACTTTGCAGAGAGCTAAGCCTGCCTGTCTCTCCTCCTCTCCCCTTTGCTTCAGTGCTCTCTCCTGAGGTTCGCCAGTGGGAAGCAAGCTAACTACCACAGCTCCTGACTCATTTTGCTCAGGGGATTTCTTTGCAATTTTTACTTTTCTGAGTGATCTCAATGTTTGGGTGGAGGAAATGAAAAGTAGCTTATACAGTTTTTATAATATATCAACTCCTAATGGCTTCAGTTATTAGTGAAAAAAATCCTTTGATTTTAGAAGTAGGTGTTAAACTGTATTGGCTTTGGAGGAGTGACGTTTAGCTGGTGATCACTTTGTTTTGGAGCTGCTGGTACCATTTTATAATGGGAAGAAAATGAGAGGAAATGTGGCTTTGTGTTACCTCTAGGCAGAAAGGATTTTCACTCAATAGCCATGGCTTCCTTGGGTTTGTGGTTAAACAAGATAAAGCTGATCATTTTGGTTTTTAGACTCTTAGGGAACACTATTAACCATTTGATATCCATTAGTAAAGTGACAGCTCAGGCCAGGCTCAAAGGAGCCATTTTAACTGGGGTAAGATGATATCTCAGTGTGGTTTTGGATTTGCATCTCTCTGATGATAAGTGATGTAGAACATTTTTTCATATACTTGGCCATTTGTGTATCATCTTTTGAGATTCTTTTCAGATCCTTTGCCTGCTTTTTAATGGGACTTTTTTGGGTTTTTTGCTATTGAATTGTTTGAGTTTCTTGCATATTCTGGATGCTCGTTTCTTGTTGGATAAATAGTTTGCAGATATCTTCTTCTATAGTTTATCCTTACACTGTGTGAATTGTTTCCTTTGCTGTACAGAATGTTTCTTTTAGTAGTTTTTATAGTGTCAGGTCTTACGTTTAAATCTTTAATCCATTTTGATTTGATTTTTGTATATGGTGAGAGATATGGGGTCTGGTTTCATTCTTCTGTGTATGGAAATCCGGTTTTCCCAGCACCACTTATTGAGACTATTCTTTCCCTAATATGTTCTGGGTGTCTTTTTCAAAAATCGTTTGGCTAGAAATACATGGATTTATTCCTTGGTTTTCTATTCTCTTCCATTGATCTATTTGTTTTTATACCAATATTATGCTGTTTTGGTTACTATAGCTTTGTAGTATTATATATTTTAAAGTCAAATAGTGTGATGCCTCCATCTTTGTTCTTTTTGCCCAATGTTTCATTGATCATTTGTATTTTTTTAAGTCTCTATTTTGTTTAGTTCTGCTCTGATCTTTATTATTTCTTTCCTTCTAGTGGTTTGGGGTTTGGCTGGTTCCTGCATTTCTAGTTCCCTGAGGTGTGTTGTTAGCTTGTTCATTCAGAGTCTTTCCTTTTTTTTTGATGTAGGTATTCATTGCTATACTTCCCTCTTGGCTCTGCTTTTGCTGTATCCCGTAGGTTTTTGTATGTTGTGTTTCTGTTTTCATTTGTTTCAAGAAATTTTTAAATTTTCTTCTTAATTTCTTCATTGATCCAGTGGTTGTTCAGGAGCATGTTGTTTAATTTCTGTGTATTTGTACAGTTTCCATAATTCCTCATTATTGATTTCTAGTTTTATTCCATTGTCATCTGAAAGATACTTGATATGATTTTGGTTTTTAAAAATTTCTTGACATTTGTTTTGTGGCCTAACATATGGTCTATTCTAGAGAATGTTCCATGTGCTGATGAGAAGAATGTGTGTTCTGTGGCTATTCGATGAAATGTTTAGTAAATGTCCGTTAGTTTCATTTGGTTTAAAGTGCAGTTTAAATTCCCGGTTTACATTATTGGTTTTCTGTCTAGATCTCTCCATTGCTGAGAGTTGGGTGTTGAAGTCATCAACTATTATTGTATTGGAGTCTATTTAGATCTAATAATATTTGCTTTTTATTATCTGGAGGCTCCAGTGTTGGGTACATATGTATTTAGAATTGTTATGTTGATCCCCTTATCATTATAGAATGACCTTCTTTACAGTTTTTGACTTAAAATCTGTGTTATCTCATGTAAGTATAGCTTCTCCTGCTTGCTTTTGGTTCTTATTTGCAAGAATTTTTTTTCCATCCCTTCACTTTTAGTCTACGTGTGTCTTTATAAGTGAAGTAAGTTTCTTATAGGCAGCAAATAGTGATGCTTTTTAATTCAGCCAGCCAGTTTAGTGAGGAGTTTAATCCATTTACATTCAAGGTTATTATTGATGGCTAAGGACTTATTTCTGCCATTTTATTAATTGTTTTCTGGTTGTTTTATATATCCTTTGTTTCTTACTTCCTCTCTTAATTTTTGTCATTGCAGTTTGATGGTTTTCTGAAGTGGTAATGTTTGAATTCTTTCTCTTTCCCATTTGTGTATCTGTTCTACTAGTGAGTTTTACACTGTCTTGTGTTTTCATGATGGTATATATTGTTCTTTCACTTCCAGATGTAGGACTCCCTTAATAATTTATTGAAGGGCTGGTCAGTGGTGATGAATTCCCTCTGTTTTTGCTTATCTGGGAAGGACTTTATTTCGCCTTCATTTTTGAATAATAGCTTTGCTGGGTATAGTAATCATAGCTGCCATTTTTTTTTTTCCTTTCAGCACTTTGAATATATCATCCCAAACTCTCCTGGCCCGTAAGGTTTCTGCTGGGAATTCCCTTATATGTGACTTGATACTTTCCTCCTGTTGTTTTTTTTGAATTTTATATTTGTCTTTGACTTGACATTTTGATTATAATATGCCTTGGAGAAGATCTTTTTGAGGTGAATCTATTTTGAGACCTTCACGCTTCCTGTATCTGAATATCTAGATCCCTTTCAAGACTTGGGAAGTTTTCAGCTATTATTGCATTAATAGGTTTTCAATACCTTTGCCCATCTCTTCTTCTGAGACTTCAAAAATTTTAATACTTGTTTTCTTTATGGTGTTGCATATGTCAAGCAGGCTTTCTTTATTCTTTTTTCTTTTTTGTCTAACTGAGTTATTTCAAAAGACCTGTCCTCAAGTTCTGAAATTCTTTTTCTCCTGCTTGATCTAGTTTATTGTCAAAGCTCTTGATTGTAGTTTTTCTTTCTTTCATTGACTTCTTCAGTTCCAGGATTTCTATTTGGTTCTTTTTTATGATGTCTATCTCTTTATTGACTTTCCCATTCAGATCATGAATCATTTTTCTGATTTCTTTGTACTCTTTTTTTTTTTTTTTTTGAGATGGAATCTCGCCCTGTTTCCAGGCTGGAGTACAGTGGTGCAATCTCAGCTCACTGCAACCTCTGACTTCCTGGTTCAAGCGATTCTCCTACCTCAGCCTCCTGAGTAGCTAGGATTATAGGCATGCACCACCACGCCCAGCTAATTTTTGTATTTTTAGTAGAGATGGGGTTTCACCATGTTGGCCAGGATGGTCTCTATCTCCTGACCTTGTGATCTGCCCGTCTTGGCCTCCCAAAGTGCTGAGATTATAGGCGTGAGCCACCGCACCTGGCCTTCTTTGTACTCTTTGTCTGTGTTCTCTCATGTCTCACTGAGTTTCTTTAATATCATGGTTTTGAATTCTTTTTCATCCATTTCATGGATTTTCTTTTCATTGGGATCTGTTACTGGAGAATTATTGTGTTCCTTTAAAGGTGTTATGTTTCCTTGCTTTTTCATGTTTCTTGTGTTCTTACAATGATATCTGTGTATCTGGTGTAATAGTTGCATCTTCCAGTCTTATGGATTGACTTCCATAGGAAAAGACTTTCCTATAGATGTATCTATAGTGTTGGTTGGGTAGGGTGCTTTGGCTTTGATTCTGGGTGGGTGCAGTGATGTAGTTTTTATATATCTTCAGCTGTAATCAGCATCAGGGGGTATCCATGGGTTCTTTAGTGGCTCAGGCTATAGTTGTTATTGGAGGCTGTGACAAGGCTTCACTGCAAATGGGGATACCAAGTGGGCTGGTCCTTAGGCACCAGTGGTAGTGGTGGCAAGCCAGGTATGCTAGTCCCTGGGTCCCCCAGGTGGTGTACATGGGTTCTGGTGATGGCAGATCTGGGCAGGTCAGTCCTTAGGCCTCCAGTGCCTTGTTCAGGTGCCAGGGGTGGCAGTGGTGGGCCAGGTTAGCCAGTCCCCAGGTAGTGCATGTGGGTGGGTGGTGGCTGCAAGCTGGGTAGACTGGCCATCTGGCTTTTGGGAGACATACATGGACACTGGTGGCAGGCAGGGTAGGCCTATTCCCAGGCCCCCAGAGTATGCATGGGTGGCAGACAGGGCAAATGGTCCTTTAGACCCCAGAAAATGTGCACTAGTGGTGGTGGGCAGGGTGGATCCATCCTATGCCCCTGGGTCATGTGTGTGCTGGCAGTGGTGGTGGTGGGTGGGGTCAGCCTATCCTCAGGCCCCTAGATGGCATACATGGGTGCTAGTGGTGGTGGGGGGTGGAGGCAAGTCAATCCCCAAGCCTCTTAGACACTGTACTTGGTCCCTGGCAGCAGTGGCAGGGGTTGGTGTAGGCCTCTTGAGTAGATTTTTAATCCACCCACCAATTTAGTTTATGTCTTCTAAGCAAGTCTCACTCTTGTATCTTTATTTTATTACTTTTCAGTTTATAAAAAGCAGAAGAGAAAAGGAAAATTAAAATTGCCTATAATGGAGTCCCCTGTCAGTCATGTACATATAACTCATTAACACTAGATGGTATATGTTGATAATCATTTCAAAAAATGCATCAAAAGCATATACTTACTGTTTGGTAACATGTTTTTGAAAATTAAAATGTATCGAACTTTCTTATATCATGGGGTTTTTTTTATAACATGGCTTTTTGTTATTTGCATAGTATTTTCATGTGTATTTTACCATTTACTTAATTCCTTATTGCTAGCAATTTTGGTTGTTTCTAGCTATTCACTATTCAAAAATAACATTATATTCCTCTCTGATTTTTTCCTTGGGATCAATTTCTGGGATTAGAATTGCTAGGTTAAAAGGTATGAGCATTTTTAAGGCTTTCAATAAACATCACCAAATAGCCCTCCAGACACATGGTGCCAATTTATGACTCACCAGGAGGGTATGAAGGAACCCAGATTTTCATAGTAAATTAGAAAGGTTACTGTATTTTTATTCAAAAGGTAGGCTGAATATTGATTGGTGTAGGTGACCTTACCCTCATCCATTGTGGTGTTTAAACACAAATGTTGGTTGGGCGTGGTGGCTCACGCCTGTAATCCCAGCACTTTGGGAGGCCCAGGTGGGTGGATCACTTGAGGTCAGGAGTTTGAGACCAGCGTGGCCAACATGGTGAAACCCTGTCTCTACTAAAAATACAAAAATTAGCTCTGCGTGGTAGTGCGCGCCTATAATCCCAGCTACTCGGGAGGCTAAGGCAGGAGAATCGCTTGAACCCAGGAGGCGGAGGTTCCAGTGAGCTGAGGTCGTGCCACTGCACTCCAGCCTGGGTGACAGAGCGAGATTTCACCTCAAAAAATAGAAAATAAAAAATAAAATAAATGCAAATGTTGAGTGAATGTGTTCTTTTGACTTCTCTTTCCTTGTAGACTTCCTCTCCTAAATTACCTCGCTGCCGAAAGGGAGGCTGGGCAGGTGATTCTGTGAAGGCTTCAAAGTGAGTACCAGCAGCTCGTAAGAGTAGGGGTGGGGGCGCACACAGTTGGGGGGACTTTGCTCCTGTGTTGTTTTATTTTTTACAATAGCTTTATTGAGAAAAAATTTACATACCATACAATTCACCCACTTAAAATGTACAATTTAATCATTCTTAATATATTCACAGAGTTGTGCAACCATTACCACAATCAATTTTACAACATTTTGATCACCTCCCCACCAAAAGAAACCCTGTATCTATTAGCAGCCACTTCCCATGTCCCCCAGCCTCCCTAGATCTAGGTGGTTACCAGTCAACTTTCTCTCTCTCTGATTTGCATATTCTGGACATTTCATGTAAATAGAATCTACATTATGTGGTCCTTTATGGCTGGCTTGTCTCACTTGTCATAATGTTTTCAAAGTTTATCCATGTTGTAGCATTCTGTGTTCTTCTTGATTTCCAAAGCATAATGGCATTGTCTGTTGGTAACTGCTGATGAACTCTGTGGCATGTCCTCCCCTGACATATATCAGTCATCATTCATAAAGGGGAACAATACAGATGTCCCATCACCCTGCCTAGTTGATATCTTGTGTTTACTGTAAGCTAGCATGAATATTTATACCATAACCATCTGACATTCTCTCATCAGCGTCTCCAGAGCTCCTGGGAAGGCTGAGAAACTGGATGTCACAGTGCATGTGGCAGCACTTTATAAACTGCATAGGGCTCACAGTGTGGGGCTGTAGATGCAGATGCCATTCTCTCTGAGCTGGATGATGTTGGGCAAGGTGTTTACCATGGTTGAGCACCTGGATGGACGCACTGATGATACCTACAGGGTGATTCAAAGACTGAAGGAAATTACATATGTAACAGGAATGTTGCTGTTGTGTTTAGCCCTCCCAGCCTTTCCACAGCTTAGACTAGAAGCTGGTCCCTGTGGTTCCATATTGAGAGGCAGCAGAGTGTGGTGACAGCCGCAGGTACTGGAGCCAGCTGCGTGGCTTTGAATCCTAACTGTGCCATTTATTATCTCAGAGACCCCAAGCAAGTAATTTAATATCTCTGGTCTCCATTTCTGCATCTCTACAATGGGGTTAAAAATAGTTCTTACTTGAAAGGATCATTGTGAGGATTAAATGAATTCATATGTGTAAAATATTTAGAAGAGAGAGACGCATTTAGGAAGCACTTGTAGATGTTGACTATTATCATGATGATGATGACTGTTTCTTATCCCCATTCTGTCCTCATAGATAGGCTTTGACCATATTCTTCTCACAGGCATTCTGGCAGGTGGTGATGTTTATGAGTTGCAGGAGCTTTGGGATCTTTGTGGTGCCATAAATGCTTCATATGAAGGGTCTGTTTGGGAGAAGTAATTCCAGATCAAGAAAAGCAATGGTTATTTTGAATATGAAGAGTCTTCTTTAATTGTGAACTACATTAAAGCCTTAAGCATAGGAATGTCAGCTTTCCAAAGCTGTAGTATAGAAGTATTTTTTAAACCTTATGATGTTAAGAATTAGCCAGGGGTGTTCAAGGGAGAGAATACAGTCACATATTCTTAGTTTCTGTTTCTGGTTGGGCCAGTAAAACCCCTTCTTCATTCCTCTTTTCTGCTTATCACTAGAGACAGAAACTAAAAACCATGGGTTCAGGCTGCTAAAAGCCTAAAATAAAACAAAGCAGAACAACAACAAAATAAGGCAGGTTGGACAAGTTCGAATTAGACATAATCAATGAATGATATCCCCTTGGATTTCTGCCAGCATCTGGGAATGCACGTGACCTAGAGTAGAAATCTCTGTGAAATCTTCGGCCATCCGGGATAAGCATCCACATCTCAGGGATGGTTTCAGAATTACCGTGTTTTAAATAAGGAGAAAGTGTTCCTCAGACTTCTTCCTACCACATACTCTCTCGCATTTCTTCCATGCTTAAACTGGCAGAATTTTCATGCTAAGGTGTGGTAATTAAGTCATCTCTTGTTTTACTTATAGGAAGCAATGTCACAGTAAGGTTAAAACCATGGGTATCTGATTCAGACATACCAGGGTTTGAATTCAGATTTCAGCATTTAACTGGCTGTGTAAACTTGGGGAAGTTACTTAACCCTGTAAAGTGGCAATAATAACACCTATTGCAAAGAATTGTTCTGAGTCTTGAACACATAGGAAGAGTACTCAGCATAAAGCTAGTACATAGCTTGTTGCTGCAATTAAGTTATGAATAACAACGGTGTATAAGGAGTAAAGTAATAAGGCAGGTCTCTCTAAGTTTTATGGTTCTAAAACAAAGTGTTAGGTAACGTGTTCTGTAAATGGCATCTATAGTAGGATGGTGCTGGCTGTCACCTTCAGCCACATTTGTTAGCCTCTGTAGCTGTCAGCACCTTCCAGATGTTTTAAACAGGCTTTGATTACAGTTAGTCTTTGTGATTCTTGAAGTTTGATTCATTGCTTAAATATAGTTAATCTAGGCCAGCCTGACAGAGAATATGATAGTAAGACCAAGACATTTTGCTAGCCTTTACCTTTGGTCTCATTTTGTGGATGAAATAAGTGGAGTCATAGATGCCTGTAAGTCAGAAGGAGCAAGTGGTTAATGTCCTTTAGTTTAGTTTAGAGTCCAGTTCTAAAGACTGGATTACAAATCATTTCATTCCTTAATCTCTTGCACTAAGTCTTAGATGAAAGATAAAAATATATATATACCAGTGGGATGGCCAGTGATCAAATTTAACTACTGAAGATATACACGGGAATAGTTTCTCAAAGAATAGTCATTATTCTAGTTTAGAATTTCCTTGAGCAGTTGTTGCCTTCAGAATGGCACTATCTTGAAAGATCTCTATGAGGAGAACTACAAAACACTGTTCAAAGAAGTCAGAGATGATGCAAATGGAGGAATAGTCCACGCTCATGGATAGGAAGACTCAATATTGTTAAAATGACCATACAGGCAAAAGCAATTTATAGATTCAATGCTATTTCTATTAAACTACCATTGATATTCTTTACAGCACTAGAAAAAACTATTTTAAAATTTATATGGGACAAAAAAGGGCCCAAATAGCCAAGGCAATCCTAAGCAAACAAAAACAAAAAAACCTGGAGGCATCACACTACCCAACTTCAAACTATACTACAGGGCTACAGTAACCAAAACAGCATGGTACTGGTACAAAAAGAGACACATAGACCCATAAAACAGAATAGAGAACCCAGAAATAAGACCATATACCTGCAACTATCTTCAACAAACCTGACAAAAACAAGCAATGGGGGAAGGATTCCTTATTCAATAAATGGTGTTGAGATAACTGGCTAGTCATATGCAGAAGATTGAAACTGGACCCTTTCTTTACACCATGTACAAAAATTAACTCAATATGGATAAAAGACTTACATGTAAAACCCAAAAATATAAAAACTCTGGAAGACAACCTAGCAATACCATTCTGGACATAGGATTGGGCAAAGATTTCATGATGAAGACACCAAAAGCAATCGCAACAAAAGCAAATATTGACAAATGGGATCTAATTAAAGTAAAGCATTTCTGCACAGCAAAGGAAACTGTCAACAGAGTGAGCAGACAACCTAGAGAATGGGAGAAAAATTCTGCAAACTATGCATCTGACAAAAGTGTAATATCTAGCATCTATAAAGAACTTAAATTTACAAGAAAAAAACAACCCCATTAAAAAATGGGCAAAGGATGAACAAACACTTTGTAAAAGAAAGACATACATGCAGCCAACAAGCTCAACATCACTGATCATTAGAGAAATGCAAATCAAAACCACAATGAGATACCATCTCACACCAGTCAGAATGGCAGTTATTAAAAAGAGAGTATGGTCAGGCGCAGTGGCTCCCGCCTGTCATCCCAACACTTTGGGAGGCTAAGGTGAGCGAATCACCTGAGGTCAGGAGTTTGAGACCAGCCTGACAGACATGGAGTATCCCCATCTCTACTAAAAATACGAAATTAGTGGGGCGTGGTGGCGCATGCCTGTAATCCCAGCTACTCAGGAGACTGAGGAAGTAGAATTGCTTGAACCTGTGAGGCGGAGGTTGCAGTGAGCTGAGATTGTGCCATTGCACTCCAGCCTGGGCAACAAGAGTGAAACTCAAATAAATAAATAAAAAAATAACAGATGCAGGTGAGGTTGCGGAGAAAAAGGAACGGTTATACAGTGTTGGCATGAGTGTAAATTAGTTCAGTCATTGTGGAAGACAGTGTGGTGATTCTTCAGACCTACAGACAGAAATACCATTTGACCCAGCAATCCCATTACTGGGTATATACCCAAAATAATATATCATTTTATTATAAAGACACATGCATGTATATGTTCATTGCAGCACTATTTGCAATAGCAAAGACATGGAATCAACCTTAATGCTCATCAGTGGTAGACTGGGTAAAGAAAATGTTGTGCCGGGCGCGGTGGCTCACGCTTGTAATCCCAGCACTTTGGGAGGCCGAGGCGGGCGGATCACGAGGTCAGGAGATCGAGACCACGGTGAAACCCCGTCTCTACTAAAAATACAAAAAAAAATTAGCTGGGCGTGGTGGCAAGCGCCTGTAGTCCCAGCTACTCGGAGAGGCTGAGGCAGGAGAATGGCGTGAACCCGGGAGGCGGAGCTTGCAGTGAGCCGAGATTGCGCCACTGCACTCCAGCCTGGGCGACAGAGCGAGACTCCGTCTCAAAAAAAAAAAAAAAAGAAAATGTTGTACATATACACCATGGAATAGTATGTAGCCAAAAAAAAGAACAAGATCATGTCCTTTGCAGGAACATGGATGGAGCTGCAGGCCACTATCCTTAGCAAACTAATGTAGGAACATAAAACCAAACACTGTATGTTCTCACTTGTAAGTGGAAGCTGAATGATGAGAACCCATGGACACATAGAGGAGAACAACACACATTGGGGCCTATTGAAAGGTGGAGGGTGGGAGGTCGGAAAGGATCAGGAAAAATAACTACTGGGTACTAGGCTTAATGCCAGGGTGATGAAATAATTTGTACAACAAACCCCTGTGACACAAATTTACCTGCATAACAAACCTGCACATGTACCCCTGAACTTAAACGTTAGATTAAAAAAAAAACAAAATATCACTATTAAAAATATTTACTTCCAATTTTTTCCACCCTCTCCTCCCACTTTTTACTCCCTCCCCCTTCCCCAACACCCCCCCACACATTTTTTTCCCAAACCTGAAAATAAGTTGTAGATGTCATGACATTTCACCCCTAAATACTTTAGCATGCATCTCTGAAGATTCTCAGCCAGGCGCAGTGGCTCATGCCTGTAATCCCAGCACTTTGGGAGGCCGAGGCGGGTGGATCACGAGGTCAGGAGATCGAGACCATCCTGGCTAACATGGTGAAACCCCATCTCTACTAAAAATACAAAAAATTAGCTAGGTGTGGTTGCGGGCGCTGTAGTCCCAGCTACTCGGGAGGCTGAGGCAGGAGAATGGTGTGAACCTGGGAGGCGGAGCTTGTGGTGAGCCGAGATTGTGCCACTGCACTCCAGCCTGGGCGACAGAGTGAGACTGTCTCAAAAAAAAAAAAAAAAAAAAAAAAATTCATGACATTCTCTACAGTATCACAGTATCAGTCAGTCACTCATACCTAAGACATTTCATAGTGGTTTAATACTATTTAATATATAGTTTATATTCGAATATCCCCCTTTGTTCCCCCAGATGTCTTTTAACTCCAGGATCCAATCAGCTCAAATATTGTGTTTCGTAGTTGTCTTTTTAGTCTCTCTTGAGTCCTCACCTTTCCCCATTCCCCACCAAGACATCGACTTGAGGAATCCAGGCCAGTTGTGTTGTAGAATGTCTCACATTCTGGGTTTCTCTAATTGATTCTTCATGATAAGATTCAAGTTAAAGGTTGTTGACCAGAACAGGTGATCACGTGTCCTTCTTAGCTTATCAAATTAGGAGGCATGTGACATCAGCTGGTCGCTTGGTTGGCGTTACAAAGTTTTATCACTTGGTCTAGGTGGTGACCGCTAGATCTCTCCATTGCAAAGGTTCTTTTTTTCCTTTATAAATAATTAGTAATTGTTTGGGGTACCGCTTTGAATCCTGTTCACCCACTGTCTTTCACCCGGTTTTAGCGTCCACTAATGGATGGTTTTAGCATCCATTAATGATCCTTGCCTGAATCAGTTATTATATCAGGGATTGCAAAATGTTAACTTTCTAATTCTACCATTCTATATTAATTGCTTGGAGTTTTCCTATAAAGAACAATTTACTTTCTCTCCTTTTTTCTTTTTCTATTGCTTTCTCTCTTTAAAATCATGGACTCATGGATTTTAAAAAAATCTGTTTTATTTTAGATTCAGGAGATACATGCACAGGTTTGTTACAAGGGTATATTGCATGATGCTGAGGTTTGAGCTTCTATTGATCCTGTCACTCAGAGAGTGAACACAGTACCCAATAGGAAGCTTTTCAGTCCTCGCCCGCAACCCCTTTTGGAGTCCCCATTGTCTGTTGTTCCCACCTCTATGTCTATATGTGCCCAGGATTTAGCTCCTACTTATAAGTGAGACCTCCAATATTTGGTTGTCTGTTTCTGCATTTGTTTGCTTAGGATAATGGCCTCCAGCTATATCCATGTTGCTGCAAAGGATTTGATTTCATTCTTTTAAATGGTTGCATAGTATTCTATGGTGTATATATATGTATATGGTGTATATATGTGTGTGTGTATATATATATATCACATTTTCTTTATCCAGTCCACTATTGATGGACACCTAGGTTGATTCCATGTCTTTCCTCTTGTGAACAGTGCTGCGATGAATATACGTTTGCATGTGTCTTTTTGATAGAATGATTTATTTTCCTTTGGGTATGTATATACCACCCAGTAATGGGGTTGCTGGGTCAGATGGTAGTTCTATTTTTAGTTCTTTGAGAAATCTCCAAACTGCTTTCCACAGTGGCTAAACTAATTTACATTCCCACCAACAATGTGTAAGCATTCCTTTTTCTCAGAAGCCTCACCAACATCTGTTATTTTTTGACTTTTTAACAACAGCCATTCTAACAGGTGTGAGATGGTATCTCATTGTGGCTTCAATTTGCATTTCTCTGGTAGTGGTGTTAAGCATTTATTCATATGTTTGTTGGCTGTTTGTATGTCTTCTTTTGAGAAGTGTCTGTTCGTGGCCTTTGCCTACTTTTTAATGGGGTTATTTATTTTTTTCTTGATTTGTTTAACTTCCTTATAGATTCTGGATATTAGTCCTTTGTCAGATGCATAGTTTGCAAAAATTTTCTCCCATTCTTAGGTTATTTGTTTACCCTGTTGATAGTTTCTCTTGCTGTGCAGAAGCTCGTTAATTTAATTAGATCCCACTTGTCAATTTTTCCTTTTGTCACAGTTGCTTTTGAAGACTTGGTTATAAATTCTTTGCCAAAGCTGACATCCAGAAGGGTATTTCCTAGGCTTTCTTCTAGGATTTTTATAGTTCGAGATCTTACATTTAAGTCTTTGATCCATCTTGAGTTAATTTTTCTTCTATAGTGATAGGAAGAGGTCCAGTTTCATTCTTTTACATATGGTTAGCTAGTTTTCCCAGCACCATTTATTGAATAGGATGTCCTTTCCCTGTTGCTTATTTTTGTTGACTTTGCCACAGATTGGTTGGTTGAAGGTATGCTGTTCTAGTTCTAGATTTTCTGTTCTGTTCCATTGGCCTCTGTGCCTATTTTTGTACTTTTTAAATTTTTTATTTTATTTTATTTTATTTTTTGAGACAGGATCTTTCTCTGTTGTCCAGGCTGGAGTGCAGTGGTGCAATCATAGTTCACTGTAACCCAGACTCCTGGGCTCAAGTGATTCTCCTGCTTCAGCCTCCCCAGTAGCTAGGACTGCAGGCATGCACCACAATGCCTGGCTAATTTTTTTTAATTTTTATTTTTGTAGAGCTGTGGTCTCACTGTGTTGCTGAGGCTGGTCTCAAAACTCCTGGCAGTCATCCTACTTTGGCCTCCCCAAGTGCTGAGATTATAGCCATGAACTATTGCACCCAGCTGGACTCATGGATTTGTATTTTTCATTGTGTTATAATTCATTTCCATCATCACAGTTTTTTTTTTCTATAATACTGATGAAAAATAAGACAAATCCTGTCTGCTTCTTAGAGAACAAAAGATTGTCAGAAGTATTCATTCCTCAGTGAAAATATTAAAGATTTTTCCAGATCAAATCCATTTCCTCTTGGAGAATGTCACGTGTTACTTTCTGAGGTATTCACTTGCTTGGCTTTTCAGTCTGTGGCCCGGTTCTGACCCCTCGAAATGTTAGAGTGCCCAGGGCTCTTCCTCTAACCTTCTCTGTCCTCTATCAGTACTCACTTTCTGCATGATCTCAACCCAGTCTCAGGTTTGACTATCATCTACGCAGTGATGACTCCAGAATTTATGTTGATATTTCCAGCCCAGTTCTCCTCCTGGACAGCCATTTGCCTGCTTGATGTTCTCAACTGGAATATGCAACACAAACCTGACACATCCAAATTAGTCTTCTAATTTCAACCCCTTCTACCCACTCCCCTAATTGTGCTTCCAAAGTCTTCCCTAGATCTCGGTAAGTGGTGACTCTTATCTTCCTAATTGCTCAGATTGTAAACTTTGGAATTATCCTGGCCTCCTCTCTTTATATCACCCTATTCAGTCTGCCAGCAAACCCTGTTAAGTCTACTGTTGAAATACATCTGTTGTCTGAACTGCCAGCACCTGGCTGCAGCCACCATCATTTCTTGCACTGGCTCAAGTGAGAACTTCCTGCGGACGCTCCCTCTGTGTTATCTCTGCATAGCCAGAGTGACTCTTTTAAAACATCAGTGCAAACCTTTTACTTGTATACTCAGAACCCTGCAGTAGCATGCCACCCAGTCAAAGTAAAACCCAAAGTCCTTACCATGGCTTACAAGGTCCTACCTTACCTCACTTTACATAAAGTAGCACCCCTTATCGCTCTGTGGTCCCCATTGCCTGCTTTATATACTACCACCTGACATATCCACATGTATGCATACATATTCTCTTTTTCTATCTGCTGCAATGTAAGCTCCATGAGAGGAGACACTCTCTTATTTACATATCCCCAGTCTCCTGCACAGTGCCTAGTCCATAATAAACACTTGGTGACTATTTATTGAACATATGAATGACCAGATCAGTATTTTTAAACGGTCACTTTGCTTTCAGTGTGGAAGGTGGAGAGCTGAAAGGCTGAAGACCTGTTGGGATAAGAGCCTAAACCAGGGCCATGGTGTGAGGATGGAAAGGAAAGACGATGTGGAGACATTTTGGAGGTAGAGTTAATAGAAATACCAGTGGTTGGATGTGGGGCAGAGGGAGGAGTTGAAGGTCACTGCAAGGAGCCCCACTTAGGTGTCTGGTTGGGTCATGGTGCTATAAGAGAGGGAAGGCAGGAGAGACCTGATTTAGGGGCTGATGGTGGGACATGTGGGTAATTTCCACAGCTCAAGAGTCTAAAAGTGAGGTCAAAAAAGAGATGCACTTTGAGTCATCTACAAAAATAGGAGAAGACAAGGACAGATCCTTGGATTTGGCTGTTTGGAGGTTACAAGGGGCCTTTGAGAAAATGGTTACAGTGATTTGCGTTGGAGCCCAAGCCAGATTGCAGTAGATTGAAGAGGAAGTGGGACATGAGGAAGTGGCCAGTAATATAGGATACTATGAAAAAAGGAAAGGGATGGGACAGTATTTGGAAGAAGGGTCTAGATTAAGAACCATGTCTGCAATATTCGAGGAAAGAGTGATTAGAAATGAAGTAGGGGGTTAATTGATGTAGCAGGATCCTGGAGGGATAGGATAAGACCTTCCAGGAGAGATTGATTGACCTGGGACAGGAGGAGGGAGGACGGATAGTTTTCCTCCAAAACAGACAGAGCTTGGAAAGGCTGGGTAAGTTATTGAGGAGGGTTGAGGGGAATGGGGAATTTAGAGAATTTCCTTTTGGTTTGGCTTCTTTTTTTTTTTTTTTTTTTTCCGTTTTTCAAAGTGGGAAGACAGACTGACTGTTGAGCTTGTTGAGGCAAAGGAGAGTGGCATCTTGAAGTCAAGTAGAGCAGATTTAAAACAGAAAAAGAGGCTGACGAGGGGTAAGAGAGGCAACTTTTGAGCTTTGAGGACCTACCTCATTAAGATAGGAAACATGAGCTCTTACCGTTTGCTGGATACTCTAGTGAGTACCAGAGTGGAAGATATACTTCCTGTCCCGCAAGAGCTCAAATTCTAATTTAGGAGACATTTTCATCCACAAAAACCAGGAATGGCAAAAGGAGCATATTGGCAGAAGGTGCACATAGTAAGTGAGGAACAAATGAATGAGTAACACTGGTGATGGGATATCAGAAGAGAGAGTAATCATTATGGTCAGGGAGTGTCTTACAGAGGAGATAGGAATCAAGCTGGATGAATTTTGATGGTCAGAACAGGATCATGAAGAAGGCATTTTGGTTTAAGATCTGGTGTTGTGGGAGAGATAGTAACTTTATTGTCAGTCTAGTTACAGCAGAGAATTGACCCTGGAAAATAGCATATTCACCTTAAATTCTTTTTGGATGATAATAATGGCATTGTGCTAGATACTTCTCTTAATTTGGCTGCTATAACAAGTTACCATATACGGGGAGGTTTAAACAGCAAACCTTTATTTCTCATGATTCTGGAGGCTGGAAATCTGAGATCAGGGTGCCATCATGGTTGGATTCTTGGTGAGGACCATTTTCCTAGTTGCATCCTTAAGTGTCTTTCCTTGGTACGTGCATGTAAGGAGTGAGATTTTATGTCTCTTTCTTGTCCCCATCATGAGGGCTCCACCCACATAATCTCTTCTAAACTTAATCAGCTCTGAAACTTCCACCTCCAACCACCATCACATTGGGGATTAGGATTTCAACAGAAGAATTTTGGGGAGACACAAATATTCAGTCTGTGGCAGCACCTTATATGTGCGTTACACCAAATCTGTTGAGTAGATTCTGTTCAATAAGCTAGGTATCCCTGTGCAAAGAAGGTAGGAGGAAAGTGTCACCAGTGAGAAGTAGAAGGGCTGTTTATGAATCTGATTGAGGAGCTCATAGCTAAGGAATATGAGTTTCTGGGATACTTTAGCTTTATTTACATAACACTGCCCAGGATAGAGAACAGAACATGTGTCAGCCACCTCACTGGCTAGAGATGTTGGGTGCCAGGGCTCAATTGCTCATCCCTGAGCCACAGAAAGGGCTAAGTTCAGGAATTGCCTGGGGCCTGGGATCACTACCAGTCCCTTCCCCTTGGCGTCAGAGTCATAGCAATGCCAGAGATTCCATCTTGGAGCTGTCCTTGGCTCTGAAGTTGCCCAAGGTAGGACACTTATGGTGGGTCACTGACTTGGCCATGGGGAATAGAGCTGAAGAGAGAAAGCCAGTTTGGTAAAGAGAGGAAGGAAAGGTAGTCTGATTAAGTTTTGTCTCAAAGTGTCTGTTTTTGGGTTTGTCCCTGCATTGATCTGCAAGGGAATGAGGCAAGTAATGGCCCCTCAGGGACTTTCAGGACTTTGCTCTCAATGTCAGCCGTCATTTTCAATCACCCTCTCCCTCCCAGCCATTAATTTTGGCCCAGCATCATGGGGACTTGTCCATCTATCACTCCTAATTGACACTAAATGATCTGTCAGTTTATTGATGAACGGCAGGAGTGGAATTGTCACAATATATTTTACTTTCTAACAACTCCTCCTGACAATTTTACCTTGTCCATCTCACTCTCCTCACATAAATCTCCATTGGCCGCTCGTTCCTTCTCATGGGCTGTTCTGGTGCCAGCCACTTCCACACCATCTGCACGCATCAAGGACATCAAGATGGCGATAGAACTGCCGTGTGCTGGTCCCGAGGTTATCCCCCTTCCCTCCTCCTCCTCTCTTTCTCTCTCTCTCTCTTTTTTAATGGCATAGATGTTCCAAGAATACTAAAGGGCTTCTGTCCTCTCCCTCTATGTCATTGCCATACCAGAATCTTTTTGCTTCCCTTTAGCAGCAAGTAGTTGATTCCTCTTAGGCTAAAAAGTGTGAAAAGCAAAAACTCATGGAGCCAGAGGGCTCCTACATCTGTAAGCACAGTTACAAACATACATTCTGTCCTTTTAAACCAGCTCTGTTATAGGCTGTCCATCCTCATAGAAGTCAATTTCCCAGAAAGGTGTCACAGAGGGAAGGTTAGCTGGAGCTGCCCAGCTGGTGTGCCATGTGCTGCACTGTGGGTGCCAGTGTGCCATGATGTGGGCACTCCCTGCCTGTGGGATAGACCTAGCCAAGGCCCCTGGGCTGGTCACCTGTGGCCATGAGAAGTCTCATCTGTCCACCCATTTATGTGTTATTTTTAATTGCTTCATGTCTTGAAAAAGACAGGGAAGTACTATGTCAGACATATATAAGGGCACACAGTTATTTAGTCTCAAGAAGATATATGTATGGATGTGAACACGCTTTATCCTGTATGAGGCCGAGGATGAGTAGAAAAGCTTGACGATATATAAATAATAAATAATGCAATTGATTCCCTTCCTCATACCTTTCCTGCTGCTGCTGGAGATCATTTTTATTAATTGATAAGGACTGTTTTTATTTGTTAACCATCATGACATAGCATGCATATCAAAATTAATAATTCCTTAATGTCATCTGATATCCAGGTCATATTGAGTTACTTCCATTGTCTCAAAAATGTGTTTTATAGGTGGATTATAAACAGAACAAATCAAGGTCCATATATTGTATTTAGCCATTTCCTTCCTTCTTTCCTTCCTTCCTTCTTTCCTTCCTTCCTTTTTTTCGTTTGTTTGTTCATTCGTTTGTTCTTTTGTTCTTTCGTTCTTTTTTTTGATGGAGTCTCACTCTGTTGTCCAGCCTGTAATGCAGTGGTGCGATCTTGGCTCACTGAGTCTCCGCCACCCAGGTTCAAGCAATTCTCCCACCTCAGCCTCCCACGTAGCTGAGACTACAGGCATGCGCCACCACACCTGGCTAATTTTTGTATTTTTAGTAGAGACAAGGTTTCGCCATGCTGGCCAGGCTGGTCTTGAACTCCTGACCTCAGGTGATCCTCCTGTCTCAGCCTCCCAAAGTGCTGGGATTACAGGCATGAGCCACCGTGCTTGGTCTAGTTGTTATATTTCTATAGTCTCTCTTTTATTCTGCAACAATCATCACCCCCCAGTGTTTTCCCAATGCCATCGATCTCTCTTCCTCCCTCCCTCCCTTCCTTCCTTCCCTCCCTCTGTCCCTCCCTCCCTCCTTCTTTTTTAGAAACAGGATCTTGCTCTGTTGCTCAGGCTGGAGTGCAGTGGCATGATCATAGCTCACTGCAACCTTGAACTCCTAGGCTCAAGTGATACTCCTGCCCCAGCCTCCCGATTAGCTAGGACAGGTGCATGCCACCATGCCTGGCTAAATGTTTAAAAATTTTTTGGAGAGACAGGGTCTTGCTGTGTTGCCCAGGTGGCCATGATGATTTCCTTTTTTAAAGAAACTTGTCCTGTAGAATTTCCCACATTCTGGATTTGGTCTGTTGCTTCCTAATCATGGTGTTTAACTTGTTTCTCTGTCCCTCATATTCCCTGTTAAACTGATAGTTAGGTGTAGCTCTAACTGGGAGTTCCATTTAGGCCCAGTTTTGGCAGGAATACTTTGTAGGTGATGCCGTGTACATCCCACTGTATTGCCTTGAAGGCACAGGTATGAGAAGGCACAGATGTCTGGTCATTCCACTTTGAGCCTGTGGTTGACCAGTGGGGGCAGGGCTGTGTGAGTCTCCATTTTATAGCCCCCATCAGACTCCCCTCTCATGGTTGTAGCATCCATTGCTGATAGTTGCTAGGGCCATGATTTCATTAAAGGTTGTCAAGTGATGACTGTCTAATTTCCATTTATTAACAGAAATTCTTCTGTAATGAACTCTTACCAGCTACTTGGCTGCTTGAAATACATTTTATACTTGTAACCCTACCTTTTTCTCTTAGTATTTTTATTTTAAAAAATTTCAAACCTATAGAAATGTTGCAGTATTAGTACAGCAAACACCATGCACACTTTTACCTTGAACAACCAGTTGTTAATTCTGCCTAAATGTGTCTTTTCCCTCGTTCTCTGTTTTTTTTTTTTTTTTAAATTTTATTGAACTGATTAAGAGCTGCAGCTGCCTTTGCCTTTGCATTACTATTAATAGTAACAAGCAAGTAGTTACTATGCAAGAGATATTTGTCTATTTTGTTTGCATCTGGGTCTGTAGGGCTTGGAACACATAGGTGCTGCATACATATTTGATCAATGAGTAAATTTGGGGCATTTCTTACAGAGCTCTAATAATTGAAAAGGGTGTCCCTGGTAGGACCAGGCAGCTCTAATTTCCAGTAAAGTGAAAGGACTTAATCCTTGACCTTCAAATTTTCATCGGTAAACACAATTTTGCTCATTTGGTTTTCAAGAAACACAAAACAAAATTAGAAGTACTGAGAATTGATTTTTCCCTTGCTACCCTCAGCCACAAAGAACCCGGAATCAGTATGGCATGACCGGAGTCCTGGGCAACGTGGGTTCTTAACTGTCAGTCAGGTACCAGAAATGAGTGTCCAACATTGGGTAAAATCAGATGGGGCTGTTGCATGTGAGATGGTTGAGAAGGGAAGGTCTTAGGGAGCTAATTGTGCTCCCATTTCCAGTGGCTGTGCCTAGAGTTTAGAGGCTATGTCCCTATTTCTGTGGTTTTTGGAGATGCTCGTGTGAACTCTCTGCTTGGATCTCTGTGTCAATTTCACCGTCATGCATTTTGCCCCGCATAGATGCTTTTCTTTCACGTGCCTTCTGAGATATGGTCAGTTAAGAAAGGATGGCTTTAGGACCGTGTGACATCATATCTTTTTAATGTACATCTTAGATTTGTTTATTCTAGGTAGGCTCCCCAAAGTGTAATTTTTTGCTTTGCTCTCAGAGCCTGGACAGAAAGATGATAGAGGAAGAGCTAGATAAGTTTTTATTTTCACGAACTTAGAGAATCCACAGTTATTTTGAAAAATTGGGATTCAGTTGCATTGTTTATTATAGGAAATCTAGATGTTCAGCAAGATTTGAAGATGAATAGCCCCCCAGACTGTGTACAACGAAATAACTAGAGAAAAATAAGTATCCCCATTGAAGTAGGGAAAAGTGTGAGATGTGTCACACTCATTCTATCTTTAGGCCTTTCCTATCTTCACACATTTGTATTATTTTGGTAGATTTCATTTGTTCTGGTAGCTGGCGCGTGGGGAGGAATGAGAATAATGGATGGGTCATGGTGGAACAGCTCGTCTGTGGAGCCTGCTCCCTGTTAAACTGATAGTTAGACCTCACTCTAACTGATGGTTCCATTTGGGCCCGGTGTCCTTTCCTACTCAGCCCCTGAAATGTGTACAGTGAGGTGGGTACTTCCTGAAAGTCACTGTTCATGGGCACAAATATAAAGGTAAGCATTTGTTCATTCTGTGGACCCTTGTCCAGCACAGGCACGCAGGTCTAATGTTGGAGACACAACCCCTTTTTGTAATGGTATATTGCATTTTTTTTTTCTTTTGAGACAGGGTCTCACTCTGTTGCCCAGGTTGGAGGGTGGGGATGTGATCATAGTTCACTGTAACCTCAAACTCCTGGGCTCAAGCTGTCCTCCTGCCTCAGCCTTCGCAGTAGCTGGGGCTACAGGTACTCCTGCGTAGTTGAGACTACAGGCATGTGCCACCACACTTGCCACATTTTTAAATTTTTTGTAGAGATGAAGTCTTGCTATGTCACTGAGGCTGGTTTTGAACTCCTGATCTCATGCAATCCTCCTGCCTTGGCCTCCCAAAAGTGCTGGGATTACAGGTGTGAGTCATTGTGCCTGGCCTGCCTTTTTGTGGAGTGAAGTGTCTTTGACCTTAAAGCTCAAATGTAACTAAGTTAAGAAAGGTGGATCATTTCAAGAGGGTTGGAAGAGAGAAGGGGAGTGGGATGTGGAGACAGTGTACATTTTTAGATTTTAGTCTTTGTATAACTACTGGTGAATTTTATTTATTTATTTTTAAATAAAAAAGAAACATAGTATAGAATTCAAAAGATATGAAAGAGTGAGATATGAAACCGGAGTCTCTCTCTCCCTTCCTGACTTTCTCAGGCACCCAGTTTCCTCTCCTGGAGGCAACCACTTTTAACCAGTTTTTTTTGTGTTTCTCTCCAAAGGTACTCTATGCAGGTTAATGTATTCTCGTCACCCACCTACAGACACAAATGGGAACATACGCATTCTGCACTTTTTAAAAAATCTCTAACAATGTTTCTTGCTGATCTTTCTGAATCTCAGTACAGAGTAGAAGAGCTTCTTTTCTTTTTTACAAAAGGGTCTCACTCTGTCACCCAGGCTGGAGTGAGGTGGTGTGATCATGGGGTCACTGCAGCCTGGACTTCCTAGCCTCAAGCAATCCTCCCATCTCCGCCTCTTGAGTAGCTGGGACTGCAGGTGTGTGTCACCACACCCAGCTAATTTTTTATTTTTTTGTGGAGACAGGGTCTCACTATGTTGCCCAGGCTGGTTTTGAACTCCTGGGCTGAAGCCATCCTCCCACCTTGGCCTCCCAAAGTACTGGGATTACAGGTGTGAGTCACGGTGCCTGGCTGAACAGCCTTATTTTTAAGGGCTACAGAGTAGTCCTAAATTTCCTGTGTCGATAAAAGTAATGATAGGCAGGCAATACATGTGATATTTTCCCACACTGAAAAAACCAGACTTCTATTATTTATTCATGTGATAGGCATAACATCACCCTTGGAAAGTATTGTGAAGGCTTTAGATATGGTACACATAGATCCCATAGGCCAGGGAAGAGGTATGAAGGTGCATCAGCCTTTTTCTCATTGAGGATTTGGGTGAGCACTTTCATGCACTTCTACTTGGGTTGATATAATGACATTTGGTGCAGAGCAAGCAGAGATGTTCTAGGTTATGTTCATTGCAGTTTAAGGCCTCGGATGGCTAGTGACTAGTGTCACACAGCCCATTTACTTAGGCAAATGACTAAGCATGAAATCACTGGACTCTCGTACTTCTCTCGAGTGCTTCCCATTCAAAGGGTACAGCAGTGTGTCCCCACAAGCCCTGCTGCAGCAGCATTTGGATAGTTCGCTTCCCACTCTGAAAAGCGGAGCAGTCCTCCTGACAAGTGACCCCAGTCAGTTCTCTCCCTGGAGCAGAGGGGAGCACCCGATCCCTAGGGAGGTGGCTGGAGAACAGGCGGGGACTCGAGATGAACTTGCTGTCTATGCATGTGTGCCAGGGAAAGGACAGCTGAGACCCTGAGGCCACACATTGTACAGTTGCTGTACCTCTACAGGCCCAAGTCAGCAGAACTGTTTCCCAACTGCCTGTGGGCTGGCCTTGCAGGGAAGGCTGTCAAAAGATGGCCAGGTGCAGGCACAAGCCTTACCTCCCTGAGAGCCTGCTCCCAGCTTCCTCTCTGGCCTTCAGCTTTTCTTAAGTGAAGCTACCCTTGACCTTTGTTGTAATTAAAACCAAGAGTGGTTCTAGAATGGGTTCTCAGGATGTCCTGCGAAGGCTTTGACTTTTGGCCCTTTACAGTTTCTAGTTTTGCAGAAATGAAAATGCTCTGGTGACTAGAGCAGGTCAATTATTGGAGCCAAGAGTAGTATTGTAAAGTTGGAGGGTCTTAGAGGGTCAGGAAAGAAATGAGTGGCCCATGGAAGTGTCCCTTCAATGATAACAGCCAAAAGCACAGCCACCATGGACTATTCCTTTGTTTTTCTGGACTGGCAGAAAGTGCAGGGCTTGCAAGAGTAGAAAGTTAGAGCCAGTCTCATCCAATGTCCTGTGAAACTCTAGTGTTTCTATTAAGTGCTTGCCGGGGTCTGCTTGAACCCCTCCAGCTGGGGAACTTGGTAGAAACAGCCCCACTGATTCTGTTTTTTAATAAAGTCCTATTTAGTTGTACAAGCAAACTGGTAGCTCTTTAATGATGTAAAAATTCGAACAAGACAGATAAAGCTAAATGTGCCTAAAACTACTATTTACTCTGATCCTAGCCATCTCTCTAGAAGTAATTACTGGAATAGTTTGTTGGTATCTTTTACCCACTTCAATACGTGTAGTACAAAAGTCTGTTTTTTTTTTTATGTAAACAGATCACATTAAGTGCATTCTGCACCTTACATTCTCTTTTATCTCTGCAGTAAGTACATCCTAGAGATGTTTTAGTACACGTAGATTTGCCGCAGTTTTCTTACTGCTCCATAATAATCCTGTGGTATGGATGCACTATTCCCCTGTTGGTGGACTTTTAGGTTCTTTTTTCTATTTTTGCCATTATCTATCCCCTGAGTTTTTTTAGACAGCTCTAGACTTTAGGAAATTTGCAGCTGCATCCTCAGAAACAGATTTCTGGCTTCCAGGAATGTGCTGCAGAACCCGTTTTTGGAGAGCCCACATGTCTTGTCCAGTCCTTGTGTTGTATGGACAAGGACACACACACACACACACACACACATACACACATTATTTATTGTGACTTCTTTTGCTGGCCACTGTGCTAAACACAGTTATCTTTTTCCTCAAAACAACCCTATGAAGTAGGTGCTATTATTATCCCTGCTTGCAGATGAGGAAACTGAAAAGTATATATAAAAAAAAAAAGTTAAGTAACTTGCTCAGAGTCATACAGCTAGTGAGTAGCCAGCCAGAATTTGGACCCAGGTAAGTCTGATCGTAGGGATCATGGTCTTATTCTCAGTGCTTTGCTGCCTTCTGTTTTTATACCCCTTGACACCTGATACAGCATCTTTGCCCATGGTAGAACCTCAGCAGATATTCCCTGAGGGCTATTTAGACAAGAAACCAACATGTTCAGCTTGTGAGAATAACAGCAAGGAGTGCATGCATGACCTAAGCCCTTCCCAGCATCCTTTGGCCTCGCTCTGCAGAGCTGTGCTCCAGCCAGCTGCCTGACCCACCAGAAAAAGGTGAGTGCAGAGGATGCAGCCTGTGCTTAGGGGTACTGGCCAAGGCCCTGCCAGCCCTGCCATTAAAAGGCTTAATTAGGCTAGCCATTAAGTTCAATTAAGCATTGGAAATGATTGTCCCTTCTAACCCTGCAGTGCCCTCTAAGAACTGGATCCATTCCCAGGCAGCCCGCTCAGGAGCCAGGTTCTAGTTACGGGTGCACCTGTAAAACTGCTTCTGGTTTCGGGGCCTGTGATGCCATGGCAGACTAGGGCAGAGTAGCCCAGAGCGAGGCACTCCAAGTACATGTTAAATCGGGTTAGGTTTCTGCCTTTGAGGCCATTTCCTAAGTTCATTTCTGAGTCACCTTCTCTTATTGGGCCACCTTTTCCCCAAGTGTCATTAGGAGTCAGGACATCTGCCTGTGCAGTGGGCACAGAGCAGAGCCCTGGGCTGGGGTGAGAGGAAGAGAGGTGTAGTGTAGCAGTCCCATGCAGCCAGCTCAGAGCCCTTGGCCTCTGCCTGTTCAGCCTTACACACAAGGGGTCTCAAAGGCCCTCTCCCAGTCCAAAAGGATGTGTGAACATCTGAAACATACTTTCTAGATGGCTTGCTTGAAATAAGTCCTTTTCGTTTCTGAGTTATTATATTACCCTGAAGCAAAACAGTTGACAAGCATTGAGGCGGGGCCGGGGCCAGGTGAGTAGAGGCATGAATGAACCACCACAGTGTGTTTCGGATGAGCACACCAGGCTTTGCAGAGGGGAGTAGAAGGGTAGGTGGGCAGGGTAGAGAAGAGCTCGTGTGCAGGGCCTGGAACTCCAGGCAGGCCCTCCTTTTTTAGGAAATAGGAGCCACTGCGGTGTTGACAGGTGCATGACTGGTGGTGCAAGGTATCACGATTTTTTTTTTTTTTTTTGAGACAGAGTCTCGCTCTATCGCCCAGGCTGGAGTGCAGTGGTGCGATCTTGGCTCACTGCAGCCACTGCCTCCCGCGCTTCTGAATGCCTTTTTGACATGGGACAACCTTGGGGTACTTGCAGATGTAAAAAGAAATCTGTTTCTCCCAATGTAGAGTCCTCTTGGCGCAATGTGGAAACTGTTTTCTCCTACTATACCCTCAGTGCTCCACCTCTGACACCAGATGTATAGAAGTTTTTCTCCATACGCTATAGCCAGTTCTGCAGTGGACACTAGCTGGCTGTTCTACCGTTTTACTCACTTCTGACGCTATCTGCCTGGAGTTAACATCAGATCTCACAGGTTCAGAGCTGGGTCCCGCAAGACTGTCCCACATTTCCGGTGCCAGTTGCAAGCCCTGGGTTGTTTTACCTGTGCTTCTGAACCACTGGCTGTAAATCGAGTGTTCCTATGACCCCCTTTCCAGCTTGATTAATTTGCTAGAGTAGCTCACAACTCAGGGAAACACACACTTTACTTACTATCACCAATTTATTACAAAGCATATTTTATTTCTTTTTTTTGTTTTGTTTTTTGTTTTTTGTTTTTTTTTTTTGAAACAGAGTCTTACTCAGTCGCCCAGGCTGGAATGCAGTGGTGCCATCTCGGCTCACTGTAACCTCCACCTTCCGCCCTATGTGCCTCAGCCTCTTGAGTAGCTGAGATTATAGGCATGTACCACCACACCCAGCTAATTATTGTATTTTTAATAAAGACCCAGTTTCACTATGTTGACCAGGCTGGTCTCGAACTCCTGGCCTCAAGTGATCCACCTGCGTCAGCCTCCCAAAGTGCTGGGATTACAGGCGTGAGCCACCATGCCAGGCCACAAAGCATATTTTAAAGGATGCAAATGAAGAGCTATATAGGGCAAGGTTTGGAAGAGACCCAATTGTAGAAGCTTCTGTTCCCATGGAGTTGAAGTGTGCCGCCCTCCTATCACATGAATACATTCTTGCTCTCCAGCCCAGACGCTCTCAGAACCTAGTCGTTTTGGGTGTTTATGGAAGCATCATTATGTATGCACAATTGATTAAATCATTGGTCATTGGTAATCAAATCGACCTTCAGCCCATCTCCTCTCCTGAGGTCAGGGAGTAGGTTCCCTTGGTACCAGCCTCCATCCTGAGACCATCCAGGAGTCCCCCCATTCATCTATCTCCCATCAGTCATTCATTAGCATACAAAAAGACATATCACTTTGGAGATTCCAAGGGTTTTAGGAGCTATGTGCCAGGAAACCAAATATTTACAGTTGGCCTTTAGAACTGAGAAAGTCCACTTATAGGAGGATTTTCTTCTGCCTCCACCACCCCTGAGACAGCAAGGCCAACCCCTCCTCTTCCTCCTCCTTCTGATCCACTTCTACTTAATGAGTAGTAAATACATTTTTCTTCTTTCTGATTTTCCTCTAGCTACTTTATTGTAATACAGTATATAGCACATATAACGTACAAAATATGTATTAATTGACTATGTTACTAGTGAGGTTTCCAATCAACGGTAGGCTGTATGTGGTTAAGTTAAACTTCAACTGTATGGGGGCTCTGTGCCCTAACACTCACATTGTTCAAGGGTCATCTGTATTTGGATGAATACTAAATACGTATTTCTTATTATAAATCACAATAACACACTCTTCTTAAGGGCTCACTCATCATTCTTTATAGCAAGAGTTCTCTTTTCAGGCTAGACAAAGTTGTGGAGAGGGTCTGCTCATCTTTTTCCCCTGGGTTTGCCACCTTTTTCTCTAGCAGATATTGGCAATGTCTCTCATTCGCATCCTTAGAATTCTTCTCCTCCTGCATCCATTTCAAATCATTGCTTTCTCTTCTGAAACCATATATGAAGGTTAACTAATTATAATTATGTGAGGTTGCTTTTTCCATAGGATTTGTATTCCTTCCTGACTAGAAGGAGTTCTCATTTGAGATGTGCTATAGTAATCGGAGTTAAAAATCTGCAGTCAACAGAAAATCCCATTAACAGAAGCTTAAACAGAAAGGAGTTTGTCTCACAAAAGGAGAGGTCCAGGGCTTAGCAGCCCAGGCCTGTGGGCACCCCCAGAGCCAGGAGGGATGGAGCTCTTTTCCTTTCTGCCCCACCATGCTTAGCATGTGGGCCTTTGTCACCATGCTGGTACCTCCTGGTTGTGGGATGGCTGCTATACTGCCAAGCCTCACCTCTGTTTTCCAGGCAGAAGAAAGAGTGACGTGAAAGTGACGGTGAAGGGCTCTTTCTTAGCAAGAATTTGTTTTTTGGAGGTGAGGGAGAAGAATGTGCTGCATCTTTCTCACGGGTCTACCCCTCAGCCCCAGAGGAAACAGATTTTTGGTTAGGCTCATTGTCACCCCAAACAAAACTGGTATTTGAATCAAGATGGGGGAGATGACTTTGGGTGGATGCCAAGCTATTTTCTGTGGTCTGACCCCATTGAGCTGAGTTTCAGAAGTCACTGGATGAGACTGCCCTACTATAAAGACCGTGTCATGTGATGTGGAGGGTTAGGTATGTAGGTAGTGCAGAAACCATTTCCCCTAATTCTAGAAGCTTCCCAGAGGTGGAGAATCCTCCAGAAAGATGTGAAAGACAAAAAGTTGCTTTTTAGACAGGAATAAACAGAAGTGACTGAAATGAAGAAAGGGAACCAAGAGGCAGAAAAAGTAAAGCAGAAGATGGAAAAAAATGAGAGGGCTACCTGCCGAGAAATTGAGAGGTAAATTAATTGTGTTGTGGAAAGCAGTGGCCAGCTGGTGGGGAGGCTTTGTGAGCGGGACAAAATGTTTCTCGTGTGGGGCTGGGGGTCTGTAGATGAGGTCAACAGGTCAGGTGGCGAGAGCAGGCTGCTGGACTTGCCAGTGAGGGTGGCCCGGACAGGTTCAGCAAGGGAGGCAGGAATGTGTGCAAGCAGGGGAAGTGGTGGGTGCCCAGAAGCAAAAAGTATGTAGCCACTCCCCTGGGCACACCCAGCCAGCACCCGTCTCAGGGCTGGGGATCAGTTAACAGGATCGAGGAGAAAGACGGCTCAAGCAAGGACAAGCAGCACAGGGAAGAGACTGGATGAGGACCACCATCACCACAATAATGATGGTGGTAGCAACAGCCGCTGTTCACCGAGCACTTCCTGTGTGCCAAGTTCTATGCAAAATGCTTTGCCTGAATTAACTTACTTGATTCTTACAACAACTTTGTGAAGTAGAATTTGATACTGTCACCAGCTTGGCAGAGTTTAAAGTGACTTGCCCAAGAGCATGCAGCTAATGAATGATGAAACTTTGTTCTAAAGCCAGAACCTATGAAACTTTGTTCTGAACCTGTAGCCAATTCCTGCTGCTATAACAAAGTACCACAGTCTGGGTAGTTTATAAATAATGGAAATGTATGTCTCACAGTTCTGGAGTCTGGGAAGTCTGAGATCAAGGCACTAGCAGATTCGGTGTCTGGCGAGGGCTACTCTATACTTCCAAGACGCCTTGTTGCTATAGACTCACCTGGCGGAAGGCGGAAGGGCAACAGGGACTAGCTACCCACCAGCCCTTCGATAAGAGACTAATCCCATCCCTGAGGGTGGAGTCCTCATGGCCTTGTCACCTCCTGAATACTGTTGCATTGGGGATTAAGTTTCAACATCAATTTTGGAGGGGCCACATATATTCAAACCATAGCACCCTCTAACTCTGGAGCCCATACTCAGAACCACTGGCTTCAAGCTAGTTGTTTAAATTGGGGCCTGAGATTAGAGCTCAGCACGTACACCTTGGCTGGCCTGATTCTGAGTGATTGAGCCTGGGATTCTTAGAGTCCTCTCTGACCTGGGGAATAGGAAGGCTGGTTTCTGAGTTCCCTCTGTTTGGAAGGTTTAGCAGGTCTAGGTAGCTATCCTCTTTCCAACTGCTTGGAGAGAAAGGAAATAAAGAAGTCATATTAAGCAGGAAGAAAACAAATGGAAATGTTAAGAGCAGGTTAACTGTTTAGGAGAGGAGTATAAAGGGGAAGTAACATTTCTGTGTGCAATCGGGAAAGTTGTAGCAGTACTGACAACAGCTAAGAAAAAGGAAACAGACCAAGGAGGAAAATGCCTTAAATTCTTAAGTAGGAAGAGAGTTTGGGTCAACTTTGTTTTGCCTAAAAGTAATTGAAAAAGGGAAGAGGCAGGCCTGCCTGCCCGCCTGCCTGCCTGCCTTCCTCCCTCTGTTCTTTCCCTCCCTCCTTTTTTTTTTTTTTTTTTTTTTTCTGTCATTGCAGTTTCCAAACCTGCACACTATGTCTTGATTGAGATTTTTAGGGCTGGATAAACCAGTTGCAAGGAAGGGACTGCGTGGGGGTTGTCAGAATGGAGAGCAGTATTAATGGGGAACAGATGTGGGTGGGGGCCAGGATCAAGGGGAGGCAGGGTTGGTGATCATTCACAGAGCTGGGGAGAGACCTGAGAAGCTATGGAGTCTGGTCCCTTCCGTTTGGAGATGGAGAAAATGAGAACTAGGGAGGTTAAGTGACGCTGAGTTATAGAATCTTAAGAGTTAGAAAGGCCCTTAAATGTCACCTTGCCCCACTGCCCAAGGTCATACAGCTAATTAGTATAATAGAATGTGCCTCTCATTCTGCAGCCATGCCAATTCTCAAACCTTGAGCGCTGCACGCATTTATCTCAAGTTCACAAAAAGGCCATGCACTCTACTATTTGTGCAAGAGTGAGTCTGTTAGAATAAAATTGTCTTTACTGCTATCCTCTGGGACCATCACAGAATTGAGATGTTGATCATATGAAGCAATCTTATTGAACAAAAAAACTTCCAAGGAAAAAAGTTGTGTCCCCTGAGCCAGCCAGTCTCTGCTAAGGGGGACCTGCTGCTTTGCAGAGTGAGCAGCTGAAAGCCAGGAGGGAATGATTAGAGATGCCAACCATTGGTTAAAATTCTCCGAACATAAATGATCTCCTTGTTCTCCCTTTGATGGATTCGGTCTCTCAAAAATAAAATGCATCTGTGAACATCACACCTACTTCTTTCCTTTCCTTTTGAGTCCTGTATGGAGAAGTACCCAAAAGCAATTTTAATATAGATGAAACAGGTTGGGCACACATAGGTATAAATATGCATAGGAAATGGAGGCCCCTCACATCATCTGAGTTTTTTCTGGTCTAGTGGGTCGGTCAGTGATTTTACTTTTTGACCCATGCTGCCCCCACCAGAGCTGAATACTGATGGCTACACCAGTTTCTCCAGGTTTCACGGCACCCATTGTAAGAGAGCCTATGTGTTGAAGTGGCAGGGTGCCCTTGTTTCCTATTTACCAGGGATTCACCAGGGTGGGCCCTGAGCCTCCCAGGAGGCTGCCACACATGGTCCTGTGCTCCCCCAGTGGCTCGCATGCCGGCAACCAGAACTGAGGCACCTTCTCTTCATGTACCTCATGGCTTGGGTGAGTCTCAGTGTATTTATGGGGTTTCGGGGGAACCACAGAATGTAAAAGAACAGAAGCAGAGAAGATGGTGGGTTAGTTACTAGAAGGAAATCTTTACAGGTTTCCCCATTATAGAGCAGAAACTTCTGTACAGGAAAAGTAAAAGACCCACTCCAGCAATTAAACATGAATTGAAATAAAGGTTTCCAGAAGCACTGAGAAGTTTGTCCCTTGACTTGTGGCACATGGTTTCTACTTGTCTCAGTCACCACGTCCAATCTCGTTTATCTCCATCCTCCATCCTTGTAGCTCGGTTTTCCCAAGATTTATGTCTAGTCCCAAAGTTATTCTTTTCCACTAGCTTTCACTTCCTCTGATCATGCCAATGGAAGTCTCCATTTACAGCCAGTCTTTCTTTAACACTTCTCTAACCCTGCTAATCTCACCTTTTAATACAAAATAGGCCGTATGCTCTTGGATTTTTGACAAACAGCAGTGTCTAGCTAATAAAGTTTGTAGTTTTTAAAAAGCTGTGTTTTTTTTTTACAATTATTTCCCTATGGCTGGTGATGATAGCTTTCCATTGAAGATATAGAGTTTTCTTTTAAAAAATGTATTAAAACCAAGGAATCAATTTAAAGAAAATACTAAGTGGTTGCAGAAAGTACATAGCTATAGCAAAATTGGTGAAGGTGGCACTTGGAAATGGCAGACATTTGGGGAACACTGTCATACAGCAGTTCTTCTTAGCTGCTTCTCCCCACCCTCAACCCCCTTCTTTCTCCCAGTGGGAAGAATAAGAACTTCCATTTAACTGCTTTGTGCTGCTTTTGTACTGCAGGATACAGGGTAAGTTGCATAATATTAGATCATTGAGGTCTCTATATGTGGGCATAAGTAACTTGAAGGGGGAAAGCAAAGAACCCATGGTTAATTTCAAGCCCCAAAATCCCTCCTGATCCCTGATCAATGTCAGTTTATATATTTATAGAGTTGACACCAGTAATACCATCTTATTTGGTCTTATTGCTTACCCACTCAGCCCTGACACCTTTCTCATCTCCAGCCACCACCTTATCGGTATTTCAGCCACACCATGTCCCCTGCTGTTTTTCGAACACCTTGGCCCCTGCATGCCTCTGACCTGTGTTCAAGTGGTTTCCCTCCTGCAGCTTTTCTGCCCATTGCGAGCCTCCTCATCTCTCCGTTGGCAAGGCTTCCAAGAAGCCTCCCCAGATCCCCAGCTAGAATGACTGGTTCCCTCTTTAGTGCTCCTGTGACGGTTTGCTTATACCTTCCTCACTTGTCCTGTCAAATCTGGGGCTCAGTAGGATGAGAGATTGTGAACCTCAGTTTCCAGGTCCAGCGCTGCGTCCACTGGCTTCAGAGCCTTCATTAGATCTCTTTGAGGACTCCTGGTCTCCACTTCTTCATCTAGCAGCTGACAGTTTGGATGTGGTGGGAGTGTTTGGATGTGGTGAGAGTCTTTTGTTTGTTTTCTTGGGGTTTTGTTTGTTTGTTTGTTTGTTTTTGAGATGAGGTCTCGCTGTGTTTGCTTAGGCTGGTCTTAAACTCCTGGGCTGAAGTGATTCTCCCACCTCAGCCTCTTGAGTAGCTGGGATTACAGGTGCACACCACTGCAGCCGTCTGGTGGTGAGAGTCTTTTTGGCCTTACAGTATGTAAGTTTATGGAGGTGTTAGTGTTATTTCTGTAATGTTCTTTTCTCCTACCAGATTGTAAAATCTTGAGCAAAAGATCCCCAATTCCCAACACCTCTCACTCATGCCTAGTAGATGATTAGTGATCCAGTAATGGTTTCCTGAATAAAAAAATGTTCATTTGAGAGGCCTAAAACCTCTAGAGTTCTAAACTCTGCTGCCTTTTCTTGATAGCAGGCATATTACATTTTATATGTTCCCATAACTGTAGCTACTCAAAGAGTTTCTGTGTATTTCAACCTTTTTTCATACATTTAGTTTGAAGCAAAACAAAGCTGTCATTTTTAATATGACCAGCAGGGGGCAACATTCTCCCAGGAATTGCCTTGTGATTCACTAGGCCTTGGCAGTCTATACAGAGGACATGGGCATGAGTTTTTTATCGGTCTACAAGACATCTTACTGATGAACTGTGCTGGCAGGAGCTAAATATGATCTAGCGTGACCTAAAACCCCAGAGTGCCAAAATTTGGAGGTTAGGGAATACCTGCCTGTTTTTAAAAGAATGAAGAAAATACGGTACCTAGCGGCATATACTAGATGCTAAACACATGAGTGGCAAGAACTAGGAACTGAGGGGAAAGAGGGTGGTGACTTCAGCTTTCAGGGGAGATTTAAACGAGGAGATATCTATTGGACAAGGAAAACTTCGGTTCATGAGAAATATCTAGCTTTTAATGAGTATTGCAGGTGTGGGGGCAGCTTAGAGCAGAGGGACCCCAATTATCCAGTGTACCGCCTGGGATTGAATGAGCAGTGTGGCCAAGATGACAATGGCAGATTTCTCCTTTCCTCACATTTGGGTTTTCACTGCAAAGGCTCGTTTGGCGCTTCACACATTTATAAAGTAGAGCCTTGGTTCTGGATTTGCTGGTGACATTAGATGATCCGGGAATGTTGCCTTCTCTCTCTCATGCCTTGGTAAAATTTACCTCAATGAGGTTTGGAGGCAACCGTGATATTTTTCTTGGACATTTAAAAATTATAAGGGTAGAAAACCTTGCAAGAAAATGGCATTTTGATTTTTTTTCTCCAGAGGAAGAAATTTTTATTTGACATTTTAAAAACGTAAAGTAGCTTTGGCATCAATGTAGTTGGTATCTCTTTCCTGCTCTTCCCCTGGCCAGCTTTTCTTCATGCATTTGGCCCTTGGGGTGCAGTTTCTTCTCTTTTGTAATGGGAATCATGCAGGTGCCTTCCTATGGCTTTGGCGTTTCTCTCACCTGCAACAAGTTATAGTCAGAACCATTCATCCAAACCCTTCACATTCCTCCCCAGGTCAGAGTGATCTGTGAGGGATGGACTCGCATAGGGCCTTCCACGGGCACAGGCAAGGCTCCAGGTGCTTGGCACTTTGGTCTGTTTTAAGCCTGTTCTGCCTTGCAGCAGGGAGGTGGGTCTAGTGTCCAGTATGTGCTGTGGATATTAAGAGACTTCAAGGACACTTCCCCCCATTTATCCCGGTTATGTCCCCTGCTAAAATAGGTTAACGGTGTCTAATTAACCACTGAACATTGTCATGCTGCATAAAGATAGCATCCTGGCTGTTCTCTGAGCCGTGGTACTTTATCTCCATTTAGATCTCTGCAGTATTGCATTAAACTCGAGAGAAACATTTTAACTGAGATGATGTCTACATTAGGGCTGCCTTTTACCCTTCAGCACATAACCCATGTAGCAGCAGTTAAGCCCTCTTCTCTCTGGTGAAGGGAATCCAGGTTGTTTTGTGGCCTCTTCCCCAGAAGTTCATGGGGTCCCTGTAGTTGGGGGCCATAACTACCTGCTAGTCCCACTTGATCATGATGGCCAGATCAGGCCCCCTGATGCAGCAGGGAGGAGACAGACCCTGCAGGCAGGAATAAAACTATGAGGATCCAAGATTCTGCCATGGTCCCATGTGGCTGAAGTCACAGATGTGCCACTGGGATCCAGCTTGTGCTCAGCTGCCCAAATCACACCATCAAATGTCAGTATGGGCCCCAAATGCCAAAGAAAGGGATTACATTTGAGCAAAAGAATTTCAAAAAGGGAGGAGGAATGTGGAAAGAAAGGTGACTTAGCTAGACGGGATCTCTTTTTTGCCATGATGCACACTGTTGCGTTGTAAATAAAACATATATAATATATCACAGAACAATTAAACCAACATTAACTACCAGATCATCAGGACTGACAAAGCTACAGCTCTACTATAAGTTGAAAGGTTGTCCCTGTCCTGAAAATATTAGTCGGATTTGAAGCAGAGGAGCATTTCCCATGCTGTTGAATTGCCTGCATGTCTCCATGGTGTAAGGATTGGGAACTGAGCTTTGGAGTCAGACACTCTGCTTGCATTCTGGCCCTACCACTTTCTAGGTACGTAACCTTAGGCAAGTTACTTACCTCTCTTGAGCTCCTCATCTGTGAAACAGAGAGAATAAAATAAGGTACTATAATACTGAAATAAGATAATGTATAGTATAGTTATCTGTATAGGATATATGTGTATATGTCCTATACTGTATGGGACATATGTGATTATATAATTGTATAATAGTATTATAAATACTATAATGACAGTGGCTGGTGCCTAACAAGCTCAGTAAATGTTGACTGTTGTCATCAGTCGTCATCCTTCTTAGGGCAGGTTTGTGGGGGAAGGGACAGCACAAAGGAAGGGTGTGCTGGGGCCTGGGACTGGGCTTTCCCCTGAGAGTTGAGAGTGGGTGCGCTGAGCCAGGCAGGAGAGGCTAAGCGTAGGTCAGAGAGAAGCTGGGATGAAGACCAGGAGGGCACTGGGTGAATGTGGAGCTGAAGTACTGGGCTTTAAATGCAGGTCACAACAGCAAGACAACCCCCTTCACCTTCACATCGTCTACCTGAGAAGCCAAGCTTCTGAGTCCTTGGCAGCTTCGTGGCTAAGCATTGTAGGCAATTTGGAAAGGGCCATCAGCCTGCCGTGATGTGGGGAGGGGAAGCCAGTCTTTGCTCCCTCACCCTGCTCCACAAGGTAGAGGTGAGAGAGAACGTTTACTGTCACTGTCCCAGGTTAAAACTTCATTCTGCAAAATGGCCAAAGCAATCAGTGAGTGATGGAGTAGCTCTTAAAAAGAAACCTGGCATTTAATTAACTTTTCAAAGTGCTGGTTCAGCAACCTCTATGTTTTACATTTTGAATATTGAAGGAGCGTCTCTAACCGGATCTGGATTGCTCTGGGCCTGGTGTGGTGGAGAACACCTGCTTAGTTTTCATGAACACCACGGACTCAGGCGTGAATTTCAGGATCACTCAGGAACAGAGACTTCGCCTAGTGGACCATTCAGGCCCCTTGCTATTTCTTCCTCCTCTCATCCTTTAGGTCAAGTCCATGTTCATTAACGCTTCTGTTAGAAGAAAGTAGGCAACTCAGGAGGAGAAGGCAAATAAGTTTCAGTTTTGCTGCTTAGCAACTGGAATATTCAGCTGAATGTCTCAAGGCTTAGGGCAGGGAGTCTCGTCTACGTGACTAGGTCCCATTTCTAGAAGTTACTACCTCAGGGGGATTAGGAGTAAGCCCAGCCCATGTACATGGAAAAAGCTTCCAGGGGTGAATCTTGTGCACCACTGTTGAAGAATGACTAATTTAAAAGATTCTCTCCAGCTTCCAATTCGCTGTCTATACCATATTGTGCCTTCCATAAGGAGAGAAAGTCAAGAAGGGACCGTCTACACAGTAAATCCAAGCAGATGTCTGGGTGCCTTAGGGATATTAGATAATCAACTGGTATATTCCTTTGAAAAGGCTTGAGGCAAAGTGTTTGGAATCTAGGGTGAAAGTCGGGAGACATGGATTCTAGTTTCAGCCTCATCACTAACTAGCTCTGTGATTTGGGTGAAGCCCGCAGCCGCGGTGCCCAGCGTCCCTCTCTGTGTATAAAATTGTGCTGCTGAAACCTGCTTTTCCTCTTCTGCAGAACTCAGCCGAGGTAGTGTTTGTAGATGTGAATGTCTTTGAAGAGTATTGAAAAGTGCTCTGTGTGAGGTGATCTTGCCGGAATTATGATTTGCCAGGTTCCCCAAACTTCTAATAGCCACTTTTGGGGAAAAAGGCACGGGGGCCCTGAGTGCAGAAATAAACTGGCAGCCCAAGGCTATGCTGCTCTCAGCTCTGCAGACAGCCTGTCAGAGGGCTGGGCCCAGATCACACAAGCCTCTTCGACAGCCTCAGTTTCCTCAGAAGTTGGGAATGAAGTGTCTCTGAAGAGGTGCTCCAGAACCCATAATTCTTTACCTCAACCTCTGTCCCCACACAGTCTGGGAGGCAGAACTTCCATATCAGATTCTTCTCTGATTACCTACCCTGTAGACTGTGGTAGACTACTGTGTTTTAGGTTCTTATTTGTTTGCTTGCTTGTTTGTTTTTAACCTGTCACCAGTAGTTTAAAAATACAGTCAGGGCTGAGCACAGTGGCCCATGCCTGAATCCCAGTGCTTTGGGAGGCAAAAGCAGGAGAATTGCTTGAGGTCAGGAGTTTAAGAACAGCCTGGACAACATAGTGAGACCCTATTTCTACAAAAAATAGAAAAAAAAATTAGCCAGGCACAGTGGCACGCATTTGTAGTCCCAGCTACTCAGGAGGCTGAGGTGGGAGGATAACATGAGCTCAGGAGTTTGAGGCTGCAGTGAACAATGATCTCAACACTGCACTCCACTCTGGGCCACAGAGTGAGACCCTGTCTCTTAAAAAAAAAAAGTAAATTAACAAAAAATAAAAATATACTTCATGACTGGGTATGTGTATATAAAACAGGAAACAAAACGTTTACGTAATACCGATCCTTACTGTTTTCAGCACATGGTGTTTTCTGTGCTATTAAAAAAGAAAGATGAAAGAAAAATTTTAAAAGGAAAGGAAAGCTGGTGGTGAGCCACTAAATGGGTTTCGTGGCTCACTAGTGGGTCATGACCTGAAGTTTAAAAAACATCGTGCTAGATTCTGTGTCTTTTGCTGGGCTCCTTGTCACTACACTAGCCTGAGGTGCCTTTGAGGACCAGGCAGATAAAGTAAATCTGTGAAGTGGGGTTTTATTTCAGAATGGCACCTTCAATCATATTCTTGAGATACATACACAAATTATTTGCATATTCACATTTCTATAAAGAAATATACTCTGCCAGTTTTCCTAAAACACGCTCCCCACTTTGTCTTTTTGCCTCCTCGTATTTGATAGCTGCCTAGCTACAAGACGTACTTTGCCAGCCTCCTCACTTCTATTGGAAAACCAGCAGTGCAGATCACATAATTCAGGACTAGTTCTAGACCCTACTCAGTGTTTGGGAGCAGTGCGGGGTCGGGGGAGCTCAGATTCATCCACTGCACATCCAGTATTGCCAGGCTAAAAAGTTAAACTAAAAAGTTAGAGTCCAGAAATTTGGATTTTTATACAAAATCTCCCCATTTTGGCAATGAATTTACATTAAAACAGAACAAAATAAAAAATAGACAGCAGTATGGTTTAGACCAAACTCATCTGCAGGCTAGGTAAGGCTGGGAAGTGGCCAGTGTTAGGTCTGTGACCCAGATCAGAGGCAGGGCCCACCATCCCACTCAGTGCGCTCCCAGAACCCATTATTTCTGGCAGAGAGAGAGAGAGAATGAGAGAGAACACGCCACCTGAGGGCATCCCTGCTGTCCGTCCTTGAGGACTCCATTTGATCTTCCTTCCTCTGTTGGGAGAAAAGAGACAGGGGAGAGTCCTTGGGCTCCCCCTAGAGTAAGAGAGAGCAGGATGTGGGCTCAGCAGCAATTAAGCTGAATATTAAACTCATCGCCCTTTTGGATGTTGAGTGGATAAATGGCAATTAATCAGCCTCCCCCCAAAGATTAGCATTATCATTATTGTTTCCTTCAGACAGAATCGCCACTGGTTTTGCCACCGCACATTTTGTAGGGAAGGAACGATTTGGTCATAACTCCCGACAGTGATTGGAGACGAATAAGTCTCTTATGTACACAACGAAGGCGCCAGCCTTTCTTCCTAGCCTCTTTAATCCCGGGATTCTTCTCTTATCCCTGTTTTCATCCAAGCACATCTACCCTTGGTGACATTAGCTGTGTCATTTGGACAGTGGGGGTATAGAGTTTAACTTCATGAGGACAATTAGAAGCATTGGTCCTCGGGGACGGCGTGAACTGGGAAGACAGCTTCTGTCCTCCCATACAGACAGAAGGTGGCTTTGGTGGCTACTGGGCGCTCTTCCTTTAGGATTCCGTTGACTTAGAACAGGCATTGGAAGCCTATAGCATCCGGCAACACCAGGCTGGGGATGCCCTGGGCACCCTGCAGTGGTTTCTCTTTGGTGCCTCCCACTACCCATTCTGTCTCCGTCTGCCCTCATAACCCTCATTGCTGAGGCTCCTTTATCTCTCTTTAAGGGTCGGAAACTGCAGCCTGGGAGATTCCCTTGGAGTTGTTATACCCTGTTCTTCCAGCTTGACCTACCCATTCTCCCACCTCACTTCAGCCGTCATTCTTTCTTTTTAAAAATATTGCAGTTGATAGAGTCTAAATTCCATGGAAAGCAGTCTATTTAAACTTTGACTTACTTTTTAAAATCGTTTTTAATTTTTTTATTTTATATTATTAATTTTTTTTGAGATGGAGTCTCACTCTGTTGCCAGGCTGGAGTGAAATGGCGCAATCTTGGCTCACCGCAACCTCCACCTTCCGTGTTCAAGCAATTCTCCTGTCTCAGCCTCTGAGTAGCTGGGATTACAGGTGCCCACGACCATACCCAGCTAATTTTTGTATGTTTAGTAGAGATGGGGTTTCCCCATGTTGGCCAGGCTGGTCTCAAACTCCTGACCTCAAATGATCTATCCACCTTGGCCTCCCAAAGTATTAGGATTACAGGTGTGAGCCACCGTGCCTGGCTGGAATTTTTATTTTTTAATTGACAAAAAAAAAAAAATGAATGTAGAATTCTACTTTTGGCAGAGGGAGTTATTTGCGTTTTGCAGGAATTGCTGGTTGGCTCCTAGAAACCAATTCTTACTGGCAAGGCTGGCGGCCCACCCCGTCAAGGTCTACATCCTGCCTCCAGGCCATTTGCCACCCTTTGCCCCCATCCTTTGCTCTTGCTCATCATGGTGCTACATTTCTGACTTAAAATAACTCATTTAAAACAAACAAACAAAAAACTCTACAATAACAGAATTGTGGAAGTTTTCAGACATACAAAAATGTAATCTCCATGTACCCAATATTCAACTTTAATAATCATCAACATTTCACCAGTCTTATTAGAAAACTTCACATCAGTGTTTCTCAGAGTGTGAGTAGTGACCCACTTAGATTAGAATTTAAAAATGCATATTCCTGGGCTGCCCCCACCCACCCAGACTAACTGATTCAGAAATCTCCCTGCCAGGCCCACCAATCTGCGTATCTAACAGGCCCTGCGGATGGTTCTTATGCACCCTGACGTGTGAGAACCACTACCGTAGATACGCGTGTGTCAGCCAGGCCCTGGCACTCCTCACCCACCATCACTCAGAAGGTCCTCTCGTCCTTCGTGTGTAGGGCACAGAAAAGCAGTTCCGAAGCCTGAAGCTTGAACTGCGAGGCGAGGGCATCCCTTTTTGCTCACTGCAAGCCGCAAGTGCTGACAGCTAACAGCACCAAATAAGACCCAGGGTCTCAGTCCTAAGAAAGCACTCTATAAATCAGTCAGTTAATTACTGAAGAAAAGAGGGCACTGAATCATCTGTATCTATTTGAATTTTAAGCCACTCACTCAACCTGCACTTACACTCTCAACAATTCCATTTGGAGTGAGGCTGATATAAAGCTGTAAGAAGGCACTACAGCATCTTCAGTTCTCTCATGCTAGTTGTGGGGCTTGTCTCTAAAGAGGACTGCAGACAAATAAAGCAATTGAGATATACTAATTTGCCTCCACTTTTGAAACCTTCCTCAAGATACTACCTGGTGCATGAGACTAGTGAGCTCTCAAAAACCTTGTCTTTTCTTTTTTTTTTTTTTTTTTTTTTCAGGTTTAGGAGGAAGGCTTCTGAAGAAATAGAAGAGTACGTTTCCAGTATTCTTATTCTTACGGTATCCTATGTTGATCTTGGTCAACAGTGCAGTCTTGGTGGTCATGATCTGTTCCACTTATGTTAAACACAGTGTTAGAAGTCTGGGGCTAGAATCATTTATGCCTGCTGAATCCAAGGTTTGGCTAATCCCGCTTCCTCAACTGAAGGTCTGGACCCTGGCATTGATGCCCATGTCCTATCTCCCACTATGTGGTTTTAGAATTATATGTCCAGGTATCAGGGTACTGGCCCATGCCTTCTGCATTATTGATACAGATGGGCAGAAGCAATACCAGCTTCTAAGCCTTGCCTTCTCGTAGGACTTATATCAGAAAAGAAAGAAGTTTTCTAGATAAAGGTGCTGTGAAGGTAGGGCCACCCAGTTTCCTGCTTCCAGGGGCGGAAGCTGCATTCATGTCATAGCCTTTGTGATGCTGTCCTCTGGAATAGTGCATCGCACAGCCTGTGCAACCACGCACGGCACACCCAGTGGCCTAATTAGGTTTGACCAGGTTGACAGAGAAAAGCAGGTTCAGGCACATTTTCATCTAGGAAAAAGAATGGATACAATAAACATTTGGGATGTTCCTTTCTGTGTTTGAAACTCATTTTTTGCTCTCTTTTTCTTCTTTTTTGGGGGCAGTTTTCGCCTCAGACCACAGAGCCTGAATGGATCAGATTATGAAGGAGGTAAGAGGCCCTTGGAGGAAGTCAAAAGGTCTTCTAGATGGGCCCCAGAACATTTCCTGGGCTGCAGCTAAGGCACTGTTGGCTGCATCATTACTGAAGACATTTGCAGTGGTCTCCTGACGCATGCTGATGCACATCTTCATGCCTTGCTGAATGCTGCCACCTCTACCTGGAGTATCTCTCCCTTCTTTATCTGATAATCCTGCTTATCCTTCAAAAGGTCAGCCAAAGCATCACCTCCCCTGAAACATCTTCCCTTCCCATCCCACTCCCTCTCTCACCGGATGTTCTTTCTCCATGCTCCTCTAACCTCTTTGGCAAACCAACATTGTAATAACATGGCCAATATTTACTAGGTGTTGACTATATCCCAAGCACTGTCCTTCCAGTTTACACATGTTAAAGCATTTTCTCTCACCACAACCCCCTAGTACTACTATTATCCCCATTTTACAGTTGTGGAAACGAAGGCATGGAGAGGTTAAGTAAGTTGCCCAAGGTCACAGAGTTGCTAAGTGAGTAGAGCCAGGATTTGAGTACAGTTAGGATGTACTGTGATTTAACTCTTTGTTGGCTTGACTGTTTTCCCACTAGACCTCTAAGCTTTTTGATGGCAGACAACACATGTTCTTTATCTTTGCATCTCCAGTGTGTGACGCATAGTAGTTAGTTAATGGCTAGCTATATAAATGCAGGGAAAACAGTACTAAAAAGGCAAGTAGCTGTGGCACAGTGGAAGCCTATGTTCAAATATCGGGAGAAAAGATGAAGTTTGTGTGTCTCTCTAAAATGAAGCCTTCTAGGGAGGAGATTATGTAGGGGATCCAAATTATTATTGTTATTATTATTTTTTGAGACAGAGTCTCGCTCTGTTACCCAGGCTGGAGTGCAGTGGTGCAATCTCAGCTCACTGAAACCTCTGCCTCCCAGGTTCAAGCGATTCTCTTGCCTCAGCCTCCCGAGTAGCTGGGGTTGCAGGTGCCCGCCACCACACCCAGCTAATTTTTTGTATTTTTAGTAGAGATGGGGTTTCATCACGTTGGCCGGGCTGGTCTCTAACACCTGACCTCAAGTGATCCTCGCACCTCGGCTTCCCAAAGTGCTGAGATTACAGCCGTGAGCCACCGCGCCCGGCCCCAAATTGTCAAAGCCTTTTTTTTAGCCACACTTATTTATAATTTTCACACTCCTTATTTGTTTGTGTAGAACCTAGTTTCTATCTGGCATCAGTTTCCTTCAGCCTGAAAAACTTTATCATTATTTTGTAGAACAGGTCATCTGGCAAGAAATTCTGTCTGCTTTATTTGTCTGAAAATGTCATCCTCAACTTCATACCAGACATGGAATTCTAGGCTGACAATTTTTTTCTTTTAGCATTTTAAATGGTTATTTTATTGTCTTTGGCCTTCTTTCTTTCTTCCCTCCCTCCCTCCCTCCCTTCTCTTCTCTTCTCTTCTCTTCTCTTCTCTTCTCTTCTTTCTTTTCTTTTCTTTTCTTTTCTTTTCTTTCCTTTCCTTTCCTTTCCTTTCCTTTCCTTTCCTTTCCTTTCCTTTCCTTTCCTTTCTTTTCCTCCTCTCCCCTCCCCTCCCCTCCCCTCTCTTTTCTTTTCTTTCTTTTTTTTTGAGACAGGCTTTCACTCCATCGTCCAGGCTGGAGTGCAGTGCCATGATCTTAGGCCCACTGCAACCTCCACCTCCTGGGTTTAAGTAATTCTCCTGCCTTAGCCTCCTGACTAGCTGGGACTACAGTCGCATGCCACCACACCCGGCTAATTTTTCTATTTTTAGTAGAGATGGAATTTCACCATGTTGCCCAGTCTGGTCTCAAACTCCTGACCTCAAGTGATCCACCCACTGTAATAGGCGTGAGCCACCTCGCCTGGCCTACATTGTTTCTGATGAGAAGACAATCATTATTCTTATCTTTGTTTCCCTGTATGTAATGTATCTTTCCCCCTATCTGCTTTTCAGATTTCTTCTCCATTATCAGTTATTTTCAGCAATTTGTTCATAATGTGCCTTGGTGTGTTTTTCTTTGTGTTTATCCTACTTGAACTTCTTGAGTCTGTGGATTTATAGTTGTCATCAGATTCAGAAAGTTTTAGCCAATATTTCTTTAAATATATTTTTCTTCCCTCCCACTTCTTCTGATTACAAGTATGTATGCCCACACAATTGTCTCCACAGCTCATTGAGGCTTGGTGTTTTTTGTTTTTAGTCTACTTTTTTTCTCAGTGCTTCAACTTGGATCATTTCTATTGCTGTGTAACTGGTCTTTTCTTCTACAGTGTCTAGTCTGCTTTTAAAAGCCCATCTAGTGAATTATTATTTCACATATTTTTTTTTCAGCTCTAGAAGCTCCATTTGGTTCCCTTTTGTGTATCTTCTATTCATCTTCTCATTCTGTGTATGTTTTCTTTCATCCTTGATAGTAGCCTTTATATAGACTGAGTATCCCTTATCCAAAATGTTTCGGATTTCAGATTTTTTCAGATTATGGCATATTTGCATTATGCTTATCTAGTTGAGCATCCCAAATCCCAAAATCCAAAATCTGAAATCCTCCAATATACATTTCCTTTGAGCATTATGTCAGTGCTCAAAAAGTTTTGGATTTTAGAGCATTTTGGATTCTCAGATTAGGGATGCTCAGCCTGTACTAGCTCTTTTCATGTTCTTTCGCTGTTAATTCCATTATATCTGTCTTTTCTGAGTCTGTTTCTATAACTGATTTTTCTTCTGGTTACAAGTAATATTTTTCTGCTTTTTTTTTTTTTTGCGGTGAGGGGGGCGGGGGACGGAGTCTCACTCTGTCTCCCAGGCTGGAGTGCAGTGACTCTATCTCGGCTCACTGCAAGCTCCGCCTCCTGGGTTCATGCCATTCTCCTGCCTCAGCCTCCCGAGTAGCTGGGACTACAGGTGCCTGCCACCACGCCCAGCTAATTTTTTGTATTTTTAGTAGAGACAGTGTTTCACCATGTTAGCCAGGATGGTCTCGATCTCCTGACCTCGTGATCCGCCTGCCTCAGCCTCCCAAAATGCTGGGATTACAGGTGTGAGCCACCATGCCTGGCCTGTTTTTCTGCTTCTTTACACGATTAGTAGGTTTTGATGATTGGATGCTGGACATTCTGAATATCATTATGTTGAGTCTGGATCTTGTCTTCCTTTAAAGACTGACATACAGACACTCTTCAACTTACAGTCTGGTTAAACCCATTGTGAGTTGAAAATATTGTAACATAAATCAAAATATCATAATCCATAACCCCCTCTTGAGTCAAGGACCACATTGAACGTGTATTGCTTTTGCACCATCATGAAGTTGAAAATGCGTTAAGTTGGTCAGGCGTGGTGGCTCATGCCTGTAATCCCAGCACTTTGGGAGGCCAAGGCGGGTGGATCGCCTGAGGTCAGGAGTTCGAGACCAGCCTGCCCAACATGGCGAAACCCCATCTCTTCTAAAAATACAAAAAGTTAGCTGGGCCTGGTGGCGGGCACCTGTAATCCCAGCTACTCGGGAGGCTGAAGCAGGAGAATCACTTGAACCTGGGAGGCAGAGGTTGCAGTGAGGCAGAGTTTGCACCACTGCACTCCAGCCTGGGCAACAGAGTGAGACCCCATCTCAAAAAAAAAAAAAAAGAAAGAAAATGCATTAAGTCAAACCATTGTAAATTGTGCACATCTGTATTTGTTTTGGTAAGCAGTTAATATATTTTCTTAAATCAATTTGAGCATTTTGAGAATTGTTTCAAAGCTTCGTTAGAGCAGGTCTACAGTTAGCCCTAAACACTAACGCCTGGTTGTTCAATAAGATCTCTGTACTCTAGCTGAGTGGAGCTGAGCCTCCTCCAGTTCTGTATAAGTGCTGGGGATTGTTCGGCTAGCACCTTTTCAGTAGTAATTGAAATATCATAATGCAGTCTATGGCCATACCACCCTGAATGCGCCAGATCTCGTCTGAAATATCATAATGCATAACCCCCTCTAAGTCAAGGAGGTTGTGCTCAAGTCTGCTCAGGCTTGTGGAGTTTCACCCTACAGAGGCACAGCTTAGTATCTAGCGGGTCTGGACTTGTAGAGCTTTTCCTCTCCATTAGCTTCCCCGTCTTTCAGACTTTGCTTCTAAAATTCCAGCCACTTAAGCCCCACTAAACTTCAGTCTCCCTTCAACTGAGTGAGACCTTCATGCTATGTGTGGGGCTCCCCCAAGCAGTGCCAAAATCCAGGAATGACCTCTAGTGAGCTACGGCTTACTTTATCTGTTTTCCTGCTCTCGGGAATCAAAGTCTTAGGCTGCTTATTATCCAGTGTCTGGAAACAGTAGTACCATATATTTTTCCTCCAATTTTCTAGTTGTTTATGGCAAAAGGGCAAGTCTAGTACCACATACTCTCTTATGGTGGGAAATGGAGTCTTAAGGCCTTTTTTTGGAACACCTTTGCATGTGACTGCATACAAAGAGAATTCAGTCTGTAAAACTTAGACAATTGTCTGATAATCACAAGACTAGGGAAAGGATCAAAAAGAACATCTATGAAATATTCTGGGATGGTGGTTAAAATGTATAATCCCAGGCTATGCACTAATCAGAAGCTAGAGCTGGGGAATCTGCATGAATTTAAGTAAGCTCCCCAGATGAATATTTGACAACTCTGTAGGGACTGAGGACCAGCGAGGGCAGGAGTCCTGTGAAAAAGTACTTCTGCCTCATCTCATTCTGGGCAGGTGTTGGGGGGCAGTAAAGATGAAAGAGTTGTCATTAGAGGTCAGAACACTCCACACTCTAAGATTTAGTAAGACCATACTCTCATCATTCTCCAGCCTTTTTCTTTGCTTTCCAGTATCTCTTCATGACAGATCTTCCTCCTTAGCACTACCTACTAACTTCCTTTTAGACTTCTCCACCCACTAATAATTCCCAATGACTATATTAAATATGACATCTTGCATTTCTGCTCTCGGAGTCTGTTTTCCCAGATAGGTACCTAAGATGTCTTTTGCCAGTGCCAAATTGTCAGCTCAGAGATTGGTGGCTGCTGGCCACACTTGTGATCTGCCTGTCATCGCAGACTGCTTCTTCAGCCATTGGTTGCATAGGACAGTAAGGTGACCATCCAAGAGGATGTACCCAAGGACTGAAGGAGGTAGAGTGTCTGCCAGATGTGAGCAAAGCGGGTAGGTGGTTAAGGAGCAGTGTGCATGGAAATTGTAATGCTAGAGCAACGATTCTAGAGCCTCTGGTTTGAACCGGCATGAGGGACAGTAGTAATGAAGGCTGGTTGTTTGTAGTGTGAGGATCTGGCCAGTCTTGGAGGTGTGTAGAAGTGAGTAAAGGGCAGGTTGTTTCCTGCAGGACGTCTTCTTTGGACAGCCTCAGTCCCCAGTTGCTCATGTTTTGTATTTGTTCAAAGCACCAAGAGACTTGTGTTTTAAGTAAGAAAGCATTAAACTCAGGAAAAAGGATTTTAGAGTTCTTTTGCAGAAACTTCTAAATGGAAACACAAGAAAACAAATTGATAATCTACAGAATTATCTGGACTTGTACTCTTCTCCAGGGTTTTCTCCACCCTGCCTTAAACCTATTCCCAACTCCCTTGAAAAGACTTCTGAAATTCTACTTTCTCTACTTTTTTCATCATGGAAATACTAAATTTCAAGGAGTAACTGCTAAATGTTATAGCAAAATCCTCTGAGCACTGAAGTTTACACATGTTATAAATACATGGAATTAGAAAGTTGTACTGGCTGCCATCGGGGCATCATCACTTTAGGATCAAATTGTTGCACCTTTAAGGAACTCTAGGACACCTTGTCCAGACCTGTCCTTTGTCATGTTAAGAAAGTGAAGTTCAGAGATTATTATATAAAATAACAGGACTCAAAGAGAGAAACTCTGGTCCTCTGACTTCCAGGACAATCTGCTGTCATGCCCCAGTGTCCACCAACATCACCATCATCATCATTTACTACCAAACACTACATTTTCTCTCATTTACTTCTCAAAACAAATCAGTAGGAAAGTTTTGAAAAATCAACTTTACTAAGGCCTGATTTGTATACAATAAACGATATCCTTATTAAAGTGTACAATTTAGGTTTTCACAGATGTCTATACCTGTGAAACCCCTGCCACAAGACAGAACATTCCCATCACCCAGAAGTTCCTCCATGCCCCTTCCAGCCCATCCTTCCTCTCTCTCCCTGGGCCTCAAACAACTACTGATGTGTTGTTCATACTATAGAGTAGCTTGCGGTTTCTAGAATTTTATATAAATGGAAGCATAAGTATTTACTCTTTTGCACCTGGCTTTTTTTTTTCACTCAGTGTAATGATTTTGAGATTCATCTAAGCTGTTGCATACATCATTAGCCTGTGTATTTTCATTGCTGAATAATATTCCATTCTATGGACATACCACGGTATGTTCAGTTGTTGATACGCATTTAGATTGTTTATTATCCCCATTTAATTTATTATTTATTTTAAAAAAAATTTAAGAGATGGGATCTGTGTTGACCAGGCTGGCCTCAAACTCCTGGGCTTAACCAGTCCTTCCACCTCGGTTTCCCAAAGTGCTGGACTACAGGCATATGCCACTGTGCCCAGCTCATTAACTCCATTTTAAAGCAGACTAAGGCAAAGAAAGGTAACCTTACCTAAGGCCAGACAACTAATAAATGGTAGCACCAGGGTCTGAATATGGATCTTGACCTCAGGGCCCTCGTTCTTAGCCTCCGGGCTCTAACAAATGGTACAACTCTCAGATACACTGGCGTCTCCTTCCACAGGTAGTTTGTATTAATGTCAGCTTCCAGATTTGTAATATAGAGTGCCTAGAATGATTGATGGGCTGCTTAATAAAATTTCATTAAGGAAGGAAAGAAGAAAGATACCTATTTTCAAGAATACCTCTAGTATTTTTTCCTCCTTCATAAACTTGATATGTGAAATTTGCGATTTGGCCTTTATTTTGGCCCTGGAGGTTTGAAGCATAAAACCCTTTCTTGTCAGAGAGGGCTCCTGCTTTTACCCTCCAGGAGGGATGCCTCTTCTCCAACATAAATCTGTTTTCCATGCAGTTATGCTTGAGTCCTTTAATGGAAAATCAGTTCATATGTTACACTTCACACTTGACTTAGTCCATTTCACTGTATATGAATGTTTAGAATCCATTATGCAGTAGGAATCATATGTTACATATAACTAGTTTCTAGAATTATCTTTGCTCAGAGAATTACTTGGTTGGCTAGTGAAGGCTGCTGCTTTGAACTTAGAATATCCAGTGGGTGGGGAAACTCGGGAATGATTTCCCTGAATCATCCATGGACGTCCATTCAGCAATGACATTAAGCAGATCTTTGGGCACCTGTAAGGAAACCTAGTGGTTCCTAATAAAATCACATCCAGGCTCTTTGAGGTGGTCTGTGCAAGGAGCACTATCACTTAGGAAGGGGCTGATCACTCTCTTACACTTGTAGGGATATGTGATTGGTGACCAATTTCAAAGGACAAGATGTGAATATTAGAGAATAGAAATGAGGATCTAAGGTCAGGGCCCTTTCCCAGTAGACAGTCTCCTTCCACTACCAGCCTTGGAGATTAGACTTTATTGAGGAAAGCCAGCAGCTTTTCATCCGACGCCTCCTGTGGCCTGTATTGCTCTAGATGCTGGAGTTAGTGATGAATGAGACAGTCCTTGCCCTTCAGGAGCTTCTGATCCAGTAAGGAAATGCCCTTCCTTCTCTTTCTTTCGGTCTTTCATAGACAACTTTCAGGAGACATGTCTCTCTCTCTATGTATATTGCTCAGCATTCAGCCTCCCTTGCTTCATCCATGGTACGTGTTGCTTATTCTTTCCTTGGGAAGATGCATGCTGTCTTCCAGACCTCTGATGCCTAGGGTTAGAAGACAAGCATTTTCTCCATCCATTGATGCTTCAGGCTTTCTAAAAAGAGAAAAGAAAAATAGAAGAGAGGCCAGGTACAGTGGCTCACGCCTGTAATCTCAGCACTTTGGGAGACCGAGGTGGGTGGATCACCTGAGGTCAGGAGTTCGAGACCAACCTGGCCAACATGGTGAAATCTTGTCTCTACTAAAAATTTTAAAAAAATTAGTCATGTGTGGTGGTGCATGCCTGTAATCCAAGCTACTCAGGAGGCTGAGGCAGGAGAATCACTTGAACCCAGGAGGTGGAGGTTGCAGTGAGCCAAGATCACACTACTGCACTCACCACTGCACTCCAGCCTGGGAGACAGAGTGAGACTCCTCAAAAAAAAAAAAAAAAAGAGAAAAGGAGCTTTGAAGATTGGGTGTGTTTTCAGAAATGGAGAGTGAGTGACATCAGAGGTGGCTTTGGGATCTATTGCTTAACCAGAATGTACTACATGGGGACTATTTGCAAGACCACGACCAGGCTACCAGCTCAGACTCTGTTAGAAGCCAGGCAGATAATGTAAACCCGTGAAACAGAAAAGTGTAAAATAAAGGATGGTGGGGCCTGTGGTGAACCCAGAGAGGAGATGCCTGGCATAGCTTAAAATTTTTCAAATTCATGTTTTTAAAAATGACAGGAATAATTTTTAAAAACACTTCATAAGCAGGACAAAATGTATCTACAAGTTGGATTAGACCTTTAGGAGCTGATGTGCAAATCTTTCACCAGACCTCTTGGGGCACTGCTCTGAAGGAGCACAGAACTTTGTTGGGGGGACAAGGCATAAAAGGTAAAAGGCACTGCAAAAGTTCCATAGCTAAGACAACAGTTTAGTGGATGGCAAAGGCAGCAAATGGTCATTCCTGTGTTAGTGGCTTACATTACTAATGGCCATGAGTTCAGAAGAGGAACTGATCCCTGAGGGCTGAGAACACTTCAGGAGAAAGGAAGAGCGTGTGCTGGGTCTTGAAGGATGGATAAGAGTTGGCTAGCTAGGGAAGAATGTGAAAGACCTTCCAAGGAAGGATGTCTGGCATAAGAGACTCCACATGGAGAATGAATACGGAATTTATAGTAACCAGAAGAGAAGCTGATTCAGCAGAGATAGGTCTTGATTCTGGTCCTTTCCCAACTACAATACTCATCCTCCCCACATAAACTGCCTTTGATTAAGTTATGAAGATTGCCACTCACGTAATTTGCTGATTCTAGGTAGAATTACCCACAACTATAGCTGACACAATGCTTCAGGGAAGTGGGGATTCATGATTCTGGAGAATAGCTGGAGAATGATGGACAGCCAGAGCCCCAAATGACCTCATGGTCCCCAAACTGTAGGATGGCAAAACTGCTCTGTCTTACTGAGATGACCATCCTTCAGTGGCATAATCATCCATTCTTGCTCTTGGAATCAAGTTTCCAGCTTGCCCTAAGCCCTTTAGACTTCTTCTGTCATGGAAAGTTGTATGGTGTTAGAGAAAGAACATCAGATCTGGAGTAGGCTTGAACTCAGTCTCTACAAGTGACTTTAGGCAAGTCATTAGTTCATTTATTTGTTCGTTCATTTACAACCCCTTGATGAATATTGCTGAGTGTGATTGTGATGCATGGGGCTAAGCATGGGGACGCGATGTTGATCTGAATTCATTGTTCTTACCCTCATCCAGTTTACAATCTATTCAGGAAAACAGGGCTTAAACAAATAGTCACACAGCAAAATAAGTAAGGACAAACTGCGACTGAGTCCCCTGAAGGACGAGTGCACTGGGTGCTGTGAGAGAAATACCTGAGACTGGGCAATGTATAAAGAAAAAGATGCTCAACTGGCTCATGGTTCTGCAGGCTGTGCAGGAAGCACAGCAGCATCTGCTTCTGGGGAGGCCTCAGGAAGCTTCCACTCATGGCAGAAGGCAAAGGGGGAGCAGGCACGTCACGTGGCGAAAGCAGGAGCAAGAGAGAGAGGGAGGGGAGACGCTACACACTTTTAAACAACCAGAACTCCCTATCTCAAGGACAGCACCAAGGGAATGGAGACTTGATTTGGACTGGGGGATGAGAGAAAGCCACTCTAGAGAAATGACTTTTAAACTTCAACTTGAGGGCAGAGTAGAGTTGTCAGAAAAGGGGGGTATGAAGTCAGGGGCCAGGGAGGAGACTCCTAGAGAGGAGAGGAGACAGCAAGTGCTAAGTTATGTCCCCTCTCTAACCTCTTCCAGGCCTTCTTAGTCTCTTCCAGCTCTACAACCCAATTATCAGGAAGTCAACTCTGGATAGAAGGTGAGACTGAAGATGGGCATTGAGAGGCACACTGACAGGAGCAAACAAATTATCTTTTAAAAAAGATGAAGAATGTTCAGGTGGAATAATCTCTGAATATGCAATTAGATACGGACTCAACTTTCAAAAGTTCATCTCAGCGCTAAATTCAAGTTACAAAAGAATTTGCAAGCTCCAAAATATGTCCTTAAAAAGTAGAAAGTCTCTGAAAACAGGAGCCCAAAAAAAGGACTCAGTCTTGTGTTTAACCATTGCCTTTTAGCAGAGCCCAAGACTGAGTGGAGTTGTAGCTCCTTCCTCCTGGCAGCTGCCAGCTCTCAGGAACCTGGGCATGCCTCACCCCCACAGGAGAGGGCTGTGCTCCTTTGCATCCTGAGGTCCAGTTTTGGCAGAATTGAATACCTCAAAACCTTAGGAATAGTAAATCCTTCTGGCGAACCAAAAAGTGTTTAATTCCTAAAGGACAAGCTGGGTTGAGCCACTTCTAGCCAGGGGCAATTGAAGACTTAATTCTGCAAGCGTAGCAATCTGGATGATCTGAAAGTGCTAAGTTTAAGGGTAATTGCTCAATTTTCTATCCATGTCAACAGGGAAAACAGGTAAAAGTGACTGAACACAGCCAGGCAATGAGGCTGGAAGAGATGTGAGATGCTAGGCTGTCAATGGAATTAGAAAAATGTTACCTGTAGAGGACTGTCGTCCCGCTGTCTCTCCCTCTTCCCATTCATCTGTCTCCAGGCTTTCTAACTCTCTTTTGGACTCTCTCTTGTTTTTTGCTTAATTCTTTCACCATATCCTTCATCCCTTCTTCTTCAAACAGCAGAGTCACTCTGAGCCAAAACAGCTTTGTCATAGAGAGAAAGTAGAAAGAACTCTTTAAAAACTAATCAACGGAAACCCTGATGGCTCAACTCCACTCTCACTTAGTAAGAACATTTCATTATGTTGGCATTGCTTCCTTAGGCTTAATATAGCATATGAGACTTCCTAGGTGGTTCCTAAACCTGGTTCCTTGGCCTCCCTAATTTTTAAAAAATGATTGTAACTACTTGATATCGTTTAGATATGTGTCCCCGCCCAAGTCTCAAGTTGAATTGTAATCCCCAGTATTGGAGGTGGGGCCTAGTGGGAGGTGACTGGATTATGGGGCTGGCTTTCTCATGAATGGTTTGGCACCATCCCCTTGGCGCTGTCCTCATGCTAGTGAGTGAGTTTGGGTTGTTTTAAGTGTGTGGTGCCTCCCCACCCCTCCCTCTTGCTCCTGCTTTCTCCATGTGATGTGCCTGCTCCCCCTTCACTTTCCGCCGTGATTGGAAGCTTCCTGAGGCCTCCCCAGAAGCAGAGGCTGCTGTGTTTCCTACACAGCCTGTAGAACCATGAGCCAATTAAACCTCTTTTCTTTACAAATTACACAGTTTCAAGTATTTTTTTATAGCAATGCAAGAATGGCCTAACATACTACTTCTGATGTTTTATCAAATAACACTCCTTAAACTCAATTTGTTTTCCTAAGTTCAGAGTTACTAGGACTAGACATTAAGGTCTTTCTCAGTCTCCCTAACCTTTCCTAACACATGCGCATGTAGGAACTCCACATCCATCGTGGGAATGGGGGCTGGGTGAGGTGGATTGGTGCTTACTGGTCCAAGGACTAAGCTGCCCTCTCTTTTGTCTCAGTGCCTTGTTAAACGTTGGTCTGTTTACAGGATATTGAGTAAGAAATTTGAAAAATCATTCTTGTAGGAAATAATATTGGTAATTAATGTTTGTGTTTACCGTGAGCCAGGCGTTATGCCGACTGCACTACCTGCCGTACTTCAGTTAATCCTCACAATTCTAAGGAGACACAGTGATTCTCACCATCTTACAGAGGAGGAAACCAAAACTTTATGAAGTTAAATAACTCATCGAGGTCACATGGCTAATAAGCAGCGATGTGCTCTCCAGGTGCGGGGGAAGGTCCTGATTGGTAGTGTTTGCCAAGTCTGTGGTGTAAATACTCCCACCATGATTGATTTCAAACTCCCAACATGACATCACTGATTTCAGAGGTGGGAAGAGATGGGCAGCAGCACCATCACACGGTCTTTACTTCCTCCATACAGGTACACGATAGGCACACATAGCCTCAAGATCACAGATAATAGGAAAATAGTTAAATTCAGGAAATGGTGAGTTTTGAGTATTTATTATCTTTCTTTTTAATATAATTTACTTAATTATAAGAATGTATAATTTCATCTTTAATGATGTTTCCGTTTGACAACCTGCAGGCAAAATTCCTAAGAATTTAGCAAGTGGCTCTTTGGGGCCGGTGCGAGCTGCTCCAGCACACCACAGCTGGGAAATGGTGGTGCTGGGACTCGGACGTGGTCTTTGTGTCTCCTACCTCCCCACCCCCTGCCGTTCACAGCCCTACTTATGGAGGAGGCCCATCTCCACCTATTTTCCAGCCGCCTGTTGCATATCAGCTCCCCCATCGCGATTCTCAGCTTTACTTCTTGGCCATGTCCTCAGTTCTGTTGCTCCTCTCATTGTCAAGTCTTGTCTCCAGCAGGGCCTGGGCTGGCTAGAGACAAACACAAGAGACCAGGTCTTTAAAGCTCTCGTGACCTGAAGCAGAATCTTCAGGTTTGACCATTCCTCTCTTTTTTCCATCAAATCCATGGAGATTACTTTTACATGATGAGTTCAAGAGTGCCTGTGCTAAATCCTCCAGAGGCAAGAACCTATTTTAGGGCTGGAAGAGTTTCACTGGGCTTGTACAGATCGCAGTGTGAGTATTGGAGAGTTTGGGAGGTTTGGTGAGAACTGAAATTCCACAGAGCACCACTGGGCCATGAGACTTGACCAGACCTCCTCTTGCATTGGCAGGGCTAGGCCAGAGTCCCTAACTATGCCCTGAAATGTCTGGGTCACACCAGGCTTTCCGAACATACCATCACGAACATCCCTGCTCAAAACAAGGTTGACAGTAGTAACGTCTGTGGGATTCCATTTTCCTTGTTATGTGAGCAGCTTGCTTGCGTGCATCTGAAGAGGTAGAATGTGAAGAATGAAAATGGAAGTCTTGTGCACAAATGCATGTTTTAAACAAAGCAGGTTGTATTAACCTTCCTCCAGGAACACAGAGAGAAAGCTCTGTCAGCATTCTGTCATGCTGTAGTCTTTAGGAGGATTGTGATTAATAGCAAATCATCCAGCATTGAGCACTGACAAAAGTAAAAGAGTTAAATCTCCCCAAAAATCATTATAGAGATCAGGGTTTGTATGCTGTAACTTCTTGGATTCTGTCCCCATTTAATACAGAAGACAGGATCAGGATAGGACAAAGCCAATCCTATTTAGTTTTGTGAGACTGTCCCAGATGTGACTGTACGTGGTGTTTCAGCTTTCAGGAAGAGGCACGAGCACTTCTTCACCTCCACACAGTTGTGACAGGAGCGGGTGAATGAGGATGCGAGCAGGAGAGCGGCCTTAGATGGATGAGGACCACTGCCCAGGGAGATCTTAGACTGCTTTGATTTTTATTTGACCAGAAAGAAAGAGAGGCTCAGTATTCTAGGGTGTCTGTTTCCAGTGACAGGGACTATATAAAGAAAAGGCAGCATGTTCTCTGCAATGGAAAAAGATAGGTGGAGTTGTAGAGTTGCTCCAAATAGTCTTTGTAACCCAGAACACAGCAGGTTTGGCCTGGGATGACTGGTGACTGTCTGTGCTCTCCTAAATAGAAGGCTGTGGTTCATTTCTCCATTTGAAGGCTGGCAGCTAGCTGTTGCCTAGGTGAGATGGGAAGGGACAGGCATGTTTGTGCATCTGAGGTTGGACTTAGGACATCACTTGGCCCTCAGTTGGAGAAGTCTTTTCCTTCTGACACATCACGCATGGAGATAAGTTTCTAAAGGAGGACCTGAGGCAGCAAAACCTACATAGGGCAGAAATCTGGGGAAGAGGTAATAGGGAATCCTCTGACCCTCGCAAGAGGCAAACTTCATGGCCAAGTGACACGTCTTCCTTTCGTGCTTTAGGCTCTACCAGCTTTCTGAACATTCAGAGATGTCCAGTGTGTGCGCATGTGCACACATCTCTGTGTGTGTGTACTTGCCTATATACACACGCAGGAGGACACAGTGTGATTCCTGAGTCCATAAGTGTGGTTGACAGACTAGGTTTACCTAAAAGACCCTTTAAGAGAAAGCTCTTGAAAGATGATTACAGAATTGAGACACCATCATTTAAAAGTGCCCGAGGCGAACTCCTTTGAAAATTGCAGCAGCGGAGGGACAGAGAAAGAGCCCCGCCGCCCTTGATTGTTGCGCTGCTCCCTCAGGACCCGTTCTCCCCCTCCCCACCTTTCTCATCTGATAAGAGAGCGAGCAGCAGTAAGACTCCTCATCTGTCTTATGAAAATTCGATTCCGAGTGGCTGTGATCAAAACCAGCTGGCTGTCACCAGCAGTGGCCTTGCACAGAGGGAGCCGCTCAGAAGCATTCCGTATGTGGGGGTGTCACGGGTGGCACTGATCAAAGGAGCATTTTTTTAATAAATATATATAAGGAAAAATACAAAACCTAAGGATTTAGAATAAAAGCAGTGTAGTTTGTCTTGTTTTTCTCAGTGTAACATGAAGAGGATGAAATAGAATCAGATATGCCTGGTTTCTAATGTTCTTCCACTGGCGGCTCTGAGAAGGTGCGCTCTGTCACATTAATACCAGATCACTCATCTTGGGCCTTATTGAAGAGAGTGGAGAGTTCCTCGGCTTCCGTTCCTTCTAGCCACTTTATTTCTTCATCACGTTTAAAGTCCTTTACCCCTCCTTGTCCTTAACACATTTCCACAGATGAAAGCTGGGGCCTCCACGAGGCTCTGAGAGAGCTACTGCAGGACTGCGTTCTTCGTTTCCTTCAATTGACAGTAACCAGCGGGCCATACTCCCTAAAGGTCACCTGGGCAGATGACGCCAGGCTCCTCTTCAGAATGGGGTCATTTGAGACTGCTAGGCTGTTCCCTATGGAGAGTCCTCTCAGGGCGCTGCCTGACTCTCAGGCCTGCAAGGCTGAGTCCTGGCTGCTGCCACCTTGCATTGCCAATACTGATACTTGTATAACCTTCAGTGGACCTGGATGGGATGACAGGAACATTGCTGTCTAGAGGATGACATTCGTGGCTCCTTCAGAAACATGCTAACATCCCTCTGTGGGTAACATAATGAGGTCCAGCATTCATACACCATAGTGTCTCCGGAGCCAAGTCGACGTGCTTATAAACCCCGTTCTTTGCTGAAGATCCAGCCAGATCCCAACTGTGCTGAGGCCTGACTGACCTCAGAAATGAAACTCAGTCCAAACCTCCCTCCCCAACCCATTGTCAGCCAAGAGGGCTGTCACAGCTTGGGGGACTGTGAGGAGCAATCAGCTATTTTGATCTTCCTCCTCTTAAGGTCTGTGATCTTTTTTCCCCAGCAGTATCAGGAGAGATTCAGTTTGGAGGAGCATGGAGGCATTTCACCGTATGGGCACCCCAAACTGGCACTGCAGAACAGGGCCTCCTCACCCTGTTTCCCCATCGCACGCCTCCTCAGGGACCTGCTCCTGCGTGGCTCCTGACCATATGCCCCGCTATGTCTGCAGGGCCACATGCATGCTGCGTGTGGTCAGTCCTGTTCCACACCTTTTGCAGCATGGCTCTGTAGCCACTGTCACAGTTTTCAGACTCTCTTTCTCCTACCTGCCAGTAACGAGCACAGCCCTGGACCCAGCTCTAATCAGGTGAAATCACAAGGGACACATCTTCATAAAGCACACCTGCCAGAGACCTGAGACGTGTTTGTGCCCCTTGTCCCCTGATTCGAGGAGTGCAGGGGACCGCTCAGGAGCTCCTCTGTGACTGCCTCTTTCCCTTGTTCCTTTGGGTGTTTGAAGCCTGTTGCCTCCTGCTTTCCCTTTTCTTTTCTCTTTTAAAAAATTCTCCATTTTTTGACTTAGAAAAAAAATTATTTATACGATTGAGATCCACTAATTAAAGCCATTTTCTGGTATTTGGTTACTGGAGCATTTGATGTCTCTCTGACAAGACCATGAAATGCACGGAGTGTCCACAGGGACAGAATTTGCTGAACACGGTTCTTTGTAAATGAGGGGACATAGTGTCACAGCAGCTCATGAATATGAAACGCCCATGATGCCACCTCAGTGGACTTGGGAACACAGATGAATCCTGTCATGTGCTAAATGAGACCAATTTCTTTCACTTAACTTCATCTTCAATCAGACCTTCTTCCATTTGCCTGTTTAAAATTCCCCATACGTGATGCAGAAGGTAACAGCATTCAGTAAAACAAAGTTTTGTAGCTGCAGAGAAAAATTATAATGATCTCTGGTTTTAAGTTGTCATCTCCTAAAAACATGGGCATTGTTTTCTTCCACTTGAGAGCTCTGAATGTCTGTTGACTTTGGGCACAGAATCAGGGGTTTGTCTGGACTGCTCTTGTTGGGGGTGTCCTTAAGCTGCATGTCCAGATCGCTTTCATGTGGATTGGTTGTTGAACTTGGCTGTGTATGGTAGATATGAGCCTTGAACAGCCTGTGAGTGCTCTGCAGTGGCCAGGGCACTGAGTGGGAAAGAAGTTTGGGAAGAGATTGTGTGTAACCAAACAGCATTTGCCTTTGGAAGCTCATTGAGTAAATGAAGTGAGTGGGGTGGTGTCATCATTAAGCACCCTGAGGAAGCTGGAAAGCTAAGCCCACCATTTGTATCATTTGCTCAGATGTCAAGGTGAGAAAGTGCTGGAGTACAGAAGAGACTTTATGTAATTCTCTAGAAGCCCTTCCGAACACGACCAGGGAATCCTATTCAGAAATCCCCAACCAAGAAAATTAGCAAAGAGTTAAGGGTTACAGAGAGGAAGAAGCTCCCTGCCTGAGGCATCTCTGCCTGGGTGGGACCCAGGGGACAGATTGGGGTGTCTCCTTTGTTCTAACCCTGCTGGAGTTAGATTTATACTCCACGTGAAGAGCTGGGTAGTACTTGGGATATACTCATTGCAAGCTGAGTCCAATCTAAGAAGTCACTTTCTGTTCTAGCGGTACCCAAACAGGCAAACGACAGCTGGATCTGAACACATGCTATCACAAAACGCATCACAGAGATTTGGGGCTGGCTTCATTGGAAGAGGCAGGTAGGCTTTTGACTGTCAGGCTACGGGAACTGAAAAGGATCCTTCTGGGACTTTGCTAGGTAATTAGCATTTTAGTGTGCGCATGTGATGATATTATCCATAATGAATGTATTTCAGGCCAAATGGCAGTTGCCCTCACATCCAACAGCTCACATCTTTGAAACCAGTTGTAATTGATCTATTGGTATTCCATAAGTTTCTATTTATTTAGGCAGCACCCATTTATTTCTGTGGTATCATCTGCTGAATGATTTTTTGGGTAGATGTGTGTTGGGTGTCGGCAGAGTAGTGTTCTAGTATCAAAATGAGTTTCCCATTTGGCGATCTCTTTTTTTGAAATAGATTTGTACTGCTGTTGCTGTGCGTTAATAAGCCTCTGTTGAGTGGTTCCAGAATGTGGAGATTGGTGAAGAGCAGTGTGACCCAGCCTCAGGATGGAAGCCAGATGGGCCATATTGGACCAAGTTTGAATGACTCTTCCTCTGAGACTTTGTCTCCACACGTCCATTGTTTCTTGGATATGCACAAGCCTTTCCCAGGGGACCTTGCAGCTCTGAAGGAAGCCAAAGCCTTTGCTATGATGTTATCAAATCCAGGAAGTAGCCAAGGATTACTCTTATTTGTTCTTATGAAATGAATCCTACTCAGGCAGCTTTAGGACTCAGTAGCAATTCTAATTGGAACAATGTAGAGAAGTAGAGAAGGTTGACATGGCTCTTCTGTGTGTGTCACTTCCTGACCTGAGGAGCATCTGTTGAATGCAGTTCTATTCAGTTGTTCCTAATTTTTCCAGTCCTTGGAATGCACAGATGCCTGGGATGTGGCATTGCTCTCAGCTAGTTCACCATCCAGGGGGCAGACTGGGGGAAAATTTCATGGATTCTACCTCCTGCAAGGTAGTGAGGGTTACCCTGTGGCCACGAATAAAGTATTATGGAAGGATAAAGTAGGAAGCTCTTATTTCTGCTTGTTAGATTCAGAAGTGATCCACTAAGGAAGGGACATGCATTTTCTGTCCTGCTTAGTCCCTCTGGATTTCCCCGCATCATGCCTTGGAAGGCGTCTGGTGTAGCCCAACCACAATGTCCCACCTTCAGTTTCTCCAGTGTTTCCAGTTACTTCTCACCGCTGAGCACCTTTGCACGTGTTGTTCCCCGCCTGGCTGAATCCTGCTTCTCCTTCAGCTTCAGCTGCCCTGTCCTCAATGCAGAAATATGTATTCTTCCTTCTTTAACTCCTCAACCCTAACCCTACTAACCCTAATCCCACACCCCCAAATTAAATCCTCTCTGGACTGGATTAAATGCATTGTGGAGCAATGTTCAATAGAATATTAGAAGGTCACTTAAAAGAAGTAAAATACATCTATATATTGATAAGGAAAGATACAAGCAAGGTGCAGAACAGTGTCTGTGTAGTGTGATCCCATTTGTGAGCATTTTTAAAAGGACATACGTGCTGTGTTATTCACGGATTCTTTTCAGCAAATAAATATGAAAAGATCGTTAACAGTGATTACTTCTAGGGAGATGACTGGGTCTCACAGAAGGGACATTTTTCATTTTAAACCTTTCTATAGCATTTTAATTTATTACTACCTATAATGTTACTTTTGTTTTAGAAAAATAATCAGATTTCCCTGTTGCTTTCCATCATGAAATCCAGTTGGTTTCCTTCTTTGTGTGTATTTTAATCTGTAAGCAGTACCTTTCTTTGTGTTTATTAGCCTCCACCAGACCGGTGCCCCATGAAAACAGGGACCATGTCTGTTTTATTTGCTGTTGTTACTGGCATGGTACCTTTCACATAGTGGGTGTTCCATCAGTATCCTTGAACGAATGAATGAAAGAATGAATGAACAAGCAGACAAATGGAGTTTCCTCATAGCGTGGCTGACTAGGCCCCACATGGGACAGAGAAGCAGGTTGAACAGCTGTGAGATAGCCAACGTCGAGGCAGGGAGCAGTGCACAAGGCAAGGAAGGAGTCTTCCATTTAAGCATCAGAGCTGGGGCAGAGAGCAGCGCGGCCGTGTGATGGTGGCACTGCCTGCTGGGGAAGCTGGGGATACCGGCTCCCATGGTGCCAGGGATGTCAACAGCCCTATTGCCTCACCTTCCCCTCCTCGGGCTGTTCAAAGTGTCTGGCCACCTCCTCCTCCTTGGGGCTAGTTTAATAAGATAGAGTTGGTGGAGATGGAGTCTCTGGGACTCTGATGTGGTGCCTTTTTTCCACTCTGCCCCATTTAGCCTTGTAGAGAAGTAGCGAGTCAGGGTGTATGGTAAGGGAGAGGACTTAGCATATCTCTAGTTATTGGAATCGAGAGAAAGACCCCAGAAGAGAGGATATTTAAGTTTCACAGGACGTTAAGTGAAAGCTGTCTCGACCATGGGCAGCTGTCTCACCCCTTCACTATAGGAGGAGGTGTCTTTGAAGGCATTTCACTTTTGAGAAGAAAGCCTGTGTGGGGCGTGGCAGGGCTCAGGCATCGCAGCCACATTGAAGTCTGTTACTCATAGTTTCACTCCATGCAAGCTGCTTCATCTTGCTTAGCCTCAGTGTTCTCTTCTGAAAAATGGCCATCACTGGGCAGGAGAAAATGAAGGTGGAGCCATATAGTTTCTCTACATATGTAATATTATAATATCGGTGAAGTCCATAAAAATAGTTATTGAATATTACATACTGATCACAGTGCTAGTATTTTATAAAGATCATTGCATTTAATACAGCAACTGACTGGGTGGGCGTGAGTCTGATCTTCATTGTATTGATGAAGAAACTGAGGCATAGAGAGAAAAAGTCACACAACTAGTAGGTGGTGGAGCCAGGGTTTGGAGCGGACCCTCCTTCCTCCAGAGCCTGCTTCTTAACCATGGAGCAAGGAGTTCTACACAGCACGCCCTGACCTCATTGCAGCTGTTCATGTTCTTCTCAGTATTAGCAACATTGAAGAAAAGGAAAATAAAGTAAACATAATTTTTGGATTTTTTAAAATGGTGGTTGCTTTTCAATAGTACCGTAACTGACTCCTGTCTTCCTTATATTGTCTCTGTTAAAATCGTGTGCTTTGCATGTCAAACTTTACAACCTGAATCAGGCTGCATCACCAGTCCACCTTTGCAGGTCATCACTGTCTCTTACTGGAGGCAGGCCGGATCACTGCTCAGAGGTAATTTTGTGAAGAAGCTAGTTTCCTAAGTCTGTTTTCCTTTTTCTGTGTTCGTTCATGGTATACGTGAGAGTGGGGGAGCGGGGACGGGGGAAGGAGATAAAGAGAAAAAAAAATTCCCCAGAACATATTATATGCTCATGAGCACTTGCCTGTGATTGTAAATCAGAAACTGTAAAATTGTGAAGTTCTTTGAAGTTTGCCCAAAACCTGCTCCGCAGACACCTGTTCTACTGGGGGCCGGAGTTGGATGGCCTGCCTCTGCTGCGATGGCTCAAGCTGTCACTGCACAAGAATGTTCCAGCTTGCCTTGGCCTGGCTGTCATCGCTGGCTCTGTCCCACTCAGGCGGTTCACCGGGTTCTGCTGGGCACCAGGCTTCCAATTAGAGAGAAATCCCACTGTGTGGCCAGCCCCACCAGCGCCACTCTGAGCGGCCCCTTTGCCAAGGCCTGAGCTGACCTCTGATCTGTCACAGATGGGCCAGCCCCACACTCTTTGTGCACATTTGGAGGAGGGGGTTGGGGATGAAGAGGGAAGCCCGTGGGGAGTGAGAGTGGACATTGGGCAGAAGTGCAATTCCTCAGAGCCCCAAGACGCTGGGCAGAGTTGACAGGACCCAAATGCTAAAGTTGTGGAGGGAAAGGGGAGTTTGGGAAGACCCTGTCCTGAGCCCTAAACTCAGCACGGGGCATTTTCTTACCAACTTCTGAATATTCATCTCAGGCTGGACTCTGCACCCGAGGAGAGCCAGGCGCACTCCAAAACTGTCATACTGCTGATGGTGCGTGCCACAGCCAGCTTCCTCCCTGTCCCTCCACAGGGCCTGTGCAGTCTTACCAGCCTGGGGAACGGCATTCTCAGCAGCCTGCACAATGGACTGCATTAATCACGGAGAACGGGAGGGAAAAAGAAAGCTAAATTTCTATTAGCATAAGAAATAGAATCTTAGAGCATTCCATCTCCAGTTCTCTAGCAGGATAGAGAGATATAATCTAAGCTCTGAACAGCGTCTTTCTAGCTATAAGACTTGGTAAATGTGGTTCATTATTTGGGGGGTGGTGGATGTGTCTCTTCTTTATTTTCCCTGTCAGCAATTTCTATTTTTATCCCTTTTCACTCTTTTTATCCCTTGTTTTCTCTGCCTGTCTCTTTCTGTTGAATTTTCTGTGTCTGTCTTTCCCTTGCATGCTCTCTTTTTCCAGGTACAACATCTGTGCCTCCACAGTCAGAAGTCATAATAAAGACACCAGGCTCGGAACTGACATTTCCATCCTCTGGCGTCACTTGACTAGAGTGATCGAAAAGTCTAAATCATGAATTGCCTGAAAGTGGCAAGGGTCTTCTCAGCTGTTCTTGAAATGATTTTCCACCTCTTTTAAAACTAAGATTGAATTCAATCCGTGAAAGCAGAAATGAAAGATGTCTTCACCAGTCTCTTTTTGGGATTTTTCCTTCTTTCCGTGTTTACAGTTGCTTTGGGAATTCCAGGACTGTCTCACCCCATCAGGCCTTTTTTCTTGCACCATCTCTCCCTTCTCCCCCACCCCTGACTGTTTAAAACAAAATCTCTCAACCAGTCAGTGATACTTACTTGGAGAAGGAAATGTTTCTTAAGGATGTTAGGTTGACCCATGAGAACATGGACAATTTTTGGTCACTTAAGCAAGTTGCCACAATTAAGGGATGGACTGGTTTCCCAGTTCTCTGTTTGCATGATTTTGTTGGATTGCTGAAAGAAATGGCCTCATGTCTCATCATATGTTGTCTGGAGAGTTCAGAGATGGGAAATCTTGAGACAGCAAGAAAAGCATGATCGTAGAATCAGCATACTGATTACATTAGACCTGGCAAATGGAGGCCTGGATCCCAGGGAGTCAGGCTATGTCACTAGGTAGAAGATGCCCTTGAGATGCAGGCTGAGGGCCCTGATGATTGCACTGCGGAGCTAATGCACATAGAGATCTGGGTCATGAGGAGTGGCACTCACTGCAACATCTGCTTTGTGACACTACACGTTCTCAGTTCCTCTGTCCCTGACCATGCCAGGCTCACTTGTCAGTTCCTCCTCTTTTCTTTCCTCTCCTCTAGTAAGCCCTTCGTTACATTTATTTCTTTACATTTCTCCTTGGAGATCCACTGCAGTGGCTCCTAACCTGTCGCACGCATCAGAATCACCAAGGAACGCCTGGGAAAAAAATCGGGATGCTTGAGCCCAACCCAGGAGGTTCTATCTCAGCAGGTTCTGGAGTGAGGCCTGGGATTCAGACATCGTTGAAACTCCACCTTCGATCCTACCCCTAGTTTGTATCTGAGTGTCCTTCCTGCCCCAGCCCACAGCCCCATGGCTGGTGTGTTGAAGGGGAATGAGTAAGAAGTGGAGAAGCAGGCACAATCCCTATGAGTTCTGCAGACAGTGTTGCCTCTGCCTCTCCTTGCAGATATTCCTATCATTCCGGATCTGGAGGAAGTACAGGAAGAAGACTTTGTTTTGCAGGTGGCAGCCCCTCCCAGGTAGGTTAAATCGGATGTGATTGGGGAGGCAAAGAACATGTGAATTAATACACTCCAGATATCATCTACAGTGGACCTTGATGTCAATCTGGATCTTTCTGGTGTTGGGCTCCATCCAGGGTTCCCATTTTGTTGTTCCCATTCTGGTCATCCCCAACTGTATACAAGGCTCTGGGGACGGTGGCCTGGCAGCACTCCTGGAACGGGTCCTGCCTGGGGTTCCCTCCTCTCGCTCTCTCTTTCCTTCAGCATCCAGATAAAGCGGGTGATGACCTATCGTGACCTGGACAATGACCTCATGAAGTACTCAGCCATTCAGACACTGGTGAGTGGAACAGCTTCTGCATAGAGAGGCAGGCTCCAAGCAACGGGCTTCAATCCATAGAGATTTCTCAGTTCCTCCCAAGCTATACAGCACCGCCACCAGTCCCCCGAGGCTGGCTGCCTGGCCCCCATACCTCTGCTGCAGGTTTTATCCTCGTTCATCTCACAGCAACCCTGGACCCAACATAGTCCAGTGTTTCTCAGTGCCAGGCTCCCACCTGCCTCCGTGGCTGCCCACGTGGCACCTGACGGCACCCTACTCCCCTCTGTCCCTGTGGATATACTGCTGTGACGCTCGGCCCTCCTGGTGCAGTCCTTTGCCCCAAAGCACGCCCAGCATGTAGGAAGCATAGCCTTCCCTCATTTCTCAGTGGGCATGTGGTTCATTCATGATTTTACTCTCTTGTGAAGGCATTCCTGCAGGTCTCAGTTTGGGAAGTTCTGACACACAAGAACTGATCCTGGTTTTGCGAGAAAGAGTTGCCTGAAAGCCCTCAAGGTGCTCAGCCTGACCTTTTTTGGTTTGCATTCACAGGATGGGGAGATCGACCTGAAACTCCTCACCAAAGTGCTCGCGCCAGAGCACGAAGTCCGGGAGGTACAGTGGTGGCAGCAATTCCCCGGTCTCTCAGCTCTGGCATTCCCATAACCAGCCGACTCCCCGGCTGGCCTGTGCCTCCCTGAGGCCTGGATGGGAGGGAGAAGTCAGCTACAGTTGAGGGAAAAGGCCTTTCTTTGTCTTACCCAGCGAAACCCTTCTTGGCAGGATGACGTCGGCTGGGACTGGGACCATCTGTTCACTGAGGTGTCCTCAGAGGTCCTCACTGAGTGGGACCCACTGCAGACGGAGAAGGAGGACCCTGCGGGGCAGGCCAGGCACACCTGAGCCCGTCACCCATGCTCTAGACATGAAGAAATGCAATGAGCTTAAAGCTAAAGAAGCTTGCAAGCAGCTCCGAATTTTTACCTGGAATATTTTGTAATAAAAATATTTATATTCAGTCAACCACATTGGATAATTCAATTGCAATAAATTGTTTTATTCTGTGCCATCTCCTCCATTTCTTTCCAGTCTCTTCTTGGAAAAATGTATCACAAGTGAAGGAGAACAGCTTTTAAACCAGCTGATAGGAGCTCAGAACTCGCGGCCTTGTTGCGGAGCATGTGGGAGAGTTCGATTCAGGCGGCCAAGGAGTGGGCACTCCTACTGAAAGTTGTTCACTTCTCGGGAGGTTTCAAACAGTTGCCCACTGGGGTTCTGGGGTGGGGCCTCCCTTCCCAGGGGTGCTCTGGGCCCTTTGTGACCTTAGTGATGCAGCACTGCCACCTGCATCATAGGCTTCCAGGCCTCTGCAGCAGAGGGAGGAGGCGGCGGGAGGGATAAGGAGACCCATTCTTCACTCGCATCAGGGTTTGGTGGCTGTTGTGACAACATTCTCCTTTCTCCCCTCTTCCTGCAACCCATGCCTTGAGCTCCAAAAGTCTACAGGTTCCCAGAGCCTCATTTCTGATTCTCATGGAAAGGGGCCAGCCAGCAGCCCTGAGAATTCCATGGAAGCCGTCTCATGGAGCCTGGGCCTCCCTTCTCCTTCTCCTTTTAGATATGTCGCAGCCATCTCCACCGCTGCAAGTATGATAACCGCCTGGTTCCAAGATGTGCTGAGATCAGGAGCAGAGTCTCACCCTTCTCCTAAACAGAGATGTCTTTTGTTTTTGTTTTTCTCTTTTCCTCCCTGAGACTTCTTATCTGAGGACAGAGCCCCTTCGCTGCCTGCTTCTCTTGGATGCGGCTTTGGGTTAGGCTGGCAGCAGCTAACTAAGGCCCACTCCTCGGCCGTAGGGAGCGCTGAGTGCTTCTCTTATCCTGCCTGGAAAGCCCTTCATTAAAATTCAGAAAAACAAAGAGGCTCAACACATCAAAAACCCACTGGGGGGTTATTTTTGTGTGACTACAGTGCCCTTCCCCGGCGAGCCACATGGCTGCGGAACAGGCAGAGCGAATGCTTGTCTGTTAATTATAAACTCGGGGATTTAGTGGCTTTAGGGTTCCATTTCCTCCTTTTCCAGAGTCACACTTTTAGCCCAGGCAGCCCCTCTTTGGAATAATTCCCATGGCCACTGAAAAGTTTCCATCCAGGCTGGTTTTGCTTGAGTCTACATCATTCTGAAACCCAAAGGAGAAAGGCTGTATTTCTACTCCCTTAATTACTGGAAATCCAACTGCCTCAGGACTCTGATAACCTTGGAGGTCTCCAGCCAGCCTGAGCAAGTGGCTAGGGGCCGACTTCCTTTCTCCCTTTATTTTACAACAACAGCAGCAACAAGATCTAACATGGAGCTCTCACTGCATGCCAGGTGCTGGGCTCAGCACATAGGAATGATCAGATTTCATCCTCACAGCCTCCCAGTAAAGCAGATGCTGTGGTTATCCCATTTTACAGATGAGGAAACTGAGACTCAGAGAGGTTAAGAGATTGCCCAAGATGATCCAGCTGAGTGGCAGAGCTGGAATTCCAAGTTCTGATGCCACAGCTCTTTAACACCTGTGTTTCTGTTACCCCCTGCTGCCTTCATCTTGGGAAAGTAATCTAGTTTATAGCAGACAGAATTACTGTCTTTCACTGGGAGAAAGAAGTCCACTGCCACCACCCCTCCCAGCCCCCACTCTCGCCTGTGGAGTGACCACAGAGCAGAGGGCTTCTGTCAGTCCCCTGGTGTGAAGCCTGGCAACATGGGTGAGCTCAAGAGCCCTGGCCCCAGGACAGTAGGACCTGGGTGGGAGCAGCTCTACGTTGAGCAAACTGAGCTCAGCCAAATCAGGTCCAGGCCACATGTGACTGAGTCTCCTCTCACTTGTCCTGTGCCCTGGCCACGTCCTGTCTGGGCTCTTTCCTTTACCCAGCATTTGTACCTCATGTCTTCAGGGTGCCAGAGGAATGGGATGTTCCAGAATCTACGACCACCCAGTTCTCATCTGAATGGAAAATACCTTCCTTAGGTTACATCCAATGGTGTAATATACTTGACTTCAGAGAGCCTTTCAGGAAGATGGCCCAAGACAGCAATGACAGAATCAACAAGCATCCACAGGTAGCAGCAATATGGTTTTGTGCAGGCATGGGGAAGCATGAAGTGAAGAATCTTGGTGCTGCCATTTCTAGTAATACATGGCTTGTTAACGAGTTCCTTACCCGTTTCTCTTAGACTGGCTCAAGTCACCTTTGAGCGGGCTTGGGTAGCCCAGCTGGTCTCTGACAAAATCTCCCCCGGTGTCTTTGGCATTGGGTGGTCACTGCAGAGATGCCGTTCATAGGCTGGGCTGTGATGGGGGAAGTTCATTACTTTGTGGAATAATTGATTGCCACTTCCCTCAGGCCAGGCTCTGGTCTAGGCACTCCAGATACAGAACTAGACAGGCAAAACTCCCTTCCCTTATAGAACTTACATTCTGGAAGGGGAGATGGACAAATAAAGTAAAATAGATAGTGTCTGAGGTGGTAAGAGATACTATAGAGAAAAATGAGGCCGGCACAGAGAAGGGAGTGCTGGGGAGGGGGGTTGTGATTTTTTAATAGGGCAATCAGGGGAGGCCTCCCTGAGAAGGGAGCATTTGGGCACACAACTGACAAGGTGAAGGAAGGAGTGAGACTGGTGCCCAGGGAACAGTGCTCTCAGTAGCAGGAACAGTATTTGCAAAAACCAGGAGGAAGGCATGTGCCTGACCTGTTGGAGGAGTGGCAGGAAGTCAAGGTGCCTGGGGTGGGGGTGACAACAAAAGAGAAGATTCTCTGGCTCACTGTGCCCAAGGCCCGGCTTGTCACAGAAAAGGCCTCTGGATGTCTGGGGTCCTCTCCCTCCTGTGATGACAGCATTCTCAGGCTTCCTTGGGCTTGACAGGCAGACTATGGAAAACTTTCCTCAAACTACTGCGTGGCCTCTTCATGCCTTGGCCTGGAAGAGGCAGAACTATTGATGCTACGTTGCAGGAGAGAACAATGAGCTCTGTCTGTCAGAGACCAGAGGTTGGGAGGCTGCTGCCAGCTCCCCACCAGGAAGGAGGGTGTGCCCACTGCACCAGACAGTCAGAGAGGTACTATAAGGCCCCTGCACGGAGTGCTCCCTGGGAACTCGGCTCCCAGTGAAGAGCTCAAGCCAGAAATTCATCCAGGCAGGCCAGCAGCTGAAGCTTAGGTCATCTCTATCCTTGACTGGTGGTTCATCTTTGCTAAACCCCATGACACTCCAGATGGGCTTTTATAACTACATGCTCTCATTGGAAACTGATGCCACCACCTGTTCAGTGTTGCTTGATCAAAATGTGTTACTGACACAAATCAAGGCCTTCTTGCTTAGTAAGTAAGGGCGCTTCTGGGCTCATTGCTGCGGAGACCTGCATGCAAGGTGCTGTTTACTGCAGAGAGATATGGAAGCGTAGACTCTGCCTTGCTTGACCAAGCAGCACCATGCTTTTCTCCTTGAGGTCAAAGAGTCAATGGGGAAAAGGGTAGGTAGAGGGAATAGGAGTAAATAACAGTGGCAAAGAGCACAGGTTCTAGAATCAGGCAGAATGGGGCTCCAGTCCCAGCTCTGCCATGTAGCTCTGGGCCCTGGAGCAAGCTACTTTCCCTTTCTGATCCTGTTTTCTAATCTGGAAAATGGGATGATATCAGTATTATCTTCTTGGGATTGTGGTGCCCAGTAAAAGCCAGCTGCTGTTATTGGATTTGAGAACTGGATAAGATTGAAAAGTTAACATACAAAAAGTGACAGTTTATGGCAACAGTGCCTGCAGTTTGCTAGGGGGTATCACCTTCATCTCCCCTCGTGCATCACTTCTCAGCCATGGATGGAAAGATGGCTTGGCACCAGGTTTTGTTTTGTTTTGTTATTTGTAACAGCTTTATTTACATAAAAGTTGTGTGCCGTAAAATTAAGAGTGCACAATTGAAGGTGTATAATTCAGTGATTTTTAGGAAATGTATGAGTTTCTGCAGCCATCACCATAATCCTGTTCTAGAACATTTTCCTCATCCTACAGAATTCCCTTGTGTCCATTTACGGTTAATTCCTGCTTTCATCCCTAGCCCTGGGCAACTGCTCTCCGGCCCCATCACTTTGCTGATTCTGGACAGTCCTGAGTAGCTGGGATTACAGGCGTGCACCACCACGCCCGGCTAATTTTTGTATTTTTAGTAGAGACAGGGTTTCACTATGTTGGCCATGCTGGTCTTGAACTCCTGAGCTCAAGTGATTCGCCTGCCTCGGCCCCACAAAGTGCTGGGATTACAGGTGTGAGCACTGTGCCCAGCTGCACAGATGTTTTCATTCTGCCTAGGTAGATTCCTAGGAATTAAATTGCTGGGTCATATGGTATGTTTACGTTTAACTTTTAAGAAACTGCCAAACTTTTTCATGGCCTCAGGTCTTTAGGATATCAGGGTTAAGTAAGTACTTTTTTCTTTTTTTTTTTTGAGATGGAGTCTCGCTCTGTCGCCCAGGCTGGAGTGCAGTGGCGCAATCTCAGCTCACTGCAAGCTCCGCCTCCCGGGTTCACGCCATTCTCCTGCCTCAGCCTCTCTGAGTAGCTGGGACTACAGGCGCCCGCCACCACGCCCGGCTAATTTTTTGTATTTTTAGTAGAGACAGGGTTTCACCGTGATCTCGATCTCCTGACCTCGTGATCCGCCCGCCTCGGCCTCCCAAAGTGCTGGGATTACGAGCGTGAGCCACCGCGCCCGGCCTGTAAGTACTTTTTTCTTGTTTCCTGTCCTTAATTTTTTCAAAGGCTGCTGTTGAGTTTGTGGGAGGCACATTCTTCTGATTCCTCCCTCCCTGCCTTCTTCCTATCATTGCGTTTATCTCTGCTTTGAGAACATAGGCCTCATGTGTCTGTATTCCCTACTAGCCTATAAGCTCTTCCAGTCTAAGACTGCGTGTCGATTGCATTTCTATCCAACTGCATGCCTATTCCAGGAGTTCAAAGTCAAATAAAGCGCACTCCTGACCTCGAGAAACTCACAAGCTAGCAAGTAAATAGTGTGTGAGTGAAGAGGCCCATATGACCTGCAAAATACAGATGGGAGGAGAGAGAGAGGGATACTTCGCCCACCAAGAAATAACAGAGGTGGGGCTGATTTGCTTAGAGCAAAGGCCACTTGTTCTTGTAAAGCTTTACTGGAACACAGCCATGCTCATCTGTTTACGTGCTCATTTGTTTACAAAAGCTCATTTGTCGATGGCTGCCTTTATGCTACAAGGGGCAGAACTTAGTTGTGACAGAGATCATCTGACCTGCAAAGCCTAAAATATTAGCTATCTGCCGCTTTGCAGAAAATTGTTGCCAACCCCTCCTTAGAGGAGAGAATGAAGATGAGAAATAACAAACACCTGCGTGCTCTCAACGTTCAGCTGCTTGTTTCTATCCAGGAAATTCATTGCAGCAGGAGTGATTTGAGTTAAATATAGGGAAAGACTAGAAGGGTGGGAAGATTCTGGCCCCTGAAAGAGAGACAACCTTTCTTTAAGAAAAGGAAATGAGCACTCATCAGTTCTAGGAACATGGACATGATCTATCTGGAGACAAAAAAAGCTGGAAAGGGGGACATCTGGGCTCCTTCTTGGCCCTTTGATCCTACTTGGGATGTGGGGGTGAGGAAGTCTCCAGGAACCAAATGCCTTTGTCAGTGGGCTCAGGATATTGAAGAGAAGGCCCAGTGGAGGGGGTGTGAGAAGCAAGGGAAGGGGAAAATTTTAATTTTTCTTTTGGCAAGGCAGAAATCAGAAAGCAAGGGTGGTGGGAGCAGAACGAGGAAGAAGCCGTTCTTCTGTGGCTGTGCCGGAGTGAATTAATTCACGGCATATGTTCCCAGCATCTGTCGTGGTGACCTGGACTGGAGGGGTCAGTGAGAGAGGGGACCATGCCAGGACTGAGCATTAGCCCAGAATTCCCGGGCTGCAGGGGCTCTTGGCTCCCACCAAACGCTGGCTGGCCAGCCCACCCAGGAACAGCTGCTGCAGCTGCAGCCACCAGCGCTGCCTTGGGGAGGCAAGCTGGTGGCTTGCTCCCCACAAGAAAACACCTGGTCAAGGAGAGGCTGGGACAAGACCAGAAAGAATCCTGCAGAACGCTATCTCTTCCAGACCTTTAGCAGCGGTAGATTCCACCCAGCAGCGACACGTCCTGCCAGCAGACTGCAGGTGTGTCCCCAAGGGACAGCACAGGAGGGGTGAGAGAGCCACAGCCCTGAATGGAGAATGAACAAGAATTTGGGGACTTCCTCTTAAGTGCCAGTCCCAGAATTTCCCTGGATGCTATGTGGGCTGCGTGGTGCTGAAGTGTCCCTTGGGAGTTGACGGTCAGCCTAGAGGAAGCAAGGCAGGCAGGCGTGGTGGCTGAGAATGGGATGATGCCAGGTTCACATCTCTGCTCTTCCACATCGCAGCTGTACGACCTTGGGTATGTTCTCATAACTCTTTGAGCCTCAGTTTTCTCATCTGTGGAGTGACGCTGAAAATCATTCCTGAATCATAGGGCTATTGTGATGATTTAATGAGTTGATGCTTGTTGAGCTGATGCTTGTTAAGCATCTGGCACAAAGTAAGCCCTCAATGAAGATTAGTTCTGATCACATTGAATGGGCAGGCAGTGGCCACTTGTTGTGCCTGATCATAAATCACAGGGCATTAGGACCTGACCGGACCTGAGTGGGCATCTACCCCAAGGTCACAAACTGGAGGCCATAGGCTGATGTTGACTCACAGGACATGTTGGGTTTGGCTTATGCACTGTTTTTAATTGTTTTGTTAATTACCAACATTTAAAACTGAAAGGTTTAGACTTCCAGCTTCTCTTGGAAAATAACTGCTTGCTCCCAAAGTTCAGCTGCTTGTTCCTATCCAGATAATTAATTGCAGCTTCCAGCTTCTCTTAGAAAATGGGAGGATTGGCTGTGCACAGTGGCTCATGCCTGTAATCCCAGCACTTTGGAAGGGTGAGGTGGGCAGATCACGAGGCCAGGAGATCGAGACCATCCTGGGTAACACAGTGAAACCCCATTTCTACTAAAAATACAAAAGTTAGCCGGGCTTGGTGGCACACGCCTGCAGTCCCAGCTACTCAGGAGTCCGAGGCAGAAGAATTGCTAGAACCCGGGTGGTGGAGGTTGCAGTGAGCTAAGATCGTGTCACTGCACTCCAGCCTGGGCGACAGAGCGAGACTCCATCTCAAAAAAATAAAAATAAAAAATAAAAAAAGAAAGAAAAAGAAAAAGAGAAAGAAAATGGGATGATCTGGCCACTCTGGAGCTGCCGTTCTTACAGCAGCTATTGACTGGAGCTGAGAAGGAACAGCTTTTAATGAGTAGCAGTTGATCAGCCCACCCGCTTCCGCAGACACATTCCTGCCTGGCCACTGCAGGCATTCACTTTAAGAGCCCTGCCCAATCTTCTCATTTTACCAGTGAGGATTCTGTCCCCCAAGGACACTTATCCAACCAAGGTCACATTCCTGAGCCTGGACCGTGGTTACTAACAAAAGCCAGCATCCTTTGTCAGTAACCAGGGCCCTTGCCTGCCATCTAACCTCACATGATGCAAGCTGTGGAGAAAGCCCAGTTTCCCTACCATGGGCTCTCCTCCTCTGATCAGCCTAACTCTGTATCTGGCACACATCTGACAAGAGTTGAAGCAGAGTCCTAGGCTATTTCCAGGACCAGTAACAGGACCCTTTGCCAGGTGCCTAATGTGGATGGTATCTGTCCCGTGCTCAGCAGTCACAGGGAAAGGTGAGAGGTTTGCCTTCTTCCTTCTCTAGTCTCTGCCGGTGTAGGCATTATGAAGAGGCCTTGGGGGCCACCTAGCAGCCAGCAGCATCTCTACACAGGCCACTCCGTGTCCAGGCTGAGACCATGTGCTTCCCAACCTGTGACTGAACATGGCAGTGGTACAAGGGCTCACCATTTCTGGCCAGCACGGGAATTTCTGCTGCAATCTTTGCACGGCGCTCCCCACAGGGAGGCCAGAACTTTCTCCAAGCTGTGCTGCTGTCTGAGACACTTGCCCTCCAGTCCTCCTTCCTGCCCTCTCTCCTTTCTCAGGCCTCAGACCCTCGTCACCACCTGAAGACTTTTCCTGCTCCTCCTCCTTCGCCTCCCCCTTGATCTTTCCCAGGAATTACCCTCAGTACATCTCTTGCATTTCCAACTCCGCGTTGGTGTCTGCTTCCCAGATGAGCCAAACAGAGAGCTGGTGGTGGCCCAGCTAGACTCAGGGGGCAACGACTCCTGGCCAGGGCTGAGAAGACACAGCCTGTTACAGGGATAGGGATCGGGCTCACCTCTAAGGCCAGATGGCTCATGAACCCTAGTGTGTGGGTGAGATTCAGGTCAGGGATCCCCGGTGGGGCGCCAGTAGCAGATCCCTCTTTCATTCAGTGAAATGTGGAATCCAATCCAACTGAGAAGGCCTGAAAAGGAGGAGCTGGAAGCCCCTCAGGGGGCACTCGGCAAGAGTTTGGTCTCCTCTCAGCAGGAGTAGAAGACAACTTGGTGTCTTCTTGCCGAGGTAGGGCACGGATAGCCTCTGTTGGTGGCTTTATGGGCAGAGAACAAGGGATATCATGACATGCCAGGCCTGCCAGGAGACAGGAGGTGCCTGCCGTCTATAGTGACACCTGTTGCCTCTCAGGATCTGGGGATCACCTCTGGATGTGGGAGAAGAGATGTAGAAGCAGTTGCACCCCAGACCTTGCCGGGGCAGGTGCCGGAAAGCAAAGCCACCTCTCTGATATGGCAGAACGGGGCAGGACATGCTCTGATGGCAGAGCAGAGGCTACTGTGGGTTTTGTGAAGGGGCTGGCTTGTTCTGACAGGAGAGGAAGGACAGCTCCCCACCATCCCTAAGGCGCAAGGCCCTCCAACGTGGTCTTGCAGTTTTAAGGACAAAGGCAGTAGAACACAGGTTGAACACGAAGGTGCCTCTCTGGGTGGAGATTGAGGCTACGTAGATGGGGGAGATGGCACACAGTAGGAGAACTAAGCAAAGAGGGAAAAAAATTATTTAGCTCTTTAGGGAACAGAAATTAACCAACCTAGGGGAGTGAGGCAGGGCAAGGACTGACTTTAAAGGAACCAGAGAGAAAGTTGCTGAGGGGTGGGGACTGGGGGGTGGAAATGTTCCGTATCTTGATTGTGGTGGCAGTCATATGTCCGTTTGTTGTATCTGAAAAACTCATTCTACCTTACGCTTTAAAAAAAGATGATTTTGTTGTTGTTGTTGTTGTTGTCGTTGAGACAGAGTTTTGCTCTGTTACCCAGGCTGAAGTGCAATGGCACAATCTTGGCTCACTGCAACCTCCAGCTTCTGGGTTCCTCCTGCCTCAGCCTCCCAAGTAGCTGGGATTACAGGCATGTGCGACCACATCCGGCTAATTTTTGTATTTTTAGTAGAGATGGGGTTTTGCCATGTTGGCCAGGTTGGTCTCGAACTCCTGGCATCAAGTGATCCGCCCCGTCCACCTCGGCCTGCCAAAGTACTGGGATTACTTTTTTGCACGCAGCCAAAAAAGGATGATTTTTATTGTATGTGATTCATATCCCAATGAACCAGACTAAAAAGATTTTCCCCCATCAGCCCTCACCATCTCAGGTGGGTGAGTTGGGGAGCTCCTGTTTGTCCCCCACCATCTCTGGCATTTTGCAGCATCCGCCAACCCCCTGAGAGCTAGATCAGGAGGCAGAAGGGCCTCCAATGCCCCCCAAGGAGTGCCCCTCAGCCAAGATCCCAGGCCAGGGCTCTGTGCAGGCTCAGAGCTAGCTTTTCAATTTCATCTTCAGTTTTGTTTTCCGTGATTACATTTGGAAAGGAAAATCTAGCAGATTTGACTATTGGAGAGAGCAGATGGTCTAATTTAAAGTAAAACACAGGCATTTGGGAGCTGCTTTTGACGTTCTTGTGGAAGTGCAGGTTTGTTGAGCCCAGATTAGGGAGGACACAGGGAACCTTGAGGGCCCAAGGCTGTTTAAAAAGTCCGTCACCCTGAGAGAGCAGGATGTGCCATCTTTTGCATTGCAATCGTATTTTTGACCTGGAGGATATAAGAACTTTTGATGCCAGATCTTTTTTTAAAAAAATATATATACCTCTTTAAAAGGTCACACAATCCTATTTTTTAAATATCATCTTTATTTAAACAATTAATGCATATTCACTAAATGTAAAGCTATATATTTAAATATATTAAAATCCCTTTTCACTCTGCTCTGCCCCCACCCATTCCACAGCCCTCCCCAGAGGTGAGCAGGGTGTGCCCTTTCAGGTAATTCAGGGCACTGGTGTACACATAGGTGGACAAATAGAGACCCAGAGCTTGGCTTTCTTTATGTAATTGGGGCCATTCTGCAAGTATGGCCTGTAACTTGCTTTTTCCTCTTGCCAGCACACCTGGCAGAACTTTCCCGTCGGTGCCTCTCTCCGCATTCTGTCGGTGCCTCTCTCTTCGTTCTTTTCAGTGGTGCACTTTACACCATAGATTCCCCATCCACAATTCGGTTTCCTCGTTAACCCCCACCAGGGATGGTCATTCAGACTGAGCCTGCTTCCTTCCACCGGGAACTCCGCCTTCTCATGAAAGCCTGGCAGGGACCCTGTTCCAACCCAGCACTGGCTCACCTCCAAATTCTTTCTGCCAGACTGCAGCATCCCCTGAGCCCCCGCGAGCTAGATCAGGAGGCAAAGGGGCCTCCAGTGCCCCTCAGCCGAGACCCCAGGCCAGGGTGCTGTGCAGGCTCAGAGCTAGCCTTTCAGCACCCTGGAAGGACAAGGCGTCTGTTTGACTCTTTTCTAATGACCTGCTGGGTAAGAAAATGGCAGAGAGAGCACTCGTCCTCTGGGATGGTTTTTCCAGGGCAGTGGGGGTGATGGGGAGCCAGAGGGGCTAGACCATGTGGGGAGGACACAGTGGCCCATGCTGGAGCAAGGAGGCCCAGCTTGAAGAGTTAAGCCAGTCTGTGTTTGGGGTGGGGTGTCATATTTGGACTGAGAGGGAAAATCAGGGTTGGTATTTCCTGAGGGCCCTTTGAGCATTTGTTTTTAATGCATATTGTGAAGTGCTCTGTGGCCAGACACCGTGTTAGGTGATATTCACCTGGACGGCTCTGCGCGTGGTTAAGACTAAGAGTAAAGTCCCTGCAGTGCCCTTGTTAGCTGTGTCTTCTGCATGTTACCAACCTCCAATAATACTAACGAACATTTCTGCAGCTCTTACCAGTGGTCAGGCAACATGCAAAATGCTTTCTGTACATTATCCCACTCAGTCTTCTCAATTGTGAGGTGGGTACTGCAATCATGCCCATTTCAGAGAGAAGAGAAACTGAGGCTTAAGCCCAGGCCTTTCTCATTCCATCCTCAAGAAGCACCAGATGAGTGAATAGTGTCTGTCCCTGTTTTGTGTTTCTGTTGGTGATCTGCTGGATCCTCTTCCTGACTTGGGGTGCAGCAAAGTTCTGTCCCTCCTCTGGGGTCTCCCTCAGTAAGAACACACGTCCATGGCCAATGCCGGGTGGCTCCACCTCTTGGAAGCTCTGCTCATTGACTTGGCATAATGGGAGCACTGAACCCAGGGAGTCTTACCTTGCACGAAGGACATCAGGTTTTCCTTCTGACCACCTTTAAGTGGGCCACTAAGTTGTTTTTCTTGAGTCTAGAGGCAAAATGGCAACACCTGCCAGGAAGGGTTTCTCAGAGGTAGCCACCTGGCCCTGGTCCACCTGCATCCAAAGCACCTGCAGGGCTTATTAAACATACAGGTTCCTGGGCCCCCTGACCTACTGGGTTAGAGTCTGAGGGCAGGAAAGACCCGAGACTATGCATTTTAAATAAGCACCTTCCCAAAGCCCTACCCCATTCAAGAACCTTTGTCTGAGGCAGAGAGGTTCAAACTGCTGGCTCACTAAAAACAAGAAGACCTCTGCTAGTTTGAAAGATCTGGCAGTGCCAAGCCTACTTTCCCTCATGGCACTGGCTGGAGACCCTGGGACAGGGCTTAGGCTGTTTCTCCAGCTCCCCCATTCCCTGCGTGTTCTCTTCCCGTGGTTTCTGTGGACATTTTGAGTTTGTGACCACTGGTCAAAGGAGATGGCAATGGTAATGTCTGTCAGTGCTAATGCCAGGTGACCAGGGCTTGACAAGCAAGGCCAATTCTGGTGCACGCCTCCCCCCTGTATGCAGGTGGCACTTTTGCCCGCCTTTGTAGAGCTCACATAGCAAGCACAGGTTCACCCCTCCCCACCCTCCTACTGTCTGTCCTTTGGCAGCTGCTGCCACATGTATTTTCTGAATGATCTGGACATGAAATATGCCCGTGCTCCAGGTCGAATACCCTCCCTGGCATAAGATCAGTGTTTCTCAAAGCAGTTTACAGACCACCTGCACCAGATCCCCTAGGGGGAGCTTACAAAATGCAGATGCCTGTCTTCCACCCTAGACCTAGGGAATTAGAATCTCTGGGGTGGTGCCTGGGAATCTGCATTTTGAACACAGGCCCACAGGTGATTTTCATGCACCTGTGGGGACTGACAGTCCCCTGGTCTTCTGGAGAAAAGAGAGTGAATGTAGGTTCATTGAGGCCCTGGTCAAATAGGCCTCCTGGGACTTCGGCCTCCCTGAAAGAAGAAGGCCCTTTCCTCTGCCTGGCCAGAGCCTCTCCCACATCGTTCCTCACTGCGCCCCAGGGCAGCAGGCACCCAGGGCTCAGCTCTTTATCACATTTCATCTCCTGTCACTTTCAGAACCAGCTCATTATTCCTTTATTATTCCCATTCTCCTGCTTATCATTATTAATAATCACTCCAGACAGGCCAGGGTGCTGACAGCTCCCCCTTGTCCATTCTTTTTGTCTGTTTTAATCCTGTGTGCTTATCTGGCACTGACCTGATCTTCTCCCCATTTAATTAAGCAGTGCTGGTCAGCCCGCTATGGCCCATGTGGAGATGGGACTGATCAGCTCTCCCGATAGGCAGAGGAGTGATGGCCACCCTTCAGAGGGGCACGAGGGAGTGGGCAGGAATCCCCGGAGCAGCCACATTGGGTCCAGAGGCCTGGGGAGCCAGGAGTGGCTGATAACCAGTACCCATTGAAAAGCAATGCTTCTCAAACCTCAGTAAGTTCCAGAATCACCAGGAGGGCCCACTAAAACCCAGATGACTGAGCCTCACCCTCAGTGCTTCTAATTCAGTAGGTTCGTCTGGGGAGTGGCCATGAATCTACATTCCTAATAAAGACCCAGCTGGTGCTGCCAGTGCCGGTGCAAGGACCACATTGTCACTGTGTTCGTGGGCCGACCTTGGACTAGTGATGGACACTGGCCAGGCCAAAGGGGGTCTTGTTCTGACTGGATTAAAGAAGAGACGTCGGCAGAGGAAACTGATTGCAGTCTTCAGGGACTGAGCCGGAGCTGCTCAGGACTACAAAGGAAAGGGAGGCATATGGATTCAACATGTGGTTTTGAGAGACAACCCGGTCTCAGTGATGCTAGGGGCAGTGAAAGAGAGGAAATAAAGGTGCCTCCATGTTTTTGAGCAGCTGGGAATATGGTGGTGCTTGACAGAGATAAGTACCAAGGGAATCCAAGGGGGTGACGCAGGGATACACTGAAGTTGGCACAAGCTACATAATCTGTCTGACCTAGTGAAAAATGAAAATGCAAGCCCCCTTGTTCAAAAATGATTAAGAATTTGAAATCATAGGCAACAGAGCATGAAACCAAGCACAGGGCCCTTCTAAGTACAGGCTGTCTGCCCTGGCTGAGATTCAGGCAAAAGCAAGAGAGCCACAGAACAGACCACCACCTTGGCAGCCTGTCCATCTCTCTGCCGTCTCTCTTTTTTTTTTTTTTTTTTTTGAGACAGAATCTTGCCTCTGTCACCCAGGCTAGAGTGCAATGGCACGATCTCAGCTCACTGCAACCTCTGCCTCCCAGGTTCAAGCGATTTTCCTGCCTCAGCTTCTTGAGTAGCTGGGATTACAGACATGCACCACCACACCCGGCTAATTTTTTGTATTTTTAGTAGAGATGGGGTTTCACCATGTTGACCAAGCTGGTCTTGAACTTCTGACCTTGTGATCCACCCACCTCGGCCTCCCAAAGTGCTGAGATTACAGGCGTGAGACATTGTGCCCGGCCTCTGCCATCTCTTGTGTGATTGGCATGTCCATTTCTGACGTCATAAGAGACGAAATGGAAAGTCATGGGGCTCAAGAGTCATCACTCAGAGTCTTATAGTGGAAATGCTGCAAATAGGAAAACATAATGGGTAAAATCCTCAGCGGAGCTGCTGGCACGAACCAGGGAGGGGTGCCATCGTCATCATTCACACGAAGTCAACCACCTTCAGGAGAACAGAATCAGACTCTGTGAATGGAAGTTTATTTCTTTTAACTACCATTTATTGCACATTTACTCTGTTCCAGACACTGCAAAGCCCTTTAATAGAGCACTCAATCCTTGCAAAAGCCCTATGAAGTATGTATTATTTTCCCCGTTGTGCAGATGAGGAAACTGAGGCAGAGAGAAGCACAGTAACTTGCCTAGTGAGTGAGAAAACCAACCCATTAGGCCTGACTGTGTATCTGGAGCTGGGAAATGCTGTCTGGGCTGGGCTGTCAGTACAAAGGACTAGAGAGCTCCAGGCTGACACGGATGGGGGCGCCGTGGGATGGGAGCTGTGTGTGTGTGCGCGCCTGGGTGCGTCAGGAAAATGCACAGATACCCAAGTGCCAGCCAAAGATGGAAGGATTTATAGCAATTAAAATGTTTTGCCTGGGAGCTGTTTGGAGCCTTTTTTTTTTTTTTTTTTTTTTTTGAAGCGAGAGTTTTCTGACTCCAAGGTGTTAACAGGCCCTCTAAATGGTTTTGTTTTTTAATTGCAGCAAATGACTGCACAGCCATTAGATTTTGCCTCTTTGCAGTTGTTTCTGAGCCCTTTCAGGCCTCCTCCTCCTATTTATTCTGTTTAATTCAGTCAGGTAGCTCCGGGGCAATGGAGATCAATACCTCTCTTTGATAGAAAAGAGTCAGGTTTGAAACCTAGAGATAAAACTGACACATTTTGTATAAATTTAATTAAAAATGCACCTTTAGTGGCTTGTTGCCAGCACAAAGCCGAGTGTCTATCTCTCTATCTGCCTCTCTCTCCCCCTTTCACTCTCCCTGTCTCTCTTCCTCTGCTTCTCCCCTCTCTCTTTCTGTTCTTGTTCCTAATAGGGAGATCTCTATATCTGCCTCACTACAGTCTCGTTTCCTGAGTTTTGACCTGAAACTTCTGCGCTGAGGGACGATAAGGGAAGGGTGTGAAATCCTCAGCAGATCCGCTCTGGCCTCCTTGTTCCGGAGTAAGCCAGGGAGAGAGAGAAAAAGGGGAAAAAGATGAGGGGATCAGAAGGCCCAGGCATGGCTTTGCTTTTCTTTTTAAAATGCTTTTTCTTTGGACCCCACTGCCTGGAGGAACAGGGGCTACCCCGGCCTGGGGCCCGCAGCGCCATGGCTTCCTAGATGCCTTCCCACCTACCTGCCACCGCAGCTGCATGCGCCTCCGGGAGCCCTCAGCGGGGTGCAGCGACAGAGCCCGGCAGGTGCAGCAGCCACCAGCCCCTCTCTCCGGTAACCCCAGGCTGCTGCACACATTTGTCTTGTGTTTTACAATCTGCCCCTCACCTCCTTCCCTGCTGTCTCTCCCCCTTTCACTCTTCTCTATCCCATTAGGCTTTCCTCATTTTTCACTTGAGTGGGTTTCCTATCCCCGACTCCGCTCCGGCCTCACTCTGCTCAACACCAATAAAACACACTCAACACAGGTAGAACAAGGTGCCCGGGCTCGGCGTGACAAATGGCTCACCCAGCCCTTGCTAAGCGTGGCTGTAAATTGCCCCTCCTGTTGGCCTGGCATGGCCAAGGGCTGTGCTCAGCAGCCCCTCCGTGGGGGTGAGGGGGCCAGCAGCGGGCTTTAGACCTAGCATTTGGCCTGCCCCCAAGGCCTCTCCCAAGGTCCTGGCATCCAGGAGGGAGCGAGGTGGCTGGGTGGGAGGCAAGGGGCACCTGTGGCTTTGGCTGGAGCAGCTGGGGCCATCTTCATTGATGGGGCCACAACTCCAGCATCTAGCATTTCCTGCACACCACCATGTGCCAGGCACTGTGCTGAGGCTCCACAGCAGATGTGATTTAATCCTCACAGCAACCTGCGAGGTGTAGGCACCATGACTACTCCTGTTTCACAGATGACAACCCTGATGAAGACTTGACAAGGTCACATAACTTGCCAAGGTCATCTGACTAGTAAGTGGCAGGCTGAGTCTATGCAGACCTCCGGGACTCTAAAATCTGGGCTTTGCCTCCCATACCCTGTTTGGGTGGCACCAGCCTGGGCACAATGGGAAGCAAGATGTCAGCTCCACGCTCCAGATGGGCATGATGTCGATTCCTTCTCTACTTCATGAAGCTGCTCCTGCTGTGTCCCCACAGCCCATGGACAAGGGGGAAGACACTTGCAGCTCCTTCTCCCCAGAACGACTGATCAGAAGTGAGGAATTCCATGCTCTTGCTTTTTTGCCTCTCTGGGAACAGCCAGGGTGCCCCCACCTTGGAGAAGCAGTGGGGCAGGGGGCTTGTCTGGCTCATTCTGTCACCAGGGGAGCCCCGGGGATTTGTGTTTTGGGGGACAGAGAGCCCAGGCCTTGCGAGTCTGTAACCTGGTTCCCATGGGCATCTGGTAACATGGTAATGGGCATGTTCGAGCGTCTCATCTTTTGCTCTGGGTGCCTTTAATCACTGCCAATGAAAGTTCAGACTGAAGAGGAAAACAGCCCGAGCTGGGGCTGCTGGACTTCCTCTCTCTGCCTTCTTCCTCGCTGGTAATTACAAACACCAGCCGCTTTGTGTCTAAAATGGCCAGGATAATTGAAACGGAATTTGGAATCAGAGCCCTGCAGGCAACACTTGTTGAAAGAAGAAATAAAGATCGGTTGGGTCACGTCTTTTGTAAGTTGCGTTTAATAATCATACCAGGAGGTACGCACAAAGGGAGAGGCGGCATGTGAGCCAGCTCCCAGCCTGCCCGCACCCTCCCTGGGTCTGCCAGGGAGGGAAGAAGGAACATGCGAGGGGTGGGCAGGGGCGGGTAGAGGGAGGAAGCACAGAAGTTGGAGAAAGTTCTCTCCATGTGGCAGGGGCAGGAGACTGGGAGTGGGTTGGGGTGGGCCGAGTTCCTAGCTGAAATGAAGGTGATGTGAGAAACCTTCGTGCTGGGCGCCCTCACCCCCTGTGCTCTGCACACCTGCCACTCGCCTCCATGCACATACCCCACGGGAGCTGAGGGTGACTGTGGTGTGAGCCCAGGAGATGGACGCCGTGATTTCAGACATGCTGCAGAGAGATTCTTTGGATCAAGAGCTTGGAACACTGCCACTACTCAGTAATGCCAGCCCCAGAGCTAGGGTGGAGGGGGCTGCCCCGTAGGGTGTAGCTGTAGCTTCCAGGCTGTGGGTGTGCGTGCTTTCGTAGGTGCTCCGTGGGAGCCCTGCAGCCCAATATTCTCCAGAATCACTGATACGCATGTTTGGGTCCTTAAGGAGTGTACCGCTTTTACACAGACACACCCCCACTCTCCTGCCAACCCCTCTGCACTAAGCGCACCTAGAGCCGCACTCCCAACCACCAAAAACATTCCCCCCCTTCCCTTAGGATGCTGCCCCTTTCTGTCTGCAAGACCCCACGGAACTGAGATCTCAAGGGCTCCCCCGTGCCGACATATCATCACAGAGTGGGTGGCTGTCTTGGTGGTGGAGAGATGGTGTTACAGGCTGAATTGCGCCCCCACCCCCATAATTCATGTTGTTGATGCTCTAACCCCCAGTACCCCAGAATGTGACTATATTTGGAGACAGGGCCTTTAAAGAGGTAATTAAGTTAAAATGAGGTCATGGAGATGGGCCCTCATCCAGTCTGACTGATGTCCTTATAAGAAGAGGAAATTCGCATACCCAAGGAGACACGAGGGCTGCGTGTACACAGAGGAAAGACCGTGTGAGGACACGGCGAGAAGGCGGCCATCTGCAAGCCAAGAGAGGCCTCAGGAGAAACCAGCCCTGTCAACACCTTGATCTTGGACCTCTAGCCTTCAGAACTGGGAGAAAATACATTCCTGCTGTTAAGGGACCCATCTATGGTGCTTTGTTAGGGCAGCCCTAGCAAACTAGTACAGAGAATGAGATGCAGGGAGACACTGGCCTGGGAGGCCTCTTGCCCTGCAAGCCCTTCCCTCTCTTGTCTGGACATGCATAATGTGTGCTTGAAATGCACCAAAGAGAGGGGCCCTAGCTGCTCCCCTTCCTGGTGGGGCCAGAGCCTGAATGACCCAGGGAAGGGAACTTGCATGCTGGTCTTTACCCGTGGCTCTTTCTCCAAGGCCCAGGGCTGCCCACCACCAGGCCCTGGTCATGGGGTGCTAACAGCCCTGTGATGCCCAACTTCCATCTCTTCCTTCCATTCTTAAGCCTCTTCCCCTTTTGCCATTGATGAGAAAAAGTGTCCTGCCTTGGTGACACAAAGGGGCTCTCAGTCCTTGCACAAGCCAGAATCCTGACAACCAGCGACCTGGAATCTGGGAACCATCCAGTCAGTAATATTTCTGAACAAAGAACTACAGAAAGGGGGCATGAATGAAGAGCTTTTCAAAGTCTGGATGTTTGGTGTGCACAGTGTGACTTCCTCTCTGCCTAAGGCCTTGGCACAGGGCACACATCCCTTTCAGGGCAAGGCCTATGGACACAGCATCCCAGGTGGTTGTTGGAGCACACTGCTCCTGGGCTCTTGTAGATGGATGGCTTAGACCGTCAGAGGAGCAGACTCTGGGGAGCAGAGGTACCCCCGGGCTGGGGACAGAGGAGGAGCACAGCAGCAAAGGGTGGAAAGGGGATACACAGAGTCCCGGACTTTTAAGCTTGCAAGGGCTTTGTGGTGTTGGGGGGCGGGCGGGGAAGTCACGAGCTGCTAACACCCCAGAGAACAGCCTCTGCTGCCAAGAGCTGATGGATACACTCTCGAGTCTTTTCATTTTAGTTCCTCCATGCTGGGGCAGGAGGAAGGGGAAGTAGATGGTGGTATCTCCACTGTGCAGAGGAGAAAGTGGGGTTTAGAGAGGTTAAGTTCTTGCTCACAAATGCACAGCTTGAAAATGGCAGAACTGTAACCCAGGGCTTCTAGACTCTCCATCCGGGCCTTTCCTTCTAGAACAGGGGCTGGCAAACTACAGCCCATGGGCCAAATCTGGCCCACTGCCCGACTTCATGTGGCCTGTGAGCTAAGAAAGGCTCACATTTTTCAATGATTGAAGAAAAAAATCAAAAAATAATATTTCATAACAAGTGAAATTACATGACATTCACATTTCTGTGTTCATAGTAGAGCTTTATTGGCACGGAGCCTTACCCATTGGTTTACCTTTGGTCCACGGGCTTTCATGCCACAACAGCAGAGTTGAGCAGTCATGACAGAGACTGTAGAATCCTCAATACCTAAATATGCCTTTTCTGGGCTTTCACAGAAAGCATTTACCCACTTCTGCTTTAGGGTCACATAACTTGAGAGACGGAAGAGATCTCGGGCACCATCCAGTCTGAAAATTTCAATTCCCTCCCATTCTATCCACCTATTTCCCCCAAAAAGCAGGTAGATCCATTGCATCTAAACAGCTCCATCCCAAGGCTGTCCTCAGATCTCTGCCCCCCGCCCATCCTCCTCCCTGTTCTGCGCTGCTCTCTGGAAGCTGGGCTCCCGGCAGCCTGCCCTGAGGCTGGGATGAAGGACTTTGTACCTCTACATCTTTGCTCTGTTGTTTTCTATTCCTGAGGCTCTTATGGGGCTCCTGTGGCACCAAGCTACCCACGTCCTCGGGCTTGGAAGCCCACAGCCTGCAGGAGGCACCCATACCAGGGCCCAGAGGTGACCACTATCTGGGTGATTGGAGTGGGACGTGGTGAAACTTGGGGGTGTGCCCTGGGGTCATACTGTTTGGGTGAAAGCAGGTTCAAGTCCTGGCTCTGGGTAACTGCTGACTTGGGTGAGTCACTTCAACATTCTATGCCTCAGTTTTCTCACTTGGAAAATGAAGAAAATAATAGCATCTATGCCATGGGATTGTGTGAGCATGAAATGGGTCAATGCACATAAAGTGCTTGGAGTGGCACCTGGTGCACAGCATGTGCTCTATGAGTGACAATGATCATGATGATGATGGTGATGATGATGACTATAATTAAAAGTCCTGTTCTAGGCAGCTTATTATTTCAGGCCTACTGGGCAGAAGCAGAGAGCAGAGATTTCTACCGGACCTCCCTGCACAGAGATCCCACGGGCCCAAGGGCCTTCATGGGACCATCAGCTGCCAAAAAAAATTTTATAAGGCCAAGTCTTAGCCTGAGATTTTGTGACAGATTTCCCCTGGAATCTGTGTCTGGGCTGAGGGTCAGGGGGATCAGAAGGTCAAGGCCACAGGCTAAGTGCTCTCTGTCTGGGGAAAGAGGTGCTATGAAACATAAGGGCAAGATGGCAGTGAAAATGAGTGAACTGTCAACACGCTTGAATCCCATAAATACCACAGGGAGCTAAGAAAGCAAGTTGCAAAAGAAGATAAACCACGTGGTGGCCATTTATACAGAAACGTGAAACAGGCCAGACAATTCCGTGTATTGTTTAGGATACATTCCTATATGGTAAAAGTCTACAGGAATAGGCCGGGCATGGTGGCTCACGCCTGGAATCCGAGGATTTTGGGAGGCTAAGGCGGGTGGATCACTTGAGGTTAGGAGTTGGAGACCAGCCTGGCCAACATGGTGAAACCCCGTCTCTACTAAAATACAAAAATTAGCCAGGCATGGCGCCAGGTGCCTGTAATCTCAGCTACTCAGAAGGCTGAGGCAGGAGAATTGCTTGAACCCAGGAGGTGGAGGTTGCAGTGAGCCGAGATAGCATCACTGCACTCCAGCCTGGGCTGCAGAGCAAGACTCTGTCTCAAAAAAAAACAAAAACAAAACCAAAACTATACAGGGATGATGAACACTGAATTTGTGAATTCGGGGTAGTGCTTCCCCCAGGTGGAGGGGAGGGGACTGACCAGGAGAGGGCCACACAAAGTCCTTCACCTGAATTTGGGGGAAAAATGTATCCTGGAGGGTGAATGTGTGAGTCCTTCATATTATTCTAGAAACCTTTGTATAGGTCTTAAGTATTTTATAATAGAAATATTTTTGATGTAGGCAAGGCTAATTTTGCAAACCTAATAGACTTTGGAGGCAGGGGTCTCAAAATTGTGCTAAGAAGCCCCAAAGAGGGACCAGTAGAGATGAATGCGTCCTGGTGGACAGTGTGCCCTGTGGCGTGCAGGCACTGCCTGATGCTCCAGCCCCTCATGCACGCCCGCCCTGCCCCGCACCCGCTCATCTGCTCCTCTCCTGCTCTCCTCCCCCGCGCCTAGCAGTCCTTCCCCATCTGCTTGTTGCGTTGTTCCTTACTTGGTAATATGTCCTCTCTGGGCTGTGGCATGGGCAGAGGCTCTGGTTCCCCCTCCCTGGTGAGGCAGAGAGGCTTAGGAACATGTGTTTCTGGGAGGCAGACACCAGCTGGTTGGGGAGACATTTGCATATTCCACTAAGCCCCCCAGAGCCAAGCCAGGGTTGGGAGGAGGAGGCTGCAGCAGGACAGAGGGAGAGGGAAGGCTCTGGTCAGCTAGGGGTCAGATGGAACAGATTTCAGATTGGAGAGACAGATGGTTAAAGCAGAGAAGACGGAGGGGAGCGAATCGTGACTCCTATGTGAAGGAAGTCATTCGAGAGCCCTAAAATATCTTGTGTCTTTGCAGGGATTTGCGGTTATCAAAGCATTTTCCTATCTTTCACTTGATTCCTCATTGTAGTCCTGTGAAGTAGGTATGATCGTCAAGATGAGGAAGCTGAGACGCAGACGGCAGAGCTAGTGCCTGGGGAAGTCTCTGGACTCCTGGTCCGGGAGTGTTCCTTTCACTCCACCTCAGAGCCAGCTGCAAGTGCTGTCTCCAAGTGCTTTTCTCACATTCTTCTGTCAGCCCATTCCAGTGGCGTTTCTGACCCCGCCATTCCATTGAAACTGCTCCCCTCTAGGTCACTAGTGACCACCTTGATGCCAAGTCCAATGGTCACTTCTCTGTTTCCACCTTATTTTGCCTCTCTGCAGCATTTGTTGTTGTTGTTGTTTGAGACAGGGTCTCATTCTGTCACGCAGGCTGGAGTGCAGGGGTGCAATCTTGGCTCACTGCAGCCTTGAACTCCTGGGCTCAAGTGATCTTCCCACCTCAGCCTCCCAGATAGCTGAGACCATAGGCACGTGCCACCACACCCAGCTAATTCTCTGTAGCATTTGACACAGGTGACCACAGACCTCCCCTTCTTCCTGAAATGTCCTCCTTGGTTTCCATGACAACCCCGGCTATGGTTTCCCTCCGCCTCCTTGGTTACTCCTTCGCAGGCTCTGCTCTCTGTCTGAATGCTGGGATGCCCAGGGTTCAGACTGCAGCTCTCTCTTCTCCCTCCTCTCTCTGTGCATCAACCTGAACTTCTCCTGGTCCAGTCCCGGCACTTCCAATACCATCTATGCTGAAGGCTCCCAGATCTGTTTCTGCGGGGCTGCTCTTACCTTGGGCTGCCCTACATGGTGGTCAAGAGCACAGCCTCTGAATCTCAGCTCTGCCATTTATCAGTTGTGTGACCTTGGACAACTTTTTCTGTCTCATTCTTGCCATCTATGAAATGGGGATGATGAAGCCCCTACTCTGTAGGGTTGTTATGAAAATTAAATGAGATGGAAAGGGCTTAGGACATTGCCTGGCACATCATAAGCAATCAAGAAATGCAAGACATTGTTACTTGACATCTGTTTCTCCAACATGCCAAGCATCTTCCCACCCCAGGGCCTTTGCACTAGCCCATTCCTTTATCTGGAGTGTTATTCCCTTGACTTTCCTAAGGCCCACTTTTTTTCCTTCAGATTCCCTGACCACCCAGGCTACCACAGTCATCCAGTCACTCACTGTCACCTCATTCCATTAAAAACGTATGCATAACACCTATTGTTACTGGATATTTTCCTTTTTATTTATTAGTTGACTCCCCCAGTAGGATATAATCCTCATTAAGAACAGGGATTTTTGTCTATTCTGTTCACTCTATCTCCCTGTCCCCGGAAGTGCATATCGTAGGTGCTAGATACAAATTTGTTGCATGAATGAACTTAAGCTTAAGCTTCCAGCCTGGGAATGGCCTGACATATGCCTCATTCCCTGGCGTCCTGGTCATTGTCAGCTGGGGAGGAAGATGTTTCCAACTGAGAAATCACTCAGAAGACATTATGTTGTGTTTTCAAGCCCCAGAAATGTTAGAGGTCTCATAAATTGCCCCACTCCCTTCCCAAAATATGATCACAGCAACCACCCTCTCCCCTGACTTGACCAGCCAGAGAGAATCCTCCCTGTCACTGTGACTCCATGGAGGCTGGGCGGCTGATTCCAGCATCCCGGGCACTGTGAAAGGCCCCAAAGAGACCTAGAAGTACTGCAAGATTTAGTCTCCACTCTGGAAGACCCTACAAATCAGAACCAGAGTTAGGGCAAGGGAAAGATCAAGGCCAAGCTTGTAGAGGACATTCAGGGCTGTGGAAATCCCAGCAGAGTGGCAAGAGTTGCAGAGGAAAGAGCCTGGTCACCCCCAGGTCAGAATGCCCTCCTCAGGCTATGGCGCCCTAGGATGGGGGAGGGGGAATTGCCCATCAAAGACCTCCTCCAGGTCCCACTTCATTTCACCTCAGATGTCTTCTCTGGCCTGCCTCTCTGACCTCCAGGGCCGAGAATGATGACTGGGCAATGGTAATCTGGGAGGCTGGCACCTGGGCCTGTGCAGACTGGCCCTTCAATGTACAGAACCATCCTCCTTACCTACAGACCAGAGCCATGCTCAACCTTTTGTCTTTAATCAGGGCCCTGCTCCCTTTGTAGACAAAGTATTTCCCAGATCTTCCCAGAAAGTATGGATTGCAAACACTTGATCCCACCGACTGTGTGTTAGGGCACCCAGGCTGGCCAGATGCGGGCCTGGCTTTTGATCTGGAAGCTCTGCTCCTGAGCATGGAAGAGATCTGGTGTTCCTGCCCACCATGGGAGGGAAATGGCTTCAGAGAATGGTAATGAAGAGAGTGACCTGGGAAGCGGATACCCGAGCTGGGAGCCACAGAGATCCAGAGCAGGTGGCTGTGAAAAAAAAATAGGCTGGGTGTGGGAGCAGACCACCCCACAAGCCCATGCACCAAGATGCACAGAGGTCCTGTCAGGACCTGAGGTATCTCCTCCTGTGGGGTTCAGGTGAGAGCCACCACCCTTTCCCAAGGGGGCTGAGCTGTTCCCTTCCTATAAGCCACATCAGACCAAGCATCTGAGCTTGCCTGTGTGCAGGTGGCAGGGTTCCTGTGGTCCCAGGGCAGCCTGGCCATCCCGGGACTCTACTTAACACTTCCAACTTCTTCCTGAGCCAGCTGCAGGGGCAGGGGGACAGGTTTGAGGTCAGGAGACCCCAATTTCCACCTAGTTCCTAAGCCGACTCTGTGTGACCTGTGTTGGATCAGGGCTCACCTCCCTCCTGGGGTGGTCTCACTCAGCATTCTCTTTCTCCCAATCCCAATCCCATTGACCACCCACTGTGCCTGCCAAGCCCTTTCCTGCAACAGGGACTTTGCACTTCCTTCAGCCTGAATGCACTGCCCCCAATCTTCACAGTCACCTTTAGTTGGAGCACAGATCTTGCCACCTCAGAGAGAGATTCTCTGACCTCTTAATTTAAATGAGCCACCTCCCAGCTCCAACTCCTTACCCTTTATTTTGTCATCATGGTTGTCTCCTCATGGCACCTACCACAACTGTAATTACTCCTTTGTTTACTTGGCTATTGTCTACTCATTACTAAAGCCCTGTGAGCACAAGAACTGAAGTCCTGTCTGTCCTGTCCCCTCCTGTGCTCCCAGCCCCTAGAATTGTGTCTGGCACATACTAGGTAGGTGCTCAATAAGTATCTGTTGGAGGAATGAACTGAAAAAGGCTTAGAAGATAGACTTATTGTTGTTCTAATTTATAGGTAAGGACGTCAGTGAGAATAACAGATTTACAATGACTTCATAAGTAGGAAATAGCTATGCCAGGGATGCTATGCCAGGTCTCTGGACTAGAAATCTGTACCCCCGCAGTCATAGTTCATTTGTGTTGCTATAAAGGAATACCTGAGGCTGGGTAATTTATTAAAAAAAGAGGTTTCCCTTGACTGAAGCAGTGATAAAAGAGAAAGGAAAAAAAAAGAGGTTTATTTGGCTCACAGTTCTGCAGGCTCTACAGGCAGCATGGTGCCAGGATCTACTTGTGAGGGCCTCAGGCTGCTTCCACTTATGGCGGAAGGGGAGCCAGTGTGTGCAGAGATCGAGGAAGCAAGAGAGAAAGCGGAGAGATGCCAGGCTCTTTTTTTTAACAACCAGCTCTCCTTGGGAGAGCTCTGGCAAGAAATACTAGGGCAAGAACTCACCCATTACGGAGAACTGGCACCAATCCATTCATGAGGGACACACCCCGATCAACCAAACACCTCCCATTAGCCCCAGCTCCAACACTGTGGGTCAGATTTCAACATGAGCTTTGGAGAGGACAAATAGCACACACCCTGTCCAGTCTCTGTGCAGTTTCATGACCTGAGGCCAGACACCCTGTGAGTACCTTGATGTGGGGTCAGCAGGCCCAGCCTCACTTCTCTTCAGACTCCACTCTTGACAATCAGGTGGGAGTGGGGATACCTAGTAAAGGCAGAAAAAGGGAAATTCCATTTGGGGTTGAAGGGCTCGAGTGGCTAGGGATAGCCTAGCCTTCTCTGTGGATTTGGAAACCCCAAAGTCTCTGCATTGCATTTTTCTAGGAGGAAATAAAAAGCATGTGGTGGGGGGTGCAAACCTCTTTTAAGATGAAAATTACAGAAGTGACCACATTCCACTGTGTGTGTTCATAAGAGACTCCTCACTGTGCAGGCGGGGTGGTGAGTGCCCCAGTTCATGCCTACGGCAGCCCCACTCCAGGCCAGGGGCAGCCTGCCTAGCTCAGCCCTGCACGAAGGAGGGCCTCAGCAGTTTCCTGGAGCCCTAGGATCACTCGAGAATGTGTGCTGTGTAACCAGATTGTCCTGTTTTCACCAGCCCCTTCTAGCCTATATTATACAACCACAAGGTAAAAGTAGAGTCAACTTAGACTAACTTTTCATCCCTTTAACTTCTCAAAGGTTGGAAAAGTCCCTGTCCCAGGCCCCAGCCTCCTTCCAGTGCCCTTCCCTAACACCCCACAGCAACCCCACTTAAGCCCAGACACATCACTCATTTGCTTCACCTGTGTTCCCCACTGCCCTTGAAATTGAATGTTGGCATGTGTTCTGCCTGCAGCCTCGGGGAGGTGGGCTGAGTCCTGATGGAGAGATCACTAGTGGCTGGGGACTGATGGACGCTCCCTTTTCCTGGTAGGTGGAGGAGAAAGAAAGGCAAGTATCTCTCGGGCTGCCTCCAGCATCAGAGGATTTAGAGCATAGGGTTGTACCGGCACAGACCAAACGCGAGACTTCCAAGGGCACAGGGACCCAGCTCACTGGGGGAAGCCCAGCCCAAGCTCACAAACACAAGTTCAAGGCAACCAGCTGTCCTGGCCCTGCCCTGGCCTGAACCTAACTGGAAAAGCCCTGGATTCAGAGCCCGAACACCTGGGTACTAAGTTAGTCCTTCCTTTTAACTAACTGTGTGGCCTTGGGCTAGTATCCACTTAGCTGCCCTGAAAGCTAAGTGAATATAATCTAAGTAATATACATTTGTAAACAATTTTGCTGCAGTGAGAATCCGTACCGAGCTAATGCATGTGAATGGGCTCAGAAGACTATCCGGTGCTGTGAAGTGGAGAGTGGGCTGGGCCTCCACTGTGTTTCTGCCCTACCGCAGCCAGTGGGTCGGGTTTCACCAGGCACAGTGTGGCCTGTGGCCTTAGTGTGTGCAGCAGGCATTCCAGCCATTCACCCATATCCCATCCCTCTCTCTTTCCTGGCATATGGGAAGATAGTCTTTCTCCAGCCCCTCGAAGTTAGGCAGGTCCTGTGATTAGTTCCAGCCGGTGGGTTGTGGGTAGAAGTGCTCAGGTGGTTCCCATGCTGGTGTCTTTATTTGCTGATGGGAGCCCTCCAGCTCTGCTCCTCGATAGCTGGCCATCACAGACCTGTGGTCAAGATGGAGTGCTATCAGCTGGGGTCTCTGAGTAACCACAGTGAACAGACCCTCCTTGGATTGGCCTCGGGGCCTGAACATCAATGAATGGTGACTGTTTTAAGCCACTGAGATTTGAAGGCTGTTTGTTATGACAGTGCCACTTAGCCTAACCTAACTGATCCAGTGCTCCATCAGCAAAGTTCTTCAACTTTGGGGTTCAGGGACCAAATGCCTCAGATTCTCCTGGAGGAGCCCTGTTAAAAATGCAGATTCCAGCCGGGCGCAGTGGCTCACGCCTGTAATCCCAGCACTTTGGGAGGCCAGGGCGGGCCGATCATTTGAGGTCAGGAGTTCGAGACCAGCCTGGCCAACATGGTGAAACCCCATTTCTACTAAAAACAAAAATTAACCAGGCATGGTGGCGGGTGCTTGTAATCCCAGCTACCCGGGAGGCTGAGGCAGGAGATTCGCTTGTAGTGAGCCAAGATTGCACCACCGTACTCCAGCCTGGGCAACGGAGCCAGACTCAGTCTCAAAACAATGCAGATTCCCAGTCCCACCCTAGCTGCTGCCGAGTCAGAATGGCCAGGGGGTGAAGCCCTGGGATCTGCAATTCTAAAAATAGTAAATATTAATGATGGTAGTGGCTGCTGCCATCACACCCAGCTGCGCGGCTGGTGCGCACTCCATGGAGCCGGTGGGAAACCCACTCCTTCTGAGTTGGGACAGGAGGTCCCTGTGGTGCTGCAGCCGCCCAAACCGCTGCTGCAGACCCAGGCCTCCTGCTCTATAGAGCAAGCAGGAGCCCCGCCCTACTGAGTGGGGCTACAGCTGCCCATACTGCAGCTGTGGATCCGAGCCTCCCTCCGTGTGCTCTTGGGGGAGCCAGGAACAGGCAGGATCTGCCTTCCTGGGTGCAGTGGTGGTGGCTGCAGACCTGGGCCTCCTGCTCTAGGAAGCAGGCAGGGGCCAGGGACAAGTGGGAGCCCTGCCCCTTCCAAGTTGGTGGGGCAGGAGCTCCAGGGCCCAGCTGTGGCCACCCTCCCAGGTGCAGGACCCAGGTGTACCCTGGAGACCCCAGGAAGGACCCTCCCAATCCCTGCAGGCTCAGGGATGTCTTTTCCTGCTACTTGGCCTCTCTCCACTCCTGGACCCTGGTCCATTCTTGGAGCAGGGGTTGGGGCCAAGCCTGGGGGGCCATGAATGGCAGCAGGAGGCAGATTGATTCCTGGGTGGAAGGGGATGGGTCCCCAATAAGGCCCGACCTTCAGCCCAGGGAGGGCCTGAAGACTGGGGGCCGGGCTGCCAACTTCCAGTGGACTGGAGTGGGGGCTCGTGGTGCCTCTTCTGGCCCACTCGTGACCGTCAGTGGACCAACTGGCACATACTTCCTCCCCTCTGAGGTCCATAAAAGCCCTGGGCTCAGCCAGAGCAGGGCAGGGGATGGCCAGAGGATGAAGAGGGCAGAGAGATGACGGGATGGGTTGGCCAGCTACAGAGAGGGGTACCCTCCCCAATGAGAGCTGCAGGGACAACCCACCAGCAGAGAGGAGCTACCCTCTCTGCTGAGAGCTTCAGAGACCTTCAGAGACATCCAAATGACTTGCCTGCAGAGAGGAGCCACCCTCTTTAGAACCTTCTGTCTGCTAAGAGCTGAACACTTGATTGGACAACCTGCCTACAGAGAGGAGCTACCCACTCCTCTGAGCTGTCTTAACACTATATAAAACTCTTCTTCTTCACCCTTCGCTTGTCTGTGTATCATCTCATTCTTCCTGGACACAGGACAAGAACTCGGGCAAAGGCACCACAGCCGCAGAGGTTTCCTGTCAGAAAAATTGACACCCCAGAGATCCCATAATATTAATATATTTTTGGAGGTAGCAGACATATATAGACCCCAGGCCTTGGGAAGGTGGGGGCTTTGGCTCCCTCCTCTTCCTCATCCGCTTCCTCTGGAATATTGCAGCAAGCCTGCGCTGTGGTCTAGCGTGGGCTCTTCAGGGGCTCACCTCCTGAGAGCCCCCTGCCTCAGGTGACGATCACAGTGCTCTACTCCTCGCTCCTGCCTCCTCATCTCTGCCACCTTGTGATGCAGCACGTCCCCTGGGCCTGGGGGGAAGGGCTCACAGAGTGGTCTTGGAGCAAGAGCGATAGAAACCCTGCGTGATGGATTGAAGGAGACGAGACCATTCCTGGCTGATGGCTGACGTGCATCGGCAGTGACAGGCGACGATGTTTGTGCTCTGAACCTGCAATCTCAGCTAATGGGAAAGATTGAGGGGTTCGAAATGAGACACATCGTGTGCTGCAGCCCCACGGGCAGAGATGCTGCTGGCAGAGAAGAGCACAGCTTCCTTGCTTCCCGAGGGAGGGGCTGCGGAACACATTCCTGCCCCGGTCCCCGGGCAGGTACACGGATGCCTCCGGCTCGTTGGGAGCTGACTTTTTCCAGCAGGTTCTTGGCTGTTCCCTGGCTGTCTGGGATGATGTCAGAGGCCCCGACTGGGGAGCTGCAGGAGAGGGCAGCAAGAGAGTCTTTCTCCTGGGGGCATCCTGAGTGGCTGCCCTCCCAGCGCCTCCCACCAGGGGCTGCAGTACCCAAATGAGCTGGGGTCCTTCCGCCCTTATTCTTGTTCTATCCCCAAGGGAGCGTCAAGGGTCTTCCAGGGAGTAGCCTGAGGTAGGAGACAGCAAACAATGGAAGAAAAAGCTTAGAATCCGAGACTCAGCTCATACACTGCCAGCGCTTCTTTTGGTTTGGAAGCCATACTGCCCTGGGTTTGAATGCCAGTTCTCCCAACACAGCCATTTCCTGCCTGTGTGATCTTCGAAAACCGATTCTACCTCTCTGGGTCTGTTTCAGTTGTAAAATCTGAAGGAAAGAAAACCACTTCCTGGGAATGTTGAACTAAGGACTGATAGAAACAAGCAGGAAAGCCGTGCTTCTCAAACCTCACCATGCATGCGAATCAACAGGGATCTTGTTTAAAATGCAGATTCTGACTCAACAAGTCTTGGGTGGACTTGAGGTCCTGCATTTCTAATGAGCTCCCAGGTGATGTCGAAGCTGCTGGTCCACGAATCTCAATTCTAGCAACAAAGAATGTACATGATCATAGCAGGTACCTGGTTCATAGGGGGTACTCAACAGGCAGTGCCTTTGGTTATTATCATGGTCGTCAATGCAACGTAGGTGAGAGCGTCTCTTTCTTGACCACAGCCCATATCCTCCTTCAAAACTGTGTCATTCAAGGATTCCCTTGAAGCCACCGGAATACAAATATTGGAGGGGCCCAAAGTGGGGGCCATCACAGATGGCCCAGTGGCCAAATCGTCCATTGGACATCTCTAGAAGCAGACATTGCTCCTGCTGACCGAGGGTCCAATGGGCCCAGTTGTTTGGGCTCTCATCTGGGAAGCTGGGATGGCAGTGGTGTTGCCCAGCCACTTCACCACTCCATCCATCACAGCTGCCTGAAGGTACAACAGAGGTCACTAGAGTCCCTATCCCTTATCCCAAAAGAAGCCACTTGCTCTTCTGTTTTCTCACGGGAGGGAACCCTAGGGGATCAGGAGCAAACTCCTCCAGCGGCAGCGGAAGCAGTATGGCTCATGGTTACCATCTTGAGACCCTGGGCAACTCGTGAACTATTTTAGGGCCTCAGTTTCCTCATCTGTAAAGTGAGGCAATACTCTATCACCCTAATGTGAGCATGAAATGAGATAATGGACATAAAATCCTTCTTACACTGTGTGCGCCAACTGTGGGTCATTTTATGATTATTAGAGTGTCTCCACCACGTGTCTCCTGCCTCCTCATCACCTAGCCACAAAGGCTGGTGCTGGAGCCACCTGAGCTGTGATGAAACTGCGTGTTTGTGCTGGTCCTGTGCTGACTTGGAGCTGAGAGCTTCATGTGGTTTGGGGTCAAGTTAAGTGTAGCGGAAGTACGAAGCCAGAGGAACCAGAGCTGTGGCTCATGAGAAGGGTGAGCCCCTCATGAGAAATTGTGGGGAAGGGAGAAGGAGGGAAGAAGAGGAAGAGGACAAGGGGAATGGGGGAATGGCGAATGCAGTTCCATCTTCTGTCACGGGCTGACCTGTCCATGGGTATGGGGTGTCTGGGGAGGGCCCGGCGTGCTGGGTAAGGCTGCAGGGCGTGTGGTGGCTGCAGCAGAGATGCAGACAGATGTCATTCAGATCGCCCACACCAGCAACTCTAAAACCCTCTCTGGGGACACTTCCTGGAGGCCTAACTGTTCCAAACCCCTTCATTCCATTTGCTCTTGTGCAGGGGCAATGGGTGAACTCAGCCCCTCCAGGAAAGAGCCTGCTTATGAATCAGCAAATGTCTTAGTGGAAGAGCAGATCCAAATGTCAGGCTCGCCCCTCTGTGCTTCCTTTTTCTCTGGGGCCTTGGCCCTTCCAGTCCTTGCTCCTATAGTAGCTCTCTGCTGCCTTCAAGTGGGTGTTGCTTTTTGTTTTCGGGTTTTCTTTTCTTTTTTTTTTTTTTTAACTTTGACAAAATACACAACATAAAATTTATCATCTTACCCATTTTTAAGTGTACAATTCAGTTATATTAAGTATATTCACATTGTTGTGCAACCAGTCTCCAGGACTTTTTCATCTTGCAAAGCAGAAACTGTAAATTTGACTACTACACGTACCTTATATACTCTAATAATACAGTAATGTATTTATCTTTTTGTGACTGGCTTATTTCACTTAGCCCAATATCCTCAAGGTTTATCCATATTGCATATTTTCTGGTTTTAGATCCAGCTTTACTAGTTGCTCCTGGAGGCTTGGTTGGCCAGATACAAGCTAGTGATCATAGCTGGAAGCAGAAGTCCAGCCCCGATGGCCAGGTAGGTGTGGGACTAGCTCCCCTGACATTGCGCCCATCACGTGCTAGAAGGTCAGTGTGAGAGCATCCCTCCCACTCAACAGCTTCAGTTTTAAGCAATAATTTCCGAGAATACCAGGCTAGTGAACTCAACAGGTTGCAGGTTATAGGTGGGGCTCATGAGGTCAAGTTCATGCATTTGCTACCTCCAAGGACAGTGTTATGTACTGATGGGGAACTTGGGCTCTAGGGTCAGATGGCCTGGGTGTGAATCCTGGTGCTATTAATTACTCTCTATGTGGCCTTAGGCAAAGTGCCTAACTTGCCTGAGTTCCTTTATAAAGTGGAAATTGTAATAGGGCTGATGTGGGCATTAGATGACATGACCTCTTTAAAGAACATAGCCCAGGTTTGGCACAGAGGAAGTGCTTAGTGACAGCTTGAAATCAGAGATTTTATTAGCATTTCATGGGTCAAAAACCTCCTCTCCCTGGCTTCTGATGTTGCCCAGCATGGATTGAGATGAGCAAGATGTGCCTTGGGGTTGTTCTGCAGCTAGTCTGGTGTTTTTCGATTTTTACATATTTTTAAGCAGCAGCACCCTTTGATAAATTCTTCTGCATAGCTCCAGTGTTGTGTTGGAAAAGGAGAGTTGCACAACTGGGGAGCAAGGAGCCCGGTCCTGTCCCCATCGCATATACATGCATGCGTGCACACACACACACGCACATGCACAGACACACACTCTGCCGCCTCAGACAGGAATTCTGGAAAGCTCTGGGTTCCATGGAGGGAGCTGGAAACCATTGCCTTGTGGGAGGCCCCTCCTCATGGAGAGTCCTGAAGAATCTCTGGCTCCCTGTGAACAAGGAAACTCCATGTTTGGACACACTCACTGGGCTCCGGGAAGGCAGGGCAGGGCCTCTGCCTGAAGAGGCCTCAACATCATCATGGGCAGGCTGGGCAGCCAGAGGCCTGAATCGAAGCCAGAAGGAAAGCAGGCCATGGGTCCCCCATGTCCCTTCATCTTGAGTCCTCACAAAACACCTTTCCTCACTTCCAGAGAGGAAACATACCTTCAAAAGCAGGTCTCTGACAGTGAGTCTCAGGTCACCTGCCTGAGCTGAGGACAGCGTGTTTGTTTCTAGCATCGTGACGGAGCCAGCCAGATAAAGGGGTTTGTCAGATGTGGGTGGATGAACGTGTGTGTGCCTGTGCAGGTATCTGTGGGCACTGCGTGTCTGTGCATGTCTGTGCATGTGCGTATGTGCACCTGTGCATGTGTACATCCATGCATTGTGTGCATGTCTACATGTGTATGTGTTTGTGTGTGTTCGTGTACGTATCTGTTCATGAGTATGGGTGTTTGTGTGTGAATCTCAGACTTCTCAGAAAGGCCCTCTCACTTCATCATGTTCCCCTGCAAGACTTTGTGTGAATTCACTAATTCACCCACTCATCCATTTGTACCCTCCTTCCATGGACTAAATAAGGAATCAGAAAATGATGAATTGTAATTTTGTTAAATGCTATGGAGTCTTGAGACCATATAATGGGGGCACCTAATTGCCCATCATTTTATGTCACAAGCACACAAGGTCTCTAGGGACTGTGTCTCCCAGATCGCCAATACCATTGAGTGCATCGTCACCTTGTTCCTGGCACTTTCCCGTGCACCTCTTCCCGTGCTCTCTGAGTTCTAGGACCTTGCCCTCATACACACCTGCCTGCATTTATGCACATAAACTATGGCACTGGGCCGCCCTCGAGGGCGTGGCAGCACAAGGGGCCTTGTTCATCTTCCTGCTGTTTTGCCACATCAGGCATACACGAGTCCCATCAGAGCATTCCTGTGTCAACTCCAGACGTGTGTGTGTGTCTGGATAGGTGTGTATATGCCTCTTGGATATGGGTAGTTATGTTCTTGGTCTGAGGACTGGGGGGATACTGAGGTCCTTCTGGGGAGCTGTGTGAGCAACTCCAGGTGTGTGGGTATGTCTCCGAGCATGCCCTGGGCTTCGAATCATTCTCAGCCCATCCCCAGAAGCCCCTACTGTGTTGTCCTGCCAGTAATTACAGCAGATAAACTGCTCCAGTTGAGGGCTGCTGTCCCCGGCTGGCTGCCAGCCGTGCAGCCCCAGGCTGCGCCGTGGGAGTCCATTCATTTTAATAAGAGGTACACCCTGTGTTATTAAGAAGAGTGTTTATTACTGTCGCCACGCACTGACAGCAACTTCCATCATCGTTAAACGGCAGATGCGGGGAGAGTAGGGGGGCTGCGCACTGCAGCTTTGCAGAGGCACAGGCCCAGCTGGTGAGGCTGAGGAGGGAGGGGTTTTCTGTCTCCCTCTCTTACCCCAGGACTGCATGGCACCCCCTTTCCCAGACAGAATGGAGCTTCTGCTGAGCCTGACCCTGTTCGGGGTGGGGGTTGGGGCCAGCAAAGGGATGCAGGAGGGGACTCTGCTCGACATCTGAGTGCTGTCCCAGAGAGGGCGAGGGAGTCCAGGGTTGGAGCTTGCTTCCCTGGGCCTGCTGGCCCTACTTCTCCTGATGTCACCAGAGGCAGGCCAGACTTTTATTCTGCCTGGAATGTTCTGTCCTCTCTAGGGAACTTGCAGTTTCAGCTCAATCTAAAGTAGCACCACACCTGCCCCAACCAGCCTTGGGTTGGTCGAGGTTGCAGCGAGCTGAACTGAGATCACACCATTGCACTCCAGCCTGGGTGACAAAGTGAGACCCTGTCTCAAAAAAAAAAAAAAAAAAAATCAAGCCCAAACCTGGGTGGTGGGGGTCCCTTCCCCTATCTAGGGCACATGTGGATGCCAACCAGCCAAGGCTGATTGGTTCTCTCCATACCACTGAGGGAAGCTCCATGAAGAAGGGTGCCAATTCAGTCTCATTCACTGCTCTGTCTCAAGCACAGAGAACAGGGTCTGCTGCACAAAGGCATCCCACAGACCTGTGTTCAACCACTGGATAAATGAAGCCCCTTGGACCTTACCCTTCCTGTTGTCTTTCAGGATGTCTGGGTGTGGACAGGGTTTATGTACATTAAGGGCAAGTGTTGTAGAGTAGAAGAAACAACAGAGGATCTCAAACTTTCTCAGTTCTTTGCATCGTGGTAACTTTTTCTTGGTGCCCTAAGTCTAAAGAAACTCCTGGCTGGGGGTAGTGGCTCACACCTGTAATCCCAGCACTTTGGGAGGCCAAGGTGGGAGGATTGCTTGGGCCGGGGAGGTCGAGGCTGCAGTGAGCTATGATTATGTCGCTGCAACTCCAGCCTGGGCAACAGAGCAAGACCCTGTCTCAAAAAGAAAAATAAAAGAAATGCCTGAACATTATTATTATTATTATTTTAAGTAACTAGGTCCAAACAACTCAAGTATTCATAACAACAAATTAGCTCTTTGAAAAACAGCATCCACATGTGCCCAAGGGAGCAGAAGGGACCCCACCACCCAGATTTGGGCTTGATTTTTTTTTTTTTTTTTGGAGACAGGGTCTCACTTTGTTGCCCAGGCTAGAGTGCGGTGGTGTGATCTCAGCTCACTGCAACCTTGACCTCCCAGTCTCAAGTGATCCTCCCACTTCAGCCTCCTGAGTAGCTGGGACTACAGGCACGTGCCACCACACCCAGCTAATTTTTGTATTTTTAATAGAGACAGGGTTTCTCCGTGTTGCCCAGGCTGATCTTGAACTCCTGGGCTCAAGCGAATCACCCATCTCGGCCTCCCAAAGTGCTGGGATTACAGGCATGAGCAGCTGAGCCCAAATGAGCTTGATTTTTAAAAAATAATTTAATTTAATATAATGCTTTTTTTTGAGACAGAGTCTCGATCTGTCACCCAGGTTGGAGTGCAGTGGCATGCTCTCGGCTCACTGCAAGCTCTGCCTCCCAGGTTCACGCCATTCTCTTGCCTCAGCCTCCTGAGTAGCTGGGACTACAGGCGTCCACCACCACGCCCAGCTAATTTTTTTGTATTTTTAGTAGAGACGGGGTTTCACCGTGTGTTGGCCAGGATGGTCTTGATCTCCTGACCTCGTGATCTGCCTGCCTCGGCCTCCCAAAGTGCTGGGATTACAGGCGTGAGCCACCGCACCTGGCCCCTAATTTTATTCTTTACTGTAATTACATAGCAATGGGATGTGTGAATCTGTTGAGACACAACCTCTCAGATTGGACACTGCCACCCTCATTTTGGGTCCCATGTTGATTTTTATCACAACAGCCACCAAAAACCCACCTTCTCAAAGATATGGTATCACTGAAAAAAATGTAGCAAGATCTAATATTAAAGCTGTGAACTACCTTGAGCTAGTAGTGCCTGTGGTGTTCAATGGCTGTTGAGTATTGCTGTGTTTGCCTGGAAAATTTAAAATATCCTAAGTACCTCTGTGTGTGTGCTGCAGTGCCCAGGGGCACCTTGGTACCCAGTTTGGAAACCATAGTGGTAGAAGGCCTGGTTCCAGCCCCTGCTTTTTGTTAGCTTGTTGACATATTTATTTATTTAGGAAACACTTTAATAGCACTGATTCTGTGCCAGGCCTTGTTCTGAGAGCTGTACAAGCATTAACTCATTTGATCATCATAACAACCTCCTGAGACAAGTACTATTCTGTGATGGTTAATTTCATGTGTCAACTTGGCAAGGCTGTAGTGCCCAGTTGTTTGGTCAAGCACCAGTCTGGATGTTGCTGTGAAGCTATGTATTGAGACGTGATTAACACTTAAATCAGTGGACTTTGAGTAATGCGGATTGCTGTCTATAATGTGGATGGACCTCATCCAATCAGGTGAAGGCCTTAAGACTGGGGTTTCCTGAAGAAGAAATTCTCAAAACTACCACATAGAAATCCTGCCTGAGTATTCAGCCTGCTGCCCTGCAGAATTCAGACTCAAGACTGCAACATCGACTCTTACCTGAAACTCCAACTTGCTAATCTGCCCTACAGGTTTCAGACTTGCCAACCCTCACAATTGCATGAGTTAATTCCTTAAAATCAATCAAAATCTCTCTCTCTCTCTGTCTCTCTCTCTTCCCGTATTACCGTAGACATAGATATAGATAGCTCCTGTTGGTTCTGTTTCTCTAAAGAACCCCCACCTGACTAACACATATTATTGTCCTCATTTCCAGATAAAGACAATGTTCAACTCTAACTAGCAGTGTGGCCTTGGACAAGCCTTTTCTCTTTGGGCCTCTGTTTTACCATGGCCAAATGTGGGCCTTAGGCAAGATGAATTCAAGGTTACTTCCAGGGCTCACATCTGCTTCCTCAGCCCTGGAGCTCAGCTGGTCTTTGGTGGGTCTCGGACCAAGACTACAATCTTGCCAAGGACGCTGTGGTGGGCCTTGCATGTTGGCCACCTAGCAGCCATTCCTAGCCCATTTCTCCCTCGCCACCACTTACAAATTGGCCTAGGTACTCTCGTTTCTAGCCACCCAAGTAGTTAGGGGAAGTTGTGTGAACTTCTTCTGGCTACTGATATATTAGCTAATGATGCAAGTCTACTGGGGGTTGCTAGAAGAGATATTTTGTTTCCCAACAGAAAAGTTTAGAGAGAAGAATTCACTGGTTCTGATCTTTCCCCTTTCTTTGTGCCTCAAGGAAGGCCATGAGGCTTAGACCTGCAGCAGTTGGCTTGTAACTGTGGGGCACAAACCAGCTGCTTAGGATGGCAAAACAGAAATAAGCACAAAGGTCCTTGATATATTCTTGAACTGCCAAACCAACACTAAGACCTGCTGCCTCTGGACTTCTTGGTATTCAGGCTGCACAAATCCTTATGGTTGAGCCACTATGGCTAAGTCAGTGCTACTTGTACTTGTTACTTGCAAGTAAGTCACAGTATTGTAAACTGATACCAGGCCCTTCATCTACTGCTAGAGACCAAGGCTTAACTTGGTGAGTGATCTAGGGAAGGGTCCTGACTGGGGAATGTTGCTTTCGGCCTTAAGAGAACTGAATTTACTCATTTTGATTGAGTCATGACTTTGACCCCAAAGAGAGAGCCACTAATACTGTGTTTTTCCAAATTCCTAATAGGTGGTGCCACATATTCTTGATCAGTAAGATAGATGCTCCCCAGGCAGTTTCAGAACAGTGTGCTTATCAAATAGATGGCTTTGGAGCTCATAAAAAGTATGTGGGTCACAAGGGGCCTGCATTGCTCATCCCAGCCAAGCCTCACTTTCCTGTTTCATAAGATTGATGAGGGGAATGTCAGAGACTTCATATTCTTATATTTCAAAGTGTTTGATAAAACCTATCATAATGGACTTGGGGCCTCATACAGAAACGTGGGTTAAACAATAACAGTTTCAGTTCACAGCTCTTTTTTTTTTTTTTTTCTTGAGACAGATTCTTGCTCTGTCACCCAGGCTGGAGTGCAGTGATGCAATCTTGGCTCATTGCAAGCTCCACCCCCCGGGTTCACGCCATATTCTCCTGCCTCAGCCTCCTGAGTAGCTGGGACTACAGGCACCCACCACCGCGCCCGGCTAATTTTTATATTTTTAGTAGAGACAGGGTTTCACCGTGTTAGCCAGGATGGTCTCGATCTCCTGACCTCGTGATCCACCCGCCTCGGCCTCCCAAAGTGCTGGGATTACAGGTGTGAGCCGCCGCGCCCGGCCTCAGTTCACAGCTCTTGATCTATCAAGTCCCAGTTTGTTTACCAAATGCTTTCATATTACTTGCTATGTGCTAAGCCTAAGAGCTTTACAAATATTAACTCATTTAATTGTCACATCCATGTTATGAGATAGGTGCTATTATTATTCTCACTAAAGAGGGCTGATAATTGGATTGATATGAGCCTAGATGAAGTGTCTAGAGGCAAGCCACAGGACTCTGCTCTTAACCCTGTCCTGTTCAACCCATTTTTAAAATCAAAGACTTGGGGCTGGGTATAGTGGCTCACACCTGTAATCCCAGCACTTTGGGAGGCCGAGGCCGGTGGATCACCTGAGGTCAGGAGTTTGAGACCAACCTGGCCAACGTGGTGAAACCCCGACTCTACTAAAAATACAAAAATTAGCCAGGCATGGTGGTGAGCGCCTGTAATCCCAGCTTCTCTGGCAGGAGAATTGCTTGAACCCGGGAGGCAGAGGTTGCAGTGAGCCAAGATTGCTCCACTGCACTCCAGACTGGGTGACAGAGTAAGACTCTGTCTCAAAAATAAAATAAAATAAATAAAATGAAATACTTGGATAGGAAGCATCTGGCATTTTGACCACAATTTTAGGACTGCCAAAGCTGTCCTGTGTTAGATGATTCCAGTGGGCCGGAAGGAGGCAGCTGAAACCATCAAGCTGAAATTGAATAGGGTTACATATAAAGCCATTCACCCTTGTTTTAAAAACCCTACTGTAAAAACACAGAAAAAGAGATGATGGCTAACTGCAGCACACAGGAAGGGAGACATGGGTGTGTGTTAGTTGCCTGTGGGTTCAGGGAGTCAAAGCTGCAGTGTGGTCGCATCATATCAAATGGGATACTTGTTTCTGTGATGAAATGGGGTGCCTGGGGGTGGAGTGGGTAGACCCAGGCCCCAGGCTTTGCTGTTGACAGCACACATGAGATATTGGGTTCTAGTATCTGAACTACACTCCACAGAGAAAGACTAACACATTAGAGAATGGTCAGAAAGAATCGCCAGGATGGGACGGGCCTCAAAACCGTGGGAACTACAATGGGCAGTGGTCGTTTTGGCTCGAACCCCATTCCCCTTTGTTCTGGAAATAGCTGCATGATTTCCCTTAGGGGATACACTCCAGCCCTCTTTCCGTGTCATATAAGTGTGGTCAACCCTAGGGGAGGGACACATGATCCAGGCCTGGCTACTCAGAGACTTGTGACTTCCTGGCCACAGGGATTGGTTCAGGGGTAGACACCTAACCTAAGGCAAGCCAAAGAGAGCCCTACCCATGGCTTCCACTGGATTTACTGAGAAATAGGAGTTCTCTTCCTGCTGTGTTTGGTGAGCTGGCGGGATTTAGGCTGGATCTCCCAGGGCTGCCTACCACATTAGGAGTGCCTGCCTGAGAATAGGGTCAATGCAGAGGAGGGCAGGGGCCAAGAAAGGGGAGCAGGTTTCTGGAAAAGTTGTTTACACCCTTGCTCGCCACAGTCCCTAAATCTGGATTTTCCCAGTTTCATGAGCACTAAGTTCCCTTTTTGAGTTGGCTTTTGGCCCCTGTGACTCTGACTGGCACAGCAGCTGAGCCTGTCTGGCCCGACAAAAGGGCTTCAAATTCTTAAAAGTGAAGTGACTTGCACAGGATGAGACTTGTCCTTGTGGATCCCCAGAGCCAGTGGGAACAGAGATGGGACCTCACAATTGGGCTCCAGAGAGGTGAGAGAGAGTTTTCCAAGAACAGGGCACTGGCAGGGGCTGCGACACCCGATGTTGAGGTTATCATGAAGGTCGCTTGTGTGTATGGTAGAGAATGGGACCCTGTGGTCCTTGAACTCTGAGATATGATGATTCAACTATAAGTTTGTAGCTGGGTGTGGTGGGGATTATGATTCCGTAGACTGTTCTGGTGGAAAGAGACAGATCTAGAATCAGAATCTCTGGGTTCTATCCCTTTCTTTCACTAGCCAGCTCCATGGGCTAAAGCAAGCCAGTTAACCCTTTAGACTCACACTCTCCATCTGCCCAGGTTGGGGGAGTGCTGTCTGCTGGGGGTTATTGGGAGGCTCAAAAGCAGTAAAAGCTATAAATGGTTTGAGGAAGTTAATGCATGCGGCAGACAGATGTAAGAGGCTGGCAAGTGGGGGTGAGGTGGAAAAGGAAATGCAAGAAGAATGAAGGGCTGAATGGGACCACCCAGAAGCCAGGCCTGGGCTGCAGGGGCTTCCTTGGGGTCACGCTTCTTGTGGAGAAGAGGTGGGTGATGTCAATGACTGGAGCTGGAAGGGCGGGTGAGATGGCAGGTGTCTCACGGAGTGTTGATAGCTTGGAGCACGGAGTGTTGATAGCTTGGAGCACGGAGTGTTGATAGCTTGCCCTGTCTGAAGATCTGCTCATTCTAATCTGATAAAACCAATGCAGATCAAATATAGACAGACACCTGTGGGGCTATATTTGGCTTATGGGCCCTAGTTTGCACCTCCTGAGCTAGACTCAGGGAGTAGGTAAAGAAGCACTTGGAAGCCTGCCAGTGTCTTGCAAACAAGTGTGTTTAAGGATAATCAACTCATGCCAACTCAAGGGTACACCCACAGAAGGGGGATATGACTACCCAGGTCAGGGTTCCAGGCCAACAGCATTCCATTCTTTGTCCTGCACCTTGGTGGAGACAGGTCTCTTCATCCTAATCAGTGAAGCTTAGAGAAAGGCCCCAATGAGTGCTGCAGACAACATGTGACATCATCCTCATCAGTGCCCTCAGTCCAGCTGGCTTCTCACCATGTAGGAAGCATCACACCCATGCCTGATTCTCCTGCCCTGTCTCCTACTTGGAAGAAGTTCCTGATTGAGCTCTTCAGAGAATCCCATCCAAGGAGGGGCTAGGCCAGGGATTGCTTTGCATAAGGCTGGTTCCCCTTCCTTCCCTCCCCTCCGTGATACGGTAAAGCCGCCTAAGAGCCAGCATCTGTGGTCCTGCTGCCCTTCCCCATTCCACCCTCCCCAGGGACATTGGAGTGGACGTGACATTGGAACTCCTGTAGAGGCTGCCGGCTTTGGCAAGGTTGATTGGGACCCACATGTCAGCCTGGGCCACTTCCTCATCACCGTAACTCTGCACCAAATAACAAGACCATGGGAATCTGCTAGCGCAGGCCTGGGGAACGCACTCCATTACTCTCTTTTATTCTCTTGGGAGATTTATGTGGCCTATCTCCCTTCCCTTTGTCCACCTGCGAGGCCCTATAAGTCATGTTTCGGGGCTGACAGGTCACAGGGCCTGTGCTGCTGCTCTGTCAGAGTGAGTGATGCTGAGGGGTGATTAAAAGAGAGGAAGGGTGAGAGGTCAGCAGCAGACGGCATGATGGGAGTTTGGGATGTAATTATCACTCCCATGACATACTGCTGGGCTGTTCTCCCCCTTCTTATAATAGATATACACACTTAGGTGCAGCTCAGAGAGAGGAGGAGGGCAGTGATGCCGAGAGGTGCAGAGGACCTGCTGGAACGGGCTTTGTGTACCGGGCCTCACAGGTGAAGTTAGAGCACCAAGGGACCCAGCAGCATCTGTAGCCTCACTGGAGAGCAGCACCCTCCATTCAATGAGATGTTCCCTAAAGCCCTCCGCACAAAGCCTGGGACACAGGAAGCACAGGTTACTGCTGTTACTGTTAATTATCAATTAGATCTGAGGGAAACTATTGGGGAAGGCACAGATGGGGCAAGCTCAGGAGGTAGCTGGGAGGGGCGGATGGGTCCCACCTCTCTGAATTTACACTCTTGTGTGGTTTCCTCCAACGGTGAATCAGAACTGACCTATGACTTGCAGCCAAAGTGAGGTTGTGCAAGGTCTGAAGGTTATGCCTAGGTCTGAAGAAGCCTTACAACTTCTGCTTTCTTTCTTGGAGTTCTAAGTCTCCATATAAAGAGGTCAGGGTCATCCTGCTGGAGAAGTCATATGGTGAGAAAAGACCTGGAGGATGAAAGACTGCGAGGAAAGAGGAGCCCCAATGTTTCAGCCATCCCAAGGGAAGGGGGCAGGTATGAGAAGGAGACCACTGGGGATCTTCAAGCCCAAATCGTAAGCCACACACTAAGCCCAGTCAAGCCACATGGAGCAGAGATGAGCCATCCCAGCTGAGCCCTGCCCTGCCCTGCCAACCCACAGAATCATATGTGATAAAATGGTGGTTGTTGTAAACCATGTGTTTTGGGATGGTTTGCTATGCAGTAATGGATTCCTCTTATCTGTGATCCCTAGACCCATTCCTCCCTCTGCTGTTTGCCTCCTGCTAGGGTCCAGGGCTAGGACCTCTTTCTGGAGTAGATGCACCTGTACCAAATAGAATTCCTGCCTAGGGGTGTACCAAGGATAGGTTGGGGGGTAATGGCCCACCCTGACTGCAGGCATTTAGAACTTAGAGTAACAAAATGTTTTTTCAGGAAGGAGAATTTTATCACTGGCATGGTTTAGAATTACTAGCAACTGGTAATAATAAAAAGAAGATGGACTTTCAGTTGGTATTATAATTTTTTTAAGTTCCTTAAGGCAAGGGACCCCCTTACTGCCAGTTCCTGGGGCAGACTGCACTCACTGCCCCACCCTTGGGACACCACTGTTCCTAGTTCTTCCTCATGACCCTATGAACTTTGAAAAGAGAGAATTGGGAAGAGGTCAAATCTGAAAATGGCAACAGTCCAAGGCAAGAACTACAGTAAGGGTTTTGGGGGCCCCTGTTCTGTGCAGGGCTTTTGCAGACATTGTTGCTTTTAATCCCCAAGGAGACCCTGCCTGCATTTTAACCAAGGAAGACAGGAAGGCTCTCCTGGGTGGATCACAAGGTCAGGAGATCGAGACCATCCTGGCTAACACGGTGAAACCCTGTCTCTACTAAAAATACAAAAAAAAAAAAAAAAATTAGCCAGGCGTGGTGGTGGACACCTGTAGTCCCAGCTACTTGGGAGGCTGAGGCAGGAGAATGGCATGAACCTGGGAGGTGGAGCTTGCAGTGAGCCAAGATTGCACCACTGCACTCCAGCCTGGGCAACAGAGCAAGACTCCATCTCAAAGAAAAAAAAGAAAAAACAGAAAAGTTAAAGTAGGCAGCATTTTCCACGCATCAAGTAAGTAAAATTTTAAAAGTATGGTATCATCAAGTATTGTCAAGAGTGTGAGGAAGTAATACTTTCATATGTTGCTGGTGGTACTGTAAACTGTAAATCCTCTCTGAAGGGATTGTTTGGAAGGACAATTAAAGTTAAAACCATGTATTCCTATGATCCAACAATGTCACTTATGGGTGTCTGTCCTAGAGAACCACGTGCACAAGCACACGAGACAACACAGATATGTTTATTGCTATCATAGTTGCCACTGCACTGTGATAGCAGTAAACCAGGAGCAGCATAAGTCCATTAATAGGGATGACTTAGCTCCAAAGAGAGCAAAAACCATGCAGTGGTAAACAGAATTCTGAGCAAAGAAAGTCAGTTGCAGGCTGGGTGTGGTGGCTCACGCCTGTAATCCCAGCACTTTGGGAGGCCAAGGAGGGCAGATCACTTGAGGTAAGGAGTTTGAGACCGGCCTGGCCAATGTGGCAAAACCCCATCTCTACTGAAAATACAAAAATTAGCCAGGTGTGGTGGTGCACACCTGTAATCCCAGCTACTCGGGAAGCTGAGGCAGGAGAATCGCTTGAACCCAGGAGGCAGACATTGCAGTGAGCCGAGATTGTGCCACTGCACTCCAGCCTGGGCGACAGAGTGAGACTTTGTCTCAAAAAGAAAAAAAAAAAAAAAGAAAGTCAAAAAACACATAGAAAGCCATTTGTGTAAGAATAAAATGACACTGCAGCACAATAATATGTCTTTTCCTAAAGGGTATGCACATATGTATGTAAGGACATAGAAAAATCATTGGAAGGTTACACACCAACTTGCTCACAGTGATAACCTCTGGGAGAACAGGAAGAGACCAAGACTTAAGATTGGTCAAACATTATCATTTATGTTTTATTTTTTAAATGATAATTTATTTTACTATTACTTTTACAATTAAATTTTAATATTAAAATAGGAAAAAATCAATCAGGGAATGTGGTTTTCTATAGCGTAGACCTCAAAATTAGACAAGCCTGATGTCTTAGCCCATTTGGGCTGCCATAACAAAATGCCATGGCCTGGGTGCCTTAAACACCAGACATTTATTTCTCACAGTGCCGGAGGATAAGGCCCAGATCGAGGCATCAACATCTGTCTGGTGAGGGCCTTCATGCTGTGCCCTCACATGGTAGAAGGCGGGTGGGTGGGGCAAGAGAGAAACCAACTCCCTTCACCAAGCCTCTTTATAAAGGCAGCTAATCCCATTGACAAGGCAGGAGCCCTCCTGCCCTAATCACTCCTTAAAGGCCCCACCAGTTAATGCTGTCACATTGGCAACACCTGAATTTTGGAGGACACCCATTCAAACTATAACAAAGAGAATGACCCTAAGCAAGGTTCCCTCCCTTCTCTGTTTTTCTACCTGTGCCCAGGAAAACTCCAGCGGCCCCTCCCTCCAGTAGTTTCTCAAGGAGATAGGGAACCCAAAGGCAGGAATTTGGGTTCCTCTCAGCAGCTCCAAGGCAGATAAGCCTGGAGTCAGAATTGGAGTGTGTGTGGGCTGGCAGTAGAGAGTGTGCTCTGTTGAGAAGGTGAGAGCTTTATTCCCAGCACAGTGTGAGGCTCAGTGAAAGTGGGAAGGAGTGAAGAAGGGTCTGCAGGGAGACACAGTGGTCACAGAATCCATGTATGTTAGTGCTACAGAGGCCATGTGGCACAACAAGGAGAGCAGAGAGTATTTCCACTACGGAACTTTTCTTTCAAATGAAATCCTGCAGAGAAGCCCAGTGAATGACACAGACATAGGTGGAACCATTGAGGCTGCCCACTCCACCGCCTAGAGACGCTCATCAGTGACCCCTGAAGCATCTCTAGAGAACCCTCTGACAGTGGCACAGCTAAAATCCCTCCTCTCACTCAACAGTTCACTTTCCAGAAGCCTAGAAAAGAGTAGCTCTTTATCTAGGGAAGTCTCCCCCTTTCCCACCCACCTTCTGGGTCCTTCATGGCCTGAGAAGTTTTGCTCGTATCTCACCCAGGTCTTCCTCTGACAAGATTTTGACCCTCAAAAGCCTCCCCTGGACACTGGACACTTCTGGGGTGTTGTAACTGCTCTATATCTTGATCTGAGTGGTGGTTGCACAAGTTTATTCTACAATGTACAGAGCAGCACTGGGTCCAGCTCACCCTGGCTCTCATCCACTCACATCTCTTTCAAACTCTGCATTTGGTGAGGACACGTTGAGGTCCTCTCAATCAGCCATGATGGGAGGAAGGCACTAGCCCAGTGAACATCCCTCTGGCCCCTGCAGGGTATCCTGTGCAGGGAGCCAGCGGAGACTGAGGTTGCTCAGAGGCTAGGCTAACCAGGAGAGAGAACACAGAGAAAGAAAAACCATCCGGGGATTCCAGGGAAGCCAAGGATGCCTGGGCTTTTGGGAAACAGGGAGGGTCAGGCCGGAGGAAGGTGTCGGCATTGAGGAAGTCCTGGGGAATGCAGACGGTGGAAGGGAGCCTCCCTTGCCCGTCGGTGGGCCAGGCAGCGGCGCTGACCATGGCGCCTCGCCTCGGAGGAGGAAGGGGGCGGGCTGGGGAGGGGGAAGACAGCGTGACTGCGTCTGATCTACAGTGACGAGTACCAATGTTAACTGTCACCTCTCATCTCCAAACTAAATCACACCTGGAATTGGAGGAGCCGAGGAGCTGATAGAGTCAGCCTCGCAGAGGCGACAAGTCAATCAGCGCGTAGATGCCCGCGGAGACACCGGCTCCACGGGCCGGGCGCCTCCATTCATTCTGGGATTTACACTTGTCAGGCTGCCGCCTCGGGTGGGCAAGAGGAGGGGTGGGCAGGAGACCAGTCTCCCTTCAGCTCCACTTAAAATGGGATGACAAGCGGCTCCTCCCCAGAGGCACCACAGGCTGGGCCCATCACTCTTGATGTCCCTCCACTTCTCTCTGTCCTGTGGGTCATTCCCCCAGGTCAGTGGACTTCAGGCTCAAGGATTTGGAAGAAGCCCAGCAGTCAGCAGATGGGGACAGATTGGTGGTCTCTCGGGGCAAGGGGTATTGGCTGTTTGAGCAACCTTTGTCTGGGAGCCTGACAAGAATTCTTTCCTGGTCTCCAGGTCATCTGTTTGGGAGGGAGCAGTGGGGCCTTGTGCAAAAGGAAGGATGGAGTCAAACTACTTTGGAGCAATACTATCGGCAGTCAGATGAAATGGAAAAGATCGTTGCTTTTTCTTTCATTCATTTCTTTGCTCATTCAACAAATGGCATTCAGTCCGGCTGTAGCAGAGTGCTGGGGATTTAGCAGCACTGAGCCTCCACATCCTGAAAAGGGGGAGAATTAAAGCATTTAGAACTTCTCAGGTTGCCATCTGCCACTGTCTTAGAATTAGTGAATGAAACTGCAGCTCCCCCGCCACTTTCCATCACTGACCACACCATCATAATCCTCTGCACAGTCATTTATAAAGTGCTTTTTCACCTATAAACATAACTGTGCTAAGTGCTGTGCCAAGGAAAATGCCTAGAGATATAAATTCCAGATGGAGGAAAGCACATTGAGGTCCCATTGCTGTTTGAACATCTATTTTATTTTTGTCACCATGAAAGTAAGAAAACTTCATTCCAGAAAATATGGAGCAATGGGGGGGGGGGGGGAATCCCCTAAATACAAAGCTAGCATTTTGATGTGCTTTCTTCTAGTCTTTTCTCCTATATTTCTTTAACTTATTTTCTCAAAAGCCCCCAGCCCAGAGCACGTACTACTATTCAATGAATGTGGGGTCAGGATGGAAACCTCATTTTTCTCCTCTGACTCCATTCAGAGTGGCCCCTGAGGACATGACTTCATTCTGCCTGGTGCCTGGATACAGCAATGGTGATACAGGCATTCGCTAGGCTGATCTCTTAATCCAGATTGGTGTAGTCATTTGAAACTGAAAGCAGCTCCTTTTTATGTTGCCTGCTTCTCGGCATTAACTTCTCTTTGATGTAATTTTTGCTTCCGATGCTCTCTCCCTTTATGGGTTAGATTAGTGTGAAATTGGCCTGGCTCCTCTAGAGACTGCAGTGTTAAGCTTCAAATACTTGGTCCTTATTGGAAATCCTTAACCCACATCAGGGGAGAAAAGTGGCAGCATTACTTGGGAATGAGAAGGAGAGAGAGAGAGAGAGAGTGCTTGCACGCACATGCTTACAAACACGTGTGCAGGGGTGGTGTAGAATAAGAAGGAAAGAAGCACACTAGCAAGGGGAAGGTGGGGAAGAGGAGGTTGAGATTATTCTCCATTTATTGAGTGCTGAGGATCTGCTCATCTTAATCTTAGGAGGAAGGGGTAGGAATGGGTCTTAGGGAACTTGAAAACGTGATAATAAGGGTAGAAATCCTGTTTAATTTGCTGGCTCTCTCGGTGGAACTGTCCAAAAGTCTTGGTGCTGAAGGGAAGAAAGAAAGGTGCCAGTGCTGGAGAAAGTAACAGGGCAGTCACGTAACCCAACCCACTTCGCTGGGGTTATGTCTGCCTCTATGGGTATGGCACCTGGTTCAGATGTGACCTTGAATTGCACACAAGACACGGTTACCAACATTATGAGAGGACTGGGAGGAGCCACCAGTCCTGCTCTTACTTCTTGTTACTCAGGACAAGAAATTAGACTTGGGACAAAGAATGGCAACTAATTAGGCCAGACTGCTGGAGGGAGGTACTCAACTGCAGGGGAGACTCACCTGGACACATGACCCAGGAGAGGGTTTCCTTCCACTTTTAAGGTATGACTGGGGGACCTCCCTCCGTGAGTGATTCTGATCAGTCCAGAAGGAAGAGACTGCACCTCCTACTCCCACAGTAACACAAGCTCAGACCATCTGCCCCCAAATTTAAGTTGTCACCTGAGGACATCAGTGGAGAACAGAAGCTGCCAGAGGTGGTTCTGATGGCCAACTGGCCAGAGCTGTTCATAGAGGACATAATCGCCAAACTGTATGACCACTGGAATGTTCTCAGCAAACTTCAGACTCCCCACTCAAAAACAGTTTACCTCCAAATATTTCAACCTTGTTATCAGCCAACCTATACTTTCTCCCTGCAATCCCCATCCAACTTTCTCTGCCCCACTAGCCTTGGCCTTTTCTTGTACTCTCAGCTTCCACCTCAGTTTCTTTTCTTTCCCACAGTGCCCGTTTTCCCAGCCTCAGCCATCCGTTACCCCCAGACACCATGTATCTGTGACCTTTCTTTCCCTTGCTCTGTTCTCCGTTCATTTTTCCACTCACCTGGGTCTTCCACTTTGCCCCCTTCTTCCCCTAGCTTTGTTCCACTCGCCCCACTGGGGTGCCCCTGGCCGGCCTCTGCCTGTGGAAGGGCCTTGGCCCACCATGGCTTAGCCTTGTGCCTCCTTGTGCATGGGCCCTCCTCTCCCCTTCTTGAGTCCGCAAATCACTTCTCCCAGTGTCAGCCGGCAAATTGGTTTATCCTCCCCCCAACCCGGCTTTCATTACCTTGCCGAAATGAAGCGATATCTCCTCGGCGGAGGCTTCCCGTCCGTGCCGCCGCTGGCATAATAAATGAAGACAAAGTGCCGGCGGCATAGACCATCTCTCCCACCACACCACCGGCCGCTGCCAGCTTCATTATTCGCTTAAGTTGCCGGAGAGAATTACTTAACCCTGACCCGTGTATTAGGGGCCTGTATTAATGCCGCGACAGGAGCCTCTTACGGCAGAGAACAATTTATTAGTGCCGAAACAGGCTGCTTTTCTCTGTCATTTTTCCAATCTGAGCTTTGAACACACATCATTAAACTTGTCCGACTCTCTCCCCTTCTCCATCATTCCTTTTTCATTTTTTTTAAACAGAAAGCACCGTAAAGAATGGAGATTGTTCTGAAAATCTCCAAGTGCCTCTCCCGCTCTTTTCTCTCCCTCTTTTCCTTTTCTTTCTTTTCTTCTTTCCTAATTTTTCCTAGGCCTCCTTTTGGTCTTGGTGTCTCTGCTGGTCGCTCTCCTATTTTTGGAGTCTGGATATATTGAGAGGGAACATTTGGTTCTTGGAGGAGAATCCAGTTGTCCTTCGGGTGTGAGGTTTGGGGGACAGGATAACCACAGCCCCCTTCCCTTAAGTCCCACACCAGCTCGCTCTCCCTCATATTCCTCTGCTCCTGTCTCTTTTGTGCCTCCAGCTGGGAGCATCTTACTTTGAAAACAGACATTGGGAAGCATTCTGGGAGCTAGAAGAGCTGGGTGTGAAGAAGAACTGGGCATGGTTTCCATTTGTCTTAGAGAATTTCTCAGGTGCACAGTTGGGAGACGTCAGGAAGATTTGGAAGTACCTAGATATGGCCTTTTAGTGTCTGGAGCACCCTGAGCCCAGATGCAGTGTCTGGCCACAGCCTGGGAAGCTGGCCATGCTGCTGTGGCTGTGCCACCACAGGGCCGCCTACGCAGCTTTCCCCAACAGAGCGTCAGTTTCCAGGAGTTGTCATCTCTGGCTCACATGTGGTTTTGTCTCAGCACCTGAGCTCAACCTGTGGCTTCCCTGTTCTCCATGGCTCCTGATCTTGGCTCTTCTGCCCCAGCATATGCCTTCGTCTCTAGCACCTGCTGCTGCCCAGAACCATCCACAGCCATTCTCTGATGTAGTGCTTGCCACTCTCCCTTGTGACCATCTCCCGCCCTTTGTACTAGGGACACATATGGTTAGTGTCCCAGTTTGTGTTCCCCTGGAAGCAGAACTGAGCAGACTTGGGTACAGATAGTTTGAGAGGTGACACCAAGTAGCAGGAGTGAGGGTAGGGAAAGTGAGGCTGGTACAAATGCCAGTGAAAGAGTGTGCTCCCAAGAGAGCTGCTGCAGGCAGTGGGGTTCGACTTTACCAGGCCCTCTGAGCTGGACACAGAATGGCCCCCAGAGTTATCCTTCCAGGGTATTTATTCACAGACATCTGTCCCCGATTGGCTCAGGGGGCATAAACTCACCCAGACTTCTGCACCGTGCTTGGTGTGTGTGTGTGGAGGGAGGTGTGTTGGAGGGCTGAGTACCTTCTCCTTGGAGAAGTTCCTGGGGCAGAAAGCTTGAGAGAAATATGAGGTCCTGCTTGAGGCGAATTGGGTTGGAACACGTTCCCATGGCACTGACCAGCATAGCTATGGCTGAAATCAGAAGTGGGTGGGGAGAATGTGAGGTGGGTACCAACAACATCCACCCTTGGCACCATCCCACTTGCCCATCTCCTCTCACCGTCTCCTCCCTCTCAATCCACAACCGCCTCCAGCAGTTCTGAGCTCTGCAGCCCCAGCCTGACTGAGCTGCACACACAAAGGATGTCACAGACCAGGCAGGGACAAAAACAAGTGAGGCAGGATGGGGGCAGTAAACAGGAACTGGTGGGGACGGGTAAATCAGGGAGTACAATCACATAATTAAAACAAACGCACTGAGCCAGAGGTGGTGGCCAACGCGTGTAGTTCCAGGTCCTCAGGAGGCTGAGGCAGGAGGATGACTTGAGCCCAGGAGGGGTTTGAGTCCAATCTCGGCAACACAGCGAGATCCAATTTCTAATAAATAAATAAATAAAATTAATTACTTTTAAAAACCACACATGCAGTCTGTTAGACAAACATATTTGGAGGCTAGAAAATTTGACCTGGAGGAGAAGTGACTTTTGCAAAGTTTTCACTCACTTTTTTTGCATTCTTCCCAACTCTAGCTTCTAGTGTTGGCAACTGTTTGAAAGTGAGTCCTGGGGAGAGGGGCTGAAAAGGGGCAGGAAAGCCCATCAACAAGGCCAGTGGCTTTTCCCCCAACCCAGTCCTTCCCAAATTCCCACAGCCTCCAGATCCCTGCAACCCTCCCTCCCGCTTAGCTCAATAGCTCTTGAAAGTTCTCTAATCACCTCTCTGCTTCCTGCATTAATGAGCCTCTCATCTCACTGATGGCAATCAGAATATTTGCTTATGAAAGGGACACGGTTAATAACACGATTGCTCCCCTCCGCCTCCTTCCTTCCTCTCTTTCCCCCTCCCCTTCCCTCGCCCTCCACACAATTCTCTCAATTAACGATAGGCAGAAATTAATTTTTCCCCTCGATCGAAACAATTGCAGGGAAGCGGATTGCCAGCGTGGCTTCAGATAGGGACGGCTCCCAGCAGAGTGGAGAGAAAGGAGTGAGATGCAGGAGATAAGCAGGCTCTATCTGCAGGCACAGGACAGAGTAATACAAATGTTATCCTTAGAAATGTACTTAAAGAGGATATGTTTATAATTCGGAGGGGATTTTTGGGGGCTCTCCTGCCCTCCCTCCCTCTCCAGGGCACTCCACTCAACTCACTTCTGCATAGCAGAACCCAGAGTTTGTTGGGAATTTTGATCCTGTTGCCTCGAAATGAGTGGCATGGGCCTGCGGTGAGAAGGGAGATCAGGTTATGCAGGGGGTCTTGGCCATGGTCTGGGCCCAGGGCTTAGGCCACTATTGATAGGGCTCTCTTTGTGGCCAAGTGCCAAACACCAGGTGTCAGGTCTGACTGTTGTGTGGGCTTTTCAGGTGAGGGCCTGGCTTATCTGCCATCTTTACCACCTCTTCTGCACCGGCCTGCACTCCTGGCATGGGCCTCCCTCCCAGCCCACTCCACCATCCAGGTAGAGAAGCAGAGTCCTGTGTGGAAGCCAAGATCGTTTCCCAGCAAAGTGGGCTTAAGAACACAGACTCTGAAGCCCGAAAGCGTGAGTTTGAATCGCAGCCTTGCTGCTTCACAGCTCTGTGATCATAGGCAAGTTACTAACCCTCTCTGTGTCTTGGTTTCCTCATCAGTAAAACAAGAGCCACATCTACGGAGCAGGGTTGTTATGAGGATTCAGTGAGTGAATATTAGTAAGTGCTTAGAACAGTATGTGCCATGCAGCAAGGGCAAATGCTATTTAAACGTCTGGCGATTTTTTTTTTTTTTTTTTTTTTTGAGATGGAGTCTCAGTCTGTCACTTAAGCTGGAGTGCAGTGGTGCCATCTCGGCTTACTGCAACCTCTGCCTCCTGGTTCAAGCGATTCTGCTGCCTCAGCCTCCCGAGTAGCTGGGATTACAGGTGCCTGCCACTGCGCCCGGTTAATTTTTTTGTAGTTTTAGTAGAAAGGGGGTTTCACCATCTTGGCCAGGCTGGTCTTGAACTCCTGATCTCGTGATTCACCTACCTCGGCCTCCCAAAGTGCTGGGATTACAGGGGTGAGCCTTTTTTACATTTTCCTTTTTTTAAAAAAATAGCCTGTACTCTTGTGGTAGTCAGAAATGTGTTGATCCATTGATTCCACAAACATTTACTGTACACCGGTCCTAGGGAGGATACAGACGTTTTAAAGATTTGGTAGTCTCTACACTTGACTTATAAGCCACCATAGCATGGACAGAATTCGCCATAATCACAGTGTGTGAAGAGCGCTATAGGATTTTAGAGAGATTCAGCCCGGACAATCAGGGTTGGCTTCACGGAGGAGGGGGTATCTGAGCTGAGCTTTGATGAATACGTCAGATTTTGGGGAAAGGTTGCTGCTGGATAGAGGGGCAGGAAGAACGAGCGTATCTAGTTGTAATGCCAACAGGTCGGGGGGAAAGTTGGGAAATGGGGGGGGGAGAGGAAGAATTAGAGTGGCCCCTTCCATCATCGCCATCCTGTGTTCACCCACCCCCGCTCCGTCCCAACTCTCCCTTCCTCTCCATATCCAGGAAAGATTAACTTCTCTTGGTGCGAGAAAGTTATCATTAGCCAAGAATTAAAAGAGTGATTAATGATGCGCCCTCCCCCCGCCCCCTCCCCAAGGCCTTATCTGGTGGCGGTGAGCTGGACAATGCGGCGGGGTGGGAGGGGGAAGCGAGGGCGAGGGAGAAAATGGAAAACAATAAGTATTAAGTGCAAGAAAAAAGGGAGCGCAGCGCCGTTCCCACTTGTTAGATTGAAGGCGCCTCTCCAGAGGGGGGAAGGCTCCAAATTGCTAATTAGCGCCTGTGAAAAGGCCTGGCTCTGATATGCGCGCCGCTGAAAGGCCGGCGTTAATGAAGCCGCGGCGCGCCCGCTTCCCTTTGACTGGCCTTCATCCCTCCTCCGCGCCCCGGGCCGGCCCGAACAATGCGGCGGGGAGCGCAGTCTCCCCCAGGCCTCGCCGGGACTGCCCGGGCAGCGCGCGCGGGGGGCGGCGCGGCGCCGGCGAAATGTGGAGGGGGAGATAAGGCCGAGCGCAGGGAAGAGGCTCACTCCCAGGGGCCCAGGGAAAATTTGCAGTTATTATGAAGGAGATGAGACAGATTAAAAGCCCTTGTGTTCGCCGCTTTGCCCCTTTATTTAGTGGCTTCATCTACGAGATGAAAGAAGTTGGAAATGACTTTCTCTGCTTTGCGCGGCAAGAAGCTTCATGGCACATTTCTTGACTTTATTCCTTCTTTTGTTTCTCTCTTCCTTGCCTTTAACCCCTGAAAGGCTTCACCTTGCGGCCACAGGCACTTAAGGCTGGGAGGCAGGGACTGGCAGGGGCCTCCTCCGGTGACCGCTCGCAGCCAGACCTTGCCGGTCTTTGGCTTTTGTCTCCGAGGGCAATGGCTGGGGCAGGCAGGTGGTGAGCTTGCCCTTCTTGGAGGGCTCCAAGAGGAGGCTGGATGACCCATTTTCCAGATGGGTTGGAGGCTCCTGGAATGCCCTGGGCCTGTCCCCAGAGGGAGGTAGAGCGCTGTGCTTGAAAGCATAGGGACTCTAGAGCCACATCACTTGGGTTCAAAGCTACCCACTTGCTAAGATCTTGGGCAAGACATTTAACTTCGCGGTGCCTCAGTTTCCCATCTGTAAAATGGGGATGATGATAATAATTCTAATACCCACTTCACAGGTGGAGTAGACACTGTGTGAATGTCCCTGATTTTTCATGCCTCTGTGTATCTACGCCTCTTGCTACTGCATTTCCATACTGACTCTGGGCTTGGTTGACTTGCTTTGGCCAATGTCAGTTACAAGGTTGATTCAAGCAGAGACTAGAAGAAGTGCTGTGTGTTTCTGCCTCCTCTCTTAGAATCCTACAACGGTTATGAGAATATACTAGGGCTGGCCTCTGGTCATGAGGACATGACTATGCCATCTATCTCAGGCATGTGGGAGACATGAGGAAGACAGTTAAGTTGTCCCAGACCAGGACATCCTAGAACATCCAGTCCCCAGCTGACTGCAGATGCAGGAGCAAGCCCAGCTAAGGTCAGCCAAGCCTAAGCCAGATGAGGAGAACTTCCCAGTCAGCATATGAACTTATGAGAAGTCATAAGTGAGTGCTGTTTTAAGCAACTAAATTTTAGGGTGACTTGTTATGCAGCTTTAAATTGATGCCTAGAAATCAGGCATTTCTATAAACCAAACCAAAACCAAAACCAACTCTAACACATATAGTACTAACTTTGGGATTAGAAAGCAAGTAGAGGCTAGAAAAGACGATAAAGAAACTGGCTAGGTGCAGTAATCCCAACACTTTGAGAGGCCGAGCTGGGGGGATTGCTTGAGCCCAGGAGTTTGAGACGAGCCTGGACAACATAGCAAGACCCTGCCTTTACAATAAATAAAAAATTAGCCAGGCACAGTGGTATACACCTGTAGTCCTAGCTACTCTACTCAGGAGACTGAGGTGGGAGGATCTCTTGAGTCCAGGAGGTCAAGGCCACAGTGAACTGTGATCGTGCCACTCATAGAGTGAGACCCTGTCTCAGAAAGAAAGAAAAAAAAAAAGAAATAAATGAAGGAAGGAAGGAAGGAAGTGAAATTACTATAGTAGGCTAGAAAAGAAGGTGACCCATATTATGTCTAACAAAATAATAGGCAAAACTGTTGTCTGTGGTAATTTGGAAGATAGAAGTACTTAATTAACTTGTGAATTTGAGCAATGAGATTTCCAGGTAGAAGGCTGAAAGGATCAAACGGCTCTTACAAACTGAATTTGATAAGGTACTAGGAGAAAGATGAGCTGAAGAAGAAAATGACCAGTTTGTTAACATAATTTAGAGGGAATATAAAAGGGCCAGAACTTGCTGAATTGGAGCAATTTCCCAATCCTTATCCCCAGTCGTTCCAGCCAGTAAAAGCCTCTCAGTGTACTACAAGACCTAAGACTTTCACTTTAGGCATTAATAGAATAACAGGGACTGTGTTTACCCTCTCACCTAAACAATTAAAGGAATACAAGAATTTCCAGAATCCTACAAGGTAGAATTAATGATATCTGGAAAACAATAAAAATTATGAGACACAGAGAAGCAGGAAAATACACTTATACAGAAAAATCAATCAATAAAACAGACCCAGAAATCACACAGATGACAGAACTAGTAGTCAAGATTAGTAGTCTACTAGCAGGACCAGTAGATGATTGACTTGTAGAAAATTAAATTATAGCAATTATAACTATATTTTGTATGTTTAATAAGGTAGAAAAATCCATGAGCATACTAAGGAGAGACAGGGAAGATATAGAAAAGCTCCAAAACCTGGGTGCAGTGGCTCACGCCTGTAATCCCAGCACTTTGGGAGGCAGAGGTGGGTGGATCACCTGAGATCAGGAGTTCAAGATCAGCTTGACCAACATGGAGAAACCCCGTCTCTACTAAAAATACAAAATTAGCTGGGCTTGGTGGCACATGCCTGTATTCCCAGCTACTCGAGAGGCTGAGGCAGGAGAATCACTTGAACAGGGGAGGTGGAGGTTGTGGTGAGCCGAGATCATGCCATTGCACCCCAGCCTGGGCAACAAGAGTGAAACTCTGTCTCAAAAAAACAAAACAAAACAAAAAACAAAAAAACTCCAAATCTAACTTCTATATGACTACAATGTCTGAGATGGAAAAATGTATTGGATGTAGTAAATAACAGGTTATATACTGTGGAAGGGAAGGCTAGTGACTTTGAATATACAGCAGTATAAACTATCTAAAATGAAACACTCAGAGAAAAAAAAAATCCCTAAAAAACAACAACAACAACAAAGAAAACAATAAGGAAGGAAGGAAAGAAGGAAGGAAGGGCAGATGAACAACTTAAAGTGACCTAATAGATGTGTAATTGGAGTTTCAGAAGCACAGCCATACATTGGAGATATTGTGGTTTCAGTTCCAGACCACTGCAATGAAACTAATATTTCAGTAGAGTCACATAATTTTTTTGATCTCTCAGTGCATATAAATGTTTGTTTGTTTGCTTGTTTTTTGTTTTGTTTTATTTGTTTTTTTAAGACAGGGTCTCACTCTGTCTCTGAGACTGGAGTGCAGTGGCATGGTCACAGCTCAGCCTCAGCCTCCTGGGCTCAAGAGATTCTCCCACCTCAGCCTCTTGAGTAGCTAAGGCCACAGGCGTGTACCACCATGCCTGGCTAATATTTCTGTTTTGTAGCGGCAGGGTTTCACCATGTTGTGCAGGCTGGTCTTGAACTCCTGAGCCCAACCTGCTCACCTCAGCCTCCCAAAGTGCTGGGATTAAAGGTGTGAGCCACTGTGCCTGGCCGTGAATATAAAAGTTTTGTTGGCTGGACACGTTGGCTAAAAAAGTTTTGCTTACACTATAGTGTAGTCTATTAAGTTTGCAATAGCCTTATATTTAAAAATGCAATGTACATACCTTAATTATAAAATATTTTATTGCTGCTGGGTGTGATGGGGCATGCCTAAAGTCCCAGCCACTCAGGAGGCTAAGACAGGAGGATCACTTGAGCCCAGGAATTTGAGTCCAGCCTGGGCAACATATTGGGAAGCTTGAGAAGAGGGAGAGAGACAGGGGAATGGCCAGTCAGTGGAGCAGTCAGAACAGAAACAACATTTATTGATTAAGTTTGCCATCTTACATGGTCACAACTCATGGTGTCTCAAAACAGTTATAATAGTTATACCAAAGACCACTGATCAAAGATCACCACAACAGATATAATAATAATGAAACATTTGCAATATTGTGAGAATGACCAAAATGTGACACAGAGACATGAAGTGAGCACATGCTGTTGGAAAAACAGTGCTGATAGACTTGCTCAATACGGGGTTTACAGGGTTACCACAAACCTTTAATTTGTGAAAAAAAAAAAAAAAAAGCGAAACACAATAAAACGAGGTATGCCCATAGATAAAAAGTGGGAGAAGAAAAATATTTTAAGAAATAATAGCAAAAAGCATGAAAACTATAAACCCACAGATTAAAAAGCTCAATGATTCCAAGGACAAGAAACATTATGAAACATTATGAAAATGACACCAACACACATTATAAACAAATTGTTTGAAGCTAGTGATAAAGAGGAAATTTTTTTTTTTCTTTTGAGATGGAGTCTTGCTCTGTCACCCAGGCCGGAGTGCAGTGGTGCAATCTTGGCTCATTGCAACCTCCACCTCCTGGGTTCAAGCAATTCTGCTGTCTCAGCCTCCAATTAGCTGGGATTACAGGCATGTGCCACCATGCCCAGCTAATTTTCATATTTTTTAATAGAGATGGGATTTCACCATGTTGGCCAGGCTGGTCTCAAACTCTTGACCTCAGGTGATCCACCTACCTCGGCCTCCCAAAGTGTTGGGATTACAGGCGTGAGCCACCATGTCTGGCCAAAGAGGAAATCTTAACAGCAGCAAGAGTACAAAGACATTATGTATAGAGGAACAAAGATAAGAAGAAAAACAGACTTAATCTTTGTAATAATGTGAGCCAGAAGACAGCAGAGCAACATCTTTAAAGTGCAGTCACATGCTGCTTAACAATAGGGATAGATTCTGAGAAATGCGTCATTCAGTGATTTTGTTGTACAAACATCACAGAATGTAGTAATACAAGCCTAGGTGGTATAGCCTGCAACACATCGACAGATAGCTTGTGCTCCTAGGCTGAAACCTGTATAACATGTTACTGTACTGAATGCTATAGACAGTTGTAACAAAATGGTATTTTGTGTATCTAACCATGTCCAAATATAGACAAAATACAATAAAATGCAGCATTATATTCTTATGAAACCATTGTATATGCAGTCCATCATTGACCAAAACGTCATCATGTAGCATATGACTGTCCTGAAAGAAAAACATTGTCAACATAGAATTCTATACCTAGCAAAGACGTTTTTCAAAAATGAAGACAATTATAAAGACTTTACAAGAAACCAAAGCTGACAGAATTATCACAAATGTACGAGAACTACATGAAATGTTAAAAAAAAGTTTCAGACAGAAAGAAAATCATACCAAATAGAGATCAGGAGATACACAAAGGAATGAAAAGTACCAAAAGTGGTATTTATGAAACTATAAAATATCTTTTCTTTAAAAAAATCTCTTTCAGTAATAATTGGCTGCTTAAGAAAAGAAATATAAATGTATTGCAGGATTTCTGCCATATGTAAAAGTAAAACATACGAAAATTGGTGAGGTTCAGGACACACTACTCCTAAATACAGCACTTTTGCCATAGAAGAAATAGCAGAAACAGCCCATAGAAACTAAAAAGAATTTATCTCACTTCCTTTCCCCTGTAATGGGCCATAAAACCAAGTTGACCTTCCCTGAAAATAGGTCATAGGACCCTCATTCCAGAGGCATCCTCCCTATACCTGGAGAAAAAGAATGTCCCTATCCTCAAAGATGCAAAGACACCAAAAAGAATCTGAACAAATGGGCTTTGCTAAGTTTCTCCGAGTTTATTACCATTAGATCATATCCTTTTTTCTGCAATCATACATCTAAATGACTGTCCATAAAAATACAGTTTTCCCTGTTTTTTAAGGTCTTCATTTCTGAATACTCTTGTGTCAGGTAAAACTTACCTTAAATAAATTTGTATGCTTTGCTTTTGTTAATCTGCCCTTTATTATAGGTGCCATAGCCACGAATATCAAAATGGTTATTGAGAGAATTAAATGAAATACTGAATCTAGTCTTCAGCATGATTCTTGGACTACAGTAAGCTTTTAGTAAATGCTACTTCAACAAAATCCCTAAATTCAACAGAGTTGAGGAGGGTAAGTGAGAGAGCATGAGAGGCGTGGCAAGGGAGGAGTTGGCGAACCTCTGTCTACTGCCACCTGCTCCTTGGCTGCTTCCCTGGGTCCCAGCACAGCCCCTCACTGTCCTCTCTCTTGATGTGCTTTACAGGAGATGTGTTTCTGTTATCACTGCTGCCAAGGAGTGCTCAGCATCTCCCCACCCCTGCATTCCTGCCTCCAGGGAAGGTTCCTATAACCCCAAGGAGAAGGCACCAGGAGTACCAGGGGTAGGGGAGGCGGACAAGTTGCCAGGTGTCACTCACTTTCCAAGTAAATGCTAACACTTCCTGTCCTCCTTGGTGGACACTGTTTCTGTTAGTAACCTCTCTCCAGTGGCTGCTGGAAAAACTTTCTGGAAAGATTTCCGGATGTCATCGATCTGTTCAGAGAAGATCTGAGCCAGGAAAAGGGAAAAAGGGAAATAAATTATGGAGAGAGGATGAGGAATCCATTCATTCGTCAAATGTTTATTGAGCACCTACTATGTGACAGGCACTGTTGTAGGTTCCAGGCGGACACAAAGGTGAAAGGACAGATACCGTCCTTATTCTTATAAAACTTACATCCTGGTGGGAGGCAACAGAGTACAAACAAATAAGTGCCAAAGAAATGGGATAAAGTTGGACTATAACAAGTGCCATAAGGGAAATATACCAGGCGCTATGGTTTAAATGTATCCTTTCCAAAATTCAGGTGTTAGAACTTAATAGCCAATGTGATTTTATTAAGAGGTGGAGTATTTAAGAGGTGATTATGTCATGCGGGCTTCTTCCCTCATGAATGGAATTAAGACTCATATAAAAGAGGTTTTACAGAGTGTTGGCTCACTTGCCCTTCTGCCTTTCATCATGTGAGGACACAGCATTCCTCCCTTCCAAAGGATGCAGCAGCAGGGCACCATCTTTGAAGCAAAGAGTGAACCTCATCAGACCACCAAACCTGCCAGCCCCTTGATCTTAGATTTCTCTAGAAACTATGAGAAAATAAATTTTTGTTATTTATAAATCACCCAGTCTATGGTATTTTGTTATAGCTGCACAAAATAGATGATGAGATAGAAAGTACTTTAGATCATATTAGAAAAGTCCTCTCTGTGGAGGTGATATTTTAGCCAAGGCCTCAATGATGCTCTCAGGTGCAGGACAGCATGTCAAGGCCCTGGAGAAGGTGGAAAAAGAGCATGGTGGGTTGGTACTGTGGGCACAGGGAAGAGAGTCAAGACCAGAGGCAGGCAGGGCCCACATCACACCTGGCTGTGCAGGTCATAGTGAGGACTTTAGGTTTATTATAAGTGCAGGGAATGTAATAAATCAGCAGTGGAAGATTTTTTATTTATTATTAATTATTTGTTTAAAAAATATATTTTGCTGGGCACAGTGGCTCATGCCTGTAATCCTAGCACTTTGGGAGCCGAGGTGGGCGAATCTCTTAAGCCCAGGAGTTTGAGACCAGCCTGGGCAACATGATGAAACCCTGTCTCTACAAAAAGTACAAAAACAGCCAAGCGTGGTGGCTCACGCCTGTAATCCCACCACTGTGGGAGGCCAAGGCAGGCAGATCACTTGAGGTCAGGAGTTCTAGACCAGCCTGACCAACATGCAAAACGCTGTCTCTACTGAAAAATACAAAAATTAGCTGGGCGTGGTGGTGTGTGCCTGTACTCACAGCTACTAGGGAGGCTGAGGCACGAGAATCGCTTTAACCCAGGAGGCGGAGGTTGCGGTGAGCTGAGATCACGCCACTGCACTCCAGCCTGGGTGACAGAATGAGACTGTCACGAAACAAAAAAACAAACAAAAACAAACCCCAAACAAGTAAACAAACAAAAAGTACAAAAATTAGCCGGGCATGGTGGCGCGTACCTGTAGTCCCAGCTATTCAGGAGGCTGCGGTGGGAGGATGACCTTAGCCCGAGGGAAGTCGAGGCTGCAGTGAGCCATGATTGTCCCACTGCACTCCAGCCTGGGTGACAGATTGAGACCCTATCTCAAAAAATATACATACATTTTTGTGGGGAGGAAAGAGGTGAGAGAAGCCTATTATTTCTTTCCATGTGCAGATTCTTTTTCAGCTGGGAATTTCCTCATTCGACTACGTTTGATGGTCAGAAAAGGGAAACTTCTGTTGACTACTCCCCTCTTTTCAGTAACTACTAATACTTTTGGAGCAGTTAATTTGTGTTGGGCTGTATACTAAATGCTTTACATTCATTATGTCATTTCGTCTCCATCCAAGAGATAGGTATGTACAAATATTGTCTCCATATGGCAGATAGGGAAGCAAAGGCTCAAAGAAGTGAAGCTTCTAGCTCTGGACACAGTCAGGCAGTTAGGGCTTCACCCTTCACCTCCTTCCCCCTCCTCCACTGCTGCCTGCTTGCAGCCTGCTCAGACCTTATTACCATCAGTGACCTCCTCAGTTGCCAAGTGTGGTGGCATTTCCTTAGAACTGCTCATCTTCAAACTTCCTTTTCTTCTTCATTTTCTTAAAACTCTCTCTCCTCTGGCTTTTAGACACAGGTTCTCTTCAGATGCTCTCAGTCTCTTTGGAGCTGCCCTCTTCTTCCACAACAGGCCACTTCTCTCACCACCCTCTTTCATTATGTGATTCTGCCCATGGCTTCCACCGTCCCCTGAAGGCAGAAGTTTCATTACAATTTTCTCACGGGACTGAGACAAGCACTTCTAATGTCCCTGACCCAGCATTTAGTAAACAAGCATTCATTTAATTTTTAATTAACAATAACTATATTAGCACCTACCATGTGCTAGGCACTGATGAGAATACAGTGAAAAGGACAGGGTCTTCAGGGCAATGCAGTAGGCTTTGGTTTGGTTCACACAGTTATATACATACAAGCACAGGGCCAGGCATATTGTAGATGCTTAGTAAATATTTGTTGAATCAGTGACTTAGTTGGGGAGGCAAACTTGTACATAATTGGCTCTAGTTCAGGTTGAAGGAAGAGAGTGTGGTCATAAAGGTACTGGCAAGTGCTGAGAGTGAGAGCCAAAGGAATGGGCAAGCAAGGGTAAGTGTCTTTCTTCAGGTGACATTGGAATTGAGCCTTTAAATCATCCCAGATCCCAAGGGTGTTCAAGAACTAGCAAGTGATATGGTGTGCTCAAGCATAATGCAGGAGGTAGTGGAAGATGGATGAAATGAAACCACTAAAATTGTGTTTTAGGAAACTCACTCTGGTGCCTGCGTAGAGGATGGCACTTTGAGGGGAGAGACTGCAAGTGGGAAGACCAGTAAGGCAGCTGCTGCATCACCCAGAAGAGTGGGTACCTGCCCAGATGAGGCCAATGGCAGAGCAAAAACCAATGAGGGAGGGCGGATGCAAGACTACTGCAGGAGTGCAATCTACAAGGCTTAGCACTTTACTAGATAAAGGGGTAAAAGAAAGAAACAAGAACTAAAAATGGGTTTGAAGCTTCTCACCTGGGTAACTGCATGATGGTGGTGATATTTCCCAAAGAGTGAACAGTAGAGAAGGGGCAGGTTTGACAGAAACTATGGAAGAGGCTGGACAAGGTGGCTCACACCTGTAATCCCAGCACTCTAGGAGGCTGAGGCAGGAGGATCACTTGATGGTAGGAGTTTGAGACCAGCCTGGGCAACATAGTGGAGACCCTGTCTCTCTACTAAAAATTTAAAAATTAGCTGGGCATGGTGGCATGTGCCTGCAGTCCCAGCTACTTAGGGTGCTGAGGTGGGAGGATTACTTGAGCACAGGAGGTCAAGGCTGCAGTGAGGTAATGATCATGCCACTGCATTGTGTTCTGTCCGTAGGTGTACCATCATTTACTTAACCAATCCCTGTTGTAGAATTTCTGACTTTTTCTAGTTTCCTCAATCCTCCCTCAGAAATGCTGCAGAGAAGAATTTAACCTGTATCTAACATTTTTGAGCCCTTTTTTTTTTTTTTTTTTTGAGACATGGTCTCACTCTTTCATTTCACAGAGACCCTGTCTGGAAAAAAAAAAAAAGGGAAAGGAGAGAGGGAAGAAAGGAAGGAAGGAAGAAAGAAACTATGGAAGAAAGTAAGCTTTATTTTTGACATTTTATTATATTTATTTATTTATTTATTTTTGAGACACAGTTTCACTCCTGTCACCAGGCTGGAGTGCAGCAGCGTACTCTCAGCTCACTACAACCTCTGCCTCCTGGACTGAAGTGATCCCCTTGCCTCAGTCTTTCCAGTAGCTAGGATTACAGGCACCCACCACCACACCTGCCAAATTTTTTGTATTTTTAGTAGAGACGGGGTTTTACCATGTTGGCCAGGCTAGCCTCAAACTCCCGATCTGAAGTGATCCACCCGCCTCAGCCTCCCAAAGTGCTGGGATTACAGGAGTGAGCCACTACGCCTGGCCTATTTTTGACATTTTAAATTGGAAATGCTGGTGAGGCGAACAAGTGGAGATATCTAGCAGAAAGATGAAAATATAAGCTGGATTTCAAGAAATTTGGGAGCTTTCAGTGCTGATGCAGGCAACCAACACCATGGGAACAGATGTGATTTGTGGGAGAGAATTTTCACTTATGCAGAAAAGAGGCCTAAGGCTGTGGACACCTGTTGAACATTTCCGTATTTCTGTCCTGTGGGAGTCACAAATTCAGCATGTCCAAAATGGAATTAATCATCTTTCCACTAAACCCATTTATCTTCTTGACTTCTCTAGCTGTGCAGATGGCACTGACCATTGTCTTAGTCGCCCTAGCTCAAAATCTCAGCTATCTTTTTCTCATACCTTGACTTTTTTTCACCTATAGAACATTCTGAAAATCCACAAAAAACAATAGATAGGAGATATAATCATTGATAATGAAACCATTTAGTATATTGTATAGTGGATTCTTCTGGTCATATTCCTATGCGAGTATAGATTTAATTTCCTTTGTACAGGAATCATACTCTACATTTTTAGGATAATCTTTTTATTGAAGTGTAACAGTCATGCAGAAATGTACACAATCATAAGTCGATGGCTTTTCATGTCATTAAATATTCTTTTGCAACATGAATTTTTAAAAGTTGCAAGATATTCCACCCATAGATGTACCATAATTTAGTTAACTAACCCATTGTAGAACTTCTGGCTTTTTCTAGTTTCCTCATCTCTCCCTCAGAAATGCTGCAGAGATGATTTACCTATATTTAACATTTTTGTGCCCATTTCCAATTTTTCCTTAGAATACAATTCTTTAGGGCAAAATTTCTGGGTCCAAGGTATGTGCATATTTTTAAATAAACTTTTTTATTTTAGGATAGTTTTAGGTTTAGAGAAAAATTATGAAGAAGATTCTACAGTTTCTGTATAATCCACACTGTTTCCCCTATTGTTCACTTTTTTTTTTTTTTTTTTTGGTGACAGCCGAGTCTCACTCTGTCACCCAGGCTGCAGTGCAGTGGCTCGATCTCTGCTCACTGCAACCTTCACCTCCCGGGCTCAGGCGATTCTCTTGCCTTAGCCTCCCAAGTAGGGACTGGGACTACAGGCATGTGCCACCATACCCGGCTAATTTTTTGTATTTTTAGTAGAGACGGGGTTTCACCATGTTGGCCAGGCTGATCTCAAACTCCTGACCTCAGGTGATCCTCCCACCTCAACCTCCCAAAGTGCTGGAATTACAGGTGTGAGCCACCACACTGGGCTATTCACTCTTACAGAAGTATAACACATCTCACAATTGCAACCAATATTGATACATTATGATTATGATTATGATTATGATTATGATGATTATTTTGAGACGGAGTTTTGCTCTTGTGGACCAGGCTGGAGTGCAATGGTGCGATCTTGGCTCACTGCAACCTCTGCCTCCCGGGTTCAAGTGATTCTCCTGCCTCAGCCTCCCAAGTAGCTGGGATTATAGGCACGCGCCACCACGCCCATGTAATTTTTGTATTTTTAGCAGAGACGGGTTTTCACCCTGTTAGCCAGGATGGTCTCAGTCCCCTGACCTCAGGTGATCCACTCGCCTCGGCCTCCCAAAGTGCTGGGATTACAGGCGTGAGCCACCTCGCCTGGCCCGATACATTATGATTAACTAAAGTTGATACTTTATCCAGATTTCCTTAGTTTTTACCTAATGTTCTTTTTTAAATTGCAGCGTCACACTCAGGACACCATATTACATTGTCATGCCTCCTTAGGTTCCTCCTGGCTCTGAGTTTCTTAGACTTCCCTTGCCTTTGCTGATCTTAACAATTTTGAAGAATACTGGTCATGCACTCTGCAGAATATCCCTCAATTCGGATTTGTCTGATTTTTTTTTCTTATAATTAGACTGGGTTATGAGATTTGGAAGGAAAGTACCATAAAGTGCCATTCTCATCATATATCATTCCACATACATCAACATGATTTAGCGCATAGTCTTGATCACCTGGCTGAATTACTGTTTGCCAGGTTTCTCCACTGTAAAATCACTCATTTTCCCCTTTACAGATGTTGTACTTTTGGGAAGGAAGTCACTATGCACAGCCCACATTTAAGGAGGTGGAAGTTATGCTGCAGGATGGCTGCCTACATTAGTTATTTGAGATTCTTCTGTGGGGGATTCATCTCTTCCTCATTCGTTAATTTATTCAATCACTTATATCGGTATGGACTCATGAATATTTCTTTTGTACTTTGAGTTATAATCCAATATCACTTGTTTTATTGCCCAAGGCAATTTGTAATGTTCTGAATAACTCAGTGCAAAACAACCCCTTCCAAAGGTTGTACCAGCTCACAGGGTAGACGTCATTAAGATCCATTTCCCCTCAACTTCACAGACCCATTAAAAAGGTCAGAAAGCAAGGGGTAGGCTGAGATTCCTGCCTAGCGCCCAATTTCTGGACGCCCCTAAGGAAGATGAGGCCAGCATGCAGGGGTCTTTCCCCACCTCAACCCCTGAGACGCCCTTTCTCGGCCAGACCCTATTTAGCACCCCTCCTTGTCCCCTGCCCCATCTCCTGGCTTCCTGTGGCTCCGCCCACCGTGGGGCGGAAGTGGGTGTGGCCACGGGCGGAAGCACTGGGTCAGGGGCCCAATCTTGCAGCCAGCCCCTCCCACTCGCCGCCGCCCTACCCCTCCGGCCCACACCGGAAATGAGGTCAGACAGAGAAACCCGGGTGGTGAGAGTCGGCCCAAAAAGCGGCGGCCGTTGGAGGTGGCTGCGGCAGCTGGTGAGGGGGTGGAGTGGGTTGAGAGTGTTGGGGTCCTGGGCGCTAGTAGCAGAGGGGATCGGAGCGCCAAGCCGCGGCTGAGCGGCTAAGGGCGTCTTGGGGCTGCGGCAGCCGGCCGGAGGGTGAGGGTGGTGGGGCCTTGCTTTTCAGGGCCCTTGTCCCCATCCCTGGGGATGTGGGTCGGGCTGTCTCCGGGGCCACAGCCCCTCTTCCCCTTTCTTCTTTCTGCCTCTCTGGGGCGGGCGGCAACGTGAGGGCTTGGTGTCCCGAGCCATGGTCGCCCCAGCCCTCAGGGACGGGCCGGGGCGTGGTGGAGAGTCCTTCGAAACACAGTTTTTCTCATATATGTGGCCATGTTGCGACCCCCGATCCGGGAGGGAGCTCAGTCGCCACGACTTGCGTTTTGGCAGTTTCTGCCCTAGAAGAGCCGACCCCCGCCCCTCGTGAGCCCAAATGAGAAGTTGCCTCCTGCCTCTCCCACCTCCTACTCCGCCCCTCACTTCCACACCCTGCTCCTGTCTCTCTTCTTACTTGCTGTCCACCAGCTACCGGTTCCTTCCTCTGCGTGACTCAACTTCATCTCTCCCCGCATGCGTGCCTGGACGCCGGGTCCTCTCGAGAGTGTGCACCCGCGACTGGAGATGGGGAGCCCTAGGGTTCCTTTGTCACTACTGTTCGAATTACAGGCTTTGAGGCAGGAAAGGATTCTGCACAGGCATTCGACTACAAGTTGTTTGGTGACTTCGTTCCATGTTCAAGTTTGTGCTGTTCTGCCTGAGGTTTTTATTTGTTCTTTTGTTTTTGTTTTTTGTATTTTTGTTGCCTGAGTTTTTAAAGCAGTAATACTTTATTAGGGAAGTAGATTTAGACATGCTGTTCCCACTTGTTTCTTTATTTTGGTTTTAGGAACAGTTGTCTCCCAAACCTCAATCATGGCATTTTAATCCACTTTTTTTTTTCCATTTTTCCCCTTCTTTTCACAGGTGTTGATAAACCACTTCTTAATGCTTAAAAGAACTTGGTCTTGTTTAAATGTATGTGCTTTTGGACACTTTGAGAAGCTTCGTTTGTATGGTAGTTTTGGAAGTAGGTGTCACCATTGCTCCTACAGGTGTGGCAGATAAGCCAGAGGACTGTTTTCCTGTCTTTAAATTCATTGGCATAGGCACAGCATGAAAATAGGTTTTAGAAAGCCCTTTGCAAAGTGAAAACTGAGTGAATGGGAATATGGTCAGACAGTGGCACCACTTAGAATTTTAAGGTGATCTTGAAATACTTTGGGCATAGAGGCAAGAGAAAAGTGCTAAAAATTTAATATATATTTAATTAGATGCTGTACAGATTAAATATTTCCCCTTAAGAGGGAATTTTGAAGATTGCTCCTACTACTCTCATTTCTTGAAATGTTTCCCGCTGAAGTGACTCCTGAAGTGTGATGTTTGGTTCGAGGATGAATAGGAGAATAAGAAATTTTGGAAAACAATTTGGCCAGAAATCTTAGAAACTTCACCCTATCCCTGTCATTTCAGCTGCTATTGTATCCTATTTTTCTGTGATTATGTGACACTGAAGCACATAACTAGGACGAACATTTATTTTCTGAAGGGTAAGAGAGGGGCTTAAAAATTGTTAATTATTCAAAAATGTATGACATGCTGTATAAGGTTCTATACCTGGTAGCTTCCAGGTGGTAGTCGGTACCAGAATGGGTGCAAACTTAGTCTCTTCTCCATTCTGACTTCAAACCTGGGTCACTACAATTTCTTGGATCATGAAAACTGCATTCTTCCTTAAAGGGTGTCACTAAGTTGTCTTTCTGTTTCTTTCTGCCATGGTCATTGTCAGCAGTGACCCCAGGCCAAAGAACAGTTTTTCATTCATTCTCAATACCTCGATGAGACCGTGTCCTACTCTGTGTTTCCACAACTCTAGTGTGATTTCGAAGTTGTATGTTTTTCTACTCCTGTCTAGTCAGACATACTCTAATCTTTCTGGATCTCATCATTAGGTAATTCAAGGACAAGTTTAATTAGGGAAAAGAAGGATGTAGTCCCCCAAATTTGTTCTGGGTCCTGTCCCAGTTGTCATCTGGTGAGTAGGTTTTTGTGCTTAAGAATATGTTGACTTCAGGCATTTAACAAGGGACAAAACATCTATTTTTGGTGGCTTAAGGAAGTGGTAGGAACAGAATCTAAGTGTAGCCAGATGAAAGGTGACTTATTTTGTTTAGACAGGCAGAACTGTGGACTATCATGATCTGTTTCATCAAATTATTCCAAAACAACAGATCCTTTTCAGGCTTTCTTTTTCTTTTTCTTTTCTTTCTTTTTTTTCCCCTAAACTTCCTTTTGGCAGATGTGGCCTCATGGATGAGCTGGTACACGACTTAGCCTCAGCCTTGGAGCAGACATCTGAGCAGAATAAGCTTGGTGAACTGTGGGAGGAGATGGCCCTGAGCCCCCGACAGCAGAGGCGGCAGCTTCGGAAACGCCGAGGTCGGAAGCGTCGTTCTGACTTCACTCACCTGGCAGAGCATACCTGCTGCTACAGCGAGGCCTCTGAGTCAAGTCTGGATGAGGCCACTAAGGACTGTCGAGAAGTGGCTCCGGTGACCAATTTTAGTGACTCTGATGACACAATGGTAGCCAAACGACACCCAGCTCTCAATGCCATTGTTAAGAGTAAGCAACATTCTTGGCATGAATCTGACTCCTTTACTGAAAATGCACCTTGTCGACCACTCAGGCGCAGGCGGAAGGTGAAGCGAGTGACATCAGAGGTGGCTGCTAGCCTTCAGCAGAAGCTGAAGGTGTCAGATTGGAGCTATGAGAGAGGCTGCAGGTTCAAGTCTGCTAAGAAGCAGCGTCTGTCCCGTTGGAAGGAGAATACTCCCTGGACCTCTTCAGGTCACGGATTGTGTGAATCAGCGGAAAATAGGACTTTCCTAAGCAAAACAGGAAGGAAAGAAAGGATGGAGTGTGAAACAGATGAACAAAAACAGGGCTCTGATGAGAACATGTCAGAATGGTGAGATCTCCCTTACTAAGTCAAAGATTTTCCTGGTTAATTTTTCCCAAAGTGCACATCCATGGTCTTAGTGGGTTCTACCTTCTTTCAAACCAGCCACTCTAGTATTGACTTTGAAGCCTTCCTTGAATCAATCAATAGTTTAGCTTTTTAAGGTACCATTCATGAGTCTATTTCCCTGTGTCAGGAAGGCTATATATAATAGAAACACAGTTGTTTCTAAAAACTGTTTAAAACACGTATCTCAAATGCAAAACTAATAATTTTATTTTAAAAAACAGTTTGCTGCTTATTATGCCATGTAGTTTGTACATAAATATTATTGTTTAGAACTCAGATCTCAGCAGAGGTTGGTGTGTGTGTATGAGAGAGAAAATGCTAGCGCCAGGTATACAGAGTTTATAAATGTTCTGTTAAGTTGCCTGTTCTCATTAAGAATCATGGCTTTAGATGCTTTTTGGCTATAATACTGTTTTCTGCTACTTGTGGTTTGACTATATTGAATTTATTTTTTTATGGCTGACATTCAAATTGTCTGAACCCATGGTGGGCTTTGAAAATAACAGTACCGAGTCCCATTAGTCTTACATCAGATGTGATCAAGCCAGAAAAATTTGTCTCTAATGGGTACGTGTTTAAAAATGAGTGTAGTTTTGGTGACTTTTTATTTTTTACATCTCACATAGTCCTAGGAACATTGATACCCCCCAGCTTGGTACTTTAATGTTATTAATATTAATCTGTGATTGTCTTAATAGTGAGGATGCCATTGGTGTTTTGGATGGGACAATTCTTTATGGTGCATTGCAGAATATTTAGCATCTCTGCATTGTTCACACCCCCTTTTCATTGTATCAACCCAAAAGCCTCCAGGGGTGATCCCTAGGTGGATTGAGTACTCCCAGTTGAGAACCAGTGTGTTCTATTATTGTTAATATTAGTTGACATTTATTAAGCACTTAACTATGGGCCAGGCATTGTACTGTGGACTTAACATATACTCTTCTTTAATGTTCACAATTCCACTATATGGTGGATACCACTATTTGTATTTACAGAAGGGAAGTTGAGGTTATAAGAGCTTAGATAATTTGCCTAAGGTCACCCAGTGCCAAAACTGGGAAATAAGCCTGATTCCAAAGCTCATTCTTAACCACCATGTTGTGCTGCCCTTTGAGTTGTTCTGTCTCAATTTAACTTTCCCAACTGTAGAACATACGACCTTTCTGAAGTTTAGCTTAAAAACAAAGACATTAATCTTAGGAACACTGAGGTGAGGCTGTGTCAGTAACAGGAAAAGCTGTTTAGGTCTGTATACCTGTACCTTTCACGAATGGTTTTTAATCCAGCTTTTAAACTTTTTCTTATTAACTTTATATCTGCCAGTCTGCAGACTATATTGAGATAGGCGCATAATTTGACTTTCCTAATTTTCCTCTAATGCCTCATTCCTTCTAAGGTCTATTTGCAGAATTTATATGTATATATTTGGATTATAAAGGTATTTTTTCCTCATCAGACTATTTTTAATCAAACAAGAAATGCTTAGTCAACTTGTAGCCTTTCACACTATTGAAACCCTCTATTGAGACATTCAAGTTTGTTTTAATATTGAGCATATATACCAAATAGAAGTCTTCTTAGTATTGAGAATGGTGATTTTAAAAGTAGCCTTTTGGGATAATAGCTTTGTGTATGTTTCTTCCCCTTAATTTCTTGTTAAACTACGACATAATTGTATGTGAGAGAGCGACTGTTAACTCTGTCTGCTCTAACAGCCCAAGTATGGCTCCAGATGCAGAGCCTGTTTTCTAGCACGAGATGCTTCACTCTTTTCTGTTCCTTCTTACTCCAGACACATCTATTGCACATTCTAGTCAGGATGTAATAATATAAATTCTCGTTATCTGAGAGTCTGGATAAACTTAAGTGGATGGGAATTCTTATGAAATTCTTACTCTTTTCAAATTGAGGAGACCTCATTCACCCATTTGGGTGAATTATCCTGGCCCCTCACTTCAGAGTTCTTTCAATATGTAGATGCTAAAGGGCTTGTAGCTGTGAAGGAATAATGGGCGGAGTGGTGGCATACCCGGCATGAGGAAAGTTCTTTAAAATCTTCTAGTTATTTAGGAGTTCTAAATTCCCCTTGCCTTGTCTCGATTCATTTGTAGTTACAAACAGAAGTGCTTTGTATTTTTTCCCCCTAAATCCATTCTGTGGGGAAAGGGGATGATTCTTACTCTTTGACTGCATGTTGTGTTCAGCCTCTCTTCAAGAGGAGAGTGGAACTAAAATCTCCCTTAATTGTTAGGCACACCTTTAAAAAGGGCTAGCATTAGAGTGTAAGGAGATAATAGTGTACGATTTGGATATTATACTGTCTTGGTGAGTTGATTCTGTCAATAATTTTTTACTTTATTTTTTCCCTGCATTTTTAAAAGAAATACTTTAAAGAATCTTCTTGGTTACCCTTTCATAAATCTACTTGGATGTGCCACTGTTTATTCACATACAGATCAAAATGTAGAATTTTACTTTTTAGCAGTGATATTGAGGGTTGTCGGAGTAATGATCCACATTGTAAGATTATTAAGATGAAGTTGATTGTTAAGCTTAGCTTAGCCTAGTCAATGGTAGAGTTTTTTTTTTTAAAGCATGTATTAGTTGTTTTAGATTTGAAAATGTGTGTCTCAATCAGCTTATTTCTAATTTCCTTAAACTCACTCTTTGCGACCTAAACATGGAGTATAGACTTCATCAATATTTGTTTGCTTTTCTGTTTCTGGTCTTCTTTTAATATTACACCAGCCAATCCCTCACAAGTTTTGAGGAACTAAAAATGGTTATAATATAATAGTTTTTTTCTGCTTGCATAGAGATCAAACTATTACTTTAATATTTTTCGATTAAAATGTTTTGTGAGTATTTAAAGCAGAACAACTACTGTAAAATTATTTTCTACTGATCTTTATTTAAATTGTCTGTATAGCAGCTATTAATAGCTATTAGCTATTAGGTGACTGTAGCCTAATTTTGCTCTATTCTTTACTAACACATCATTTGTTTGTTCCCCTTGAATATAGTTTAGCTTCCTTTTTTTTTCATAAGTGAATTGGTTGGGTGATGGCCGGAAGTCACATTCAGGAGCCTTCCTAAGGTGATGTATTAGAGGCTGATCTCACAGGAAAGAAAATATTCTCCTCTCTTGGAAGGCAAGTGACAGAGATAGAGTGCTAAACCTACCCCCTCCTTCTCCAGCCCAGGCTGACCTTCTGCGGCCCCTTGGTGCCTCTTGTTTTCTTATTTTTATAGAAAATCAATGTCCCTTCTGACACAAACAGTAGTTCAGAAGCAAGAATAAATGAGAGAAAGCTGAGATCTCTGTCCATCACCTCTCACTTTAACTCCCCCAAACTCTTTAATTATGAGTGTGCTTTGCTCCAGGTGTTTGTGACAGTGAAATTGCTAAATGAGGACCATTTTAACCAAAGATTGGGTGATCAATAACACTCTATAGCAGTAGCTTGTTGGATCAATAGCATTCATTATTTCATGGTTAAGGTAAGTAGCCTCCTTTGCAAATGGAGGTCATTAATCAGGGGTTCCTGGAGCTGTGTAAAAGAATATGTATGGTAGGTGGGGGTGTTCAGTTTTCTATTCTGTAAGTAGGGATGCTGACCAAGAGTATATTTACCATTGTTGCAGTTGGTCGTGTTGCATGTGAGATTCTCGAATAGCTAGCATAGTGTGCTTATGTGGATATATTCACAGTTCTGCTAGTATCCTTAAGGACAGCTAAAAAACACAGCTTGGGAGGTTGATATGGTACTGTTGTACTTGAAGGTCTATCTCTTGAAAGAAACATCCATCTCTTAAAAGAGTCTACCTCTTAAAAGAAGTATTGGGATTGTTCCGTGTGGCTCCACAGGACAGAACTCAGGGATAGAAAGTACTGAGTGTTAAATGTTGCTGCAGATAAAAAATAACATTCTAAAAATTAGGACTCTGTAAAAATGAAGTGAATTGTTTCACCATGTAATGCGTAATAACTTCTAGATCAGTTGGGGGGATTCAAACATGGGCTTGATGACCGCTTACTTAGTTGCTGTGGAGTTGAGAAGATTGAACGTAAGGCTTCTGAGATCCCTTGTAACACTGAGATGCTGTGATTCTTTTCAGTCACAGTCTACCTCCCACCATTGTAACGTCTTAACTGATAAGTAGCCTCAACTGCCCACTTGAATTCTTGTGGTTCCCACTGGCAGTCATCTTCAAAGATTCATTCTTTCTCTCAACTTTTAGAATGATATTCCCTTTTCTCTTATTTTGCAGAATTTGTTCAAAGGCCTCTTGGTATTTGCCAGCAAGGGTGCATAGATTACCCTTGGTCCCCTTCTCTACTCCCATGGACATAGGTAACTGCCATTCTCAGATCTACAGCTGGCCAAGAGAATATGCAGACCCCCTAGCCCAGTGCTCCCAGTGCTACTGGGAGGCTTTTATCTCATACAGCTATGCTGGACTGAGATAGGATCATCTAACCCTCACTGCCTTATTCCGACCCCATTCCAGGAGTGTGCCATAAATGAAGGTATAGAAAACACTGCAGTCTCCAGAATGTACTATCTCCAGAATGCACTTTTCTGCCCATGTCAACTGGAATCTTTATTCTTGAAGGCTATACTTTCTAGGACTCAATACCCTATAACTGCTTCCTACCCTCAAACACAAATACACACAGAAAACGCTAAGCTTCCCTATCCAAGAGTATTCTGGGAGTTAGAGCCACCAAACAGAAACTGAAAGATACTCAGACCGGGCATGGTGGCTCACGCCTGTAATCCCAGCACTTTGGAAGGCCGAGGCAGGTGGATCACGAGGTTAGGAGATTGAGACCATCCTGGCTAACATGGTGAAAACCCGTCTCTACTAAAAATACAAAAAAATTAGCCGGGCGTGATGGTGGATGCCTGTAGTCCCAGCTACTCGGGAGGCTGAGGCAGGAGAATGGTGTGAACCTGGGAGGTGGAGCCTGCAGTGAGCCGAGATCACGCCACTGCACTTGAGTGCACTTGAGCCTGGGCAACAGAGCAAGACTCTGTCTCAAAAAAAAAAAAAAAAAGAAAAAAGAAAGAAGCTGGGAAGAGAAGGATAGAACCACACCCTGCCTCAACCTGTAGCTGCCTGATTTTCTGACTGAAATTGGCCTTGCATTTCTGAATCACAAGGTGACTGTAGTGAAAGGATGCAGGGGCTTGCTATCTACCTTCAGGGCAGGCCCAGCACTTCTAACGTGGGCCTCCATTTCATGTCAAGTGCAGTTCTATCAGCCTTGTAGTTTGAGGAAATCCTGGCAATAGGCCATCTGTATTCTCTATTGCTACAGAAAAAAATCGCCCTAAAACTTAGTAGCTCTAAACAAAGAGACCAAGTCTGTGAGTATGTAAATATTCCCAGGGAAGAAACCAAAGTGCTGGAAAAGAAGATACAACTGAAGAGAAAAAAGTGTTCTTGAGTTGAAAAATTAAATCTAAAGATTAAAAGCGAAAATTAATGAGAAGAGACCTCTACTGAGACGGATCTTTTTTTTTTTTTTTTTTTTTTTTTTTTTGAGACAGAGTCTTGCTCTTTCACCCAGGCTGGAGTGCAGTGGCGCAGTCTTGGCTCACTGCAGGCTCCGCCCCCCGGGTTCACGCCATTCTCCTGCCTCAGCCTCCTGAGTAGCTGGGACTACAGGCGCCCACCACCTCGCCCGGCTAATTTTTTGTATTTTTAGTAGAGACGGGTTTTCACCATGTTAGCCAGGATGGTCTCGATCTCCTGACCTCGTGATCCGCCCGCCTTGGCCTCCCAAAGTGCTGGGATTACAGGCGTGAGCCACCGCGCCCGGCTGAGACGGATCCTTTAAAAAAATATTTTTAGTTTTTCTTTTTTTCACATATGCTCAGGACTAAGGAAAGAAAAATCTTAAAATGGGTTGAAGACTGGATGCAGTGGCTCAGACCTGTATTCCCAACACTTTGGGACACTGAGGCAGGAGGATCCCTTGAGCCCAAGAGTTCAAGATTGCACTGAGCTATGATTACAATACCGCACTCCAGAGCCTGGGCGGCAGAGTGGGACACCGTCTCTTAAAAAAAAAGTTGGGGGTGGGGCATGAAAATAAAACTGACATTCGTCCCTACAAACAAGGGCTACATTTGCCTGTAGAGTTTTGAGAGGGGAAAAAGTGACTCACTCTACCTTGAATTTTATATACAGTAAAGGTATATTTCATACGGAAAGGCAGCAGAAAGACATTCTTAGATATGCAGGCCCCAGAATCCATGCTCTTTAAAAATTTACTGTGAGAAGACGTTCCATCTACCTGAAGATGAATCACTGTTAGCTCTAAGAAAAGGGAAGTCTTGAAAGGATGGGTGGACTTCTCTGAGGCACAGCCCCCAGCTCAATAGCAGAGTCCTGAGGAAAATTCTATCTCTGCAAAGTATACCTGATTGTACTAGTCACAGTATGGAACCTGTCAACCTGGGGAGGTTGCTGCCTTTCATGGCACTGTCTGAATGAAACTGAAAAAGAAATTCTTTTATTATATATTCTCATTACTTATAGGAATAATTTCGGAACTGATGTGAGATATTTCTCTGAATAACCTCTCCCTCAGTCTTGTTTACTACTAGATTCAGAAGTCTGATTACCAAGGGTTACCAGTGTGCCACCTCTACCCTGGAAAAAAACTGGAAAACAATAGAACAAAAATACCTTTGGGCAATAGATCTAAGAGTGACTTTTTTCCACGTTTTTCTAAATTCTGAAACAACTTTTATTTTTGTTAAGTGCATTATTATTTACTAAGAAAAGTTTTTTAGAATGACGATGTAAGCCATAAACTTTATTTTAAGATATCTATTAATTAGATGCAAAAAACCCCTCTTATTGAGTAAGCTACTTGGTTAATAAGCTCTTAAATGGGGAGAAACAAACCCAGATGGTAATTTATTAATACCAACTTTTGATTATAGGTGATAAACTAATTCTGTACCTCCTTATTATAATTGGAACATGTATAAGTTACTTTTTCAGTTCTCACTTTACAGTCTTCTGTGGTTAGGAGTATGAAAGAATTAGCAAGCTCTCAGATCAGAGGGTGTGCCATGCTTCTTTCCACCCCCTGCTCCCCCTGGCAGTTTTGGGAATTCAGAGGGGTTTATTTTGTTGAAACTAGAAGCTACTGTTTAGGAAGAAGAGAATTAATTTCAACAAAGAGTTTATAAAGATTCTGTATTACCTGTTGATGCAGAAAAAATTGCCCTAAAACTTAGACTAGCTGTAGGCCGGGTGCGGTGGCTCACGCCTGTAATCCCAGCACTTTGGGTGGCCTGGGCTGGTGGATCACCTAAGATCAGGGGTTTGAGACCAGCCTGACCAATATGGTGAAACCTTGTTTCTACTAAAAATATGAAAATTAGCCAGGCGTGGTAGCACAGGCCTGTAATTCTAGCTACTCGGGAGGCTGAGACAGGAGAATTGCCTGAACCCCGGAGGCGGAGGTTGCAGTGAGCCAAGATCGCATCACTGCACTCCAGCCTGGGCGACAGAGCGAGACTCCGTCTCAAAAAAAATAAACAAAAAATAACTTACTAGCTCTAAACAATGAACATTTTATCGCTTGGAATCTGAGAGTGACTTAGCTGGATGGTTCTGGTTCAGAGTCTTCTCACGAGGTTATAGTCTAACTGTTGGCAAGGGACCTCAGTTCTCTCAAGGCTCTACTAGGGCCGAAGGATTTGCTTCCAAGCTCACTCACATGGCTGTTGGCAGAGCTCATTTCCTCATAAAGCTGTTGGACTTAGAGTCTCAGTCCCTTTTCACATGGGCCTCTGCATGCCCATCAGCATCCTTAGGACATGATAGTTGGCTTCCCGTTGAGTAAGTGATCTGAGAGGGGTGGGGAGAGTCAGAAAGAGAGCCCAAGATGAAAGCCACACTCTTGTATAACCTAATCGCAGAAGTGGCAACCTATTGCTTCTGCCGTGTGCGATCAGTTATAAAGACCAGCCTGGTGCAGTGTGAGAAGTACTACACCGGGGTGTGCATTAATAGGAGGCTGGGTAATTGGGAGTCATCTTGGGAGTCTGGGTAGTTACCACAGATGACTACTGGCCTTCCGAAACATTTTTTTCCTAGCGTTGTATGATGCTAAAGTCAGGAATAGTATTCTCAGACTGATATTTCCCCTGAACTCATTAAGAGGATGTTTTTACTTTGATTTCAAAGGAAGAGCATTCAGGAACCATAAGGGAAAGTGAGGTATAGGTCCCTGAGAGTATATTTTGGTGTATTTTATGTCAGTATGCTGAAAATGAGTGTTACTTAAATTCAAAATACAGCATTAAGGAGGAGAGCTTCTTTCCAAAGTGAGTTTATAATTAGTTTTCTTAGGGTTCAGCATTATGATATATTATTTGCTGATAAGGGATAGTAGTGAAGGCACAGCTACAGTTTCAGCTGTGCCTGAAAGTTTTAAGTAGCTAAAAGCAAAGGAACATTTCTTCCCTAGCTCAATTAATCTGTTTGCATCTTCAGGAGAATGAAAAGTCCTGAAATTCAAAGGTATCTTCTGAATAGAGAAGCATAGGATTGACTTTAGTAAATGAGATGAGTATCTGCACCATCTGTGTTGTAGTGGCCCTTCAGTGAACGCATGGGCTTTAGGCATACACTGCCCTGGCTCTGATGCTTACTTGCTGTGCGATCTTGGGTAACTTGCATACTTTCTCTAAGCTCTCTTCCATTTGTAACATGAGGTTGATGTATTTACCTTGTAGAGTTTGGGGGCAGAAGCAGCATAATAATTAATATAAAGTGCTTAGTATATTACCTGGCCTGCAGTAGAACTCAGTGAATGATATTTTTGGTATCATTAATAGTAGCCTTCTGTATTAATAATTTTCTGAATAAACTCAGTTCAAGTACCAAACCCCTTCCTGAGGCACTTGTAGATCTTGGCTGAGAGTAGTGCCTCCTCTCTTTTGGATGAAACTCAGTACAGGAAAAATAATAGATTTCATAGGCCATATTTTGTTTTTCCATTTAAAATGAAAATAGGTTTGCATCTTGTAAAATTTAGAGTGCTGTTCTAATGAGAAGGTTGTCAGTGAGGAAATTACTACTATTAACCTCTAAAATAATATTTAGACACTGACTTGGTACCCTACAAGTAGCTTTCTAATCTTTCATCGTTTGCATTTGTGTATTGCTTTAGAGTTCACAAAGTGGGGTCACATGCCTCATACTATCACATCCTCAATAATCCATCTACATTTTACATGTAGGGAAATAGGACTAAAGAGTTGAAGTGACATGCCACAAGGCCATATAAGGGCAGGCAACAGAGATGTCTAGAACAAGTTCATTCTATTTACGTAACATTTACTGAATGTCTGATATGTGCCAGGTGCTATGTTAGGCGTTGGGGACATGGAGATGAGCAAGATATTTTTTTTCCCTGGCCAGATCATTCTCTTCCATGGTTACTGGATCTTCTTTCTGCCCCGGTTAGGCAAGGAAGGGTGAACTGTACGACTCTTGAGTAGGTTCACTTCTACCAGTTTGTCTGAAGGTCTGGCTGCCTTCTGATTGTTTCTGGATCTGGAGTCTTCAGATCATTTGAGGCCCTGGCAAGGAAGTGGTATTGTTGCTTCTGTGGGATGTTGACTGCTGCATCCAGCTAACATGCACAGGCTCCTCTCTTCTCAAGTAGTTTCCCTAAACAGGACGCCCTACCTCTTCCAGCCCTCTGCTTTGTTCATCACCGTAGATCAGGGTTCTCAACTTAGGCACTACTGGCATTTTGGGCCAGATAATTCTCTGTTGTGGGGCTGTGCTGTGCATTGCAGGATGTTGAGCAGCATCCCTGGCCTCCACTCACTAAATATCACCAACTCCTCCTTCTCTGCTTCAAGTCACGAATATCAAAAATGTTTTTGGATATTGCCAAATTGGGAGGGGGGCTGCAAAATTGTCTCTAGTTGAGAACCGTAGTTCTTGATGTTTCTGGTACTGAGATTGGGTCTTTACTGTATTGACTCTGCTTTTACCAAAAATATGAGTTTCAAATTACAGAACATAATACAACCAAAACACTGATCTATAGATAGAATACACAAATATAAAAAAAGAATATAGAATAAAAACCTATTGATCTATAGTTTTAAAACTGAGAATTTTTGCTAGTTTGAAAACCATACCCTTTAATTGTACCTTGAAAGGCAAACAGTTCGTCTTCAGAACTTGGAAAGAAAAGCAGTTGAGATGAAAGCATTTTCAAGTCAGTACCAAGTTTACAGTGTTTAGCTAACAGTGGACAAGAGGGTTCCATAGTGTTTTATTAGGCTTGATTCCTATGATAATATACCTGTCAGAAAGTAGATGCCATGTCCAATCATCTGGCTTACCTAGGGTGCCTCTGCTTTCAAAGAGGCTCTGGTGGGAAGGTTAGATAGAGAGATGTGAAAAAACAAGGAAAGCAAAATGTTACTTGCAGAATCTAAGTGATGAAGAATTTCCTAGTAAAATGTTGGGAGCAAAAGCCTTTGGAGCTGCAGGTGAAGATGACTTTCTTTACACTAACTCTGTTGTTTCAGTTGGATGTGGTTCAGTTGCTTTTCTAACAATGTTATAAAAATTAGATAATAACAGTTGGAGGCCCACCTTACACTAAGTAAATAAGAGAATAAAATGAAAGAATCTATAAAGAAATAGGGTTTGGGCTGGGTGCGGTGGCTCACGCCTGTAATCTCAGCACTTTGGGAGGTCATGGTGGGTGGATCATGAGGTCAGGAGTTCGAGACCAGCCTGACCAACATGGTGAAACCCCGTTTCTACTAAAAATACAAAAATTAGCTGAGTGTGGTGGTGCACGCCTGTAATCCCAGCTACTCGGGAGGCTGAGGCAGGAGAATTGCTTGAACCTGGGCGGTGGAGGTTATAGTGAGCCAAGATCGTACCACTGCACTCCAGCCTGGGCAATGAGTGAAACTCCATCTCAAAAAAAAAAAAAAAAAAAAAAAGAAGAAATGGGTTTGTTCCATTATGGCACATGTATACCTATGTAACAAACCTGCACATTCTGCGCATGTATCCCAGAACTTAAAAAGAAAAAAAAAAGGATTTGTTTGTTGACTATTTCTGTGACAGATCTTTTGCATCTGGTATTCAGAGACAAGCTTGAGTGAGGAAAGCATTGCTCCTTAATTTATTTGGCATTTTTAAGATTTAGTGTTGGAAGGACGTTTGGAAATGTTGCAAAATACAAAATATTTTCAGATTTTTAATCCAGGAATATAGATTGGGATTTTGCCAAGCCTGTGTTTTCTGCAGCATGGTGAAAATGCTTCTTCCTTGCTTTGGTTTCTTGCATCTTCTAGAGTAGGTGAAAAAAAATTTTTGACTATCTTGGAAGGAAATACTCCCAATCAAAGAAATAGCTAATACTGTAGAGGATTGAGAAGTTTTTCTTGAACCAGATAAATCAAATTTAGAAGCACACCATCAGAAGAAACAAAATCAACTGTGAGCAATATCTCAGAAAATGAAACTGGGCAGAATTTCATGGGACAAAAGTTATATTTCAATGAGTTCAAATGAAGTTTGTTTTTATATTTTTGTTTTTAACTTTAGTTCCTTTTTTCAGAATGAGTTTTGTGTATCTGCTCGATATGAAGGACAGTAAATTCAGAAAACAAGTTTTGTCATTTTTTTTCTTGTTCATGGATTTTTGTTTACTTCTTTGTAAATGGGGGAAAACTTGAAAGATGCTATATGTCTTAAAATTACATAGCTTCATTTGAAACTGATAGTTGGCAATATTTAAGAATAAAATTGTTTGGTAAATTTGTAAATTTGTGTTGTTGAATATACCAAACTAGGTTGAGATTATGTCTTTGAGCTTTAATAGCTTTCTAGTCCTAAACTAACAAAGTGACTTTAGATTTTTTTTAGTACTTTAAAATATAAGTGAAAATTTTAGAATTCTCCTCTTATATTTCGTTTGTTTGGGGAGGAAAATAAAACTTTGTAGCTTCCTGATGAAATTTACCTATCTGGTTGGCTAACAAGTTGGAATGAAATTAGGGAAGCTTGAAAACCAAAATAAGTGTACAGTGCTTTGTTTTTGACTGGAGCTGATGAGTTCTCTTGTGTTTTACTCTTTTTACAGTGAAACCAGCAGTGTGTGTAGCAGCAGTGACACTGGGCTCTTTACCAATGATGAAGGGCGACAAGGTAATGTCGATCCTAGCTTTGGGACATTGGTTCTGTGTTTATGGAAATATTTGAATAATCATAGGAGTGACTCATGGAGAATATGGTGACTGTCTATGGCAGTGGTTCTCAAACTTTAAGGCATATGAGAGCCACCTAGGGAACTGTTAAAACTGCACAGTCCCGAGCTCCTAGAAATCAAATAGGTCTAGAGTTGGACCCTGGAATCTGCATTTTTCACAAGCACCTGAAGTGATTCTTATGCCACTAGATCAGGCTTGGGAATCATTGGTCTAGGTGGTCAGAGTGTCGAGCCTGGGACATTGGGAAGTTTCTTTTTATTAGAATAAAGAAACAGGTTCGTGTGTTACTGTTGTTTTTTAGGTGTTAAGACGTTATTTTCATATAGAGAAAATCTTGTCACTTTTGTAGCCTTATTTATAAATGATTATAGTGTTCTAGGTGAATATATTATATAAAACATCATCTTCCTCAAAGTAAAACTCCTGGAGTATAGAGTCCTGTGAATAAGGCTGGTACAGTTAATTACCAGTTCTTTATTTTTACTACCTAAACACTAATTTAAAACTTTGCCTATATATAAGGGTATTTTAGAAAATGTTTGTCCTCTAGACTTGTGTGGGGCCACATGCCAATAAAAATTTTATGTAGCCTTTTTGGACTGTGGTTTTCTTAACCTACATAAGGAACTTAGGGATTTCTAAAGTCTCTTCTAGCTCCGAAGTCCAATAATTTTTCTCCATGGGTTAAGCAATTAAAGGACAGACATAGTGGCTACATGTCTAGGTTGATCCGAGTAGCCTCCCCAGTAACTGAAGAGATACTGGGGCTGTAAGACTCAGCATCCAAGTCCTGATTTTTGGAGAAGGACTGTGGGTACAGCATCTTGTTCATGCCTCAAAGTTGTAGGCGTAGAGGCAGTTTATCCTCCTGGAGTTGTTGAGCTTCCTACTGTAACGGAGGTTGTTGTGAGTACATTTCTATCTCTTAGATTCTGAGGGAATTAGGTGTCATTAGAGATTATGTGTGTGTGTGTACAGGTGGGCTCTAACTAGAGTTTTGATTTTATTATACCAGGAAAGTCTGATGAGTTTCCATGAATGAGTTATATATACTATTCAGAGTTACCAATATTTGCTCTTTTTCTTTGCTTTTCTACAGTGCTAAGAATATCAAAATGCACTTCTTAAAGGTTATGATGCATAATTATAGAGATGGAAGAAAGTGTGGACCTGTTACAGCAGATTAAGTTTTTGGGCCTTTGGAAAGCCTTTTCACTGATAAGGATTCCTTAGTTTATCATGAGAGATTATAGAATGTTCTGTAGACCCAGCTTTCCTCTCTTTCTCTGCTTCAGCTTCACACATTCTGGTGACATTGATGCTTAGCGTTCTCAACGTAAAGCTATGGGATTTCTTGCTTCTCTGCCTTTGTTTATGCTGGTCTTTCTGCCTGGAATCTCATCCTCATCTTCCTTGAATGACTGGTCATCTACCAAGACACAGTTTTCCTTTTGCCCCTGCAAGGGCATATTTATGAACTATATCAGTGGGTCTTCTTGGTTTCAACTTCTTGTTGGGGTTGGCCTATAGGGAGGCATCAACAGAAGACCAAAGGGAGGGAGGTGAGTGATATTGGATATATTAGTCAAGTATTTATTGTGGTAATGCTGCTTAACAGCCCCTAAATTTTAGTGGCTTATCACAGTTTACCATACTTATTTCTTGCTATGGGGCTGTGGGTTGCCTATGGTTCCACTGATCTTGCCTGGGCTCCACTGGTCTCCAGGCTTCAAGTTAGGTTTACATCTACTCAGTGTATTGTATTTTGGGACGTAGGGTGGAGGAGCAATGATGATAGGCGGCATGGACTTCCTATGGCAGAGGATGTAAATGCCAGGTGACCAGATTAGACCACAAGTACATATTTAAAGCCTTTGCTTGAATCATAATCTGTTAATTTTCCACTACATAAAGCAAGTCATATGACCAAGCCCAGTGTCGGTAGGATGAGTAAGTGTGCTCTTCCTAAAAGGGAAGATACTGTGGAATCCAATGGCAAAGAGCAAAAGTCATGGATGAATGATTCTACTATAGAGAGGACTTGGAAATGCTAATGCAGTCTACCACATTAGATTATTGCTTTCCCTGACACCTTTTCTGTTGGATTGCTGTTTGGCAGTGGTTGTGTTCCTCTGCTGAGGGCCACCACTTTGTTTGGCAGCCTTCTTCTTTTTTTTTTTTTTTGCAGTTTTTACATTTATTTAAACAGAAAATGTGCACACAAGCTGTCTACTCATTTTCTTCGCTGCGCAGCCTGGCATTGGGGTTGGTGACTCTGAAGGCCAGTTGGGCAGCTCTTTCCACGATGGCTTTGCGGTTCTTGGAGGAAACATTGTGAGCGATCTCGGCACAGTAAGATTTGTTGCACATCAGCAGCACTTCCAACTCCTTGACGTTGTGGACCAGGAACTTCCGGAAGCCGCTGGGCAGCATGTACTTTGTTTTTTTGTTGCTTCCATAACCAATGTTGGGCATCAAGATCTGGCCCTTGAATCTTCTGCGAACCCTGTTGTCAATGCCTCTGGGTTTCCGCCAGTTAGGTTTAATTTTGACATATCGGTCTGACTGGTGCCGGATGAACTTCTTGGTTCTCTTTTTGACGATCTTGGGCTTCACGAGGGGTCTGAGGGCGGCCATGATGCCGAGGAGGAGATGGCTGCCACCTTCATAGGCAGTGCCGAGGAAGAGAGAGCACAGCCTTCTTTTATAACTGCAGTTCTTTGGGTTCTGATAACCATTCTTTCCCTTGCCACTCCAAGTCTAGGAATGGTAAGGGCCTCCTGCTGTGTTGGCTCCACCTGATGTGTTTCACTATCCCCTTGTGGGGTTCCTTGTTAGTACTGTCTCCACCTTTGTGAATAGTCACTTCATTACATCTCTGCAATGACCCCATTTAAATGTGCCATGTGTTTGCTGAGGGGGTTCTGGCCAATAGCCCTTTCTCCTTTGTTCTCTGTGGCTCCTTGTATTATACTTACTGTTTCGTTTACTACTCACTAGATTATGTTATTGTTGGTAGGTATGAGTCTTTTCCCTTGAAGCTTTTCAAGGCAGGACTTATTATGTGCAACCACAATACCTAGCATGTTCCTGGCATATAGTAATTGTTTAATAAATAATTATTGATAATCCAATTAATGGGAAAACTCTCCTTTTTTTTCCCCCAAATGAAATCGAACATAGATTCTCAGATTGTAAAACAACTAAGCATATTTGGTTTAAAGCAGAATTCTAGAGGAGCCAGAGGTCAGGAGCCCGATCCACCCAGCTTCTTGCTTATTCCCTGGCAGCGCTCTTTTAAGGAGCTTCTCTATCAGGCATCTTACTGAACCCTGACTGAAAACTACTGGTCTACGTGATCTCACAACGTTCCTTCTAGTTCAGGGAGTCCCTTTTTGTATTATTAAAAATCTTGAATGACTGCTTGAGAACCAAAAAAATTCCATTATAGTTTGCCATTTGTCGTCAGAAAACATGGCCTAATTAAATATACTATTTCAATAAATGGCCTAAGGAATGCTTATGAATAAGAAAAGAATTAATATATTGAAGTACAGAGAAACTAGTTATTATACACTAATGCCTGTATTCAGTTCATCTATGTATCTGGTTTTGTGAGATGCTTTTAGAGTAGTGGTTCTCAAAACGTGGTCCCCAGGCCAGCTTAGCATCATAAGGGAACTTCTTAGAAATACACATTTTTGGTCTTGCCCAGACTAGAATCAGAAACTCCGGAGTAAGGGCTCGGTGGTCCATGTTTTAACAAGCCCTCCTGGTGCTTCTGATGCATGCTCAAAGTTGAGAACTGCTGTAAGAGAGACAGCTGTTTGTGATGTGTTTTTATAAGGGAACACTTTGAGTAACTTTCTTAGTTGTAATATCTGCTGCTTTTCACCAGAATGCAGTTTTCATTGCCCGTTTTGGAGATCTCCACAGTGATTTAAGAGTTATTATCCTGGGTGTTAATGACCCATGAATCTCATACTTCATGGGATTGACGTGTTCTGAGCAACTTCTCTGGAATCCAGTGTACATTAGAGACTGACTACATTCTGAACTCTTTAGATATTCTTGTAATAATTTCCTTCAATTTTGCTATTTTGAAAGGGGTATGTGGTGGCAGACATAAAATTATCTATTCTTTGTTGGCAGGAATAAACTCTAGTGGAAACTGAGATACTGTCACTGTAGCCAGTAGAAAGAAGTTTGTACCAACAGCCCGGATATATGGCTCTGGTTGTGACTTTGCTGTCAATTAACAATATGGCCTTGGGAAAATGGTATAACTTATTGAAAAGCCTTAGGGAATTATGTTATTTGTTGCTGTGGTTATTTTTTTTTCCCCAGTAGCTTGGATTGCTAGTGTCAAGATGATTTCTGTCCCATTAATGAGATACCAAGGACAAAATGAAGTATGGACATATATTCTTTATTCACCTTTTATGATAAAGGCAAATATAGCAAGAAATCCCTCAGGAATAGCTAGCTTTGAACTGAGAAACATTTATGGGTTTTGAACCTCCAAGTTTATACCACTGAGAATGGTATAGGGGAGGCAGTTCGTTTTTGTAATAAAGATCTCAGGCTTTTGAGTTAGTCAGGCTTTGGGTTCAGATCCTGGCTTCATTGTTTACTAAATTGACCTTGACTTCTCTAGGCTTTAGTTGCCTTGTTTGTAAGTTGGAGTTAGTGTAGGGCTTGGAAGAGGAGTGACATATTTACAGATTTTTAGCATGGATCCTGGTAGGTTGTAAGGGTTTGGTAAGTGGTAGCTTTATTTATTTATTTTTAACTATTAAAGCGGTCCAGTCTAACACAGTATGACATTTATGTGAAACCAGGTTGATGTTCCAGTTTTCATTGTAATATGAGTCAAGAAGGACCAGAACAATTTCTTTTTTTGTGTGCCTTGATTTATTTAAAAGTATAATCAGCCTGTAATTCCAGCACATTGGGAGGCTGAGGTGGGAGGATTGCATGAGCCCAGGAGTTCAAGACCAGTCTGGGCAACATAAGGAGACCCAGTTTCTGCAAAGAAAAAAAAAAAAAAAAAAAAGGCCGGGCGCGGTGGCTCATGCCTGTAATCCCAGCACTTTGGGAGGCTGAGGCGGGCGGATCAGTTGAGGTCAGGAGTCCAAGACCAGCGTGGCCAACATGGCAAAACCCCGTCTCTACTAAAAAAATACAAAAATTAGCCAGGCATGGTGGCGGGCGCCTGTAATGCCAGCTACTCAGGAGGCTGAGTCAGAGAGAATTGCTTGAACCTGGGAAGGGAGGTGGAGGTTACAGTGAGCCAAGATCACACCACTGCACTCCAGCCTAGGCAACAGAACAAGAATCCATCTCAAAAAAAAAAAAAAAAAATAGCCAGGCATAGTGGTATGAGCCTGTGGTTCCAGCCACTCGGGAGGCTGAGATGGGAGGATTGCCTGAACATGTGATTATGCCACTGCATTCCAGCCTGGGTGACAGAGAAAGACTCTGTCTCAAAAAGGAAAAAAAAAGGATGATCAAAACTATAGCACTAAGAAATCATCCCTCCCATTTGTTTTTCTCAGACCTTGTTTAAAATTCTAGCTTATGGTATGATCTCTTTACTTTAGGTGATGATGAACAGAGTGATTGGTTCTATGAAGGAGAATGTGTCCCAGGATTCACTGTCCCTAATCTTCTGCCCAAGTGGACTCCTGATCATTGTTCTGAAGTAGAAAGGATGGATTCTGGATTGGATAAATTTTCAGATTCCACGTTCCTTTTACCTTCTCGGCCAGCTCAAAGAGGTGAGTTCTAAGGAGACCAAGAACTTAATGCTTTTGTGGTTCTCCTTGGGCAGAGCAATCATCCCCTAGCAAGCATACTCATGCCTTCAATCACACATTAACTATCTGAATTTTGGAGCTAGCTCAAGAATTTTCTAGAGGATTCAAAGTAAGTCTCAAAGCTTAAGGTTCTCTCCGTTCCTTCCTAAACTAATCCACGGAAACTCTTGGGACATATATATTAGCAGGAGATTCCTTCAGCTTGCCATTGCCATTTGTGCCAGATTTAGTGACAGCTGCTTATCCTGATGTGAAACTGATGGGTTATTGAGTATCGGATTTTGGAAGAGAACAGACTTCAGTAAGAACATTCACATACATACTCTTATTTTCAGTAAGAGTATTCACATATAATGGTGTTTTTAAAATGGGTGCTTTTAAAATAATTTAAATAGTTTTATTTTAATGACCCTATTATTGGGGACTTTAACACAAATATGTTTCCTTTTCCCTTTGCTTTTTCTTCAATTATGATGTAGCAAAGTGGGTGGAAAGAACCTAGGACAGAGAGATGGAAATGTGGTGTTAATACTCTGGTACTGTCTACCAAGCTCTGTGATAGTCACTTCATTTTCCTGGGATGACAGGGTCATCACTTACGATATGTGACATTGGACAAAACCATTTCTTAGCACTATAAATTTATGATTCTAGGGTTCCCAGTAACCCATAATCAACCAGTTAATCAGTTGCCAAGAATTTGTTGAACATCTGTGGGTGATCAGAATCACACTACAAGATGTAAACTCGTATTATGTAGGATTTTGTCATAGAGAATTTTGTTTTGTCATGGTGAATTTTTGTCATGGTGAACCAGCAGTTGGTTCTTGGTAAAGACTGGCTGAGGCACACATTGCTTTATTGAACATTTTGATGAACATTTCTAAAAGTTTCTAATGGACTGCTTAAAATATATACAAATAAGCAAGAATAGTAAGAAGAAACTTAAAATGGCCTATAATCTCATATCCAGAGACAATCTCATTAATAACATTTTGGTGTGGTTTCCTCCAGTTGTTCTTTCCTTGTGTAGAACACATGCAGCAGTGAGAAAAATTGGGTTATCTGACGTGTGCTATTTTCCCCATTATGTCATGAATTAGAATGTTTTTGACATAGAAACTAACATTTAATTTTAAATTAAAAATTGTTAATAGTACCTTATGTTTGTGTGGTGTTTTCAGTTTATAAAGTCCCTTCTGCTTGCTATTTCATTGGGTCTTCAAAACAGCCCAGTAAGGTAGGACTGAGTGATTATCCCTCTTTTATAGATGGAGTATGCCTAGGTCAAAGGTAAATGGCATGCCTGTGATCATACTGCTAGTGACAAAGACCTGGGAATAATAAATCCTTGGCAAATAGCTCTGTGATGCTAGTTTAAAGGTCAATCTAGTAAGATCCTGGGGGTAAAGCCTTCGGTGTACTAGAAACATAGGATTGCATATGGATTTTCTGCATTCGGTATCTGAGGCCTTCCTTCTTTTTTTAGGGTACCATGCTCGCTTGAATCGTCTACCTGGAGCTGCAGCTCGATGCCTCAGAAAGGGGCGAAGAAGGCTGGTTGGGAAGGTGATACCTCTCACAGTTAGCTTGGCTCAGTGGGGAGATAATATTCCCTATGGGAGTTGTGTATCCTATTAACAATCAGGTGCTACAGAACTCCCTAATGGAGCCAACTGGAATGTGTTGGGAGTTTACAAGAGTGAACATTATGTAGCATGTGAATGGATATACAAATAAAAGATGAAACGTAATTCATACAGAAGTTCTGACAAAGCAAACACTGTCATTACAGTGTCTATTGCCTATAAACCTACAAACCTGAGCTGTGTCTTTTGTAACTTTTGATTAATGTTATGTTATTATTGTGTAAGTAAAAATACTCTTGGCTTCTTTATGACTCCTCTTGAATTCATGAATGCATCTTTGTTCTTTCCTAACTTTGGTCTTTCATCCTAGAATTCATTAAAAAAAAAAACAAAAACAAAAAACTGTTATTGAGTTTCAAGAGCCCCTCCTTGGCCATGAGGGAGAACTATCTGCTGTTTATTCAGTTCTGCCTTTGCCAGGGATGGTGCTAGGGACTCAGCTCATTTAATCCTTCCAGCAACCTTGTAGAAAAAGGGCAGGCACCTTCAGCAGATGAGGAAAACTTAGGTTCGAAGAAGTTAAGGAATGTTTGATGTTACCCAGATAGGAATGGTGGAATAGAGATTTGAACCCAGGTCTACTTTTATCTTTTTGCATTTTTAATGAATTTTATTTTTTACTCTACTTTGAGATTGAGAAAAAATTAAGACAGGGGCTCATCTTCAGTCAGAGAAGATGGTGGTAGGCCAAGAATAAGGAAGGGAGAGGCATTGAGAGCATTAATTTGTTTGTTCACTTGGTAAGCATTTAGAATGCCTGCTAGGTGGCACAATATGTGCTACAGTCTGGCTTCCCTTAAGGGGATACTGTTTTATAGTCTGACCAGGAAACAGTTTTCTGGAGTTTTAGGCATGCAAAAGAAATGAGGCTGTTTATTTCCAGACGAGCCCAAGATTCATATTTCTTTTTATCTTTAAATTCAAGTTCAAATCTTTTTTTTTTTTTTTTTTTTTTTTTTTTTTTTTTTTTTTTTTTTTTTGAGATGGAATCTCCCTCTGTGACCTAGGCTGGAATGCAATAGTGCGATCTCGGCTCACTGTAACTTCCTGCCTTCCAGGTTCAAGCGATTCTCCTGCCTCAGCCTCCCAAGTAGCTGGGATTACAGGTGCCCACCACCATGCCTGGCTAATTTTTTTGTATTTTTAGTACAGACGGGGTTTTACCATGTTGGCCAGGCTGGTCTCAAACCCCTGACCTCAGGTGATCCACCCGCCTCGGCCTCCCAAAGTGCTGGGATTACAGGCATGAGCCACCGTGCCCGGCCTCAAGTTAAAATCTTGAATTAGAAGACATTTGATTATTGGAAGACTGATACCTTTCAAATTACTCATTTTACAGACAAAACGCTGCTTTTGCTGTTTCAGGAGCTTATTGTTAACAGGGATAGCTAGCAGAATAGCAGTACATGGCGTGGAAGAAGGAGAGGTTTTACTTTTATTGTTTAGGCTTGACAGATAATGTTCCCCCTGCCACCTATGTTACTTTCTTTCAGCTCTTATAAAATGAGAGCCATCCACTTCCATGGAAACAAGTCACTTTATCTTGAAGGTTTCCCTTTAGCTTGCCTGGAAGGGAATGAGGGCCTATTGGATGTGCCTTTAATGATTTCAAATGGATAGGATAATATTTACTTGTTTAATTCATCTTCATCACCTTAAAGGGATATTTATCATTTCTAGAAGAGGTCACCACTCTGCCCCCCTTCTTCCCCCTCCCCCATCTCTCTTCTGTTTTTCTAAATTGTAATCATAAATAATGAGTTTCATTCACAGCTCCCTGCCAGCGAGCTGCTAATTACACAAAGTACTGCTTGTAATTTACACAGTAATAAACTGTAAATTTAAACATTACGGCACTTTAAGTTAATAATTTTTCTGCTGTAACAAATAGCTCATTTTTCACCCATCTTTTCCCTTGGCCCCTCTCCCATGTCTGTGTCTGTGACCAGGAGGCATAGCTATAAGAAATACAGAATGTGAAGAATATAGTATATGAAAACTTCTCATTTAACTCCACTACCGCCTGGACTCTGACCTCAGAGTAATTTTTCTATAGCTAGTTCTGCTGAAATGTGTAGCCTGATGTTTAGCACGGTCCACTCATATAGATGAATACAGGTAATAGCATTTGTCCAGACACAAATGTGTTTGAAGAACAGCCTTGACGTTCTTGGCATTCACGCCCATGACTTGTGTTCTCTCAACACAACAGTTACTCAGATGTGTGTTGGTATGTTTTCCCAGGTGCCATGGTAGGTAAGCATTGTGAATGTACTCAAGTTAAATGAAGAGTGAATTGTCGTTTTCCAATTTTTTGGAAATGGTTGGTTTCTGAACTGTTTGTGGTGTTCCGGGTAAGCTTTTACACTATAATCTTGAGAACGCTGAGTTTAGGAATCAGTTTTATACAAATTTCTATTTTTGTTTCATGAGATGATGTTTGAGGGACAAAGTACAGAGTAACAATTTTTGCAAGTCACAGAATTCTTTTGATGTATTTAGTCAGCAGATATTTACGTTTTACCAGTGAGGATTTGGTAATGTCCCAAGATAAAGGCTGTTGGGACTATAATCATATAGCTCTAGGGAGCTTGGTGTGTTGGCCTGTTAAAAATTGGCTACTGTTGAATTTTCTAAAAAAGGATTTTTACTCCTATATACTTCAGTAGTTACAGGAGGTATAGTACTTATTAAAATACCATATATGGTGAACAGTGTCTATAAAGTGTTTATAAAGACTTTTGGTCACTAGAGAATAATAAATGTAGGGTAACATGTAATACTTTTAAGATGGATTCCAATAAAAAGAAGTATAGTTACTGTTTTATTTTAAGATTGACTTTTAACATGTGCCTTTTGAAGTTGCCTTAGCTGGCACAGTTATGGGAAAGATTGATATTGTACTTTATATGTTTGTTTCTGTGGTTGGATGATACTCTTGTCTGCCTTGTCTTTTTAGGATACCAGCATAAACACTTTGGGGACTGAGAGGATAAGCCATATCATTAGTGACCCTCGGCAGAAAGAGTAAGTGCTTATGTATTTACTGGCTGTGCCAGTCTGCTCCTTGGAGGAGGAGGCAGAGGGGAGTTTTACAGAGCAACTTAGAAATCAGGCTTCAGAGTTCAAAGAGATCTTAAAGATTTGTACTTTGTAACAGTTAAAGATGGCAACATCCTAAACCTGTGACAGTGATTTTCTTTTACTTTCTAGACTAGTTTCACTGTATTGTTTTCTATACCTACAGATGCTGCATTAGTAGCCTCCAGTAAAGATGTTTATTTTAAACTAATTTTTCTGTCTCTAAATTTTTTTTTTCCAAAATGGATGATTGCCGCTATCCTCCTATATTCTCTTCCCATTTTTAGACCTTTTCATAGGGAAATATCTTTTTTTTTTGAGACAGGGTCTGGCTCTGCCTCCCATGCTGGAGTGCAGTGGCAGAGTCATGGCTCACTGCAACCTCTGTCACCTAGGCTCAAGCAATCCTCCCACTTTGGCCTCCTGAGTAGTTGGGACTACAGGCCAATGCCACTGCGCCTGTCTAATTTTTGTATATTTTGTAGAGACAGAGTTTTGCCATGTTGTTCAGGCTGGTTTTGAACTCCTGGGCTCAAGCGATTTGCACGCCTTGGCCTCCCAAAGTGTTGGGATTACAGGTGTGAGCCACTGCGCCCAACTTTTGAAATATCTTTTTGTTCTAATTACTGTGGTGAGTGCTGTAGGAAGCCTGTATGTAGCTACAGGAAAATAATTCTGCCAATTCTTGTGACAGCCTTGTCCCCTAAAATGGTTGGTTCTTTCATATATCTTGTATGCATCATGGTCAGTACCCAGTTATGATCCTATACACATCCAACCCGGGCTAATTTTAACATAGAAAATAAAGATGTGGGTGTGGTTTGTGTCCTTTTTGAGTTGAGGCTCCTGTTGTCACTGCACAGCTGAGCGAGTATTGGTGTCACACTGTAATCTTGGGTTTATTTCTATTGTCCAGTCTTTTTACATTCCATTACAAGCCTTTTTCCTTTGAAGAGGTTTTTTTTTTTTTTTTTTTTGCAAAACATTCACATACATTTAATCTCTTTCTCCTCCTCTGATTGCTTCTTTTCTCTATTCCCTTCTTTGTCTGTACTTCATTATTCCAACATCTTCTTCTCCCTTCTGTAATTTTCCTATCACTTTTTTTATTGTTTTCTTTCCTGTTATTCTCTCCCCTTCTTTAGTTTCTGGTTACCATCAGCTGGGAAAAAACGAAATCTGGTAAGATCATTTTTCTTTGTCATCTTTATTTTATCATTTGGTTTCCTTTTCTTTAGAAAGAATAAAGCGTTGGCTTCTGATTTTCCTCACATTTCTGCTTGTGCACATGAGGTAAGGTTTCCTCTTTCTTGTTATTTTGATTTTCTTGGAGAACTGTTTTCTAAGAGTATCCAATACTTACTGATAAAAACTGCAGCTAATTCCTCTTTGTAGGTTCAACTGTGATCATTAGTTTCTTGTAGCATATATTTCATAGGAATCCTGTTTTTATTTTAGTTTTGAACTTTGCAGTAAGAAAGCGGAATGAATCTCATTTGCATATGGTTTAGTTCAACATCAGAATCCTGCGTTGAGAAGTACTATGTTGAAGCCTAAACGTATGAAGCAGAAGGTAGAGCTGCTTTGGGTGAAGTGGGGTCAAAGCCTTAGAGCAGTGGTCCCCAACCTTATGTCACCAGGGACCAGTTTTGTGGAAGACAGTTTTTCCATGGACCCGGGTTGGGGGCGTGGTGAGGGGGATGGCTTTGGGATGATTCAAGTGCAATACATTTATTGTGTACTTTATTTCTGTTATTATTACATTGTAATATATAATGAAATAATTATACAACTGATCATAATGTAGCTTGTGTTCCTGCAACTAGACAGTCCCATCTAGTGGGAAACAATGACAGGTCATCAGGCATTAGGCTTTCATAAGGCGTGCACAACCTAGGTCCCTCTCATGCTCAGTTCACAGTAGGGTTTGCACTCCTGTAAGAATCTAATGTGGCTGTTGATCTGACAGGAGGTAGAGCTCAGGCGGTAATGCCCACGATGGGGAGCAGCTGCTTGCTGACAGCTGACCTCCTGCTGTGCGGCCCTGGGGTTGGGGACCCCTGCCTTAGAACCTCTCCTTCTTAGTCTTTTCCCTAGCTACCCCCTGAGGGGACCCTTGGCATATTTAAGCCCATGTGGAGGGCTCACAGTTTAAAAATTAACTCATAGTGGTTATCGATATGTTTCTTTATGTGTGAAGCTTTGTGATTTTTTTGGAGGATTGCTTTATCTTGGTGATCAGTTGTAAAATAGATGAACACTGACAGGTGAAAAGTTGTAGGCTTCCTGTTTGTTGTTGTTGTTGTTGTTTTTAACAACTTAGTAGCTTATTGAGTTGATACACATGATCCACATTTTAGACTTGGAATCTTCATTATGAATTCGCTGTTTCAAAATGAACCAGAGTGGTAGAAGACATAACTGGTGTATATGTATGAGATGATTTTAGATGGCATATGGATGCACAATTTTTAAGTTATGTATTATAGTATACATTGGAAAAGATGTAATTAGGCTATCAAGCCTGTTATTTCACAGAAATATAGTAAGGACAAAGCTGAGCAAAAATACTTGATATGAGGAAAACTAATAAGTAAACAGTAGTACAGGTTGTAGGCAGATAAGGAAAGTCATGAAGGTGGTATGTGAGAGACTGCAGTTTGGAGAACACTAAGCTAGAGCACTAATCATGTTTGCCTCAGAGGATCTAAAGGCAGAAGGGGACCTGTGGCAGTCACCTGGTCCAGATCCATTATTTGCAAATGATGAACTAGAGATCTATAAAGTTCAAACTATTTGCCCAAAGTCATACAGCTAATAGAATCAAGATTGGAACCTCTGTGGCAGATAGAACAGTTGCTTAGTTTGTATTCTCATAAAACACGTTTGAAGTTATCATTCTGGGTTCTTCCAGTCTTTGTATGTCAGAGGATATTAAGTTCTAAACTTTTTGGAGAGGACTGTATGTTGTGGGAAAAGTCCAAAGAAAGCTAGCAAACATAAAGTGAAAGATCTCATTTGATCCTCACAGCCAACTTTTGAAGTTAAATAGATGTTTTGCAGATGAGAAACTGAAATTATACTCTGAAAGCAATATTTCATTTAACCCTCATAATAACCCTGTAAAATAGGTAGGGCAGGCCTGACGCAGTGGCTCATGCTTGTAATCCCAGCACTTTGGGAGGCTGAGGCAGGTGGATCACCTGAGGTCAGGGGTTCAAGACCAGCCTGGCCAATATGGCGAAACCCTGTCTCTACTAAAAATACAAAAAAAAAAAAAAAAAAAATAGCTGGGTGTGGTGGTAGGCACCTGTAATCCCAGCTACTTGGGAGGCTGAGGCAGGAGAATTGCTTGAACTCGGGAGGTGGAGGTTGCAGTGAGCTGAGATCACACCACTGCACTCTAGCCTAGGTGATGGAGTGACACTCTGTCTCAAAAAAAAAAAAAAAAAATGGTAAGACAGATAGTGATATATTCATTTAACAGATAAGGATAGTAAAGCTCAGAGGTTATGTAATTTTTAACACCCAGTATCTCAGTGGTAGATTGGAACTAAAAGGTGTTCTAATTCTTAGTCTAGTTCTCTTTCCACAATACCATGCTGCTGTTATGTGCCAACCAGTTATTCTTGGAAACATTTGCCAGGATAAGGAAATGAAAAGGTAATTTCATGCTAATCTTCTTGGGAACAAGGGCTGATACATAGTTGTTAATCAGCAGGCACAAGTTCCTGTTAATATCATGTGGTAAAAACTGTCTTCTGCCATTTAAGTGACTATTGTATGTCAGAAGTTTTTGAAAAATTGTTGTTTAATAAGGAATAGCTTTTTTTTTTGAGGTGTGCTAGATCAGGTTTGGTACATTCACAGGCACACTATTAAATATATGTGACTTTACTGAACAGTGTCTGTGTTTGGTATAACAAAAGAGTTGGATATTCAAAGGGGAAAAGTAATCAAAGTGTAGGTTACCCTTTAGGATCAGGTCCATTTCATGTAAGCCTTACTAAAATAGTCTTATTCATTCCTGCAGTTCAATCCCCTGTCTCCCCTTTACTCCCTGGATGTTCTTGCCGATGCTTCTCACCGAAGGTGTTCACCAGCACACTGCTCTGCCAGGTAATTGTCTTTTAGTAGCTGTTATTTGCTTCTGGACAATACTATGTTCCTTTCTATTACACCTCAAATTGTAAAGTATGTTTGTGTACAGTATCCAATTTGATCCTGACAATCTTTTGAGGTGAATAGATGTTTTACAGATGTAGAAACTGAGGCAGAGCAGTGAAGTATCTTTCCTGTGGTCCAAGGCTAGTATATGATTAAGTCTCAACTTTGACCTAAGTCTTCTGGCTCGTATTTCATTTTATTTCTCCTGCTAAAAGCCCCATCTTCAAAGAACATTATTAATGTTCCTTGCCATGACCCTGCAAAACCCTGCATAATCTGACTTCTCCCTACATGTACAGCCTCCTTTCGTATAATTTTCTCCCTCTGTGGGGGAGAGATCCAGCAGTACCAGGGAGCTCTGTTTTGTTCTTCAAAAATTGCAGCAGTCCTTTCCTGCCTCTGAACCTTTGCACTTCTTCCCTTTGACTGGAAAACTGTCTTTGAGCTGCTGCTTGTCTCAGCTTAGGTGCCACCTCGTCAAGGAGGACCACTCAGACCATCCTGTCTAAGGGGCCACCTCCAGCGCTTCCTGCTCATTATGTGTTTGTTTCCTTTATGGCTCTATCACAGTCTGAATTGAATTTGCTTATTAGTTTATTTTAGTTGGTTTGGTTTTTCTTTTTTACTTTTTTTCTTTTTCACTTATACTTAGCCTTTTATACAATATGCCTAATTGAAAGATCACTTCCCTTAACGTATTACATGGTTTGCAACCCAAGAACAACCATATACTACTCTTGAAAAAGAGTTCTGAAATACCTCGTTACTCTTTTACCCTTTCTACTTGTAGGGAGGGTCTTTGTGTTGGTGAGAAAGGGAAGCTCAGACTCTTTATCCTTGTTGTTACCGCATTTGTGCTTTTGTCCCTCTTTTAGTTTCCATTTTGAGAGTAAACAGTGATGCTTTCAAAGTAAAATAACACACATTAAATAATACACAGCAGATGGTGTGATTGGCATTCTGGTAGAGGCAGTGGTATTCTAGATGTCATACCCAGGGCAGTAGATACCAAGTGGGTTGCATATGTGAAGATTCTTTTGGAAAGGGGAAGAAAATTTTTAAACTTACATTTATTTATAGCTGATCCTTCAAATTTTTTTTGTTTTAAATTATACATATGTGTCTAGTAGCACATATTTATATTTTATGTATATGTACCTACATACATAATGTTTTTTTCAGATTTTTTACTCATGAGGGTGCACCTCAATAAAGCTTGGCAACCACTGCTCCATGGGAAATGATCAGCGCAAGTGACTTCTATGCAATTTTTAGAAATTGTGAATGATGACATACTGAGCTCTCAGGGCAACTGGTCACTCCTTTGTAATAGTTTCTCCCCAGCAAGGGGTTAGTGAAGATGGAACCGTCTAGCTCCAGTGTGGCAGACTGACGAGACTGGATTCGGAACTGGGCAGCAGGCTTTGCAAAGAGTGGATCATTTAGCAAAAGCCTGGCACCAAGGAGGAGTGTGAAGGAGTAGTGGCAGGGAAGAGGCAGGTGAATGACTCTACTAAAAACTGTTTCCAATGGAAATTGTATCTTTTTCTTGCCCCATTTTATTTGTAATAGGGAAACATTTCTTTCAAAGCATCTGGGCAGCATTGGAAATTTCACACGCATCATTAGCATGGTGTGTGTGCGTGTGTGTGTGTGTGTGTGTGCGGCGACTATGTTATCATTAGTGGTATAATTTTATTTTGCAAAGAGAGAAGTGTTTCCTGTTTTATCACAGCTTTCCCCGAGGAGGGCTGGTGTATTAATTTGCTGTATTGCCTCCTGGCTGTTCCCAGGCTGTTTTTCCTCTTCATCATGGAATTTTTAATGGCCCTACTGCCTCTTGGGAAGCATGTGAGGAAGAGTTCCTCAGGGAGTGCTTCCCTTTTTTCACATGCCTATAATTACTCTCCTTTAAGAGCACAAAGAGTTTGATAATCATGCCTGAACTATGAAGGTTCCCTCCTGTCGTTACTGAGCTGAGGCTGCTTCTTGCCTGGACACTGCCAATTCCATTCTCCTAAGCAAGAGCAAGGGCTTTTCAGCAGTTTCCTCCCTGCTAGAACCATATGCCCTTCTGGTTCTCAGAATAGGTGGGGGCGGGGGGCATTGGGAGGATGGTGCATGACCTAAAATCCTCTCTTGTTTAGTATTTCATTGCTATAAACAAATAAATAATTGGACCATAATCTTAAAATAACATTTTGTTGGTGTATCGTTTTAATACAGCCCAGATGACAGGTGCAGTGGATGGGAGGGAGAGTTTTGTGGTCTTTGTACCATGTAATAGATTTGTGGATTTCAGAAATAGCACTCTGGAAATAGTTAACTTGGTGGTTTTCAACCCTGGCTGCAAGTTGGAATCACCTAAGAAGCTTTAAGAAAATACATCCATGCTGGGCCTCACTTCCAGAGATTCTGATTTAATTGGTCTGGGATGAGGCCTAGACATTGGCATTATTTTAAAGCTCCCTAGGTGATTAATATGCAGCCAGGGTTAAGAACTGTTGTCCTAAATGCATATGGTTTTGTGACTGGTGCTTTGTAATTTGCTTAATAGGGACTCCCCTTTCATAATTGGCGTGAACTCTGTACTTTGGTATGGTATGCACCATTCCTTACGGGAGGTTGACCTCTGGACTTCTCTTAGCTTTGCAGGTAGAGAAGAGTGTTAGTATCTGTACAGTGCCCAGCACATAGTTCTTAATAAATGGATCAGGGGCAGAGTTTTGTCAGGTGGATATATGGATAGTTGGATTGTTGGCTGGGCGTGTAGGTGAAATCCATAAGCCAAGTGTTTTGGTTTGGTTGTTTTGGTTGCTAGTATTGGGATTTGCTGTTAAAAGTGTAATACTTGGTATTGGTGTTAAGAATTGCTGCTGCTCAAACAGCAGATGGTGTGATTGGCATTCTGGTAGAGGCAGTGGTATTGTTAAGGGCACAGTCACAAACTTGTAATAAGGAGACTAGTGCTGCAAGCAGTTTTTCCCAAAATGAGAGATTTGTTGATTGTGAAGGATAGTTTTTCTTACTATTATTACCAAAGAAAATGATAGCTAGGATTTATCAATTGCTACATACAGGTCAGCTGCATCTGTGTGATTCATAAATCACCAGTTGCAGTTTTTGAGTACAAAAACTTTTCATGGCAGTGTTTTAGTTTTCTCCAACTCAAAGGAAAGGTCAACTTTTAGTGACCTTTCCTTTATTTTGGATGATAATTTGGTCAAGCATTACCATTTTAATTTATTCTTTCTTTAAGCTCTGAAATAGCAAAGCACTGATGTCTTCTTTTCATATAGGTCAGCTTCCTTTGTAAATAAACTATTTTTTCTTTGAGAAATCTTATTTTTAGTTGTGGTAAGGATGGCAGATATCAGCCTGGTATGCATATATTATACATGTTTCTTAATGAATGGATGAAAAGTTTCATAACTTCTACTTTCTTCATAGTCCATTGGCATAGGTGGTAGGAGATTAAGAGTGTAGATATTAGTGTCAGGCAGACCTAGGTGAGAATCCTGGCTTTACCCAGGCAAATGACTTAATCTTCCCATACCTCAATTCCTACATCTTTAAAATGGAAATATCAGTACTTTTAAAATTGGTTGAAAGGGGACCAAAATGAATTAATATATGTAAATATTGAGCATCCTGGTAACCAATATTATTTTAGTTATGTAGTTACTGCCCTACCCCATCCTTAGGATAATTGCAATTTTGAAAACTTTGAGTTGGCTTCCAGAGTCATTTGCTAATTAGATGTAATACAAATTCTTGAGGTGCTTAAATGACCTCAAATGGTCTATAAGAGGAGGCATTTGGACAGAGTTGGGGTTAAAAAAAAAAAGAGAGAGACCTTCCTACCCATTAGAGACTTGAAATAGGATAGGCTGAGCTCATTTGTAATTCATTTTATCTGTTCACAAACGTTATGATCTGCATATCAGAGTTGTGTGCCCAGCTGGCTGTGCCACTTGACAAGGAGTTTCAAAGAGTAAGAAGAAGACTCACTTCATGCTATTAATTTTGACCTTTGGAGCCATAATAAACAGCCTGAGGTTTTACCTCAGGGCTTGGGGGAAGAAGCCTTTTATTAGTCCTGTATCTGTTGATGCTGTGAAGTACAGTGTTGCTTTCTCACCTCTTTAGTGCCTCAGTTTCAGCCACGTATGTGAAGCAATGTTTCTGCTGTAGTATTATTGTCTATAAGGCTGCCCAAGCCTATTGGAATTGCCCATTGTATAGTACACCGTTCTTGAATCTTTTGTCCTCTATCAGAGGGTCTCGTTGACAGTGGCTGTCAGCTGGCCGGCATCTTATTGCCTAAGTGGAATGATGAAAGCATTTTCTTTCTCTCTGTTTTTCCATTGTAACATACCCATCTTTCCAACTGATGTGAAATGATTTGGCTCTTATGGGTGGCATGAAACAGCTTCATAGATATGCCTACTTTAGCCCAGCTAAGGGAATTAGATTAGGGAGAATTTTCAGGTGCCGGTGAGCAGTTTGTCACAGACTACTGAGGGTTACATTTAAGTGAAAACCATTAGTGGAATTGCTAGGATCGCTTCCTGTTAGATAAGCCTCCTCTGTTTCCTATGATAATTGTGAAGTGTTTTTTGTTTTTTTTTTTTCCTTTTCTTCCTATCTGCTCCTAGTGCCATAGGCCTAGATCTTTTCCCAGGTGCAAGTCTGTGAAAATATTTCCCCTCCTGACTGCTTAATAAATGTCAGTAAACCCTAAAGGTAAAATTACATGTGAGAAAGGAGTCTCACATTTAATCTAGGGATTAAATCCCTAGATTTAATCCTCCTTTTTCTCCTTTTACCCTAGCACTTACTTGTTCTCTGATTACAACTCAGTGTCTCAGAGTATTAATTCTTTCTTTAGGAATTGGCCTTCCTACTATGTTGTGAGCTTCTGGGGACAGGACCTCAGCTCAGTCATCTTTTATCTCCCTCTGCACATCCAGCATAGTATGTTACATTGGGTAGGCCTCCATACATTTTTGTTAAAAATAATTGAGGTGAATAGATTCGTAATTAAGCAGAATAATTGGAATATATGATATATATGACCTTTGGTCCCTAGAAATACCAAATTTTTTCCTGGTGTTACTTGTTTGTGTTAAAGAAAAAATATAGAAAACAGATACCATTTTTACAGTGAATTTTATTAACTTTCTAATTTTTAATTTTTGTGGGTATGTAGTAGGTGTATATACTTATGGGGTACATGAGATGGTTTGATATAGGCATGTAATGCATAATAATCACATCATGGAGAATGGGGTATCCATCCCCTCAAGCATTTATCTTTTGTGTTACAAACAAACCAATTTTACTCTTTTATGTTAAAATGTACAGTTAGATTATTATTGACTATAGCCACCCTGTTGTGCTATCAAATAGTAGATCTTATTCATTCTTTCAATTTTTTATACATATTAACCATCCGCATTCCCCACCACCCTCATTACCCTTCCCAGCCTCTGGTAATCCTCATTCTACTCTTTATCTCCATTCGTTCAATTGTTTTGATTTCTAGATCCCACAAATAAGTGAGAACATGTGATTTTTGTCTTTCTGTGCCTGGTCTATTTTACTTAATATAATTATCTCCATTTCCATCCATGTTGTTGCAAATAACAGGATCTCATTCTTTTTTATGGCTGAATAGTACTGCATTGTGTATATGCACCACATTTTCTTTATCCATTCATCAGTTGACAAACACTTAGGTTGCTTCCAAGGTTTGGCTATTGTGAACAGGGCTGCAGCAAACCTGGGGGTGCAGATATCTCTTTGATATACTGATTTCCTTTCTTTTGGGTATTTACCCAGTAGTGAGATTGCTGGATCATATGGTAGCTCTATTTTTTAGTTTTTTTGAGGAACCTCCAAACTGTTCTCCATAGTGGTTGTACTAATTTACATTCCCACCAACAGTGTACGAAGATTACCTTTTCACCACATGCTCATCAGCATTATTAGTTGTATTTTGGATGTAAGCCATTTTAACTGGAGTCAGATGATGTCTCATTGTAGTTTTGATTTGCATTTTTCTGATGATCAGTGATATTGAGCACCTTTTCATATGCCTGTTTGCCACTTGTATGTCTTTTGAGAAATATCTGTTCAAATCTTTTGCACATTTTTTGATTGGATTATTAGATTTTTTTTCTATAGGGTTGTTTGAGCTCCTTATATATTCTAATTATTAACCCTTTGTCAAGTGGGTAGTTTGCAGATATTTTCTCCCATTCTGCGGGTTGTTTATTCACTTTGTTGATTGTTTCCTTTGCTGTGCAGAAGGTTTTTAACTCGATGTCATCCCATTTGTCCATTTTTGCCTTGGTTGCTGTGATTGTGGGGTATTACTCAAAAATTTTTTGCCCAAACCAATGTCCTGGAGATTTTTCCCAGGTTTTCTTATAGTAGTTTCATCGTTTGAGATTTCAGATTTAAGTCTTTAATATACTTGATTTGATTTTTGTATATGGTGAGAGATAGGGGTCTAGTTTCATTCTTCTGCATATGGATATCCAGTTTTCCCTGCACCATTTATTGAAGAGACTGTCTTTTCCCCAGTGTATGTTCTTGGCACCTTTGTTGAAAATGAGTTCACTCTGCATGTGTGGATTTGTTTCTGGGTTTTCTATTCTGTTCTATTGGTCTTTGTGTCTGTTTTTATGCCAGTACAATGCTATTTTGGTTACTATAGCTCTGTAGTATAATTTGAAGCCAGGTAATGTGGTTCCTTCAGTTTTGTTCTTTCTGTTTAGGATAGCTTTGGCTATTCTGGGTCTCTTGTGGCTCCATATAAATTTTAGGATTCTTTCTATTGCTGTGAAGAATGTCATTGGTATTTTGATAGGGATTGCATTGAATCTGTAGATTGGTTTGGGTAGTATGGACGTTTTAACAATGTTGATTCTTTCAATCCATGAACATGGAATATCTTTCCATTTTTTTGGTGTCTTCTTTAATTTCTTTCATCCATGTTTTATATTTTTCATTATAGAGATCTTTTATTTCTGTAAGTTAATTCCTAGTTATTTAATTTTATTTGTGGCCAATATAAGTGGGGTTAATTTTTAAATTTCTTTTTCAGATTGTTCACTCTTGGCATATAGAAATGCTACTGATTTTTTGTGTGTTGATTTTTTTATCTTGCAACTTTACTGAACTTGTTTATCACTACTAATAGTTTTGTGGTAGAGTCTTTAGGTTTTTCCAAATATAAGTTCATATCATCTACAAACAAGGATACTTTGACATCTTCCTTTTCTGTTTGGATGCCCTTTATTTCTTTCTCTTGTCTGATTACTCTAGCTAGGACTTCCAGTCCTAAACTGAGTAACAGTGGTGAAGGTGGGCATCCTTATCATGTTCCAGATCTTAGAAGAGAGGCCTTTCAGTTTTTCCCTATTCAGTATGATACTAGCTGTGGGCCTGTCATATATGGCTTTTATTATGTTGAGGTATGTTCCTTCTATACCTAGTTTTTTGAGGATTTTTATTCTATATTAAAAAAATGAACTTTTCATTAACTTTAAAAATGAGTGATTTTTGAAGGTGACCTATTCCTTAAACTAGCTTGCCATTTGCAGACAGACTGTTTTCTCTCCTTAGGAATGATTATAAAGATCTTTGTTCCAAATCCAAAGCAGTCACTTCAGTTATTTTTTTGCCAACATTGGTTCTATTAAACATGCATGTATTTCTCAAAGTATTTTTTTTTTTCCCTAAAAGTACATTCCTGCCCCAAGGACATAGTGATCTGCCCAGTTTCCTAAGTAACACTGCAGTTTTAACAACTCACCTGATCTTTCAGTTACCTGCAGTAAAAAAGAAAATAGAAATGTTGTGTTCATGCTTGGATAGAAAGAATCCTCTTTCCATTAATTGTTAATTTCAGCATTCACCTTCACACTTGTAATAAGAATTTAGTGACTTTTTCTGAGATAAGAATTTTTTAAAAATTCTTATTTAAAAATAAAAATTTTTTGCTTTTAGTGCTCATTCTTCCAACTCTGCCCTGGCAAATACCACCACAGTGGGGAAACTATGACACTCTTAGGGGAAGTACTGATCCCACACTTATACTGTGAAAGAAGCGTATACCCAGGTTTTGCTGGCCTGAGTGAAGATTGTCCCTGAGGCCCTGATCAGATGAAGCAGAAAAGGCATAGCCTGTCTTTCCTCTAATTGCATATATACTGGGGAACAGTATTTTTATCTAAATTTATATTCATTTAATCATTCTATTATTCTCTAGGTTGAATACTTAGATCTCTATTATTGACTAGGTTGGCTCTGGGAATTTGGTAGATTTTTCAACTCAGTAATTTTCGAAGTAGGTAGGTGCTTATCAGAATTACCCAGGGAAAAATTTCAAAATAAATATGTTACTGATTCTGCTCCCACTCCTGCCCAGCCTACTAAATTAGGATCTTGATAGGGACATGTGTATTTAGTAAAAGCTCCTTATATATTCTGGTAACCATTTGCCACTCCAGTTGAGAATGAAGTTTTAACTTGGTGGAGACTTTAACTTATACTTAGCCTTTTATACAATATGCCTAATATGAAAGATCACTTCCCTTAACGTATTACATGGTTTGCAACCCAAGAACAACCATATACTACTCTTGAAAAAGAGTTCTGAAATACCTCGTTACTCTTTTACCCTTTCTACTTGTAGGGAGGGTCTCTGTGTTGGTGAGAAAGGGAAGCTCAGACTCTTTATCCTTGTTGTTATCGCTTTGTGCTTTTGTCCCTCTTTTAGTTTCCATTTTGAGAGTAAACAGTGATGCTTTCAAAGTAAAATAACACACATTAAATAGATAACACATTAAAAAGAAAAGGAGCCAAGTGGTTGTTAAGTACCCCTAAATGAAAATGGGGTTGGGGAGGTGGTCAACCTCCTTAGTTTTCCTTCCCTTCTTTGATTTTTTATGTCTGCAATTGATGATCTGGAATTTGGGGATAAACAAAAAACTGTGGAACTGCCTCTTCAACAGGAAGCCGAAGCTGTAGCAGTTGCCTTACCCACGTGCTAAGATTCCCCAAAATAATACAGGCAGCCCTGCCAACCCCACACATAATATTCTTTACTTCTGAGCAGGGCTGTGCTAATATTCTGAATGTGCCGTGCCACATGACAGCTTCCATTTCCTGCCTCTAAATCCTCTTGCTGTAAGCACCCAACTTCCTTCTTCTTTTCCCCAGGCTTGTTCTCTTTTTCTTCCTCTTCTTTTTAAAATTTTATTTTATTTTAAAAAACTGACACATAATGATTATACATATTTATGGGGTACACGGTGGCATTTCAATACATACAATATGTAGTGATCAAATCAGGGTCATTAGCATATCCATCTGCTCAGACATTTATCATTTCTTTTTGTTAGAAGCATTCAATATCCTCCTTCTAGCTATTTGAAACTGTGTAATATATAATTGTTCACTATAGTCACCTTACAGTACTATAGAATGCTAGCATTTATTCTTCCTATCTAGCTATAAGTTGATATCTTTTAACAAATCCTTCTCTATTCCTTCCTTCCCCTACCCCAGCCTGAAGTATCCTCTGTTCTACTTTTTACTTCTATGAGATCAACTTTTTTAACCTTCCACTTATGAGTGAGAACTCAGTGTGTTTAATTTTCTGTTCCTGGCTTGTTTTCACTTAACCTAATACCCTCTAGTTCCATCCATGTTGCTGTGAATGACAGGACTTACTCTTTTTTTTTTTTTTAAATGCCTGAATAGTATTCCATTATGTAGCAGGCTTGTTCTGGGTCCTCTTCCTTCTTTGTCCTCTAGGGTTCTTTCCAAGCAGATGGGGACTTCACATAGAAAAATAGATTTTCCCAAGCTGTAAACTCTAGCAGTACTAATGTTCACTTAAAACCAAGGAAGAAGCAAAATGTCTTACTGTCCTGTTAATAACAGTTTGATCATTTCTCTTCTTCCCTCCCCAAATCTTGTCTAGGAAGGGACATAGAGAAAAATGTCCTCATATACTGACAGCGAAGATATGATGTTATTCTACCTCCTGTGAAATAGCTCTCCAACCTCGAAATGGGTCTTAAGAGAAATGTTTTAAGAGGGAAGGATCGTTTAAACTGAGTTTTAAAAACGAACATACCTTCTCTTCATTGATACCCTAGTTTCTTTGTTATTCATATTCTGTAACCTGAAAAGCTGCACAGCTACAGATAGGACTTGGCTATAAGATCCATCAAGGCAGAGATTGTCTCTTGTTTATCACTATATCCCTAGAGTTTAGTACAGTGCTTGGCAAGAGTAGGTGCTCAGTAAAAATTTAGTGAACAATGAAAGAAGCAAAAAACTGCTTAGTAGAAAGGAAATAGTCCACAAAAGTACATACTTTTACAATGAAATAATTCACTTAACAAGTTTCATTACTTGATTTCCTTAGAAAGTCTTCAGTTCTTTCCTGTTATAACCAGAGGAATTTACAAAATCTGAAGGATTTAGGATATTCAAGGCAACAGTTAGAGGTAGGAATGGGGTGGTAGAAGTAGACCATTTACGACAGAGAAAAGTAATATACTGGAGGCATAGCAGTCAAGGGTCACTTAATGTAGAGACAATTGACCTGAAGGCTTAACAATATCGCCCAGAGGAGCAGGGTGGTGGAACGACCACCTGAGCCATTGAACCCACAATAGCACTCTAAGATGTTGCGGTATAATAAACTGTGTGCGTAATAATAGGTAAGTAATACTTATTCTCAGTTTGCTAAAGTAAATAAGCATTTCCATTAAAAGTTGTTAAAAACTTTAACATTTTAGTGCATAAATGTTTTTTTTTTTTAATTCCAAAATGACACTGTCATTCCTTGAAAGTGTGACATAAGTAGTACTGACTAGGTCCATAAAAGAGTTGATAATATGGGCCTTTTCCCATGTTACTGACATATATCAAACATGCAAAATGGTGAAAATGATGGATGGGGGCAAATTATAGGCAGTATTTGTGTAGTTCAGCTCAAGTTGCTACTCCAAGAATTAGTATCTTAATATACTTCTTGAGTACTTATGCTTCTCATTTTGCATCTGTCTCATGAAACTCAGCATATTGTAAACTGTGATCTTGAAGAAGCAATGTTTTTAATTAACTTTTTATTGAAGGATAAACATACAGGGAAGAGTACAAAGAAATATACACTTGATAAATAGTCACAAAGTTACAGTCAAGTAACCAAAGCATCCAGATGAAGAAAAAGAGCATTGTCAGAAAGAACCCCAGAAGCTCCCTGTGCCTCTTCTCTGCCTGTCTTCCCCCTCACCACTGCTGTAGAGCGCCACCATCCTGATGTCTAACAGTAACATGGTTTAGCTTGAAACAGTGGTGTTAACATTTTCTCTGAAAAGCTTTGGAGGTTCCTTTAATGAGCTTCAGCTAAAGAGGAAAGAAGTATGACTATACACTGTTAGCCTTTGTTTGACTTTGTTTCTCCTTCTGAATCATGCCTGAGGATAAGGATGATTGAATAAGATCAGAGTGCTTGGATAGTCTCAGTTTGGGTATGTACTCAAGTCCCATGTTTGTGGAAAAGATGGATGCTCTATGTGTTCTACATTTCTCTGTTTTGAGGAGAAACACAATTTTGTAGTGTCACTTTATTTTCTGCTTGTGTCTGGACTTCAAAGGGAATTACCACCACTCCGTTCAGACTGAAGTCCTGTCTACCTTTGATGTTGTCATCTATGTTAATTTATTATTAAATCAGCATGCTGCTTAGACTTATTCCCAGGATTTATGCAAGGTATGAAAAAGGAAGCGTTTTCCCTACTTTACACATTTATAATTAGTTATTTAGAATTAACTATTTGGGCTTTCAGAATTAATTATTCATGAGGTATTTGACTTAATTTTCTGTACAGGACAGAGTGATCAATAAAAGGTGCTTTGGATGGAATTTTCCAAACCACTGGCTTTGTATTATAAATCTCAGCCTGTAACATTCTTTGCATTCCTAAAGAATTTCTTAGGATTTTAGTCAAATTCTTATATTTTCCTATTTATAAATTGAATTGACTCTGATGCTTTTGCTATTTAGAGATGTGAAAGTGTGTGTGTGTGTGTGTGGTGTGTGCATGCGCGCGCTCACGCATGCATGCACCCTTTTCAACTGTACAAGTTATTTTGGGGGCTTTCTGAGTCAAAAAATGTGTCCATTCAACAGCTGTCTTGTTGCCTTGCGAACCAGGTTTTCTTAGGTTTGTCTGAGGTTCTAGTTTTAAGACTACTAAGGGTCTTGATCCTCAGCTGGGACTACTGATTAGGAATTTATCTGGTATAATTTTATGTGTTATTTACTTTGGCTAGTTTTTTAAAATTGTGGTAAAATGTACATAATATAAAATTTACTATTTTAATCACTTTTAAGTGTTCAAGTGGCCATTTGATTTTTAGAACTTTTATTCATTCACAGCAGTTTTAATCAACAGTTAATGAGGATCACCTGTGTGCCTTGAGCCAAGGTTGGTAGATCATTGGAAAATTATCAAAGAAGTGTAAATAAAGTTTCTGTTCTCAAGATCCCTGTTCTTAATCTAAAAGAGATTAAGCCTTCTTGTTTCATTAGAGAAGCAAGATATATGCACACTAGTTAAACATTGCTTCATGGTAGATGAGGCCCCAGATGTTCAAGGAACACTTTGTGTAAAGGTGAGACTCATTTTGGTCTTTAATCAGAGGCAGGATCTGTCTAGTTTGAGAGGGACAAAATCTTCACATACGTAAAGATTTTTATTTTCTTAATTTGCATACAGTACAATACATTCTTGGGGAACAGTGGTGAACTAAAATAGCATACCAGCCAGTTCAGTGTTAATCCCACTGTCTTTCACAGAATCGTTTGCTTTTAAAATAAGCTGAATATTCAGATGAAGGAACATATTATCACATAATTAATATTTTTATTTTTTGCCTGTAAAATAAAAAACATAATATTTTTAAAAGTCACAGAAACTAAACTTACTTAACTTGTGATGTAGGCAGTATTAAAAATTCAGATTTACATGGCAGGAGGTTAAACTTCCTATTAAAATTCTGTGCAAATATCTGTGTTCATGCAGCATTAAACTTTTTCAACGTATTACCTCTTGGGAGTAAGTATTTCATTAGTGAGTTTAGAGCAATTGTGGTTATAGTTTTTATGAAAAATAATTGTATAAAAATAAGCATGTAATGCAACACATATTTATTGAAATTAATCTTGAATGTCTGCTACACTGAAATCAGGTAAAAAGTTTAGAATGGGTGTGTATTGTGGATAAAGAGTGAGTTATTAATTCTGAATAATGTTGTCCCAATGCTTAATGGCAAAAGATGGTGCCCATTTTGTTTATGTCTGTAATGGGTTAAGGATTTAATCTGGGCTACATGTAATGTCTTACAATAAGAATTAAAAAGTTCAAACCATTTTTCTTCTTCTTACATCTGCAGACAGGCAAATGTACATTGGGGACCACCATGTTCACGTGACATCAAGAGGAAGCGGAAACCAGTGGCCACAGCATCTTTGTCTAGCCCCAGTGCAGGTGATTACATGCAGTTATCATTTATTGAGCGTGTACCGTGTGTCAGGCAGTAAATTATGTGTTTTGTATACCTTTTCATGTAATGTTTGTGATCGTGTAGGTCATTTTATTCCCACTTTACATGGGAAAACTGAGACTACAAGAAATAATTAGCCTAGTTCTCGCTGACTCTGAAGTCTGTGCTTTTTCACTGTTACATGGCTATCTAGAGTTTGAAACCCTATATTCCACTATCAGCAATCTCCAGTCATCTGAGCTTTTGTTTTAGCACAGACAGGAAATTAGGTCCATGTTAATGAAAGTCCAGGTGAAGTGGCAGTTCAGTCAGGCAGTCACACGGGGTTATTTACTTTCTTATCTTGCATACAGTACAGTACATTCTTACTGCTTTTATAAGTAGAATGCTAATATTTTACTGGTCATGACATTCCTAATTAAAAACAATTTTTTAGGCTAAAATTTTTCAGCTTTTTTTTTTTTTTTTTTTTTTTTTTTTTAAACAAAACTAACACTAATTGGTAGAAGCCAAAATAGTGCTTCTCTTTGGTGGGGGGCAGTGACCAAGAGAGGGCACAAAGAAGCCCTCTGGGCTGTTGGCAGTGCTCCATATGATGAACTTGGTGGGGGTGTGTGGCTGCTTACATAGGTAGAATCTGGAGCTGTGCACTTAGGATTGATGTCCTTCACTGTGTGTATGTTATCCTTCAGTGGAAAAAAAGGGGAGAGTTATGTATTAATATTTCAGTGAGAAAACTGGATATTGAATATACCATTGAATATTTTATTTTCTTTAGAAAATACTACCTATTATATAAATCAGAACAGTTGATAGCTGAATAGAGAGTAAACCTCACACAGATGGGGAGGGAGCCCTATCCTCTACCTTAACTTAGTAAGTTTTGGTGAACTGTGAAATTGTCCTCTTTGAGCTTCTGTTTGGGAAGTCTGCTTGATGGTGGTTCATATTGGACAATCTTCATCACAGGTCTGATGATTATAGTACTTTTTTTTTCAGTGCTTTCCACATGGCCAGGCCCTGAGCTGAACACTTTGTAAACATTATTTCACCTAATCTTTGCAACAGCCTTATAAGGTAGATGCTGTTTTTATTCCCAATTTACACATGAGAAAACCAAGGCTTAAATCACTTCCCTGAGGCCACATGGTTGATTAATTGCAGAGCCAAGATCAGACCGGTTTCCTTGTGACTCTAGAGCTGTCCTGCAGGTGTTCTTCTTTTCATATATATAACAAGATCAAGTCCAGACTAGGACTGCACATCAAAACTCAGATCCTCATTCGGTCTGTGGTATTGGAAGCATTAAAAGAAAACCACCCCTCTTTTATCTTTTTGTTCTTTTTTTTCTCCTTAATATCTAGCTTCTATTTTTAGCTTTTAATTGTTTATAAGAGAGGAACCACTGGGAAGAGTTTAAAATCCTTGTTCCATATTCAGGTTGGGAAATGTATGTGTGTGGGGGTGGGTATTAAACAAGACTTGAGCATTGAACATTTCCCCTCCTGAGCCCAGCTCCTCTCCTCTCACTTGTTGACTAAGCCCTGCTTCACTGAGCATTTCCTTTTTTTTTCTACCCACAAACCTGAGTGCCCCATGGAGGTGAAGGACATAGCCTGAGTCTGTGCCATCAGTCAGTAGAACAAATGGGCTTGCTCTGCCTAACATCGGGCCATCTCGGATTCCACCTCTTTTATAGGAATGAGTGATGAAGAGAGGTGCGTTCCGCTTTGCCGCTGTATTAATACACATCAGGGGCCAGCTCCTGGCACTAAATCACGCTACTGCATACATCTGTTATCGGACTCTTCACCAGTGTGATGAACAAGACTGCAGATAGAGGCTTCCTTGTGTCATTCTTTATAGGATTTTCCTAAAAGAATAAATAGCTCAGATCTCTGCCAACACTCTCCCCCTGTCACTGTGATGAATTCAGCTTCTTTCTTAAACATGCAGCCACAAATCTTTTCCCTTTTTCCCCTCCCCCACTGGTAGAAAGTTTTGAGTTGAAATTGACTGAATTTAAAGATATTAATAAGGCTAGAGAGGTGAAGAGCAGGAAGAAACAGCATGTCTTCCTTGCCTTTTTGTACTAATAGTAACAAAAGGCCAAGGAAAAGACTGTAAATGACCATAGGGTTGTTAAATAGACCCATCTTGAAAGTGTAGCACCTTTATTTTCTTTGTATCTTCATTCTCCCCTCCTTTACAGCTTTCTAGCTTGCAGGCGTCTAGTGCACAGAACCACACCCTGGATCTTAGTGAGCAAGCATGCTAACCGGCTTCTGAGACTTGATACACCAGAACGGGGATTTCCCTGCAAGTGTCTCCCTCATGCTGAAGTGAACTAGCTGAATATGCTCTTAAAGAATGTAGTCAGAAAAGAAAAAAATGGATTATCTTCTCCAAAATTTGAGACTAAGTAGCTGTAAAAAACATAATAAACCCAGATGAAAACCAGACTTCGTTTTCTTGAAATGATTTTCTTCATCAGAATGGTAGATCAGAGCCATTGGCATGCAGATTCCAATCCTTTAAAAAGTAAACACATGCCTTTTGATAAAGCGGAATTGAGGTGATCAGAAATTCTGTTGAGAACCCAGCTATTTGTGTGAGTGTATTTTAGCTATCCCAAAAACTTTTTCTGACCTTTCTCTTTCTGGGATAGAATATGTGTGCTTAGAGTATCATTCAGAAGGGTACCTAATAGTTAATCTGTTAATTAGTTACATCAGGTTTCAAATACTAGGTCAGTGAGGTAAGAGAGAGAGAGAGATTTGAATTGTCAAATGTATTGTCAGATGCATTCACAAGAGCAGGACTGCTTATCTGCTTTGCTCACTACTGCACCCCTAGCATCTAAATGAATACCTAGCCCATAGAATAAACCCACTGGTTATTTGTTGTAAGAATAAGTTAATAGAATCTTAAAGTTGAAACAGAGTGATTCCTGATATATTCTAACCACATGGTTGGATTCAGTAGTTCCATTTTAGGATGTCCCTTTTCTCGGGAGTCATAGGGCAAATTCTTATTGCCCACTGTGTCTTTTTAAATGTTTTTTAAAATTAAACATGTTTCTTAGTAAATATTGAATGGGTGTAAAAGAACATTTATAGCAGATGTGTAAGGAGTAAATAAAATACAGCAAATATCCATGTACCTACCATTCACTTTAAGAAAAAGTTAAAATTTTCTTTTTTAAAAACTTTAAAAGTTTTAAAAAGTTAAAATCTTTAAAAATCTTCTCCCTGCTCTCCTCAGAGGTAAAAGTTATTCTGATTGTTTTTTATCGTTTGTCATTCTTTTGTTTTTTTTCAAGTAGTTTTAGCAGACATATGTATCTTCAAGCAATATATTGTCCAGTTTTGTTTTTGAACCTTGTGTATATGAAATCAAAGTATGTCATATTTTATGTTGCAGCTTTCACCGGGTTCTGTTTTTGAGATTCAGTTATGCTTTGTCCTGCCAAAAATCTGTTTCAACTGCCATGTATATGGTATTCTATTGTATGAATATGATTAATATGCTATAATTAAATGTTCTTGATGAACATTTGGATTGTATTCCTGTTTTATGCTATTACGGAAAATACTGCACTGTTCTCTGAGAGAACAAGTGCAAACATTCTTTTAGGCCACTTCCCGCTCATTAGGATGGCTATATCAAAAAACAGAACATCAGGTGTTGGTGCGGATGTGGAGAAATTGGAACCCTTGTGTAGTGCTTGTGGGAAGGCAAAATTGTGCATTGCTGTGGAAAACAGCATGTAAAAAAACAGTTCCTCAAAAAATTAAACATAAAACTACCATATGATCCAGCAGTTCTGTTTCTGTGCATATACCCAAAAGAATGAAAAGCAGAGACTCAAAATAGATTTTTGCACACCTTTGTTTACAGCAGCATTATTTGCAGTCGTCAAGGTGGAAACAACTCACATATCCATTGCTGGATGAAAGGATGAACACAATGTGCTATATATATATACAATGGAATATTATGTAGCTTGAAAGCCTTTATTCAGAATGAAACTCTGCCACATGCTACAAATTGAATGAAGACATTTGCTAAGTCAAATAAGTTAGACACAAAAGGAGAAATATTGTGTGATTCCACTTTTATAAGCTACTAGAGTAGTCAAATTCATAGAAACAGAAAGGAAAATAATGGTTGCCAGGGGCTAGGGGAAGAGGGAAGTGGGAGGAATTATTGTTTAATGGGTACAGAGTTTCCATTTGAGATGATGAAAAAGTCCTGGTGATAAATAGTGGTGACAGTTACACAACAGTGTGAATGTACTTAATGCGACTGAACTGTACAGTTAAAAATGGATAAGATAGCAAATTTTATGTATATTTTACTATAATAAAAAATAGCAAAAAAAAAGTTTTTCTAGGGTAGTGCTTTTTTCACTGCAGTTTGGTGATCATGTAGGTATAGTTTTTTGAAATTTATTACCAGTTAAATATGAGTGAGTATATGTGCCTGAGTTTGTTGTGAGTATGTGTGTATGAGAGAGAAAAAGAGAGAGATTTGAGTTGTCAAATGTATTTCCTGCTGCTGTGGTGAAGTTCCAAAATGTTTGAAAGCTGTTGCCCTCAAGAAACTCTTGTATATAGAGTAACAGCTTTCAAGATATTTTTACATTAGCCCACAATAAGAAATTCATGTTTGAATATGTGTGTTGGTTGTACATGTAAATCTGAAATAAATCCTGGGTGCACGCTGATACTTTCTATTTTTTTCATTGAGAAAAAAAAGTAATGGCCATGACCCACTAAATTGATTTTGTGACCCACAATTTGAAAATTACTGTTCTAGGTTACATTTCTGGGAGTGGAATTATTGGGTGACAGGGTAAAATCCAAACTTTCCTAGATTTTGCCATATTTTAGTATATATTTGTTCTCAGCAGAGTGGGTGGAGATGATGGTGTTTTGTGCCACTCCACTCAGGGGCATTTGGAAATGTGAAGTAAATGTTTGTTTGTCACAATGACTGGGGAGTGTTCCTGGCATTCGGCAGATAGGATCCAGATCGGTAAGTGTTCTGAAGTATACAAGACAACCCTGCACAAGCCATGTCTCCTGTCCAGAATGTCTTTAGTGATCTTATTGAAAAATATTGGGCCTAATTGTGCTCTTTTTCTACATTTTCCTTGTTGTATGGTATATATTTATTGGTAACACTGCCCTATCGGAGGCATGGGTTGTGGCAGGAAGAGCGTGGGGTTTAGAGTCCAGTATCTGTGCTTGAATCTTGATATTTAACCAGCTCTGTTTTATCCCTGAACAATTTATCTGATCTCTCTATACCTTAGCTCCCTGATCTAGAAAGTGGAGATCACTATGAGTCATCTCTATGAGTATCTATGAGTAAGGGTTTGCATTAACAAGATCATGAGTATTCATTGTTTAAGCAATATACACATAAGTACTTAATAAGTGATTTTTACTACATTATGAATGCGTGCTACTGAATTTATTTATTTGTTCAATTGAACCCATTTTCTCAGATTAGGAAATACTATCTTATTTAAATCTTGTCTTTACTTTTTTGTAGAGAAAAAAGAGGTACCTTATGTGGCCACTTGGGTTACTAGGACATGAAGTATAAGGATTGAGAAAATTTTGTTTCTAAGTATCTCTCATTCTAATTTGTCTTATTCTAATTTATCTCCCCTTGATGTTTTTGTTCCTCTCAATTGTAACCTTACTAGTTCACATGGATGCAGTGGAGCCAACCACACCAGCATCACAAGCCCCCAAATCACCCAGCTCTGAGTGGTTGGTGAGGACCTCTGCAGCAGAGAAAGCCACAGACGCAACTACTGCTACATTTTTTAAAATGCCACAAGAAAAGAGCCCTGGATACAGCTAGAGAGCAAGACTTCAGCCTCCAGGAGCTGACTGGGTGTTGCTGAAGCAAATGTTGGACTTTGTGTTAGATAGTCTTGCATATCTTAATCGACATTCCCAGTCCTTTCACCACCAGAACCAACTCCTCTTTCAAACACAGCAGTGGATTCTTTCTCTCAGAAGATCATGTTGTGGGAATCTTTTTTTTTTTAAAGTAAAATATTGAGGCAGCAATTTTTTACAAAAAGGTCATCCTCTGCTCTGTTTGTTACCTTGTTATTGCTGTCTCAACATTTACTACAGCTCCATTTACAGAGCTGTTGCTTTTTTGCAGTTGTCTTTGTTCTTGAAAAACCAGTAACTGCTTCTGCATACCTTTTGTGTAGAGCTTTTAATATCATTTGAGGAAGTTCGAAATTTGTAGCCAGTTCCAAACAAATTTAAATACTGAGTTGAGGCCTGTATGGAATTGTGTTCGCAGGAGATAAGGCTTGCCTTTGAGCCTACTCTTGATTCACCCAGAGTGCCAATAAGATAAATCGACCAAGTTTTGGGGCCTCAAAAGAGACACCAGCAACTGGGCCTTGAGAACTTCCATTTTTTTTTGCAGATTGTCTGCAGAAACTCAGACAGCTCATCATCAGCAGCAGCTGTATTGTATTTTACCTCATCTTCAGAGTTTCTGTTCTACTGAAAGAGGACATGTGTATATACACACACACACACACAGAGATTGGTGTAATGGAGAAGATGGTTTAGGTATACAGCAAATTTAAAATAGTCAGTGGATTGTGTCTTACTACTTCATGTCCCAGTGTAAGCCTTTATGTCCTAAGCAGGACTTTATTGTTAGTATTATAGGTTAATAACCTGCAGCAGAAATTCATACTCTATTATAATAATGGCTTCTTGGGGCCATGCTTTGGGGAGGTAAATTGTCTTTTTGACAGGGCTTTATACTTGGCGTGTTTATGATGGCCCAGCTGCATGTGGAGTTATATATACAGTCGTGCCTGAAGTTGGATGCTACTTTGTCAAAATGAGAAATAAGTGATGGCCTGGAGCTGCTGGAGAGAAGCCTCGCTTTCTAGAAAGTATTATCAAGAGTGTCTGTCATTCATTCAGGGGCCTGGCTGACAAAAGGGCTCTTTTTTTTATACCAATGAGTATGTTTACTCTGAAATACATAGAAGCTCTTGGTGAAGTGCTCCCTGCTCTGGTCACATTATAGAGGGACTCCCACTCACGCACCTGCTTATTTTCTGTCTTACATAGGTGCGACATGGGGCAGCACCTCCTTCCCCTAAAGTGCGATTGCCCCTGTTTCCCGTACGAAGTGTAATGATGGGTTGCTTTATCATATTCCCTCTTAAAATTATAGTCGTTATCAATGGAAACTCCAGATTTCTTTATCGAAGGGAGGTGGGTGGGCATGAATTTAGTTGGAAAAGGGGACTTGAAGCTAAGTTTACATGGCACTTTAAGACTGAGAACATGTCAATTGTTCATAATCAGGAATATGGTAGAGGGAGAGCAGGTGGAGATGATGGGATGGGAAAGTGCTGAAACCAGCCCAGCATGCCCGTGAGTCGCCTCTGGTTCTCACGCAGCAGTGTGTGTGCTCACAGGGACGTTCCACCCCTGGTTCTCATGCGGTAGTGTGGGAGAGTGCTGAAGCTGGCCCAGCATGCCTCTTAGTTGCCTCTGGTTCTCATGCAGCAGTGTGTGTGCTTACAGGGGTGGAGATGATGGGACGGGAGAGTGCTGAAGCTGGCCCGGCATGCCTCTGAGTCACCCCTGGCTCTCATGCAGCAGTGTGTGTGCTTACAGGGACTTCCCAGGCTGCACTTTCCTTCCCTGTGTGCTGCACCCATAGAAGTATAGAAAATATAATGTCTGTTGAATATAAAATGGTACCACTGAATTGTTTTAGTGATGAGGTTAGATTTTGTTGTCATGTGCATTGTCACCATAGTGACCCATGGCATATATTTTTAACATACTTGGTTGGGTTTGAGAGAAATCTGTGGACATAATTTTTTGTTTGTGTCAAGCTCTATGACTCATGCAGTGATTGGTCCCATGATCATGGCGTATTAGTGAAAACCTCCAAAGGTCAGGTGGCCAAGGTGTTCCCACATTTTTTCTATATAACTTGTTGCCTAATAGTCTGCCTTTCTACCTATGATTAAAAATAATTTTTATATACAACATTATTTACATTTCAAACACCTCTACGAAGTCATGCCATTTTAAGGAGATGAAAACAGCCACAGAGTTGAGTGACTTGCTCCAAATCACATAACTAAGCCAGGACTAGAATCCCAGACTTTCAGATTTTCTCTGCCCTGGGTTATAATCTCTTGTTTTTCAGTGATAGACCTGAGTCAGTCTGAGATGCTTATTTATGAAACGATATACCATGAATATTTATTATCTTTCTTGGGCATGCTTTTCTACACATTTTGAATACTTTCAATAGGGATTACCCAAGAATGCAACATCTACCTGTAATAAATGGGGAGAAAATTAGTTGCCTGAGAGAACAGAATATTAAGCACACAAATACTTTCCAGCACAGGGTTGTAAATTGTGCTCCTCATTTTAAGGTGCTGTATGTGCATGTTTAAAGAATTATTAATCAATGTACTCTGCTTGCTTTCTGTATTAACCAGTTCCAGAGGATAGCCTTAGAAATGAGTGTAGTCTGAATCTTAAAGTTTCTTTATATGCAGCACAGTGTATAATGTCATAAGTTAAGAAAAATCTATTACCTTTCAAAGAAGTTACATAGTTTCAAAAATCAGGTTTTATAATCAGTGTTGAAAAAACTCTGAAATATGACTTACTTTGAGGATGATCCTTGAACTCATGTATTTGATCTGCTCAAAAGTAATAACTAAAGTTGAGTTAAACAGTTTTTATTTATTTCAGGGTTCTGATTTTTCCCAGCTGGCTACACAAATGGCCTGTCTGAATCCTAATTTTGTGTGTTTTCCACGATGGGCAGAAGTCAGAACATTATCTGCGTCTGTGAGGATCATTAATAAAAAGTTAGTTTTAATTATGAGTTTAAGGGAATTTTAGATTATTTTTCAGATGCGGTATTTTAAAGGAACGAAACTCTTGTGTTGCCTTTTGTTGTTGTTGTTGTTGTTTCCTAGAGACAGGTTCTTAATCTGTCACTCAGACTAGAGTGCAGTGATGTGTTCATAGCTCACTGTAACCTTGAACTCGTAAGCTCAAGCCATCCTCCTGCCTCAGCCTCCTGAGTTGTGAGGACTGTGGAAGTGTGCCACCACGCCTGGCTTATTTTTTAAGTTTTTGGAGAGATGGGGTCTTGCTCTGTTGCCTGTGCTGGTCTTGAACTCCTAACCTCAAGCAATCTTCCTGCCTCAGCCTCCCCAGGTGTTGTAATAATATAGGTGTGAGCCACCATGCCCAGCCTTGTGTTGCCTCTTGGTAAGAAATAATAAAAAGAAATTAGTAGCTTGTTTACCTGGTACCAGATTTGGAGGGGGCTGAGTATAATTTTTACTGAGTGGTATGTGTGGTTGTAAAATAGGTCACATTAGCCTTGAATTGTTTAGAAATCACATGCAATTCAAAATTTAAGAGGACATTGCTGGGCTATGAAGTAGGCTACTCACAAGGCTATTTTTGTAGCAAAATGGCCAAAAGCTGAAATAAATCTTCTTAGTCTGTGATGCTTGTAGCATCCTTTGTTAAGTAAAGCACAACACCTTGGACAAGTAACTAGTTATGACTTCCAAGTAGATTGATAATAGCCTTGCATTTTGGAGTTAGAGACACTGTAGCTGTATCTATATACCCATAATATAGCCTGGGAAGTTCTGTGCTGCAGAGGTATCATTAAAGTCACTTGGAATTGAAAAAGATACAGTGTTGAGACAGGAGCTAGGCTGGCACAGTCATTGCTGATGCGATGGGTTCTCCACTTTGGCTCCAGGCGAAGGCTCCTGGTGGTGATGCATGGTTGATTTCAGGTCTTTGTTTCATTTTGGCTTCATTACTGTGGTTCTGAGCCACACAGGTTTTTCCCCCTGGGGAGAAGACCATGTAAAAATCTCAGCATTAGAAGCTGTGTTCAGTGCCCTGTATGTCTTGTGAACCTTATCTGAGCTGGGCTGAGAGCAGAGTGGCTTACTCTAGCAGCTGTGGATGCAGTCTAGTTGGAGGCATAGCTTGGAGGATGTCATGGTTCATGCGATGGTTGGAGGGATGGTAAAAGCAGTTAGCTCTTGTCAGCTGCTTCCCTCTGCTAGTGCTTGAGCTGCCAGTTTTATTTGTCAGTATTTCCTTATCTCCCACTCCTGTTGTGAAAGGTCACAGAGTTACTGTCACTGGCAACAATTTCTCCCCTTAGAAGAAAACTGGTACAGAGGGAAAGGGTGAGGAAAATGGTGAGTTCCATCACTCAGAACTAAATGCAAGTGGCACAGAGATGCTTTCTCCTGTGTTAACGTCTCCAAAAGATGAACATCAAATGCTCGGAAACAGCAGCATCAAAAAGAAGGAAGATGAGAAGTATTGTTGAAGAGTAGGGACTACAGGGTTTTTAACAAGTCCAGCAAAACAAACTTATGGCCAAAAGAAGACATTTTTCTATCACTGCAAGTAGACATATTTTTCTATCACTGCAAGTAGACATCATAAATGCTTGGTAAAATTGCCAGATTTAGGGAATAAAAAAATTTTAAAGTACAGTATCGAAGAATGGGGCATGTCCTGAAGACATTCAGCAAAGAAGCAATCTTGGCAAGGTGGAGAAGTGGGAAGCAGCGGGGAAAGGGAGATGCCCAGAGCAGGAATTCTAAACGTGTGGTCCCTAGGCCAAGAGCATCAGCACATCTTGCCCTCACCAGACCTACTGAATCAGAAACTCCCAGCGCAAGGCCCAGCAGTCTTTAAACAAGCCCTCCAGGGGGCTTTGGTGCATGCTCAAGTTTGAGAACCATAGGCTTTGCCACAGTTAAAAAGATGTTTTAATGGACTGGTCTCCTCCTAAGCTCTGAGGTACTCTCATATTCCATCCATAAGTAAAGAGTTTTTTTCTTTTTGTATAATTCTTTGCAGAAACTGTTAATGTCTTTATTTCTCATATTTTTTTTCCCCTACAAGCTCCTGAAAGATCTTTTTGAAAAATTGACAAAGGATGCTATCAAGGGCTATGTTTAGGTGGATGGAAATAACCTTTTGAAAATGGAAAAAGCCTCAGTGTGGTGACTCACGCCCATAATCCCAACACTTTGGGAGGCCAGGGCAGGAGGATTGCTTAATCGCAGGAGTTGAAGACCAGCCTATGCAACATAGTGAGACCTTGTCTCTACAAAAAATTTTAAAAATTAGCTGGCTGTGGTGGTGCATGCCTGTGGTCCCAGCTACTTGGGAGGCAGAGGCAGGAGGATCACTCGAGCCCAGGAGGTTGAGGGTGCAGTGAGCCATGATCTGGCCACTGCACTCCAGCCTGGGTGACAGAGCGAGACCCCGTATCAAAAAATAGATAAAATAAAAATGGATAAAAATATAACAATGAATTATTAGTCTATGAATGATAGTCATTTTTCACAATTGGCAGTAAAAATGTGATTTGTGTAAGGTATGAGTTTACCATATTTGTTCATTAGATCTTAGTTTCAAGGGAAAATATCATGTATTTTCCAGCATGATAATGATGAATCATTTAAAGTACGGCTCATAAAAATGAAAAAAAATATTGGAAGAAAAAAACACCTTGGGTACATAGGTGTGTAATAAATACCTGTTGAGTTATTGGTAATCTCTTGCTAGGACTGAATCTCAGTACTTCAGAGCATGTAAAAATCAATTTTCTGTGATCCCACTTAATCATATCGTGTTGTCTTTTTTTAGATTTCAGCTAGCAATTCTGCAGGAGTTGGAGACCAATAGCAATATCATGCTTTGTTGTTGTTGTTATTGTCTGACTCGTGGATCCAGCATTTCAGAGTATGGTACTCTAATCTTAAGGCTTTGAAAAGAAAAGCTGGCCATTTTTTCTTCATATTTTACTTGTATTAATTGGGCTGGGTCCTAACTGGTTGCTGGAGCCCAGAAATCCAAGTTCTGTCTTTTCAGGGAATATGCATAGCTAAAGAGTTCATTGTGTTTGCAAAGGTATACTAGGAGTTCTCATTTCCTCAGATGCTCATGTGTGTAGGCTCTTAAGGTCTCATTTCAATTTTTGCAGTCTTTTACAACACCATACAATTTTTCTTTTCCATCTTGAAGACCAGTTAAAACTACCTCTGGCCAAAAATGTTAGTGTTACTAGATATTATCAAGGTGTAAGACCAAAAAGTTAGAAGGCTTTAAGATGTGAATTATATAAGTTAATGTTTTCTTTCTCTAAAAGTTCTGACCCTTGCTGACCCCTCATTCAAATGTTTTTAATTGAAAGGGGAAAGAAAATATCAGAGAACTTAAAGATGGCCTTCGTGACTTTGACTCAAAGTCAACGCATTTCATTATGTGTAGGTTCTACACCTTGCTTCCTCAAGCGGGCCATGAAAAAAAATCTCATGACCATGCAAACTGATGCCACCCCAAAATCATGGTAACGATTTGGATTGCTCTCAGTATTGATCTCAAACTCCCTCCTGTTGTCAGCAGCTTATTGCAAACTGGCCATTCTAAACCCTTTTACCCCCACCTTCTCTCAAGCTCAGCAGTTAATCTCAGCCCTCCCCCACCACATTACAGCCTCGGGCAGAACTTCCCACTTAGACACCCACACACACACCCTTCCTTATCTTCGTGCCAGTGCCTGTCCTGCCCAAGACGAATCCCTTTTCCTGTGCCCTAGGACCTCTCCCTTGATCAATGACTTGATCTAGCTACAGCCTCACACTCCTGGCACATTCAGCATTGCATTTAAACATGTTCAGATACTCCTGCTTCAAACAAAAGACCTTTCCTCAACCCTTTGAAAGCCTGAGTACCACTAAAGTATACTGCCCTTATCTGCACTCTGTCCATTCTGCAGTCCACTGAGGCAGTGGTTTTTAACCCTGGCTGCATGTTAGGGTCACCTGGGAAGCTTTAAAAAGTCCTAATCCCTGGACTGGACCACAGAACAATTAAATCAGCATGGGGAGGTGGGGATGAGTTTCAGTCTTTAAAAAGAAGTGTAGCTGAGGCTGAGAACCATCACTCTAAAACCTGGCTGCTACCCTTGCTACCATTAAAACTGTTCTTGCTGGATTCACCAGTGACTTCTACTGTCAAACTTTAGCCCATAGGTTGATTTTTATGGTACTGATGCTATAAACCACTTCCTTCTTTGGAATGCTCCCTTTCCTGACCCTACTTTCCTGATTTTTTCCCACTTCTTTGCTCTTTCTCAGCTTCTCTGGAGTTGTTTGGTAGATCAGTCTAGCACAGACTGGATGCTGGTCTCTGCTGCCACCTCCGTTACTTCAGTGAACACCTGTATGCCAGTGAGTTCCTTTGCCATTACCACCTTAATGCACCAACTTAAAAGCACAGATCAGAGTAAAGCATTCACATTTATTACTTACTGCAGGCTTCTAGGAAAGCATATTAAAGGTCTCTGGTCCTCTCACCTCCCTTGTTCCTCCTTCAAGCACAGTGAGGTAGGAGGAATTGCTAATTAGATTAGTGAGATTCTAAGGTGGGTCACTTCTGTTTACTTATGAGTTGCTATTTATGAAAAGATGGCCTGGACTGTGTTCCCTCTTCTGCTTTCTCCTCTTCAGGGTCTTGGACTGGTAAGGGGGCCTGTGCCCAAAAGGGGCTCCTCCACCTAATGCTGTCTTTAATCTGTGGCTTTCTGCTGCTGGTTAATTTTTTAATTTGGCTTCCTCATGCCTTTTTGGCTGTGAACTTCGTGTTGGTTTTTATCAAAGAATTTTTTATTGGGGCATCAGCACTAGCCCTATGAATACAGTGAAACTTGGGGTTCCACTTTCATTAGAAGTGACCCTGTGTGTTCCTGATGTCTTTGAATCACTAGTTTCTGATTCAAAATATGGGGTAGGTGGATCTGATTAGTAGTCATATGCCTGTGGTCCTGGCTGGGAAGTCAGAATGAGGTTATCTGGAAAGTTGAGCTTCCTCACACATAGGAAGGTACTTCAGATGCTGGACAGCCAATAAGAATAACAAAGGTCCACCAGAACCTTTGCCCCAGTCACTGATTGAACAAACATTTACTGAACACTGATGAAGCCAAGTCCTCCTCGGGGACCTCTTAGGGAAGAGGGTAACTGCCCTAAAGCAGAATACTCCTGGGCCCCTTAGATATACTATCCTTGAGACTATTAGGCCCCTGTCCAGAGTACCTAATAATAATAATGGCAAATATGTACTTAGTGGTCTGCCATTTGGAAACATCTCACTTATTCAGCAACTCTAAAGGTAGGTACTTTTATCTCCATTTTAAAACAATGAAATACGCTTATAGTTACAGACAAACTTGCTCAAGTCATATATCTATTGTCAGTCAAGATTCAGATTCAAGTCTGTTTGATGTTAAAGAGTGTTCCCAACCAATACCTCTGCTGCCTCTTTTTACAAACTGAACTGTTGGAGGGCATGTACGTATGCATAAGCTATGGGGCCACTGGGCCATGGGCCAGTGTCTGATGAGACCTGTTTATTGACTTGCTTCTCCTGGTGGGCTGTTTCTCTACCAGGCAACTGTGAATGGGCTCATCCCTTCTCTGTGCGTACATCATTGAAAGGAGATAGCCGGTTTCTGTGACATCCTCTTACAACAACCTAGTTTTGTTCTTGAGAGTGACCAGAGCAAGAGAAAAGTCAGTGAGATCCTGCAAACCTATGGCAATAAAAAGGTATTGTTCTTTGTGTACCAAGGCACAACTGGTTCCTAAGCTAGGAGGATATGTGTTCTGAGATGTTAATGTTAGTGATAGACTGTTTTCAACACCTTGGTAAACATTTCTTTGACTGTTAGCAAAAGCTGCCTTAACAATCTTGGCTTTTAGAAATGCCCCTTCATTCATCAGATGTGTATAGAACACATTTGATGCCAAGCACTCTGCTAGGAGCTGGGTATACAGAGAAGGAAGGCATTCCTGCTCTCATGATGTTCATGGTCTTCTGAGGAAGAGATCAGAAAAGCAAATATTACAATGTAGAATGAAATAAGAATGACAGGGTATTTTGGCAGCAAGGAGGAGGGCACTTTAACTCAAACTGGGCAGTGGAAGAAGTAAAAAAAAAACACTGAACGAAATCCTGAAGGATGAGCAGGAGTTAAGAAGAGTGGATGAAGCCCTCCAAGGGTAAGAGCATGGTTTGTTCAGAGCACTGCAAGTGTTTTAGTATGGCCCACATGTAAAGCTTACAGAGGAACAGAGAGAGGAAGGCAAGAGACAGGAAGTGAAGGGTCCTGTGTATACTGGCTTCCTTGTTGAGTTGGAGAATTATTGCAGTATACCTCTGCTAAGCTCAGGGTGCATTCGTGGAAACCCTACTGCAACTGGCCCATTGTCCATACAAAGCTGGAACTGAGATGTGAACAGATTTGCATTGCCTTGTTCACCTTCCGTGGGAAATATAGCC